>NC_088798.1:5435156-6039062 GCF_011386835.1 Chrysemys picta bellii
TCCTTTACTCCACTGACTTGCTCCTGATTTACACAGTTGGAACTGGGATTGGACTCAGGGCCAATCATTTCTCTCAGCAAACGGGGAAACTTTTATGCCAGCCAATTGCAATACAATGTCATTGTCTCTTTAAAAGAACATCGGCCAGGTAAAAAGTGACCCCTCCCCCGACATTACTAATGACATTTTAGGTTATTAAAACGAGACACTGTAAGAATCCACTTGAGTTTTCACCTTTTATGTTTGCACTTTGCATTTCGCTCACCTTGGGCCAGCAAAGTTAAAATAGTCACTTTTAGTTTTGTTTGCTAGTAAATTTCACTTTTATTTGTAGAGAGACAAGGCAGGTGAGGTAGTATCTTTTATTGGACCAACATCTGTTGGTGAGAGAGACAAGCTTTCAAGCTCCACAAATGCTTCTCCAGGTCTTACTTCTTTCTTGTTTCTCTCACCAACTGAAATTGATTAATTAAAATATTACCCTCACCCACCTCCTTTTTGTCATATGCTGGGACCAAGAGGGCTACAACATTGCAAACAACTTTTATTTCTAGTCAGTTTCACTTTTCAGTGCTCATGCACCAACATAATGGTGTTTGGGTTCTAAAACCAGAAAGGATTCGGAGACTATAATGATGAGGATCATTTTGGTAGATATATTTAAATCTAAACAAAGCATCCTACTTCTACTGAGATATATTTTTAAAATTGATTAAAATGGCTCTTATTTTTGTTAGGAAATGCCATAAAACTGGGCTTGAGTTTTTGTTTGGTAAAACATCACCAGTTAGATTTTGGCTTCCAAAATCAGTTTCAAATCCAGGGATGAGTTCAATCCAGATTCCAGTTCAGATGACCCACCAATGTATAGAGGTGGTTTCACATAAAATATTCTGATTTTGGCCTATTTCTAATTAATATTAATTTGGGCGAAGTTTTCTTAAAAAAAAAAAAGAAGTTAATAGGCAGCAGGTTTAAAACAATAAAAGGAAATCTATTTTCACACAACGCACAGTCAACCTGTGGAACTCCTTGCCAAAGGATGTTGTGAAGGCCAAGACTATAACAGGGTTCAAAAAAGAACTAGATAAATTCATGGAGGACAGGTCCATCAATGGCTGTTTGCCAGGATGGGTAAGGAATGGTGTCCCTAGACTCTATTTGTCCGAGGGTGGTGATGGACGGCAGGAGAGAGATCACTTGATCATTACCTGTTCGGTTCATTCCCTCTAGGGCACCTGGCATTGGCCACTGTTGGAAGACAGGATACTGGGCTAGATGAACCTTTGGTCTGACTCAGTATGGCCGTTCTTATGTTCTTATGTTTTTGCCTCACAAAAATTAAATGTGAACCTGACAGAATCACTTTAATCTGTCTAGCCTCAGTGCTCAGGGAGCGTTGTCATCTAACATTTTTTAGTTTAATGTTCATTTGTAGAGCTTGAATAACATTTTCCATCAAAATATTTTCATTGGAAATAATTTTTTTGGATTTAATAAATATCTCAAGAGCATTTCCATTTTTTATTGGAATTTTCCAGGGTTTTGAAAAAAAAAAAATCCCTGAAAACAACATATTTTCGGGGAAGGGCCGCTGCTTTTTTAATGAAAACACAGAAAATGATGGAAAACATTTTGAAAAATATTTCCCCCCCAGAAAATAAAACCATTTTGTTCAGCTCTATCAATTCAGCATAAGGATGTTTAAAAAGCATCCTAGAATGAAATTTTAAAAATACAGATGCCTCCCGGGTTACGCAAACCCGATTTATGCGAATCTGCACTTTCGGAAAAAGTTCCGTAAGCTAAAAATAGGTTGTTTTTTTGTGTGTAAAGATCGGGTATATGTTTCCGACTTACGCAAAATTCGACTTACACAAGGCATTCTGGAACGGAACACTTGCATAAGTCGGGGAGCATCTGTAACAATAATTCATCAAAAATTAGAGACATTTCCAGAGTTCAAGGTATTTGGACCTGTAGTTTGGTTTATGCCCCTCTCTCTGGAAACCTTGCAATTTAATAATAAATACAATATCATGGCAGATCCCACAGAGCCTTTTATTGCTCAGAGCTCCTGTGGTCTTTAAGTATTTTCCCTCCACCAAAAAAAAAAAGAAAAAATCTATCCTTTTTATCAATATCATTGCCTTATTTGATTCCGTCACAAATTCGGAGCGTAGTGTCCATGGTAAACGACATGAGGAAACAGCAAGTGCTGACAAAAGATCCAGTGGGGAAGGAAAGGTTGATAAGGGCGACCCTATTTATCCCTCAACCTCCAGAGCTTTCTCCCAGTGGGACCACAGAAGAGGGTTGAGGACAGGCTGATAGATTAGCAGAAGTGTAGCCACTGGGGACATTAACTGCATGAATCCACTGGCTTAGAACCATGAGAGGAGGGTGCACCAAGCCACTGCTTCTCATGTAGCCTAGGAGATGTAATAACAGGGGTGGTTCATGCCCTGTCTGTGTGGAGGGAGGAGGATTCCTTCATCACCAGCTCCATTGTTGGTCCTCCACAAAAATCCCGTTGACTTGCCAGTTGTGGAAAAGTACAAGAATGGTGCAGGAATGATGCAAAGGTTATGGTTTGAAGCAAGGAATACGTAAGGATTATAGTAAGATGAAGCATAAACTCCTGTATCAGAGGCCCAGTATGAGGCCTAAGGCCTGAGCTAAAGTAATGGTCAAGACTGTGTTAACATAAAGCAAAGTTAAGCTGTGAGCCAGAGGCAGGCCCTGCTCACAGACGCTGGCAAGGAAAGGGCTGATGCTGCAAAAAGAGACATACCTAGAAGGTACTGGACACCAGATATTAGAACACTCTGATATTTGCACAGTCCACACACATAACAAGGAACAAGCTGACCCATCCTAAAGACAGGGGCAAAGGGGGAATATGATGGCTAGAGTTGTTTTGTTTGAACCAACATGTACAAGGTGAGAGGTGGCACCTTGCTACGTAGAGGGGTTGCACCTCAATACGTCAGGAATGATGTGTAACTTGTTTGTACCTGTGTATAAGAATGACCCCTGGAGCGGTGTCTTTGTCCAGCCTAGGGGGCAGTGGAGTGTCCTGCCACTGACTGAGCTGTGTGCATTGTCAGGGAGCACATATGTACTAGCAGAACTGTAGACATCTGATCTGGGGACCTAGAGACTGTGTTTCGTTTGGCAATAAACCTGGCCGGGTGCCTTCGTACCTTATCGGAGTCTGTGGTCATTGGGGGTTTGCTGTGCCAGCGATCTGCAGAGCCGGGGCAGCACATAGAGGGAACACATGCACACAGCCGAATGTTATCAGCATTGGATAGATCAGGCCTGGTTAAAAATACTGTTGTAGAATCCATGGAAGACCTTGATGTAGTTTGCAATATGCATGAGGGACACAAATTTCACCTCTAATCTGTCCCTTGCAAGTGAGCAAATACCTGAAAATTCAGGAATCAGGAAAGCTGGGCATTGGATGTCTCCAAGAAATTAGGAAGGGGACAGTCTTTCACCTGTAAATCACCTATTCCAATCCAGACCAGCTCAGTATTAAAGGAAAGCTATTGCCATCTGATGGCCATTCAGGGCAGCCTACGTGAAATAAATGTGGTGGGTTTCAGGCCAGCCTCCCAGTGGACTTATGTCCACCTCACAAAAAAACCACTAACTTCATTTTCATGAACTGGCATTTGAGTTGGAAGTCTGAGCTCAGAAAGCCATGAATGAATGGGCCTTAATGAATGAATGAAAGGAGAGTGCACTGTCTTCTCACCAGTATAGGTGTGTTTGCAGAGCGTTGGCGGTGGGCAGTGCGGGGTGAAGATTGTAGTGCCACCTGGGCTGTGGATAAACGGAGGGACTTCAACCTCCCAGGCTGTCAGTTCAGAACGTTTCATTAGCAGTGAACTTGCTGGACCAGATACTCAGCGGGTATAAATGGACATAGCTCCATTGAATTTAATGGGAGTCAGTGGAGATAAGGGAACTTGGCTGATTTACACCATCCAAAGATCTGGCCCACTACATTTAGTGGGCATAAATAACATCTGTGCTGCTCTGGGTGGAAGTAACATCAAAGTCAGCAGGCTAGAGTTCCTTATCTGGAACATAAACTTATTAAAATATACTGCAATGACCCACACGGAAAAACACAGCCGCCTGTTACGATCCTGCATTTAATCAGCAGGAGCATTGAATGGCAAAGACAGGATTCAATTTGAAACCTATTTGGGTGCTCCTACATTTGTAACAGTCAGCTCATACAATGTACCGTGGGTCCTCCAAAAATGCATCAGCCGTTGAAAAAGGCCTGCATGCCCCTGCACTCAGGAGCGGCTGCCCTGTTCGTCAGAGCGGTAAGACTTCCGTTTGCTGCAGAGGGCGCGTGTACCCATGTCACACACCCACAGCACTGCCTCGCCGATGGAGTCGTGGTGCGGCGGCGATCTCAGATCTTAGAGACAGCTCCTCGGCAGCCTTCCTGCCAATAGTCTCGGTCGAAGGCAGGCAAAAGGAATTACCGAGCAGCAGGTAAACACGCATTTGAGGCTGGGGACAGCACAGTGAGACTTGGGCAGCAGGTCTCAAAGGAGATCTAAAAGCGTCGCTCCGGTTTATAGGCCTGGATCTACTCCCCGCACCCTGGTTTGGCTCGGCTGCATCACGCTTGTGAGCAGGCAGGAGTCTGAAGTTGGACTGTAAACTCTTTGGGGGTGGGGATTGTCCATTATTATGGGGGCCAGAGCCTGGGGCCCCTGCTTTGGTGGTGCAACGGGAATGACGAGCTGCCATAGCAGGCCAGTGGGAGTCCCTTGCGGGGTGGAGGGTGTTTTGGGGTTGGCTGGGGGTGTGGCCAGAAGGGGGCGGAGCTATAAAAAGCTGCATCCCAGCAATCTCAGCTGGCAGAGCAGGTCGTAAGGGACCATTCCACCTACACTTAGGCTGCTGCAAGTTACTCCAAAGGCCAGTTTGGCCCCAGGATCTGGGTTGTAGAAAGGTGGAGTAGAGCCAGCTTCCCCCCCACCCCGTTCCCCCGGGTGCTGCATCCTGTGCATCCCGACCCAGGGATCGGGGCTAATTGAATCACAAACCTAAAAGGACCCACACCAAACACGACATTAAACTTCACAGATGGCTCTTCGTGCTCAGTAAACTCCCAGTTGGAGATCCCTGACCAAAACCCGAACTGCCGACCTCACAGGCTGTTGTGAGGACACGAGTGTCTGTGAGACACTTTCAACATTTAAAGGGTTGTAGCCTCGGTAGATTCGAATGCCCCTGGACTATCAGGAAGTTGGGATTCAGGTCCAAACTTTGCGGCTTTGTCCGATCTCCATGTGGAACTGAAGCCTCTTTGTTTCTTTCTTCTATTCCCATCTGCGTCCATCCTGCCAATCCCAGACCTCCATGCTTCCAGCCACTTCTCACTTAGGGTCTGATGTAGAGCCCATTGAAGTCAATGGGATTCATAGATCAGAACGTCAAACCCCTCCCCTCAAGGTCCTCCTTTTCCATTTGTCCCATACATGGGATAAAGAGGAAATATATTTGGTTAGGAGGAAGGGTAATACAAACACACAGAGATCTCCAGGATAAATCTTTCCATTGGGTCTCTCAGGGCATCTTTGTTTCTGTATTTGTCTTTTAGAGTGGAAGATCTCCACGGTAGGTCCTCTCTGATAATGCACCCAGCCTAGAAACACAACCCCCAAGCATATTTACTACACCAGCATGGTTTAACATAATCCACATTACCGTTGGAAAAACAAACATTTTAATCCATAAACCACAACAATCTGTTTTAATGGAATTTGAGGGATTAAAACATAGAACTGGGGCTTATCAACCAGTTGTTAGCAGTGCCACCGTCAGTTTATTGATGGAATCTCCTCCCAATGAGCCCTTAATCTACTCGTGCGTGATGGAAAGCCACTACACCAACCTCACGCTCTTGGGAGAAAGCTATAAACAAAGAATAGAATACAGTGGCTGGGTTACCCAGCAGCCAACGGCCTGCTCATCTTTCGGCGTGTAGCAGAGAGAAGCCCACCAATACAGATTTCATAGAAGCTATGGCCCAGGTGACTAATAATTTTGGTTGCCCAGTTTGAGACCTCTTAAGGGGGCTTGATTTTCAGAGGGGACGTGCTTGGGACTTTTGAAAATCAGGACTCTTCTAAGCTGGCTCAGGTTGGGAACCCCCAAAATCACTAGTCACTTTTGAAAGTCTTGACCCATGTTTGTTACTGTCTTTCCATGTATAGCAAGAGCCATCTTCCTATGGACTTGGCTGCAGGCCCCAAAGCCCCCTCTGGGAGAGTCCCAGAGCATATAAAAGAAGGCTGATTAGCTGACTTGTATGTATCCTGGAGCGCAATGCTGTGGAGGGCCCCGGGAGCTTGGTCCCTGCAGAGTGCCCAAGGAGAAGTTTCTATATTATTCTGTGTATGACACTACATGAAAATGAAATACATAGCGTGCTAGGCACTCTCTTCATGGAGGTGGGGAACAGGGGGAGACATTTCCTCAGGGTGCACCCTACATTAGAGATGGATCCCCTCTACTCCCAGCAACGAGGGGATAAACTGGCCCATTGGATCTCCATGTGAGTGGTAGCCGCTGGCATGCAGTACCTTGACCCACAATATCTATGGTCATGATCCAGCACCCACTGGGAATCCTTCACTTGATTTCACTTGCTATCCGGCCCTCTTTTCCTTTTGGCCCCTGCGAGCTTTTCTTTGAACAAAGGAGCCTCTGAACAATATCTTGTCTATCCGCCCAGTGTTTTAATAACTTTGCTTCACCTGGGCAGGGGCAGACGGCTGCTGTTTTAACAACGCTGCGTTCATGCGTCTCCAATTTGCACATTTCTGTGCATTTTTCGAAATGTACCAAACGAGTGTCATGTTTGTTGAAGAGTCCCAAGCAGGTAGATAGCCAATCAGAAAAAACAACAACCACCCCAGTGCAGCTGCTAAGATCATTCTGTGTTGATTAGGGGAATAACCTAGGAAATGCAGAAATGTGGTTAATTTCATGTTGATGGTTATAATTTAAGCCCAGTCTATTTGAGGGTGCATCTTTCAGTCTCTGTCCTAGAAACTTGCTGAGATCAGCTGCTTGCTGCCCCAAGGTTGACTCAGGGCCAGTCTAGGGATGAGGTCTTTGTCCATCTATCTTAGGCCATGTTGGTACTTAGGTAATAGATGGACAAGGACCCAACATCTTAGGTATTTATATGGCCCTTGTTACCATAATATCCAAATGTCATTTTAATGGCAACACTACAGTGAAGCAGGGAAATGCTATTATCCTGATTTCACAGATGGGAGCCAATGCACATAGAAACAAAATGACGTGCCCAAGGTCACACAGGATGCAGTGGGGTGCTGTGACATTTGTAGTAAGGCATACAATTCTCCGTGGTACGTGCCACGTAGCTGTAGTACAAAATGGCATCCTCCATGCATGTTCGGGGGCTGGAGGGGAGCCGTCCGATGGGCACAACTGGATTCTGGGGCCTGCAATGCATGTTTTACATCCACAGACAGCATGACACATCTGTAGCAGAGCAGGGAACTGAGCCCAGGTCTCATGGCGTTTCAGGCAATCTCGCTCTAACCGCTGGATCATTGTTCCTCCCAGGGGCAACTCCAGGCACCGGTGCAGCAAGCGCATGCCTGGGGCAGCAAGCTGCGGTGGGCAGCCTGCCGGTCACCGTGAGGGCGGCAGTCAGGCTGCCTTTGGTGGCATGCCTGCGGGAGGTCTGCCGGTCCTGCGGCTTCGGCGGCAATTCAGGAGCGGGTACGCCGAAGGCGCTGGACCGGCAGACCTCCCGCAGGTATGCCGCCAAATACGCGTTATCAGTGGACCGCCCACAGGCGTGTCACCGAAGGCTGCCTCACTGCCGTGCTTGGGTTGGCAAAATACATAGAGCCGCCCCTGATTCCTCCCCTGTCCTTGTCTATGGAAATGCTTTCCCAAAGGTGTCCTCCTGAGTCCTTCTAGCTGTCTTCAGCACTTGGAAATCCTTCCTCTAAAGGTCCATTACTCGTGACCATTTAACTTCTGTAACGATCTTGGGGTTCATTAAATAACAAACCAGTGCAGGAGAAAGGAATAAAACTTTAATAAAACAAATTGGAGAACCCCACCTCCAGGGCACATCTCCAGATTCCCTTGTTCATAAGTGTGTCCCATATGAGGGAGCATCTCTTAGTTATAATCTTCTACAACGTCCCCTGTTTTAATCTATATATGAAGAAGGCGTTTGTGGGTTCATGCTGTGTGTTTGTGGAGATGGGTCAGTGGACCTAGTTTATGATTTTATGTACAGTGTGTGCAGTGGGCACTTCTGAAACCATCTTGTCAATTAAATTAAATAAGGGGATTTTCTTTCACGGTGGGGGCACCTTCTATATATCAGATCCCAACTGTCACCAGATGGGCCCAGATCAGATCTGTTTATATGAGTTCACCAGTGAACGTTGTGGGTTTGGATAAAATGGGATCCAAACTCTTCTGCTTTTGATTTGGCCAAGCAGAAACCAATCATGGATTTTTCCTGCTCTAAAAATAATAATAATAAAAAAAAATCTTTCCTAAGTAAGTCCAGCCCATGATCCCATTATGTTATTTTGTTTACTGTTATTACAGAGCCCATCTGTGTTTTTAATCTTCTTTCTTAATTAGCCCAGATGTGCAAGAAGGAAATAGAGTAACTTCCCAATATGCTTTAGAACATATGGTTCACATTGGGAAATATAACCTAGCATGGGAAGCCAAACGTACTGAAGGCAGTTGCACTAACAATTTTACATTTAGGGACAAGTGCAATTTAAGGCCACTTGACAAGAATTTTTGTGCACAAGGAATAATGCAAGGATGCACCAATCTTAGATGATTACTTCTGCACCACTCCAAAATACTTGGTGGGTGAGCTTTGACTCTAGGCATGAAAAGGAGTCTTGAAAAACAAATTGCAAACCAAATTTATGTGCAAAATTGTCCAGGCACTTTATTAATAATCCTTAGCTCTTATCTAGCACTTTTCTTCAATAAATCTCAAAGCACTTTACAAGGGCGGTCAATATCATTATCAGAGGGGTAGCCGTTGTAGTCTGTATCCACAAAAACCACAAGGAGTCCGTTGGCACCTTAAAGACTAACAGATTTGTTCGGGCATAAGCTTTCAGATGCTGAAGAAGTGGGGTTTTCTACCCACGAAAGCTTATGCCCAGGGCCAGCTCCATAGTTTTTGCCGCCCCAAGCAAAAAAAAAAAAAAAAGCTGTGATCGGGAATTCTAATGCTGCCACTTCATTCTTCGGCGGTAGGTCCTTCCCTCCAACACGGACTAAGGGACCCGCCGCCGAATTACCGCCGAAGAGCCGGACGTACCGCCCCCTTCCAGGGGCCGCCCCAAGCACCTGCTTGGTGGGCTGGTGCCTGGTGCCCGCCCTGCTTATGCCCAAATAAATCTGTTAGTCTTTAAGGTGCCACTGTACTCCTCAGTATCATTATCCTAATTTTACAGATGGGGAAACGACCCTTTGTTTTCTGTCTTTTAACCAGTTACTCATCCATGAGAGTTCCTTCCCTCTTATCCCACGGCTGCTTACTGTGCTTAAGAACCTTTGGTGAGAGACTTTGTCAAAAGTTTCTGAAAGTCCAGCTACACTATATCCACTGGATCACCCTTGTCCCCATGCTTGTTGAGTCCCTCAAAGAATTCTAATAGATTGGTAAGGCATGATTTCCCTGTTCTTAGTTCTTGGAGGGCTGTGGTCTCCCTCCCCCATGGAATTACATACAGTCCTGGGCCCACAAGGATACAGAAACTTGATTCAATAAGGTTTAATTTAGCTCAACAAGATGTGTCCAGGGTATTGCAGGAAATTGCCGTGTCTGCCACCGCAGACACATGGAGTGTGACTTAGATTGGGAATCCTTGTGACAAGAAGCGTAATTTACCATTCAATTTAGAAGTCGATCCAAAACCCATGGAAGCCAATGGAAAGATATGCATTAACATCAATAGGCCATAGGAGCGGGGCTGTTGAAGTGGACATTTAGAGGGGTGAGCCTCCTATTCATTGAAGTCCACGTTTTTTATTTGACCAAAGGGCTCATCATTTTCAGTGCCCTCTCCTAGATTCCGTCTTCCTCGGCCTGCGAGGCCGTTTGTAAGGGACACAGAGTAATGAGGACTCGCTCCAGTCTCATGTGGATTATCCAGTACTGCCCTTCCTCAAGGAAACGCCTGGATTACTGGGCTCTAACAAGAGGTCACCTGCTGAGGTTTAAGACGCCGAAGGCCAACTTCACTAATGATTTTTTAATCTTTTGCCCAGTTACGGCAAGGTCAGACAAGTTAATGTGGGCCATATCGTCCTGTGTGGCTAGAACTAATCCTTTCGCCCTCCTTTAATGCCTGCGCTCCAAATAGCATAATCCTGATTACAAAATAGATTATTTTAATGCAGGGTTATCAGTGATGTTTAGCTAAAGCAGGGAAACGGGCTTAAAAAATGAAAGCGAGAGAGATGAACAAAGAAAGGCATGTCTGCCATTGTATAGAATCCCCGGTGATGACCAAAACACGTCGCTTGCTCATACAGGGCCTGATCCCATGCCCATGGGAAACGCCTCCCAGTGACGTCAGCGCTCTTTGAATAAGGCCCCTAGACAAGGCTGATGAGTCTGATGGTATGTCCACACTGGCGGAGTGGCCAGGGCTGGCCCAGGTCAGCTGACTCGGGCTTGGGTTGTGAGGCTATAAAATTGCAGTGTTCTGAGACAGGTTTTTTTACATGCGACCAGCAGGACAAAGAAGGAAGCTGTGTTTTATTGTTTGCAGTCACTCTGTTCAATTGACGGCTTTGCTGGGCAGAAAGGGCCCTTCAAGCAAGGTGCTGTGTGCATTTAACGCCAACTGAGGCCCTCACTTAGCTTGACTGACGTCAGTGGGAGTTTTGCCTGAGTAAAGACTGGGTAAAAATCTGGTGTGATGCTGGCAGACCAGGTGCCTGCTCATGCCAGAGCCCCAGGCCAATTCACTTGTGTATTAGTATAGATCAGTGGTTCTCAATCTGCAGGCAGCTTGCGGTCCAATCAGCACAGAGCTGCGGCCCATGTGACATCCTCAGGGCCTTACAGATAGTATATATATTGTGTGGATGTGGCCCAGGTAAGCTGCATAGAGAGCTGCATATGCGGCCCACAATGGTAAATAGGTTGAGAACCACCGGTATAGATCCAAGTGACTGTTCAATATCAGAGTGTATTTGGTGTTTAAACGTCATGAAAACTAGTGGGGTGATACTTGCATTGTTTTCACTTATCTGTATCCCATTATAACGGAGTAGCAAACATTTACATTGTGTTACCCCTGCAACTAAATAACCCATCAAAGGAGAAAGAAGCCTTGTGGAATGCAGATGAAGAACTTTAACTGAAAAGTGCTGATTTCAAAGCGAGTGGTCATTGTGTGTGATGATCGGAGGCCAAAGACTCACAATGCGTTCCTCACTCTCTGCCATCAAAGGAAAAGCCCACGTGGGTAGTGACCCTGTCAGCTTGTTTTCTGTGAGAAGAAGCGATAAGTATGGATTCGAGGAAAGATCCTGGATCTCTGGGCTGTTTGGACTCTTACAGGGAAGTGACCCAGATGCAAAGTGGAGATCCCCAGAGTTATTCTGAGTTGCCCTGAGAGACTTTTCTGCCACCATTTGGAATTATAGACTGTGACTCAGATGTACATATATTCCACCTGCTTTAACCGCTCAATGACTCTCATTTCCTTTTCTTAGCTAATAAACCTTTAGTTAGTTTATTATAGCATTAGCTGCTAACGTTGTCTTTGGTGGAAGATCTAGGCTACCAATTGATCTGGGGAAAGTGACAGGTCTCTCGGGGCTGGAAGCCGCCTGAATGTGATGTGATTTTTGGTGCAAGTGACCATTTTATCATGAAGTCCAGTTTGTCTGGGTGGCGGGATAGACTGGAGAGTCTAAGGGGACTGTCTGTGACTCCATGGTGAGACAGGGGTCGTGATCCAGGAGTTCACGTTGGTCACTGGCTTGCTGAACTGTAATTAGAGAACACATCACCAAGTTGGGGGTGTCTGCCTCAGGTAGGCACTCACAGTTGTGAGCCAATCCAGATGACGGGGCATCTTGGTAAGGACTTTGTCCTGGATTCTGAAAGAAATGTAGGTGCCTAACGTCCCTTGAAATCAATGGGAATGAGGCACCTCAATATTTGTGAGGAACTGGACCTTTAGGACTTGGCTCATTTACCTTAACTAGGAGTCATGGGCACTCAGCACCTCCAAGGATCAGGCCCCTTACTCATGGGCCAGAAGGATTTTTTTCTCTCCGGATGATCCTGCTTTTTAGAGGTATTTTGCCTTGAGGGCAGAGCCCCTGCTTTGGGGGCATGACAGAGGTGGGGGGTTGCAGCGTGCATCACTGCGTGGCTGCTGTCGCATGCCCCGGCAAGGCCAGAGCGTTCACTCGGCTTTTTCCCCCTGCCCCCTCTGCACTACCTTCCCACACGCACCCGAGGAAGGGTGGTACCACTGGGACAGTAGCCACGTGCGCCCTAAACTGCAGTCCTGTAATTGTGCCTGGGTTCTAGAAGGAGAATAGGCTGCTTCCATTCTCCCCCCTCTTACACTGCTGCCCATGGGTCTAACTGGTCACCATATGTGAGGTTGGGAAGGAAATTTCCCCCCAGATCAAACTGCCCTTGGGATTTGTTCACCTTCTGCTGCCCCTCAATCTGTTCCCTGCCATTGCAGGTTCCTCAGGCATCGATGCTCCTCGGTCGCTCCTGTTCTCTGCCAGTGCCACACAATAGTTTAGTCTCCTGAGGGTTGTGATACTTGGGTGTAATTCCAGTTGTTGGACTTGATGTGTGTGTGTGGGAAGGTTTGCGGGGGGGTTGGGTGGTGTCGTTGGCCTGTGATGTACCGGAGGTCTGCAAAGTTCAGATCAGGAGTCAAGCCTTTCTCCAAAGTTTGGGTGTGTTTGGATCTGATTTTGGTTCAAGTCATTGTAGGTGTAGTGACTTATTTTAGATGAAGGAGAATAAGAAAGAACAAAAGTAGAGTGCCTGCACGAGAGAGAGAGCACAGTGTGGTGCATGTTATTTCTGTAACAGTCTGCAGCAACGGTGAGAACAAAATGGCTGCTGCCTCAGCACACGGGCAGGATTCTTAGCCATTTTAAGGTGCCGTGCACAGAAAGGACATCACAGCTTCAATACAGCATTCGGAACAGAAACCAGCTGAACCTTCAGATCAGAGTCCAGATCCGAGGGGATTAGGCTCTGGAGTTTTGGTTCAGAGTCAGTTTCACTGAGGCTTAAATCTACATGTGCTAACAGCAGCCTGCAGAAGGCAGTGCTCGCTGAATTTCTTTCTCATCTAATACACTTTGTGATGGAATCGTACAAGATAATTCCCTCATTCTTCATATTGCCTGTCACCTTGTGTAGACTGTACAAACTTGGCCTCATTGAAAATGACAAATTAAGCCCTTTGATGATGACTTGCTCCGCTCTGGGCACTGCAGAGCACCATCCCTTGATGCATGTGCAGAAGAAAGCCCGGTAAAGCATGACTCCCCGTGACAAACTTCCCAAGCATCTTTGGCACAACTTAGAAAACATAAAAGACAAATCCACCAGCAAACTCCAACCCCTGACCGACAATTACCAGCTGACCCACGCAGCAAAAAGACTGAACAGTAAATCTGGCTGGAAAACAAGACCCCCGTCGGGTGAAAAATGCTGAGGTTTCCAAATTTGATTTTGATCCACATCGGAACGAACCTGAGACCTTTCAAGAGGTTTTGTGAGCCCAAAACACTGGGCTAATTCTCTCTCTCGTTTTTACAAAACCTGTTGAAAGGCAGAGCTAGGTTCAAATACCTGTGCTGAACCGGGCAGAGCAGGGCTCCTGCATCCCAGCTGATAAACCTTACAAAGATGAGCGTTGCTTTTCACAGTAACTGGGACTAAGCAGGAAGAATTAGTTCCAAACTCCGGGGCTCTTAAAGAAGATTCCCTGCCATCAGCCCCTATCTCTTGAAAGCTGGAGACAGATCTTGTCTGTAAATCAAGGTACACACCCAGTTGGTGCAATATAAGTAAGAGACTAGCAATGATGCATTGGTGTTGCAGGGATTTTTGTACGCAACGATGTTGTTCCTCTTTGTAGAGTGCAAATTCAGAGTCTGATTTTGCCCCTCTTATTCCCACTGAGTAGCATCTTACTCTGACATGCTTTGATGGGGCAGCTCGGGGAGTGAGCTGCTACTCCGTGAGAGTTGCGGGGGCCAGTATCTGGCCCTGTGGGTCCAGTCTTCGGAGGTGCTGAGTGCCTTGCTGTTGCCGTTGACTTCAACGGGTGCTACAGGTGTTCAGCACCTCGAAAAACCCAGTCTGAAACGTAGCTGGATTTTTAAAAATGTCTATTAAACAAAAGAGCCAGGGCTCGGCTGCGGATTCGTCACAGGGGCAGCGCCAGCAGCAGGTGGTTCAGTTTTCCCCTGCACCAAGGTGGGGGGAAGTAATCTGTACCCGCTGTTTGCCTGGTTGCTCCTCGCTGGTGCTACCTGGCACATGGGGGAGATGCAGTCGAAGCTCCGCCCACCCCCTGTCCCTGCCCGCCCACCGCTAGCCCGCTCGTACCAGAGATGGGGCAGCAGCCCTGCGTATGCAAACCTTCCCTGCTCCATAAACCAGGTAAGTGGTGCACTCAGGGGACATATGACAGCCTCTTTCTTCCCCGCACAGGTACACCGAGGGAGCCCCAATCTCACCCCAAATAAACACTGTTCTTTCAGGGTCAAAATGAGTGACCAACAACGGTGCAGACATGCCCGCCAAGCCTTAGCTCCGACCCTACAGCCATCCACAGCGCATACGACTCTATGAAATCTTGTCCAGCAGTGATTTTCTTCAATGCAATCATTTAAGGTGTTAAATCTAGCTTTAACTTATGTGGCTGAGCCAACTTAGATCAGATTATGTTTGTATTTATTGGGATTTATGGGTGTATTATTGCCTCTGAGCCCATCTGGACGGCTAATTTGTCAATTAGAGCAATGCTGATCATTGCTGTGGCCTGGCAGGGGCTGGGAAACGCTATTATCGGTTTCACACAGGGCTGACCTTGAGACACAAATTCATTTTGCCTGACAACCTTTTCTTCTCGCGGCCGGATTACAGATATGTAAATGGGGCTAAAACCCTTGAATATTCATCTTAGGTCCGTCAAAATCGGAACTGGCTTGAGATGAAAAATATAACAGGGAGACGTGCTGAGCTGTATGTAGCGCCCTGGAGGAATGGCATGGAATCGTATTTTGCTTGATCCAGTATGTACTATATCATTGTCTATATTATAGCGTCATGGATGTGACTACACAGGGCTGAGTCCTACGTGCTCAGTTGAAAACCGTGGGCATTTTGCATGCGAAAGGACTGCAATAACGGGGTCTACCTTAGGCCCATATTCTGATACCCTTACTCACCTTTTACTTTGTACACCAGGAGCAGTCTAACTGAAGTCAATGGACTACTTGTGAAACAAGAAGCTGCTAAAGATACAGCAACAGGAAAACAATCTGACCCGAAGGTGATAGGAGGCCTATCTGTAGAGCATCATGCCTCCAGAAGGATCACACGTGCTCTTGACACTCCCCGCGACAGATGAGAGGCAGCTGCTTCTGGGCTGGAACATAGCACCAGCAACGCCACCCAGTGACGTTTAGGGAGGGAAGCTGTAGCGGGAGGATTCCATAACCACTCTGCTTCAGCAAACGTTGTCTTCTCCAATGGAAACACCCGGGAGAAAATAGTTTCGGATTGCAGACTGGAACGAGCTACCCCCAAATTCCCAACTGATGCTGCGGTTAACATGCCACTCCAAAGACGGCATCCTCTCCCTCCCCATCTGCAGCAAAGCATCCAGAACCAACACGTTCAATTTGATAAGCGTCCACGAGACAGAGCTGACGCAGTGCCCTCACACCAACCTAATTGTATAAGGAAATCCACAAGCAGTAGGTCCTGCAAAGGCCATCCACTGAGAAAATCCCTGCAGTGCTAAACCTTAAAGAGTAAAGATCTGGAGGCCCAAATTTGTAGCCAGTCTGTATTGCCAAGGAACAGCATATTATAGCTGGTGATCATAGAATCTCAGGGTTGGAAGGGACCTCAGGAGGTATCTAGTCCAACCCCCTGCTCAAAGATCAAATGCACAATTTAAACTACATGTAAGGGGCAGGAGGACTTTCAAATGCTCTCAGCCTTGGCCTCACTGTTCCACTGGACTCTGTGTTGGCTTCAGTGGGAACAGAGCTAGGCCAGAAATGGCTTGTGGATATCCCAGTTTAAATACTTAGGGCAAGATGGTGGTTGGCCCCGGCAAGGGTTCGCTCAGCCTCCAAAGAGGGCAGCCAGAAGCCGGGACCCTGCCTCTCTTCTTCAATGGCAAAGGAGAATGCGTGTAGTATCCTTGTGGACGGTAATGCAGTGACTGTGCTGTAGAAGGCACTGATGGCCGGTGTCACCCAGAGCTCAGACTGGGGGTGGGTGAGACAGAGAGGGATGCTACCCTGAGGTCCTGCCTTAAAAGACACAACAGAGCCCTTGCTGCTTATACAATGGGTGAGGGAATAGCAGATTTTCAATGTGCTTCTTGCAAGGAGTGTTCTGGGTGTCTCCGTGCCACGTGTGTAAAACGACGTGATGCCAGGGCAATATTTCGACTGCTGGTGTTTGTCTGTTTTCAGGAGCTAGATTCATGCCTCGGGGCATTGCCACTGAAATGAAGCAAGATCTGATCTGCCTGGAGATGTATTAGTCCCTGCATGGCGAAATACCCTGGTGCATCCAGACTTCACACAACCATCAACATATGATCCCATCCGTCCGTTTCAGACACCCTGCCCGCTTCTCTCATAAACTGCCCAGTCTGTAACATAATCTGGGTTGCAAGAATGTGCTAATATTTTGGCTACAATTCGCCAAGGCTATTTTATTAAATCTTGAGGAGACAGCGAGAGATTGAAGCGTTAATATTCAAGAGATAAATCGCAGTAAGGTGAGGTCTAACCTTGGTTTTTATGTAGTATTGTCTTTGCCAATTTAAAGCTGCTATTAACAATATATTATTTATATTATGGTTGTGCCCAGATGTCCCAGTCTGAGTTCAGATACCGAACACACATAAAACAAAAGACAGCCCTGGCCTCAAGAAGATTACATCCCAAGTAGAGAGGCTTGACCGATTTTGGACGGCACTAGAAAACGCCATTTTCTTGAATTCGAAACGTTCCACGAGCATGTCGATTTTGATGAAACCCATTTCCACACGTTCTAAATGGGTCGTTTTCATTATTCGTTCCAGAATGACTTTTTCGGACATTTATTTTATCATTTTGGGGGTGAGGGAGGGGTTAAAATAATCAAAATGGAAACATTGGGATGGATCCAAAATGACATTTTCTCAGAAGTTTTGTTTTGTGGGAAATTTGGAACGGCAACAAATTTGGAGAAATTTGCCGCGAAATGGAAATCCCAGTTCCACGCTGCTCAAAACCCAAGGCCCTGATCCTGCGTTAGGCTCCCGCGTGAGCCCAGGCATGTGTCTGGGTGACTGACAAAGCAGGATTAAGGCTTGAATCTGGCTGTATCTAGGCATGTGATTCCCCTGCTCATGTACACACACTCGCTAGCACAATATAAATAACAGTGTAGCCGCACTAGCGCGGGTAGTGGCAGCCAAGGAGCGGCTGAACCTGCCAAGTACAAACCTGCCTGAAACCGATGGGTCTCTGCACAGCTAAGCCACGCCTCTTCGGCTGCTACCTGTGCTGCCCCCTGGCAACACTGCTAGTTATAGTCACAGTAGCCCGGGGAAAGAATGTGTGTGCATAGATTCATAGATTCTAGGACTGGAAGGGACCTCGAGAGGTCATCGAGTCCAGTCCCCTGCCCTCATGGCAGGACCAAATACTGTCTAGACCATCCCTGATAGACATTTATCTAACCTACTCTTAAATATCTCCAGAGATGGAGATTCCACAACCTCCCTAGGCAATTTATTCCAGTGTTTAACCACCCTGACAGTTAGGAACTTTTTCCTAATGTCCAACCTAGACCTCCCTTGCTGCGGGTTAAGCCCATTGCTTCTGGTTCTATCCTTAGAGGCTAAGGTGAACAAGTTTTCTCCCTCCTCCTTATGACACCCTTTTAGATACCTGAAAACTGCTATCATGTCTTAGGAATCTCACTCCTAGCTCGTAGTGTAGAAATAGCCAATGAATAGGGCCCTACCAAATTCACAGCCATAAGAAACGCTTCACAGACTGTGAAATCTGGTCTCCCCCTGTGAAATTTGGTCTTTTGTGTGCTTTTACCCTACACTATACAGATTTAATGGGGGAGACCAGCATCTCGCAAATTGGGAGTTCTGACCCAAAAGGGTGTTGCGGGGATGGGGGTCACAAGGTTAATTTAGGGGGGTTATGGTATTGCCACCCATACTTCTGTGCTGCCTTCAGAGCTGGGCTGCCAGAGAGCGGTGGCTGTTGGCCGGGCACCCAGCTCTGAAGGCAACACCCCGCCAGCAGCAGCGCAGAAGTAAGGATGGTAATACCATACCAGGTATTACCCAGCAGCCACTGCTCTCCAGCCGCCCAGCTCTGAAGGCAGCGCCAGCAGCAGTGCAGAAGTAAGGGTAGCAGAACCCTCCACCCCTACAATAGCCTTGTGAACCCCCCCCCCCACACACAGATACACACATACACACAACTCCTTTTTGGGTCGTGACCCCTACAATTACAACACTGTGCCATTTCAGATTTAAATAGCTGAAATCATGAAATCAACGATTTTTAAAATTCTATGACCGCGAAATTGACCAAAATGGACCCTGAATTTGGTAGGGCCCTACCTATCAGATGAGACAACAGGTGCACATAACAAACTAATAGCAGCAGCCCTGCAGTAGGCAAAAAATACCATCCAGGAGAAAGCCCATAGTGGGCTGAGAGCTGCCCTTTGTTTGCAATGATATTCTTTTGCTCTAGTCTACAGAGCAAGTGAAATGCTATTGTCCCTGCCAATTCAGATGCGTAGATACCTACATGTTAATAGGAGACACTCCTCCCACAAGGTGGACGCCTTGAAAAAAAAAAATCGACCGCAACAGAGGCAGATCTTAAAAATAACAATCATGAAAAATATTAACTCTTCGACGGGAGGAGTGGGGTGACTGTGTTAACCCAAAGGCACATGTAAACCCATTACATAAAATGTCTTTTATCTTCCCATATGCTTTCTAGCCTAAATCCCGCTAAATCCCAGATTGAGATAACAAATGAAGAGCGGCGCTATTTCAGAGAAAGGCGGCCTCTTTCCTCTGGGTATTAAAGAGGGGCAAAGGTCAGTATGCCCCTGGGGATCACCAAAAAAGAGATCAGGCGGATAACACCTGTGTTTTCACATGCTAAGTAAGTATTAGGGAAAGTGCAGTTCATCGCAAATGCAAGGAAAGGACAAAGCTTTAGATTACAGCTCATATGGGGCCTTTGGACAGGATGGAGCACAGTGGTTTAAAAGATCTGAATTTTGCTTTCCTGCAGATACCATACCAGTGTAATAGTCATAACTCTGGGAAGCAGTTCCTATTGGCCAATGCATCAAATTAGCAAAAACAACATGACTTTGGCTAAAACTAGCTTCACGCTTGGTGTAGGCATAAGCCGATGCTTCTGGGGAAGCTCTATTTGTCAGGGATCAGATTCCACGGCAAACTCAGTGGATTGTTGAAGAGACTCAGTGTAGGTATTTATGTCCCATTCATCACTGGGACTAACCTTCAGTGTATGTCATAGACAATGTGTGTGTGGGTTGCGGGATCACGTGACACCCCCCCCACCCTCCCGATTTGCTGCTTGGCTTGTGCTAAGCATGCTCACTAACACGGATGAAGACAGTTGCCCTCACTCTGCACCCGCAATATTGGCAAGCACGGGTCATCTCTGGCATATGTGGTATTGTTATTTATAGCGTGGTAAGACCCAAGACTCCTAGGCTCTGTCCAGAATGACAGGCCTCGTCCCAAACAGCTGGGCACCCTCATTTGAAGCCGGAGGCAACAAGTGAGTGTAACAAACAATGAGCTAGATTGTGACCTGGACTATTTGACTGTCCAAGGGAGCAAGAACCCCATTCTTGCATCATTACCCAGGCTACCCAGATCTTGGGTGCATAGAGGTACGCAGGGCTGTGCATTCACATCAATTCCTCCTACAGCAGATGGGCAGGGCATGGGTGGAGCCTTCTGGTTCCTCCCCCTTCCTCACTGGCCAGAATGGCAGAGCCGGTTGAGGGAGGTGCGGGGTTGAGGGAGGTGTTACTAATTTCCCACTGGAAAAGGCCAACAGTGAATTAATACTCCTGGGGAGCAAGGAGGAAGCTAGGAGGAATTGTGACTCAGAGGGAGGGGTGTCTATGTGGCCCAATGCTTCCGAGGGTTGCTGTTGTGGTGGTGTAGCTTTTACGTCACACTTTGCTGAGGCCAGTGGCTAAAGGCATAATCTAAACCATTAGGAGGAAAGCTGGGAAGATAATGGATCCAAACACTGCATCTCTTGCTCGTCTCTGCTAACATGCATGTATTTGTTAGAGGTGGTTGACATTTTTTGTTCTACATGCTTTTTCCATGTCTCAGGGATGGGATGGATTCTCCATCACTCTTGCCTCAATCGCTGTGGACATCACCACCATCCTGCCTCTCACTCAGGCCTGTCACCTGGGTGTCATCTTCGACTTGGACCTTTCCCTAGGTCCTCACATCCAGACTATGTCTACATCTTGCAAAGTCTTTCTGCATAACATCTCTAAGATACGGCTGTTCAGGGAATCAGAGACATGTAAGGCTGGAAGGTACCTCGAGAGGTCATCTAGGCCATCCCTGACAGGTGTTTATCCAACCTGTTCTTAAAAATCTCCAGTGACAGAGATCCCACAACCTCCCTTGGTAACCTATTCTGAACTGAACTACCCTTATAGTTTGAAAGTTTTTTCCTAATATCTAACCTAAATCTCCCTTGCTGAAGATGAAGCCCATTGCTTCTTGTCCTCTCTTCAGTGGACATGGAGAACAATTGATCACAGTCCTCTTTATAACAGATTTAACATATTTGAAGACTGTTACCAGGTCCCCCGCCTCCCAGTTTTTTCCCCCCAAGACTAGACATGCCCAGTTTGTTTTTTAACCTTTCCTCATAAATCAGGTTTTCTAAACCTTTGATCATTTTTGATGCTCTCCTTTGGACTCTTTCAATCTGCTCACATCTTTCTTAAAGTATGGTGCCCCAAACTGGACACAATACTCCAGCTGAGGCCTCACCAGTACCTAGCAGAATGGGATAATTACCTCCCATATCTTACATACAACACTCCCGTTAATACACCCAGAATATTAGCCTTTTTTTGCAACTGCATCACGTTGTTGACTCATTTAACTTGTGATCCACAATAACCCTCAGATCCTTTTCGGCTGTACTACCACCTAGCCAGTTGTTCCCCATTTTGTAGTTGTGCATTTGATTTTTCCTTCCTGAGTGTAGTACTTTGCACTTGTCATCACTGAATTTCATCTGGTTGATTTCAGACCAATTCTCTAATTTGTCAAGATTGTTTGGAATTCTAATCCTGTCCTCCAAAGTGCTTGAAACCCCTCCCAGCTTGGAGTCATTTGCAGATTTTATACGCATATTCTCCACTCCATTATTTAAGTCATTAATGAAAATATCGAATAGTACCAGACCCAGGTCGGACCCCTACAGGACTCCACTAGATACATCCTCACAGTTTGACAGCAAGCCATTGATAATTACTCTTTGAAATTGTGAGTGACTCTTTGAATTGTCAGTGTCTGGATTGCGTCTCAATTATTGCAACCTCCATTTTTTCTGACATTGACAAATGCAATTTTGCTGCACAAATATCCATTCAGAACGCTAGCCTGTCACTTTGACCATGTCCCCCCGATTCCCTCCACATCCTTCCATTGGCTTCCTCTTCTCTATTGTATCAAGTAAGCTACTTGTCTCCACTTTCAGGACCTTTCACTGCCTACCTCCACCCTACCTATCCTCTCTGAATTACTATTGAGATATCAGCTCTGGCTTCTGATAGGCCCATGATGCCAGCCTCATTTTCAAACACCTTTGTTCTTTCTTCCATGCTGCCCCTCATGCTTGGGAGGAGCGTGCCGTAAACACCTACAAAACTGACTCATTATCCTCCTTCCAAACCTTCCTTAAGACCCTTATTTTCCATACCTACAAAAAACTGACAACAGTGAGGTCGTTGGTGCGCTGCGGCCATTGCTGATTATCCTGGCCAATATTGTTTCCTTGTACTTCCATCTGTGTCCATCTGTTGTCTCTTGTCTTATGCTTGGATTGGAAGCTCTTTGGTGGCTGGGGCCGTCTTTTTGTTCTGTGTTTGTACAGCGCCTCGCACAATGAGGGCCTGGTCCATGACTGAGGCTTCTAGGTGCTATTGTCTGCATACAAATAAAGAACAAGAAGCCCTCGAAGTCTTTCAGTCAAGACTGGATGTCTCTCTCAAAGATTCACGGGAGCTCAAGCAGAAGACATTAGGCTACAAGAATCACTGGGGAAGGTTCTGTGCCCTGTGCTACGCAGGAGGTCAGCCTAGATGATCATAATGGTCCCTTCCAACCTTAACATGTCTGAATCTATGCTTGTGCATTATCGGCACAGACCCATGTGGAAATGGGAAGGCATATGTGCCGGGGCCAACCAGAATCTGGTCCAGGATTTGCACTATTGATGACAGAGGATGAAATTTACATCCTGTGCAGAGGTTCAGCACACCCTTGTGTCCACCTCCCGCATAGGGTGATCTGCACTTCATGCGACCGGTCATGCGAAAGGAAATAGCTTGAATCGCATGATCGCTTCTGTCTTATATCCCAGTTTTGCATAACCCCATCAGTTTCAGTGAAGCTACTCCTCATTTGCATTGGTCAATGAGCTCAAAATCAGGCTGAGTGTCTTAAATTCAACCCCCACCCCATGTCCCTTAAAGTCATATTTACATATTTGTTATGATAATTCCCACCTATAGGGGGCAGCAACCTGGAAAAACGGCATAAAAATGAAACGGCATGGCTAATAGGTCATCTTCTCACCCAGACAGCTGAGCCGTTTACTCTTCATATTTATTGTCAGCTCATTCTGGGCCAACATCTGCTCCAATTTACACTTGAGAAATCAATGGGATTACTCCGGATTTACATCGGTGTCACAGACTGGAATTTTGTCTTTAATGAGATGAATATTATGGGGGAAAAGATTTTTTTTTAAATGAGGACTGTTAATCCAGGCCTCAAAAACAAACAAAAAACCCCGAAGCAGATCCTGAATTCTGCTTCTCTACCTAGAGTCCTGTAACTCTGCCCTTCTCTGCAATGTCTATGTACAAAATTAAAAGCACTTTTATTTTCCTAAATTAAATTGTCTCTTCATTCATTATAGAGAAAGGGTAAAATTGGTCAAACTTTTTCAAATATTGAAACTCCAATAAAAATGTCATCAAATGACTGCGTTTGAAGGGAAAAAAAATCAATAACATTTTTGCAAAGCTTCTTTTAAAATAGTTTTTTTTTCTAATTCAACAGAAACCAGGAAAAAATGTTCGTCTCCCTTCCCCCCCTCCACCACTGCCTCTCGTTTTTTTATTTTTTTATTTTTTGACAGGCTCTAATAAATAGCACAGAAAGAGAGCAAAAACAAATGAAAGAATACAATTCGGCTTTAAATGTCATGCATTCAAAGAGAAGCAGTCACTATTTGAAACCTATAGCACAGGGGGTTTTAACCTTTTTTCATTTGCAGACCCCTAAAACATTTCAAATGGAGGTGCCCTTTGGAAATCGTAGACATAGTCTGCCGAACATAGGTTGAAAACCACTACTGTAGCATCCTGTACATTGCTTTAAAGGAGTGATAGCCATTAATGTGATCATGTGCTCACTTCAGGAAGCTAATCAATTACCCACTTGGCGAGGGTTTATTTTACTTTCCTGACCTCATCTAATAAGGAAGGTGAAGAACTGAAGACAATAAATTTAAAAACAAGAAAAGATTTACTTAGGACACCTAATTAGGATTTCTAATCAGGAGTCATCAAGGCCTATAATTAGCAGGGTTTGCTCAAACTCATTGCTTTCCCTTTAATGGCCACAGGACATCCAAATGCTTTTAAATTATGTACCATGGGCTCCTAATCAGTTTATTGAACATCATAAATTGTTAAAAGAAGTTAATAGCTTGTGTTTCTTGATAGAAAGTGCTAATACTGGAGGCAGAGAACTCATCAAATGAGCCTTGTTAGAAGGTGGGGGCGGAGGGGGCAGGGGAGGGCGGGCTGGGAGGTTGTGTCTCAGTGTCTCATTTTGTTTTAGTAATTAGCTTTTACTGGATTATCCGATCCAAATCTTTATTCAGTTTACTCTGTCAAATCTAGTTTGCCTTTTAAATGGGAAATTGACACGGGGAGCAATTTGTCTCTTGACT
Source organism: Chrysemys picta bellii (assembly GCF_011386835.1). Classification (NCBI taxonomy): domain Eukaryota; kingdom Metazoa; phylum Chordata; order Testudines; family Emydidae; genus Chrysemys; species Chrysemys picta. The sequence continues at coordinate 5,459,787 of NC_088798.1, forward strand.
AGGTTAATGTGTGCAACTTTGTTTGAAGCATCTGAAGTAAAAATGAGTTAGTGGGAGGCACATCTACAGTAACTTCATCAAAGATCAACACCACAGGCATGGAGACCAGGTAGACTCGGTTGTCTAGTTCGGCCCTCTGCTGTAGGCTGGATCGCTCTCTACTTCTGGGATCTTGAAAGAGGCCTACGGGCGTGAACATCAACCTACATCTCCATGTCTCTACCTGCATTTCACCTACATCTCACTGGCCCAGATCTTAAATCAGTGGCAGTTAGGAGCCTAAATACCTTTGTGGATCTATGTCTCAATTCCCAGCCTGCAAAATGAGGATCATCTTTTCCCCCTTTCTCTGCCTTACCTATTTAGACTGTAAGATACTTGGAGCAGAGATTACTAGGAATATACCACCATAGGACTTGTCATATAGGATCAGATCGCTTGTCCATCTATCCCACATTTGTATCTCCCACGTTTGTATCTGTGACTTTAACCAGGAGCAGCTACTTCAGAAGAAGGTGCAAGAAACCCAGTCATGGACAATTATGCTCATGGGGGAACTTTCTTCCTGACCCCTATAAACAAGTGATTGGTTCATGCCCTGATGCATGAAGCTTTATATTCTAAATTTACTTTATCTAATGTAACCAGATGTATTAAATTAGGCTCCGTGTTGTTTTATTGGTTATTGTTGTTTTAAGGTGGAGCCCATACATACGTTCCTGGATATAGCTAGAGCAATAAACTTGGTGGAAAATTTCCTTAAATGCGAATTGTATTGATTTGGAGCTGGTTATAGTTATTTCCCACCACCTACAAATTAAAAGCTTAATCCAAAGCCCATAGCAGTCAAAGGATAGACTCTCATTTACTTCACAGAGCTTTGAATCAGGTCCCATCTCCTTCAATGAGTATTTCTTGATGACTGGAAAGTGAGAAGTAGGAAAAATACGGCCAAGGGAATTTCTTGAATCCCTTTTAAGGAATTCCATCCTACTGAATTTGCAACATAAAACTCGGTTTCTTTGCCCTCTCTATTTACTTTCTTTGTGTTTAAGGTTTAGCTATGGCAGTAAATCCAAATATTGCAGCCTGAGATCAGTAGTCCTTCACTGAATGCATATTATAGCATGGTCAAGATTGCTCCCATAATCAGTTTGTTCAAATGAATAGCTCTCTGCTCTGCTGCTTATCGAAAATGCCTTTATTACACACTTTTGTTTACCTAGCTGATGGACTTTGGGGCGGGGGGCGGGGGAGGGGGGCAGGTTGGAACCTGGTAGAAAACTTCTGTAGAGAGATGCTCACTTTCTTTATTCAAGTATTTTAAATGTTAATTTATATTAAATGATTTTTTTTTCCGTTTTCCTTAATGGATTTCCCCCTCCACACACGCTTATTTGTAAAAATCATTCACTCAATATGGACCTAGGGGTTACGGTGGATGAGAAGCTGTATATGAGTCAGTGTGCCCTTGTTGCCAAGAAGGCTAATGGCATTTTGGGCTGTATAAGTAGGGGCATTGCCAGCAGATCGAGGGACGTGATCATTCCCCTCTATTCGACGTTGGTGAGGCCTCATCTGGAGTACTGCAGTCAGGCAGCTTTTGGCGGCATGCCTGCGGGAGGTCCGCCGGTCCCGCGGCTTGGGCGTACCCGCCGCCGAATTGCCGCCGAAGCTGCGGGACTGGCGGACCTCTTGCAGGCATGCCGCCGAAGGCTCCCTGACTGCCGCCCCCACAGCGACTGGCAGGTGGCCCCCCGTGGCTTTCCGCCCCAGGCATGCGCTTGGTGCGCTGGTGCCTGGAGCCGCCCCTGCTGACAGGCAGCAGCCTCATGGCCCCTGATTGGCTCCCTGCCCTATATAAACCCAAGGAGCATTCCAGGAAGTGTTCAGGCCGCAGTGTGGTTCTCCTGCAGCTGCTCACTTGTTCTTAAACTCCTGCCTTCGACTTGAAACCTGACTCGGATCCTTAGCATTGACCCTGGCCTAGAATTTGACTATGAACTCCTCTGCTACTCTCAGCCTCTGGTTTGACCCTTGGGCCTTATTACCCTAGTCAGATCCTGATGCTCCTAACCTACATGCTGTGATTAATAACACAGGGCCAGATTCTGGTCTCCCTATGAGCCGGAATGGATGTGTAAATACTAAAATGACTGAAGTTATATTTGTGTAAAAACGAGTGAGAAAAGAATCAGAGCCCAACATAGTGTTGGTGAGAGCGGAATGGAGTTACTCCAGATTCATGGGAGATCAGAAACGGCTTCTCAATGATTAATCAGACTTAGCACTTATATTGGGCAGATCCTCAGCTGGTGGAAATCTGCAGAGCTCCTTTGATGTCAGTGGAGCAACGACAACTTACCCCAGCCGCGGTTCAGCCCCGTAACATCTCTCCTGTGCTCAATGCTTCTGCTTAACAATATGCTGGATTTAGGGTCCTTTTGTTGTTACTTTTGAAGGATGCTTTTCTGGGGTTGAGGCTGGGACGCGGGAGATCTGCGTTCAGTTCTCTGTTCTGCTGCAGGATCCCTGGGGCAGGTCATTTAGACTCAGGTCCTCACAGGTATTTAGGTACTTAACTCCCTTAGTGAGGCACCTAAATCCCTTTGAGAATTTGGGCCTCGGGACCTGGTTTTTAAAGGTGTTTAAGCGCCTAATGATGTCTAGGCTCTTGATGGTGCTTTCAAAAGCACACAGGTGCCTAACACCTAACACCTCAATTCACCCTCTAAAATGAGGATAAGTGACTTGCCCAAGATCCCACAGGAAGTGTGTGGTCAGGTCTTCTGAGTGCCCAGGCTAGCACCCTAACCACTAGATCATCCTTCCTGTCTTGCCAGTCGTCCTCATTTTAAGTGACCTGGCAAATGTGCTGCCCCAGCTGCAGAGACCTGTACCACAAATATACGTACGTGCTCCCGTTGGCTTTGCAAAACGGAGACCAAGCAGACTTTGAAGGAGATCCCTGTGTCTCCCACTCTCGCCGGCATCTCTTAGCCCATACAATAAGCCAAAAGAGACACATCCCTCTCTTACTGCTTGGGAAAACTGCGGGGAAAGTCAGCCTTTTCCATGCTAATGTCCCACAATTACCTCTTAACTGCCAAAAACAAATGGCAGAAATGGGGAAAGTGACACCAAATCAAAAATGTCACAGGTGATCGATTCATGTCATCTACCGTCCCCGCCGCTGAGGCTGGAGAGAGAGACACGGTGATAACACAACACTAATATTATATTACAGCCTTCACGCCGCCGAATGCCAAGTGATGAATATGTGTCACTTTATGTGTCGCTCACTCTCAGGGCCTGGGCAGGCAAGCATGGAAAATGGAGTGCTCAGGATTAATGATATCGAAAATGATAGAGCGGAGATTGAAAATTCCTTCCTTCCTGAACCATGCAGATTGAAACATACCTTAGAGCTATCTTTGGCCGTCCCTCCTCCACCCACTTGCGAAAGGTCTTTTTCACAGCCCTTGGTTTAGGAAAGAAAGGTTTTTCTTTCTTGTGTGGGCCGTGGCTACCAGCGAAGGTTTCACCGGCTCCTCAAACGGACGCCTGTTCGCACGCGTGCAAAGCAGTGCGGCAGGCGCGTAACTGAGCTTCCTTAAGCCAGGAAAAGCAGTTCATTATGAAGCTCTTGGACTGGCAGGCGTGTCATGGCTGGACGCTGCGGCGTGCATGTTCCGTTCTTATTATTTAATATGCAGATCAAGAGGCCTTGTTCAAGAGCAGAGCACCTTTCCGATGACTAGCTATCTAGTGGTAGCGCCTTGAGGCCCCCAGTCAAGCGCAGGGCCCCTCTGTGCTAGGTGCTGTACAGACAACCTGTGAGGCTGCCCCTGCCACGAAGAGCTTACAGTCTGCACAGGCAAGACAGGCCACAGATGGGAGGGGATATGGGCACAGAGACGAAGGGCTTTGCTCAAAGTTGCGCAGCCGTTTAGTACCAGAACTGGGAATAGAACCCAGGTTTCCTGAACACCCTGCCCATTGGGTCAGCCTACTGCTGGACACTGCGCCAAGAACTAGGGAAGACGCAGTTCCTGCCCCAAAATGCTTACAGTCAAAGCCCCCCTGCAGACATTCACCTGAGTAAACTACAAACACGCATGTGTTTGCAAGGTCATCGCCTAAGAAACATACCAGTTCCCTCTACTGAGAGGCTGGCGTTCTGCCTAGCCACACCCAGGCCCTCTCAGAGGTCCAGAATGGCCCAGGCCAATTCCAGCTTTTGAGGCCCCAAGCCATAATACAAATAAAAAATGACAACACATGAAAACAAAATAAGGCACCAAAAAAAAGAGTGAGACATAATTGGAATATTTTTTGAGTTAACAATCGCTTTTCTAGCCTTTCTCAGTGCAAATGCACTAATTATTGAGGAAAAATCTAGCTTTCGTGCAATGTCACAGTTGATATTAAGCGTGGCGAGCCCATTCAAACGCTCTTGTCCCATAGTTGAACGGAGATAGTTCTTTACCTGCTTCAACACGTTGAAGGTGCGTTCACTCGAAGCCAGTGATGCAGGCAAACTGACAAAAATACACAATGCAATTGTGATATTAGGAAACACCCCAGAGAGTCCAAGTTCGAGTATTTCTTGAAGCAATTCCTTTGGCTTGCAATCCAATTTAAAGTTCGTGGAATATATTCGTTTGAGGAAGATGACCTCATCACTGAGAGCTTTTGAGATTTCTTTGTTGTACTGTTGCTGAAACTGTTCAGCTGCAGAAAGTAGATAATAATGAGGAATTCTCAGACAAAAATAATTCCTTAGTCAACCAGGCGTAAAACTCCAAAGACACTAACATGTCACAATTCTCTACCTTTCAACACACACTTGATCCAGCACCAGCCACTAGTAGTGGTTTGTTTATATAATCAGCTGATCTGAGAGGACACATTCATCATGGTCTAATCTTGTGGCATCAGAACCGATACAGTTTTATTAATATTTATGAATATTTTTAACTCTTCAATATGGCAAAATCTATATCAGTTAACAAAAAAATGATGTCTTTTACCAAATCACATCTCTTATTTGCTTAAATTTGCAGCTCGAAGCTGAGAGAGTGGGTCACATTTTGGTCCGATAGGGATGCGCATAAAAACAAGTCGTGAAACTTATCAAATGTCAAAAAATTAACAAGTGTCTCAATTTGAGGCCCCCTTTGAGCTTGAGGCCCAGGGCAAATGGCCCTCCCGGCCCCCCCTCTAATTGGCCCTGGCCACACTTCTATCCTTGACTCTAAACACCCGTGGCTTTTTCAAGTTTAAAAGCCCACGCAGCAGAGCCTGGATTTGTTGGCAAGCCTCCCCTATGTTCCTGAATATGGGGAGTTAAGCGGAGTAGGGTAGCTGGTCGCTTACGATGAGTCCGTTACACAAAGTGGTCTATTGGGGGAAATGAGGGTGGTTTGTGAGGAGATGGCCGAGCTGGGGGACTTGATCCTATAACTTTTGTCTGGGTTTCTTTTAGGGTTTGCTAAGGGGCCTCGGGACTTGGATAGGAAACTTCTAAAGCACAAATGGGAAGAGAGAAAAAGGGAATCTGACCATTTGTGAATGCCGTTGTTTTGCAATCTTATCTTGCTTTGTTTACTGCCCTTGTTCCCTTAACTAGGTCACTTCCCGGGGTGAGCCACTGCTCTCCCAATACCCATGTGCTGTAGAATGCCATCACAGAGCGTTACACTATTAAGTGCCGATCCTGGATTCCTTGGACCTCCAAAGCTCGCAGCAGGATTTCTGAGTGAACAAGGAAAGCAAATAGGACTCCTGGTGCAACCTTCGGAGTATTGGGGCTAATCTGGGTCTAGTATTAAATTTGATACATAATGCGAAACACATTCGTCTTACAGTCCATCATATTTGTTTTTTTTCCTCTTTCTTTAAGGCATGTTTAATGGGGGTAATGTTTATTTTATGACGTGACCCATGAATCGTAGGAGGGCATCTTTTTTTTTTTTTACCTACTATATTTGCATATACACTGCAGAACAGAAAAATCAAATCGTACAGAGTAAAAATGGGATGCTAAACTTGTTTGCAATTTTGTAGCATCCTGTGACTAAACATCACTGGGAACATATCATTCTGAGAACATCTGTATAACTTTATTATCCTTTTCTGAAGATTCAGTATGAGTGGGAAAGACCCTGAAGAGCTTGTTGCTGTTATTTTTGTATGGAATAGACCAGAGGTGGGCAAACTACGGCCCACGGGCCACATCCAGCCTGTGGGACCGTCCTGCCCGGCCCCCGAGCTCCTGGCCCAGGAGGCTCGCCCCCAGCCCCTCCCCTACTGTCTCCCCTCCCCCCACAGCCTCAGCTCGCTCCACCACCAGCGCAGTGCTCTGGGTGGTGGGGCTGTGAGCTCCTGGGGCAGCGCGGCTGCAGAGCCGGCCCGACCCGGTCTCTGTGCTGCGGGGTGGTGCTGGCGGTGGTGGCAGCGTGGCCCGGCTCCAGCGCCACCAGCCACCGGTGCACCAGGCAGTGTGGTAAGGGGGCAGGGAGCAGGGGGGTTGGATAGAGGGCAGGGGAGTTCGGGGTGGTGGTCAAGGAGCGGGGGTGTGGATGGTGGTTGGGGGGAAAACAGGGAGTTGAATGGGGGTAGGGGTCCCGGGGCGCGGGCAGGAAGGAGGGGGGGTTGGATGGGGTGGCAGGGGGCAGGGATTCCAGGGGCAGTCAGGGGACAGGGAGAAGGGGTGGTTGGATGGGGTAGGGGTCCTGTGGGGGCCATCAGGAATGAGAGGAGGGGTTGGATGGGGCAATGGGGATCCGGGGGCAGTCAGAGGACAGGGAGCGGGGGTGTGTGGATGGGGCAGGGGTCCCAGAGGGGCCATCAGAGAACAGGGAGGGTTGGATGGGGCAGGAGTCCCGTGGGGGGGGGGGCAGATAGGAGGTGGGGCTGGCCACAACCCCCTCCCCTAACTGGCCCTCCATACAATTTACAAAACCCGATGCGGCCCTCAGGCCAAAAAGTTTGCCCGCCCCTGGAATAGACTGATAGTGGAGAAACAAAACCAAAATGAACGGAGCGCCTAATTAATTGGATTATAATTACACTTGCTACATAGGGGAGAAAGCGCAGATAATAGATCCATTTGAATTATGATCCTCATCAGTTTCACGGCTGATTCTTCAGGGGCAGAGGTGTGCAGCTACAATCACCGGCAGATGATCACCAGAGACACAAGAAATTAAATGAATCCAAATATTTTAAGATCCTGCCCCTGCTCAGTGGTGCAGTGGCTGTCTAGATTGAATTTGTCTGATCACAGAATGCAGGCACTTGCCCTGTCAGATGCCTTATTGCTCCTTTCCAAGGGTGGCTGCATCGAAACGATAGCATCGGTTTATTGGGCCTGAGCCCACTGACGTCTGTGGGAGCAGGATCGGGCCCAATGTACTGATTAAAGAAAATGATGGACTGGAAAGTGGGAAGGAGTTTGGTTTGTAGAGCCACAAATCTTAGATAAATAAAAGGGACTGTGTCTGATAATCAGCAATGTATTTAAGCCTCTGTATTTCCTCACTCTTTAGACCCATTTGTGGGTGTATGAAATACTGTATTTAGCTTGCCAACTCTGAATACATTCTACCTTGCAAACTCTACAGGAAAAGCATTCCAGAGACGCTCTGTATTAAGGAAAGCCTGTAGATTTCAAGCACAGGGTAACACGGAGGGTGGAAAGCTTCCATCCAAGCCATAAATCTAATGAGATGGTAATGAGATGCAAATTAACAGCACCATGAGCCAAATGGCTAAAGTTTCTTTATGGAGCATATTAAGTGGCATTTTGCCTAAGTGGAACGGTTGGCTGAACAATAAATACTGCGTCGCAACCAGTTAAAAGCTGCACTGAGATAAATAGAAGACATGAAGTATTATTATTCCATTTAAAGGGAAGATTCTATACATTGAAATGGACATTTCTTTAACAAACAAGTCAGACTTTGTTAAAAATCTAGGTTTGGGTTTTTTTTTTCACTGCCGTAGTCCAAAATGACGTTGCTGAAAATGTGCCTCTCAACTGGCCCCTTAGATATTCAGAGATGGGCAAGAAAACTAAAAATCCCAGGGCCGGATCCTTGGCGGGGGTCAATCAGCATAATTCCATTGAAGTCCATGGAGTGAGGGAAATTACGTTCTCTTGGAATCTGGATCCCAAACTGTACCTGCCACAATCCTACTTTTGACAAATATTGAGCAGTCTCACAGTGACATTTTAATTATAGCTTTATGGATTTCAGGAGAATGAGGAAGGGAGAGAAATGAAGCATTTTTTTTAAAGCTTAAAAAACACAGGAGGGGAAAAAACCTCCAAAACCAGAGGTCCATAGCAGAGCTCAGAAAACCTCAGCCGCTCTCATTTCCTGGGGCTCATGCAAATGGTCTCCTTCTTCCTACTCCGTGGGGTTCAAGTCTTGCACCCCTCAAACAGTGTAACTTTCCTGTGGAATGCCGTGCTCACCTGGTTTGCTGCTGAAACTACATGAGATTGTTGTTTGGTTTGGTTATTTGGATTTCGGAGGCACCAACAGGTCCCATTGTGCCAGGTGCTGCACGTAGTAAGACACCATTCCGACTGCTGAGAACTTATGTTAAACAAAAGAGAGACAAAGGAGCAGTATCTCCATTTTACAGATGGGGAGGCCCAGAGAAATGAAGGCCCAGATTTTTAACCATATGTCTGGGCCTAACTCCAAATAGGATTTTGGTGCTCTAACAGGGGGGCTTGCCCCATAGGCTGGAGATCCTGGGGCTAAGATGACCCTGGTTATAGGTTGAGACCCACCTGAGAAGAACCAGGCGATTCCTGGTTTAAGTGCTGACAGGGCCTCGCTGGGGAAAAGCTGGAGGGAAGAGCCAGACAGGGAGTGAGAAGAAAGAGAAAGGTGCTTTAGAGCAGGGACTGTCTTTTAGTTTTGTGTTTGTACAGCACCTTGCACAATGGAGCCTGGGGTCATTATCAAGGTCCCTAGGCCATACAGTAACATAAATATAACTCGTCCGATTTCAGATTTTGTGACCAAGCCAGGGAATCACACCCCTAACTCACAGTGCAGAGGTAGTCTAGCTATCTATCTACACACTGTACATATTTCTATCAAAGGAAGAATGAATTACCTTCCGGTCCTTGAACTGTCTCTATGTTGGTTCTTGGTCTCTCAATAATGAACTAATTCAGCTGCCATACCCTTGCCAGAGGGGGTGGCAGCCCCTTCCAACCACTATGGCCATAAGTGGGAACCTCTCCCTTGGCGCTGGTCAGGCCCAGAGAGGGGTGGTATGAGTCACACACCCCGTTTTTCACTAGGAAACTTGCGAATGTTACCACATCTGACTTTGTAATTACTGTGTTGTAGATTATTATTGATTATTTGTACTGAGGGAGCCCCAGCCATGGTCGAGAACCCCCCTGTGCTCAGCGCTGTACAAATGCAGAACAGAAAGACAGTCCCTGCCCGAAGATCTTACAGTCTAAGTATAAGACAAGAGACCACAGAAGGAGACAGACAGATGGAGAAGTACAAAGAAACAATGATACTGTTGGTCAGCATGGTAGGCCCAGCACACCAACAGCATAACAGAGCATTAACTGCTTCAGATAACGATACGATAATGACAACTGATAAAAGCTAGTCACCGCCGCAGAGTTTACATGTATGTGTAAGGTGCCCATCACCACGGTATCTGGGCATTGTACTATTCCTGTATCAGTACAAGCATAGAAGAGACTGATATTTCTGAACAGCCTGCTCAGATGTAAAGGGGCGTTACAGCAAAGTCAATCAGAATAAAAAGGTTGTGCTTTTTTCCTCTGTGTGACCGTTTTCTTCTTCTAAGACCAGTAGTATGTGTCTGGCCACGGCTGTAACAGGATTGGACATCGAGCTGGGAGTTGAGAGAGACCTGGTTTCTATTCCAGGCTGTGACTTCTTTGAGTGAGTCACATGTTTCTCCGTGCCTCGATTTCCCCATTGATATAATGAGGTCAATAACACCTACCTGCCTGGGTAAATCTCTTTTAGGTCTATGGAAGAAAAAAAGGGACGCCTAGATTTTTTTTAAAGCCAGAAGCGTTATCACAGTGCAAACGTGGATGACTGGGAATTCCCATGCACAGCTAGCAAATAAAATAAAACAGGCACCTGTGGTCAAGCTTAATAGCTAACAAACATCCTCTGGTTCACCAACAGGACTGTTCCATCAGTTATTGCCATTGTTCTCCATGGCGCTGCAACTTAGCTCCTTTCTGTGGTTACTAGCTCAGGAAATTTGTATCGCACCATGACTTCTGAGGGAGTCAGAAAACAGGCAGATACTGTAAGCTAATATGTGCAAAAATATATTAAAGCCAAGCACACCCTTACCTTCAGATTATACATATGTACAGTGTATATACGGCTATTTCTCATTGACTGAATGTTAATAAATTCTCAGGGCACAGGAAAGTACACGCGTTGCTATGCTAGACTTTTAATCGCTGTAGCTCCAAGTTCAAATTCTACACCAGGCCACAAGTGACAATGAGTTTGATGGGTCTGAGGACAATCCTTTTTTGTTGTTGTTGTTCTTAGCAGAAAACAGCCACATGAGAGTTGCTAGGCCATCTAAGTTTTGTATCCTGTTTTGGACAACCACCAGTATAATATATTTACTCCTAGTATATTATTCAGCCACTAGATGTCTCTGTGTGGTGTTTAGAGTGTGGTTGCTGGTAAACAAGGTAGGCAAAGTTGGAACTAAAGTTGTGTGGAAGCCAGTTTGTGTCTGTAATTGTAGCAATTTCCTTTAATAAATGCCTCATGTTTCAGACAGACTGTGATTCCATAGAGCACGGCAGCCAATACCAGATGTTCAAAGGACTGAGCAAGAAATCCTGTACTGGACAATTATCCAGTTTTTTCCCCTGGGGCAGCTTTTGCTTATGCAAGGCCCAGCAGCAGGGCTCTCGGATAGTTTGTCAGCTATATTGGGCAGAGATCAAGTCAGTGCATCTTTATTCCACAGTGATGTCTCACTTTATTAGTCTGCAGGTCTGCAGACTGAGGCAGGCTCAAAGAGGCAGCAATTAACCGCTAATGTACCACTTACATGCAGAAAATCACAACGAATGACACTAAAACTAACGCGTGTATAAAAGGCAGCTGCTGCTCTAAAAGCCTGGGAATCAGACCCTCAGCTGTTATAAGCAGGTGCAGGTCCACTGAAGTCAATAATGCAATGCCCATTTACACCATCTGAGGATCTGGGATGATTTAGTTGAGGATTGGTCCTGCTTTGAACAGGAGGTTGGACTAGATGACCTCCTGAGGTCCCTTCCAACCCTGAGATTCTATGATTCTATGATTCTATGGTCCCGTGTACAACCAGTGTTGAGCCAGTATGAGCCAGGTGCCATGTTACTCACATCCTTTGCTATACGTTTGGCTAGACTGAGCAATATTATCCTGTATTAGGCAACAGGCTGACTCTATCTCCCTTGCAACGTGTCAAAAGCCATAAGACTATATTGGCTGTTAGTCCCCCGCTGTGCATCCTTGGGCACATTCAGTTCTCTTCTAGGAAAGGATGCAGCATTCTAGGTGGAAATATCCCTGTGCCAATGAGCAAAACAAGGGAATCTCCTGGTCGTGTAGCTTTTAGTATTTCCCAGTATCGTTAACCTTGGGGAGGGAGATCTGGGGAAGCTGAATTTGCTAAAATAATTTCCTAAAGATTATTAATCTGGCCTCTCTACAGATTTTGGCGCCAGGATTTAGTTAATGTACAGTTATTTAAAGTCTCTTGGGAAGGAATGCCAGCCCGGAGATCCTTGCATTGGCTTCAGCAGCAGTAACAAGAATGACTTGGGTTATCTGGAAACCTATGGAGCCAAAATAATGTCTGATAAAGAGCTCAGGCAGGTCACAAATGGCACGATCTCTGCTCTGGCACAAGCCATGTGTAGCAGAAGACAGAGTTGGGTGGGATACAAGAGCAGGATTCAGTAGGCTGAGGTCAAGGCTGTGCCAGTGTTAGGGTTTTGGCTTTGACAGTACTAAAAATCAAACCAGACTCTCAGCACTAACCAAGAGAAATTTTAACGAAGACAGATTCAAATCTATTTACACTGGTGTGAATCCAGTGTGACTTCAGTGGAGCGACGCCCGATTTACAAGGGTGCCCCAACAGAACCTGGGCTAGTGGAAACGAACTGCAGGCGGGTGAAATTCAGCCCGTGTTGCGCACAGGTCCAGTATCTGAAGGGAGGGATGCTCCCCCCGACCTGGCTGCAGTGATGGGGTTTGGGGGCCACTGGAGCTAGGCAGTGGCATATCCCATGGACTCAGCCCACCTCCAGTTGGTCTGTGCTGTCCTGCTCAGAGCTCTGCAGAGCCATATGTGGCATACAGAGGATGCTGACCCACATGCAATGCCCCCACATGAGGATTAAGTCGTGCAGAAGGCCTAGTTCCTAGGAATATGGGTCCTTTTGGGGAGACATTGTCAGGGGGCTCCCAAGTCTGGGACAGCCCCTCCAAGCCCCCACTGAAGGGAGGGTCTAAGACACAGAATGGGGCCTCTGTTGGCAGCATATTAACCTTTTGCACAGATTCCCCTCTGGTTGCTGTGGGAAATGATGCCCAGAGTTTGCCTCGACACCTTCCCCATTCACATGGATCCTCAACCATGAAGAGGGGTCATGGGGAGGTGGGGCTGGTGCCATGGGGGCAGCTTTTCTACAGCACCCCCTTCTGGGCACAGACTCTTGGGCATGATAGTCCTTAGCGAAGGGCTCAGATGCCCCTGAATACGGACAAACACTCAGATCAGGTCTTAGCAATTTAGACCCATCTCCAGTCCCTGCAGCTCACAGGTAGGTAGTTACGGTCCTACTGGACACAGTTATGCCTAGCGTGATTCCCACACCCACAATTGTTTCTCCCCTGGGCATAGGTGGGCTTTGGAAGTTGGGGAAGCCACTTTCAAAACAGATTGGCTTGTGCCACCCTTGTGTGTATGTTGAGTGAATGGGACAGGAGACCAATGAATGGGGGAAAATTGGGAATTCCAGGGCTGCAGAAGACACTGGATGTTTCTCCACTTTCCTTGCCTGTGAATCTCAACCTTGTGCTAGAAGGACCACACTCTAGGAGCTAGGGAGTAATTCAGTCCTGGGCTCGTCTGCTGAGACTTCCCACCCGGCCCCTAGTTCGGATGGGAACCCTTGTCCTCTAGGCACTGATGATTCATGAAGTTAACAGCTCATTTCATAATGGCCACCAGCGCGTCATCAGATATCAAAGTCTTTCAATCACTGTTGACCTGGCCTGCAACTGGACTAGCTTCCTAGGGCACAAAGGTGCTAGATGACCCATTTTAGTTTCCTGAGCCATCTGGCCCCCTTCAAAGTGGGATTTTTAATGGGAAACCAGCAGTTTGTGATTTGAAGTAGGCAAAGGTACCCAAACCAGGGGCTTGAGTCTCATTCAAGATTTCTAACCCCCGTCTCTAAATATCCTAATCGTCATGATGTAGCCATATTATTTTTCACATTTGCGGTAGGATGAGGATTTTTGTGTCGAGCTCTGTATCGTGGAGCAGCATTTAAGCAAACTGGCCAGATCCAAAACTTGCATAAATCTATGCTCATTGAAGAGCTGGCCCTTGGGATCTGGCATTAGACGTGTTCTTACATATCCTCACCACACCTTTTATTCTGGCTACATTTCCCTAAAAGTTTGATCTTGGATTTCTCATTTTCTTTGCTTCACCTCCCCCCTCTTTGCGATCAAATTTCAGGTGGGAATGGGGCCAGGTATGAGCCGGTAAGCCAATGCCTCAGCTGAACGCTGGCTTCTGACAGAGACAGGGCTCCAAAAACATCCTTTTCATTTAATGCACTTTGTCAGCAAGCTTGAAAAATGGAGCTGGGGTTGATTCCATTTCTTTCATCCACCGTTTTTCCAGCGCCCAGTAAATTCGGCCTATTCATTTCAGCCAACGCGATACACCGTGGCCTTAATGTTGCCGTTCTGTCTTTGTACATTCGCAAAGCCGACAGCCCCGTGCTCCCTCCCCCCTTCCACCCACCTCTGCCCTTTCGGTATTTAAAGAAAAAAAAAACCCAGCGTGTTAAAAAGCTTTAGCAGCAAATGGGGAAATAAAGCAAAGCGAATGTCTCCTTTGCGGGAGTTTGCTAATATGCTGAAGGGGCGGGCGGGGGGAACCAAACACATGAGATGCAAATAAAGGTGTTTATAAAAAAAACCCAAAAGCCCAAAGGAGGAGAAATAACTCTTTTGGCAAAATATAAATGGAGTTCCATCCAGGTATCATTTGCAAAATATCAGAGGAAATTGCATTTCTATTTGTGAATAAATGAGTGCAAAAGTTGTTTGAGGCCCAGGTAATAATGGAAGCGAGTGGGAGGAAATTGAAATTTATGACTTTGCAAATGACTAACACACAGAGAGAGAGAGAGCCACATCAGGGCTTCTCTTCAGCCCCCCCCCCCCCCGACCCCCACTCCCTCCCTCTTTCTTTTCTTTCAGCCGATGAGAAGAAGGCAGTGCCAACCCTAAGCTTTGCTGGTCTCAAGTCGTGAGGTGGGGGAGGGGGGGCGGCTAGGAGGAAAGAGAGGACATTAGCGCTTGCTATAACATTGTCACTGCCAATGTAAATTGACGTGTTACATAGTCAACAGGACACACTCGGCTGCCCGCAAGTGGGAAGTACTTAAATCTTGGCACTGATAAATGAAATATTTTTAAGGGAGCTAATCAGTGAGAATGGGGTTTCATCAGGCGCTGACATGCCTTGCTTGCTTCAGCGAGTCCGAGGGAGAAAAATGATTGCACGGCCCGGGCTGAAGTCAGAGCGCGAGAAAGCAAGAGAGAGCGCCGGGGAGACGCCGAGCCCGGGCTGCAGCGGCGAAGGCGCCGGAGTGTGCACGAGGGGACACAAACCGTGCGCTGCGCTGGGCCCCCAGCTGCTGCTGCACGAGCCCCCCGCGTCCTGTCTCGTCGCTGGGCCCGCACAGGCCGCTCTCCCCTCCCTCGCCCTCTCTCCCGGGCGCTTGATAAATGGCCTTGCCTGGAACGGAGTTGGTGCAAATCCCCAATCTGCAGCCTGCTGTGCTCAGTTGGTTCAGCAGCAGGCTAGCCGGTATTTCTGGATAAACACTAATAAATCTTTCTTTTCTTAGTGGCAATCAGTCATTCCCCTTCCTTTCTTTCTCCTCGCCGGTGTTAATGGTGGTGGCAGCGGAGGGGAATAGAGCTGGGGGCCGGAGGAGGAGTTGGGGGGGCAGGAGCTGCGGAAGGAGGGTGTGTGAACCAGAGGAAGATTGAGGCTTAGCCCTGCCCTGCACTGTGAAAATGGGGGATAAGTGGGGGCAAGGAGCCGCTCCCTACGTCTTCAGCCCCACAGGCCCATGAGCTTGGCTGGAAGAGGGGTCGCAAAGCACCAACAGCCCCCAATGGGGAAAGTGGGCCCTCCATTGGAGAGTAGCTTAGCGGACAGAGCACTGAACGGGGGCTGGGGAGCCATGGGTTTTAATCCTGGTTCTGGGTGAGCTTGGGCAAGTCACGTCGCTGCTCAGTGCCTCAGTTTCCCCATCTGTGAAATGGGGGTGATGCTACTTCCTCCTCTGTAGAGTGCTTTGAGGGCTAGAGATGACACGTGCGAGGTAGGAGCTAGGGATTATTATTCTGTGGTGCTCATTGACACAGCATCGGAGCTAGTCTGCTAGTCTCTTACCGCCCCTGTGAGTGTATTCCTCCCATGTGACGGCTGGGGACCTGGGGCATACAGTGTCCCCCCCCCCCTCCCCCAAGCAGACAACAGCCCCATCCAGTGTGCGACCCACAAGCCCACCCCTCCCCAGGTATAATAATAATAATAATAATTAATAATTAATAATAAGGTAAGGCCCTGCCTCCCCTACCCATTTGGATTTTGGCAGCAGATGCTCACGCCCCTCCTTTCTTAAAGGAACAGAGCGGTGTGCTGCGAGCTTGCATGTCACTCCCTACGAGCCCCTTCCCCCCCCCCCCGTATATGCCGGCTTTAATCAGCTCCTTCATTCTGCTCTCAGCCAGGATGGGGGTGACGCGGCACATAGCGCCCGGAAAGGAGATACACGGGATACGCAAGGTGTATCTTTACCAGAGAGCCTGTCTGATCTCATATCCTGATTCTGCACTGGCAGGGTCACTCGTTTCCAGTAAGACAAGCAACAGGCTGGCACCAGGGTGCAGCAGATGTAAATTTGGGTTTAAAGTGAGCGGAGGACAGCATCTACCTAAGGTACTTCTCTGTCCCCCTTCGCTCTGATGTATTTTTCTTCACGATCCCCTTGGCCGGTAGGGACGTGCTATTATCTCCATTAGTCAGATGAGAAACTGAGGCACAGCAAGACTAAGGCCTAGATCCTCAAAGGGATTTAGGTGCCTACCTCCTTTTGAGGATCTGGGCCTAAATAACGTGTACAAAGGAAGCCTATAGTAGAGTAGGGATTTGAACACAGGTCTCCTAAATACTAGACTATTGCCTTAACCACTGGGCCTTACATTAGGGTGCAGCCACCTGCTAGGGTTGGCAAGTTTCTAATCGCACAAAACCGAACACCCCTGCCCCGCCCCTTCCCAGAGGCCCTGCCTCTGCCCTGCCCCTTCTCTGAGGCCCACCTCCGCTCGCTCCATCCCCCCTCTCTCCGTTGCTCACTCTCCCCCACTCTCACTCACTTTCACCGGGCTGCAGCAGGGGGCTAGGGTGCAGGAGGGGGGTGTGGGCTCTGGGGTGGGGATGGGGATGAGAGGTTTGGGGTGCAGGAGGGGGCTCCAGGCTCGGACCGAGGGGTTAGGAGGGCAGGAGGGAGTGTGGGCTTTGGCTGGGGGTATGGGCTCTGGGCTGGGGCAGGGGGTTGGGGAGGGTGAGGACTCTGGCTGGGGGTGCAGGCTGTGGGGTGGGGCTAGGGATGAGAGGTTTGGGGTGCAGGAGGAGGCTGGGGCAGGGCGTTGGGGTGCTGGGGGGAGTGGGCTCCGGGAGGGAGTTTGAGTGTGGGAGGGGACTCCATGCTTGGGCAGGGAGTTGAGGTGCAGGGTCCCGGTGGCACTTATCACAGCTCCCAGGAAGCAGCTGCCAGGTCCCTACAGTGCAGCCCTAGGCACATGGGCGGCCAGGGAGGCTCCACGCGCTGCCCTCACACCCTCAGGCACCGCCCCACAACTCCCATTGGTTGGGGTTCCCGGCCAATGGGAGCTGCAGATCCGGCCCTCGGAGCGGGGGCAGCGTGCGGAGCCTCCCTGGCCGCCCTTGCGTCTAGAGGCTGGAGGGACCTGGCGGCCACTTCTGGCAGCCACAGGGAGCTAGGGCAGGCAGGGAGTCTGCGTTAGCCCCAGGGCCCTGCTGCACCACAGACTGGACTTTTAACGGCCCGGTCAGTGGTGCCAACCGGAGCCACCAGGGTCCCTTTTCGACCGGGCGTTCCGGTCGAAAACAAGATGCCTGGCAACCCCTACCACCTACCAGGGTTGGTCTTATTATTTTCTGGGTACGGGAGGAATTTAACTTGCTGGAAGCCCCTTCCCCTTTAAAGCAGTTGTCAATGGGGAGCTGCTGACGAAGCTGCCCCCAGACTACAGGCTGAGGGTGAGTTTTCTTCCCACTCGGGGGGAACTGCAGGTAAGATGGTTGGGGAGTTGCCAAGTCAGAGCGGAACTGCAACCCCCTAGGCTGTCCTTTGTTCAGCTGGTGCTGACCCATAAGCCCTGGACCCAAGCGACGTCCGAATGTGGGATGTTCACAATACAGAACCCGCTCAGAAATTTGCACATGGCATCTGTCTTCATAACAAACTGACGCAAACCGCGTAGGGCAGCGTTTTCCAAAGCACCCTGCATTGGCCAGCTTACCATCTATGCTGATGGGAGCAATTAGCCCAGTGCTGTGAGCGTTTGAAAATCCAACCGGTCGGGTCAAAATCCAAATCTGAATCCCTGGGCTCCAATTCATCCCTTACCCTCTGACCAAACAAGGGCAGCAGCTAATAAAAACGAAATCACCCTGTAAAAAGGTGCCGCCGCTAAGCCAGGCAGTTGCTCAACGAAGACATACGGTATTGTCGTGCCTTATTCAATTCAAACTTAAACCCCGACTGGGAGAAACCATTGTCTGCTCTGTTAAACTCACTTTTTAGACCACCCACTTTGGAGCTGAACTGATTAGCTGCTTATGCAGGAGTAAGTTTTAATTAGTCTGGAGCTGAAGTTACACCTTCTTTTCCAAAGCCTGCAGCAAATTAAAAGTACAGATTGCTTTGAAAGAGGGGGGGAGGAAACCCACAAGATAACGTCTTTATGAACCTTCGCTTATACAAATTAAATGACCAGGCAGGGTGCAGATTGGGGCACGGTGCATAAATTCAATCCGCGGTGAAATGCGGATGAATTTGATCATGATAAACATCTTTTTTTTTTTAAAGTAACTAATTGGGGCAAGGATTCCGATGCAGACAATGTAATTTGCTGCTCTCTCAGCTATAGTGTTAGCAAAGTAATTGCTCTCATTTTCCGCTGTGCAGCAACAGTATTAGGTTTCATGGGTGACACTTACAGGCACTGGGGGTATGTCCTGCGTAGAGGATTTACATGGAAGCTTAAGGGGTTCATAGGTCTTGTGCTGGCCTTCTGCCTGGGGCGAATTTCCTGCCAAAATCTCTCTGGGCTTGATCCAAAGCCCATTGAAGCCAACAGGCATCTTTCCATTGACTTTACTGGGCTTTAGTTCGGGGCTAGGATGACCAGATGTCCCGATTTTATAGGGACAGTCCCAATTTTGGGGTCTTTTTCTTATATAGGCTCCTATTACCCCCCACCCCCGTCCCGATTTTTCACGCTTGCTGTCTGGTCACCCTATTCAGGGCCTTAATGCTGATGAGAAGCTATTGTTGTTTCCTGGGTGGAGGGGGCTAACGAACTTTACCCATGGGTTATTATCCATGTTAAAACTTGGGAGCGGGATTTTCAGTGAGGGCTAAAGGATCTGTTCTATTCCACACAGAATACACCGTAGAATCTGGACACCTTCCAGTTATGCATTAAGCAGAGTGACTACACAGCTGTCAGATCTATATTCTTGCTTCCTCTCCCCACGGGGAGAAGTGTGTGCTGGAATTTTAATAATTATATTTTATTGCTGTCTGTGTATCTTAGACAAGGCAAGGCTTTGAAGTCCTATCTGGGTGGTGCAGCCCATGGAGAAGACTTAACAAGGCCAGGCCTTGGGCAGCTGCTGTGCTGAACTCATGAAGCAGAAAAACGAATAAAAGATCTTTCTTACATATAGCACCAATCACTTACCTAGCCAATTTTTCTCTTGTGGAAAGCAACGGGAACTTTGCCACTCAGTTCAATAGGTCCGAATCAAGCTGTTTTTCAGGAGCACTTTACAGACCTGGGTATCATTATCCCCATTTTACAGATGGGAAAACTGAGAGGTTCAGTGCCTGGTGCAAGTCAATATCAAACGACGGCCTAGAAACCAGGTCTGCTTCCCAAGCCTGTGCGCTATCACCTAGACCATACCGCTGCCAAAAGCAGAAGTTGCACCTACAAAGAAAGAAAATGAAGTACTCACTTGATAAGAACTTGAGGGAAATAGGAGATTTAAGGGTAAAATTTCGAAGGCTCCGTACACGAAGTGTCAGGGTGAATCGATATGTAGCTATAATCAGGAATTAGAGTGTGCAATGGATGCTATAGAGCAGTGTTTCTCAACCTTTTTGGTGCTGGTGACCCCCTTTGGACTTAAAAAAAAATGATGGACCCCCCCCCCCCCACACACATACACATCCATTTTAAGCTCAGGCTTGGGCTTCAGCCTCGGGCGATGGGGCTGAAGCCCAAGCCTGGATCTGAGCCCCATTGCCTGGGACCAGGGCCTGGGGCCAGCCGGCCGGGGCTGAAACATGTAAATTAGCTTCGCAGGCCCCCTGGGAATTGCTCTGTTTCTTACCCCTTAATGCTGGCCCTGTTGTGACCGCTCTCAACCTGTCCCACGACCCTGGACCCCCAGGTTGAGAAACACTGCTAGAGAGAATGCTTTCATTGATTAGCCTCACACCCAGGGCCAGCTCTGGCCTTTTTGCCGCCCCAACAAGCGGGGCGGCCGGAATGGTGAAGCAAAAAAACAAACAAACAAACAAACAAACTGTGCAGGGCGGCCGGAGCCAGGGTGCAAACTTTCGGTGCCACTCCCCCGGCTGCGCTGGCTAGCGGGACTCCCTGCGCGGGAGACGTGCCCCGGACAGCGGAGTGCGTGCCCCAGCTAGCAGGGGGAGAGAAAGAGGAGGCGGCCAGGGCTTCCTTCAGCCGGGGCGCTTGCCACTCGGCCCCTCCCGCCGCGCCACCTGCCGGGAGGGCTCCAGGCCGCTCCCACCTGCAGGTGAATTGAAGGTCGGCGGGGAGGGAAGGACATGGGCTGCCGGGCTTGCTGCAGACCTGGCACCGGCTGGGGCAGACGGAGCGTGCAGCCCGCTCCCAGCAGGGAGTTCCCCTCCTCCGCGCCCCCGCCCCCTATAGGGCGGCCGGAGCGGCAAACCAAAAAAAAAAAAGGCGGCCGTGCCACCCTAGGATTGGGCGGAATGCCACCCTTTAGAATCTGCCACCCCAAGCACAAGCTTGCTCGGCTCATGCCTGGAGCCAGCCCTGCTCACACCTAGACTATGTCTCAATGTTTTTTTAAGTTGATCAGCCCTCCAAAGGCTAAGGGCTCATTTAATCACGAACAATTGCCTTTGGTTTATTTCCTCTTAACGGGCAAATATTTGGGCCAGAGACAAATGCGGTGTTTGTCACACTGGAGACTGAAGCTTTCTGTAGGGAAGGTGCAGCTCGAGCCAGGATGTTCAGCTCGAGCTCTGGCTCAGGGGGTGTTTAGATCTGGGGTTCTGGTTTGCCCTCCCCCCTTAGAGAAGTAAGGTCAGAAAGTTTGGATCCAGCTCAAAACACCTCCTATTTATGAGTTGGGCAGTAGATATCACCCGATCTCCAGTATTCAGAACGTTGCCTTCTTCCCACACACCTTGTGAAAGGGCTGTGTCTGAGGTGGAAGGAGCATTATTTCAAAACATGAGGGCTGTTCAGGTATATTTCCAGCTTGGATTTTTCTCGCTCCTGACCAGGGACCCATGCTTTGTCACTTCATCCAAATTGTGTTCCTGTTGTGTTGAAAGAATAGATTTATTGCTACCCCTCATTTTACAGAAAGGGAAACTGAGGCATAGAGCAATGCGGTGACTGACCCAAGGTCACTGCGGGAGTCTGCGGTACAGCCAGGAACTGAACCACATCTTCTGGGGCTCCAGCCAGAGCCTCACTCACACAACCATCTTTAGCCTCAGCTTAGAGGGTTTCTCTAATGTAGCTAGAACCTCAGAGTAACAACTCATTAAGCAGTCCTTAAAACCAGGCCTCTTCCACACCATCTATAGACCATAGCTCTTCCCTCTAGGAGAGTGTATTAAAATAGATGATGATGGTTAACCAGCTATATAATCCAGATATTAGTACTAAGGAGGCACCATGGGGGAAGATCATGAAGCCGGGACATTTTACGAACTGCCAAATATCAGTGCCCATTTGCTGAGTTTTCTTCTCATTCCATTCCCTATATTGCTTCACCTATCCTCTCCATGGAGGCCTATTCATGGAACAAGTTCATGAACAGACCCCTCTGGCCACCTGGAGACCTTTTGACTTGTATATTTTGGTTATAAGATCTCCCAATGCAGGGACTGGGTGTTAATATGTTTGTGCAGCATTGGGCACCCTGGGGCTCTGATTGTGGGTGGGGGCCGCCATGCACTCTTGTTATACAAATAATAGCAATAGAGAGATTTTAAAACCCGTAAGTGCCTGGATTTAAGTGGCCTGACCTATTGGGACTGAACTAATCTGAAGACCAAGACTTGATGATACAGAAGTACATTAACTATCTATGCTATCCTTTCCCCCCGGAATACCTCCCGCAGTTGCTAATCCAATTGCTGTTCTGCTTCCGTGATACACTGGGCAGAAGGAGCAGGATCTGGAGTCTTTTAGATCCAAAATTAAAGAATTGTCAGTGTGTGTCGGGATCCACTGGGAAGGAATTATTAAAACAGATGGGAACAGAGAAGAAATTGAAGAAAAACAACCCGCTCTGTGCACACATCCTTAAATCATGAAGGTTCAAACTAGGATTCCCTTGGTGATCATGAAATGAAAATGTCCTTCAATTACCGAACGTTTTAAGACATGATTATTTCATGTGCATGCTATTAAGAAAATGACAGTTGAAAATTCATCATGAAATAAATTAATACTTAAACATTTTAACAAAGGCTCCCTAGTGGATTCCAGCCCCTCCTCTCCTTCTGACAGAATAATGCGTTATTTCTTGTTTTTCTTATTATTGGAATAAAGATGATAAAATGCATGATAAAAAATGCATTTGGAAAACAAATTCATAACTACTTTTTTTAAAAGGGGGAGCTTAGCTGAAAGTGTGTAAAAACACTAGAGCAATTTATTACATTGTGTAGGAGGAAGGAATCTTTTTTTTTCCCTTTGCTTTTTTCACTCCGTAAAGTCAAGCAAGCTGGTATTTGAATAATGATGCCAAAATATTGTGTGAAACTAACAATTTAGACGGTTTCCTTTTTATTCCCCCCTTCCCCCAAAATGCAGTGTACCCTTACGTACCACATAAATCACAGCCCTGGTGAAAATCTGTAGTCACTGAAACCTGAGATAAAGACAAGAAGCAATTTATTTGATTTGATTCAAAGTGAATTTAGTGCTGATGAATGATATTGTAATGATACATGTCTGGAAAACCTAAGGCCTCCATATGGGTCTGATCCAAAACCCACTGATCTCACTGGTAGTCTTTTCATGGTCTTCTGGATCACATTCTATCTCCTTTGGCACCTGTTACTTGTTATAAAAACTGCAGGAAAAATAAAAGATCTGGGAAAAGAATGCTAATACTGCAAAGTCAAACCCTCAGAAGTCAGGGAATGGCTGAATTAAGCCATTTAAGTGTCCCTGACTTGCAGGTAATTCCCCCTCCCAAATTTCAAGCCCCTGCCCCAAAGGATGATGGTGCTGGAGCTTCTCAACCAAATGGTTATAAGAATTTTTCAGTCTCGTTCTTGGAAACAGCTGAGCCATTGTTGCTGAGATTTTCCAAAGCAATTCAGCCTGAGGCCAACACAGCTGTGGAAACTTTCAGCCCCAAACAGTGACATTTGGGCAAAATTATAAGCAATTGAAAGCAGAGTCCTAAAATGGAAAGCGATGGACAACTGTCACCTCACAGTCATAAACACGCACAAGCCATTTCCCTTTCACCTCGTGCACCTTTTAGTCCACAGTTCTTCTGCAGACAGAACAGGACATAGGCATATTGCAGCCGGAGCTTTCTACGCGCTTCATACAACTCACAGTATGAGGTCCTCCCTCTGCTTCCGGCTCCTCCCACTTACATCCTCCCAATTGTATCAATAACCTAGTAATTACCACCCAGCTCCTTGTAATCACCCAGTAGTTACGGGCTTCTTCCAGATGAGCCTGTGACCTTTTCTATGCTGCAGCAACTTCAGTGATCGGAGAAGTCACAACCACCTTAACTTTTGATGGTGCTCCCAGCTCTTCCAGGAGCAATCATCCAGAAAACCAGTCACTCCAAAAAGGATTTAGGTGTGATTGTTGACAGCCGAATGAAAAGGAGCTTCCAGTGTGAT
The DNA here is from genome assembly GCF_011386835.1 of Chrysemys picta bellii. Taxonomy (NCBI): domain Eukaryota; kingdom Metazoa; phylum Chordata; order Testudines; family Emydidae; genus Chrysemys; species Chrysemys picta. The sequence continues at coordinate 5,483,578 of NC_088798.1, forward strand.
CCGGTGGCAAAAAGGTTAACATGATCCTTGGATGTATTATAGGGGAATATCGAGTGGCAGTAGGGAGGACATATTACTTCTGTATATTGCATTGGTGAGGCCTTTGTGGACTGGAGTGCCCAGTTCGATTGTCCGCACTGTATAAAGAATGTCGAAGAAGTGGAGCGAATTCAGGGACGAGCTACCGGAAGGATTCGTGGTCTGGAAGACACGCTTGGCAATGAGAAAGTAAAGGAACTCAATCTATTTAGTGTAGTAAAGAGAATGCTGAGAAGTGACTTGTTCATGGTCTATAATTACCCACACAGTAGCAAAGTATCAGAAGGCTGTTTAGTGCACTATGCTATGGCATAATAATATCCAGTGGGCAGAAGTTGAAGTCAGCAAAGCTGAGACTGCAAATTTGTAAGTGAGATTCATCAACCATTAGAACCACTTACTGAGGGAGGCGATAGAGTCTCACTCACTGGATTCTTTACAAAGACTGGGTCTCTTTCCAAAGGGAACACTCTCGTTCAACCACAAGTTATTAGGCTGGTTGCAGGAATCATTATTGAAACTTTCTGGCCTGTGTCATGCAGGCGGTCAGACAAGATGGTCATAATGGTCCTTTCTGGCCTTGAAATCTAGGAAAGTGTAACAAATTGTCTAACGTGTTTATGGGCCAATGCCCTTTCTGCTGGATTTTCTGTTCAGATTTTCTCAGCTGTGCATCATAAACCTCTTAAAGTGGGTTTGGAGTCTGATCCATAGCCCACTGAAGTCAATGAGGGACTTTCTATTGATTTAAAGGGGCATCGGACCAGGTCCTTAGATGCTGTGGTGTTCTGTACAGAGACAGCTGTGAAGGCCACACGTGGCCACAAGCTTGTTACAAGACTTTGCATTTCTATGGTGGCCGCCATGGGTGGGGGATTAAAAAAAACCTCTTCACAAGCCGTAATCAATCAAGCCTCACAACCCCCTTGGGTAAGATGACCAGATGTCCTGATTTTTTAGGGATAGTCCCTATATTCGGCGCCTGTTACCCCCAGTCCTTGTCCTGATTTTTCACACTTGCTGTCTAGTCACCCTACCTTTGGGAGATAGGGAAATGTTAGTATCTTTCCTAACCTAGGCCCTGAGCCAGCAACCTCCCCCATACTGGTGAACCCTTGAATTCACGGAGTCCCACTGGAGTCCATGGGGCCTCTACACAGGCTTGCATAGAATAGTTTGCAAGATCAGGGCCCTGGCTGGAGCTTTGTTTTAGAAAACGGCGATTTTATTTTAATGAAGTCTGTTGAAAGCAAGTCCTACTTTTATAAGTTACTAGTGAAATAAATACTGTTGGCCCAGTTCTCCTCTGACCTACACTGGTGCTACTCCAGCAGTGGGCTGGCACTGGTTCTAAGGGTATGTCTATACTGCATTGTCAACCTGGGCTTGTGGACTCCGTGTTTCCAAGCCCACACTTGAGCATCCACACTGCATGGTCAACCTGGGCTTACAATCACTGGATCCGGGTCTCATAGCTATGCTAACACGTCCATACTGCACTACGCAGACCTTCTGACTTGGAGCTGCCGCTTGCGTTGCATCCACAGTGCAAAATGACAGGGCTTGGACCTAAGTCCCCGCTGGATTTGGGCTTTGATCCACCCTCCCCCTCCCGCTCCCCCTCCCCCTCCCCAAGCCCTGGCAGGATCTTGGGACCTGGGTCCTGAGTGCTTGCTGATCTGAGTCAGACTCATTTGTGTGTGGACGGAAGTGGGGATTGGGCTCAAACCTGAGTCAGGGTTTGAAGTGTAGATGTAACCTCGGTGGTAAGTGAATTTGATGCTGTGCTACTCTTTTGTTTTAAAAGTACATTGGGTAGCAGTGGATTGTACATTTCTACTTCATGTGCAGGGGTAGGGCCCATAACTCATAAGCCTCAATCTATATAACTCACAAACGGGATATGCATGACCATCTCTAACTGATGAAAATAAAGTGCATTATGCCGCTATTATTTGGACTCTGCCAGAGGCGGTGTCTACCGGTATAAAAATGTTGGTTATACCTATAGCTACTCATGCTATTAGTATAGTTGTAGATATAATATGATTTATTGATGTATTTTTATTTCCCACTAGTATGGTATAAATATATTTATACCACAAGAGTGGCCAATAAATTTCCCTTATGAATTCTGTTATCTGCACCATTAGCCATTTGTCACTTTTATGAGGTCACAACTTAAGGTGTACATGAATTTATACCCTACTTTGTGACCCCTTCCAAAATAATACATGGCCACTTCTGAACTATTCACCTCAGGAGTGCTAGGCCGCCTTCCTGTTTCCTACCTCTGCCCACTACTTTTTGCAAAACCAGATAATTTCCCAGTGCCGTGCTGTATCCAGCCATTCCATCTCCCCTTCTCCACTGTAACAAAACCAGAGAGCCCAAAATTAAGTGGACCAAATTCACTCTTCTTGTAACCTGGGTGTTCCACCAGGCCAAAATGACTTAACTAGACAACACCAACAGCGACCCAAACAGTCAGACAACATAGTGGTTCTTAAACCCCCACTCCACACACCCCCCCGCCCCCCCAAAAAACAACCCACTCCAGACCTCAGATTCCCACTATGGCCCAGTATCCTGTGTTGATAATGGCACTTAAAAAAGGAATAAGAATGCCAATAATTCCAGGGATTTCTTCTCCCTGTAATATAAGTGATCCATCCAATGATGGGCACTGGAAGAACACTTCCCCCTTATGCTTATCATTAATTTATCCTGCAGCTTTATTCAAATATTTTCCCCCACCAGTGTCAGGGGCACGGGCCATCCTCTTTATTCATGAGATATCATGGTGTTTAGATACTATGCTGATGAGTATGGTTTAAAAACCTACATTCGATATGATGTAACCACATTCTGTGGGAGTTCTCCTGGGCTCTGTCCCTGGCCATCTCCTACTTTCTATCTACACCTTATCAGTTGGTGACCTCATATTTTTGTGTCTCTCTTTTTAACATATTTCTATGTGTCTGACTTGCAAGTCTTCTTCTCCATGCTGGACCTATCATCTGCTGTTCAACTCCACTGTACTCACTGTCTCTGTGATGTCGTCTCAGATGTTCTGCTGCCATCACAGACTCAGTATGGCCAAACCTGAACACCTAACCTTTCCTCCAAATCCTTCTTTGAAATAGCTCCAATTCTCCAGTGTGACTAACCACACCACCATTCTTCATGTCCCTCAGGCCAGCTAGGTCAGGGTCATCTCTGACTCCTCTTTCTCCTTCTTTCCCCACATCCAAGCTATCACCACGACCCACTGCTTCTTTATACATCACATTTCTAAAGTCCAACACCTCCTCTCCATCCTGGCAGCTAATTCTCTGGTTCAGATCCTGATCATCTTCTGACGGGACAACTGCCACCACCTCCTCTCAAGCCTCCTCAGTAGCTACCTCACCCTCATCCGGTCTGTCCAGAAAGCTACAGCCAAACGCAACACTCCCACCTGTTGCTTTGACCATGGCCCTCTCTCTTGGAATCAATTTGCACTCTCTCTCCCATATCCCTGCCTATCAAACTCAAACTTCATGTCCTGGACTTCAAGACCGTTCATTGCGCTGGTACTGCCGAATGTCCTTCCATATTCCTGTGTGTCAAAACGATGGCAGCTCCAATACCGCTTTTGTCTCGATCTCCAGCCTCGATTCAGTCAAGTCCGTCCTAAAGACTCACTTGGCCTACAAACAGGGAGTGTGCTATGCAATCCGCCAGTCAGTATACTGTTATGTCTCTGAGGCAGGGAACTGCAGGGGAAGCCCTAATTAGCTCCTGCCACCCCAGCCCCAATCAGGGGAAATGAGTTGGGGCTGGGCCACTACCTAGGACTGGCCTGGAAACTGGTGACACCTGCCAGCCTCGTTAACAGGGGCTAAAAGCTTGGGAGGAAGTGAGTCCAAGGGTGGGACGGCACTGGGGATGGGAGGGGGGGAAGGAGGATCAGAAACCAGGAGCCTGTTGCCTCTGGGGCCTGTGCTAGGCCAAACCTGTAAATAATCTGTACAGAGTTGGAGCTTGGTGGTGGGGACTGGACACAGGAATAAAGACACGGGTGTTGCACCAGCTTGAAGTGGTCCTGACTCCTTGGGGAGCGGGGCCAGGAGGCTGAACCAAGCAGGGCGCGGTGAGCACCCTGTTACACATGGGGGCTTGTCCGGGATCTTGAAAGCCACCGCCAGGGAGTGGCAACTTGAGAGACTGGTCTAGGTTGGATATTAGGAAACACTATTTCACTAGGAGGGTGGTGAAGCACTGGAATGGGTTACCTAAAAAGCCCACCTTATGTGTATCACATGTACCCCTCCTGCGGTATTCTAATTTTGGCCTCCATCAGGCCATGTTAGAGGCAGGGGCCATCCAGGCACTAGGAAAGCTCTTTGAAGAACATGGTTGTGATCAGGGCCGGCTCCTGGCACCAGCGAAGGAAGTAAGTGCTTGGGGAGGCCAATCGAAAAGGGTGGCACTTCTGGGTCTTCGGCGACAATTCGGCGGCGGGTCCCTCAGTCCCTCTCAGCGCGAAGGACCCACTGCTGAATTGCCGGCGAAGAGCTGCCGTCGAAGTGCCGCCGATCGCGGCTTTATCTTTTTTTTGTTTGTTTTTTTTCTCGCTTCACCACTTGCAGCGGCAAAAAAGCTGGAGCCGGCCCTGGTTGTGATGTCCGACATTGATAATCAAAAGCACGAAGATTAAAGCAATGCGAACTTGATTCTCTTCTTGCACCAGAGAAGCAGACACAACACTCATGACTGAGAACAGTATCTTAGAAATAGTGATAATTGCCCCATATCACATGGGAAAGTCTGTATCAGAACCCGAGCTCTTTTGGGGTAGGGCCTGTCTCTTTGTTCTGTGTTTGTACAGCAACTAGCATAATGGGGACGTGCTCCACTACAGTAACTATTGTTACGATCGTTATCTTTTTCTCTGAGTGTGCTGTCTTTAGATAACGCAAGTAGCAGACAGTTAAATTCCAAAGCAAAGCTAAAGCATTTGATCTCCACCAAAAATAAAAATAAAAAAAATTTAACATTTATATTGTGATAGTACCTAGAGACCAACCAGTTCATGGTCTAATTGTACTAGGTGGTGTATGAATACATAGTACCCAATGTCATGGTCATTATTTCTACTACACAGCACAAGATACACCAAACCACAATGTAAACACAGGGAAATGTTTTCGCGCCTCTCCAGAGGGCTGGGGGAGGGTTTCAACCAGAGGTGGTTGGGAGTTTTTTGGAAACGTCTTTTTTATTTTTGTCAGAAAATCCCAATGTGTCTAAACTGTAAATTGTCATGGAAAAGGTTCAGTTTTGACAAAAATTGTGGAGTTGAAACTTTTCTGGGGGAAAAAAAGATTTGCAAATGTTAAAATGTTTCATTTCAATATTTTCAGAAGGAAAAAATCCAGTTTGGAGTGACTTTTTGTCTTGCTATTTAAGTTACTTGAAGTTTAAAAACATTAAAGATTGTCCAAAATCAAAACAAAACTTTTGGAAATGATTGAAAGCACATTTCAACTAACCCAAACCAAAATTTGGGGGCTGGGAGGGGATGGATTTTCAGTTCATGGAAAACTCAGGGATTTTGACTTTTTGTCCCAATTCAGGACAGGAAACTTTATATATATATATATATATCACCAAAAAATTTGCAGAAGAAAAAAAATATTTCCTGTCCAGCTCTGGTTTCAACCTACTAGGGCACTGTTTTCTTATTTCATGCCCCCTTGCTGCAGAGACAACCATTCCACAGGACCGCTAGCTCTTACAAGGTGTGAAACAATAGAAACATAGACCTGTAGGGGACCCCGAGAGGTCATCAAATCCAGCCCTCTGCACTGAGGCAGGACCAAGTAAACCCAGCCCAGCCCTGACAAGCATTTTTCCAACCTGCTCTTAAAAACCTTCAGTGATAGGGATTCCACAACCCCTCTTGGAAGCCTGTTCCAGAGCTTAGCTACCCTTATTGTTAGAAGGTTTTTCCTAATATTAACCTAAATCTCTTGCTGCAGATTAAACCCATTGCTTCTTGACATGAAGAACAATTGATCACAGTCCTCATAACATATCTGAAGATTCAGTCTTCTCTTCTCAGCACTAAACATGTCCCGTTTTTTTAACTTTTCCTCGGAGGTCTTGGGGCAAAGTGGCAATGACTTTCGTGAGACGTGTGTCACAAGTTTCACACTCCTGTGCTACTTACTCATGTAAGGCGGAAATTTCTCTCTCCTACGAACAGCTGGTGCAAGGCCTTGTTAGAGTAGAGGTGGGCTTATGGCTTTGGACTAGGGGTCTTGCAGGTATAGAGGCTTGGGCATGAAGGGGAAACTGAGTGGCCCCAAAACAGAGTTCCAAACATGGGCGGCGGGTGACCCGCTGGCTCTGGGAGTCTAGTTTCCGGCTGGCCCCACCCCTCCCACCCCCCTCCCCCGCTGGAGCCCAGAGCCACCCTCCTTCCTCCCGCGGCTGCCAGCCACCTCCCCCCTGTGAGTGCGCCGGGCAGGGGGTGGGTGGCTCCCCCAGCCCCAGGGTGGTGTGCAGCCCCTCTGGCCCACCCCTGCAACCCTGAGCACTAGGCAGGTGGGCAGCACGTGCCCCCCCTGCCCACACCCCTTCCCCCCGAGCACAGGGCAGGCAGCCCCAGTGCCGGCAGCCCCCCCTTTCCCCCCAACGCCAGGCAGTGTGGCCCCAACACCTGGGGCCCCAGCCACCCCAAGTCCCGGCTACAGGCCAGCCATGGCCACCCTAGTCCCAACCCCAGCTTCTTCCCTGAAGAGGAGCACTAAGCCTGCTTGGGGTGGGGCCAAGGGGGAACGGCAGGCAGGAGGGGGCCTTCTGGGCAGATTGTGGGTGGGGCCAAGCTGGGCTGTTTGGGGAGACACAGCCTCCCCCACCCTACGATACACCCCGCCCATGGCTCCAAGAGAGATGGTGTGTTCTGAGGCGGTTGGAGACCAGGATGCAAGGAGCTGTTGGTAGGCCTGGCTGAGCAGTGGTGACTGAATGGAGGTTTCTGGAGTTACCTATGAACACCTCTGTTCAAGATCCCCTGAACCTATGTGTATAGTGCCCCTGAACCTACGTGTATAGTGCCCCTGAATCTACGTGTATAGTGTAAACACTCTATCTACGTGGTGCAAATAAATAGATTACACCATGACTGGCCGCCTGTCACCAGTTTCTCCAACAACGGAGATCGACCACCACTCAGCCAAGGGACAACAGCCAGCGTCACTTAGATTCCACTTAAGCTCAATAGGGTTAAGCGTCACTAAGGGTTTGTCTATACCGCACTCGCAAAGTGTGATTGTAGCTTGAATAGACCTACCCAAGCTAGCTTAATACTGGAGCGGTGAAGCCATGGGCACACCGGGTGTACAAGCCCACCCTGAACCCTGAGTAATTACTCACGGGGCTAACCCCCATTGAAACACATGGTGCCATGGAGCAGCTGCTCTGAGACCTGAGCTAGCTAAGTTAAACCTAGCCAGGGTATGTCTACTCAACGACAATCACACCCCTGATTGCCGTACAGACACAGACAGAGTTCTGTGCACGGGGTGAACTGCCTTCAAACAGCTACTGAAACATAATTGAATATCCACAGCAGATTTCTGAATCTCAGGTTTTCCACAATAAATACAACCCAAGAAAGTTCCCTCTTTCCCCGTCTCCCTCATCCGGAGTTTGGCTGCTCCAGACTTTTTATTTGCACTCAGTTGTCCTTAAAAATAATAAGTGACTATTTGGCCTGTTCAAAGCCAGAAACAAGTTGACCAATTGCTGCTGTGTTTTACTTCAGGGCATCCATCCAAGGCAGAGAGAGAGAGATCAGTCTATAATGGTTTGCCTGGCTTGAAAACTCCATTTTGGACCGTGGAGAGTCATATTTCAGAGTGTATTGATCAGACTGCAGTTTGTGTTTCCTCATGTCCATGATCCTGTTTGCAGCCCTGTAAAATAATAACAGTACTCATGTCAGTAAGGTAATTACCATTGATCTAACACACTGTGACAAATTTTTCAGTCATGCCACTTGATTCATACTTAAAGTTATGGCACCACTGACTGCTCCTTAAATAATTGAAAGATGCCCTTTGTAAATCAGCACGCTTTTGCCCAAAGTGGCAGTTTCTTCTTTGGTGCAAGCTCGTTACCTGGCTTCATCAGGGATTCAAAACCAGACAGCTTTTATCAGCCTGCGTAGCTTCTGGTTAGCGCTAATACCATGGTAGCTGGCAAGTCATTTAGGACATTTGGCTTAGAAACAGGGAAGAGCAGCTAACGTGTTTGGGTGGCTTTGCCTGCAAACGAACGAATGGCAGTTTAAATACAACAGATACCAGGCCAAATTCTGAAATGGGAGTTTCTCATGAGGACAGATTTAGGAGTTTCTCATGAGGACAGAGGACCCTTGGGTGTATGGGAGGGGATCCTGCCCTGGCAGAAGAATAATCATAAGCACTTGTCATCCATAGATCGCTATCTGGGTTTGTTTAGTCCGGAAAAGAGAAGACAGTAAATTATCCTCATTTTCCAGATGGGGAAACCGAGGCACACAGAAGCGAGGTGAGCTGCTCAAGGTCACACAGCAAGGATAAGGAATAGATTATCCCATGATTCCCAGCCCAGTACCTTATCCACTGACTATCGACGGAAGAGATTCTCTGCAGCATTCCCCTTTTCCCTCCCTTCTCATGAAATCCCATCAGCCAAGGTTCAAACAGCTCCCGTTCCACCATATTAGAGGGTGCAGGATTCAGGAGCTAGCCAGGTTCCATATGATTGCCCTAAATGCACACCCTCAACCCCGTGGGAGAAAGCAGCACAAGTTATTGTCTCTGCCTTCCCTTCTCTGATGTGCTGTGGTATACAGGAGAACAAGGCCCCGGGTAAAGGCTTCACGATTTGGCCCTCAGGTTATTATTTTGGATATTAATTATTGCCAATAGCTCTGGAAATGTGTTTGAGAAATAGCATTTTGCTTGACATGTATTTAAGTAGAGATGGCCCCAAATCAGAACATTATTCCTAGAACCTACTGGTCACCCTCCACACATGCATATCCCTCCTACTGGAATTTCTCTCCCCAGGACAGGCCCCAGAACAGACCACAGGCCCCAGTCCTGTGCTCCTACATCAACCCAAGCTCATTTAATCCAAACATCTTTGGGGGTCTTTGGATCTCAATCTGAGTCAAGGTTTGGTGGTTCAGGCCCATCTCTCCAACATGGTCACCTGCAGAGCAAATGCAAATGGCAATGGTGGACGTTGTTACATTTTACTGCTGGGTGAATGTTGCTGAAATATCAAGTGGAGTCATGCAGGGATCAGTTCTGGGTCCGGTTCTGTTCAATATCTTCATCAATGATTTAGATCAGGGATCCCCAGTGCGGTGCCTGAGGGTGTCATGGCGCTCGCCGGGGCATCTAAGTGTGCCCCCGTACTGGCTGGCGGACGAGCATTCGCCGAAATGCCGCCGAGAAGCAGCGTCATCCAGAGGCGTTGCTGCCGATTTTTGGCAGCATTTCGGCGGCGACGCCTCTGGATGACGCTGCTTCTCGGCGACATTTCGGCAGCGACGCCTATTGACATTGCCGTTTGTTGGCAGCATTTCGGCGGATGCTCGTCCGCCGCCATGGTCCTCCGTGGCTCATCATCTGGCGCCCGCCAGATGAAAAAGGTTGGGGACCACTGATTTAGAAAATGGCATAGAGAGTACACTTATAAAGTTTGCGGATGATACCAAGTGGGGAGGGGTTGCAAGTGCTTTAGAAGATAGGATTAAAATTCAAAATGATCTGGAGAAACTGGAGAATTGGTCTGAAGTAAAAAGGATGACATTCAATAAGGACAAATGCAAAGTATTCTACTTAGGAAGGTACAATCAATTGCACACACACAAAATGGGAAATAACTGCGTAGGAAGGAGTACAGCGGAAAGGGATCTGGGGGGTCATAGTGAACCACAAGCTAAATATGAATCAACAGTGTAACACTGTTGCAAAAAACGTGAACATCATTCTGGGATGTATTACCAGGAGTGTTGTAAGCAAGACACAAGACTTAATTCTTCCGCTCTACTCCATCCTGATTAGGCCTCAACTGGAATATTGTGTCCAGTTCTGGGTGCCACATTTCAGGAAAGATGTGGACAAATTGGAGAAAGTCCAGAGAAGAGCAACAAACATGATTAAAGGTCTAGAAAACATGGCCTATGAGGGAAGATTGAAAGAATTGGGTTTGTTTAGTTTGGTAAAGAGAAGACTGAGAGGGGACATGATAACAGTTTTCAATTACATAACAGATTGTTACAAGGAGGAGGGAGAAAAATTGTTGTTCTTAACCTCTGAGGATAGGACAAGAAGCAATGGGTTTCAATTGCAGCAAGGACAGGTTAGGTTGGACATTAGGAAAAACTTCCTGGCAGAGTGGTTAAGCACTGGAATAAATTGCCTAGGGAGGTTATGGAATCTCCATCATTGGAGATTTTTAAGAGCAGGTTAGACAAACATCTGACAGGGATGGTCTAGATAATACTTAGTCCTGCCATGAGTGCAGGGAACTGGACTAGATGATCTCTCGAGGTCCCTTCCAGTCTTAAGATTCTATGAAATAGCCGTAGGTATCTAAACTATCATAGTTGGATCATCCGTTTGGAGTGCCTCACTTAAAGTTCATCACCCCTCAGTTTAATGACACAGGAGGTCATATTCCATTTGAATTATCCAAGCACGATATCGTGGGCTTGAAAACCTTGTGGAGACGGGGTGAGTACCCTCAATTTACGAGAGTGCTAGTGGGAGTTGAGGATAGTTAGCATCTCCTAGGATCAGGACCCAAATTTGCATAAACAGTCAGTTACCAAAGAAACGAATAAACCTTTGGTTTCTGGCTTAGGAAGAACTTGAAGAAATGTATTAAGTTTTAGACAAAAGCAATATCTTAATTAAAAAACCCAGTAAGCCCGATGTAATGAGACCTTCCCAACCGAACTATGTCACTCTGGTCTGCAGTGGAACAATGAAGAATTCTCAGCCCCCCCACGGGAGTATTTATTTGAAGCAGGATGGTCTTGTGGTTCAGATACAAGAAGATTCGGAGATCTAGGGACAAATTCACCATTGGCGCCAGACAGAAGAACTTCCTTCAAGTCAATGGAGCTGCCCTCACTTGCGCTAGGAGTGAGTCTGGCTCCTGGGTTCTCTTCCTGTCTCTGCCACGTATTTCCTGTGTTACCCTGGGCAAATCACTCCTTCTTTGTGCTTCAGTAGGAAAGGGCAGTTATGGGGCCAAATTAATTATTGACTGGGAAGCCCCTTCGCTCTAGGCAAGGTAGTGGTATGTAGAGTCCCGGGAAATTCTTTATGTGTTTTTAATTCAGTTTTCATATTAATTTGGGGGAATTTCATTTTATTTCATTTTATCACCCCCCTGGGGTTGGTCCGGCCCCTGGGGGTAGGGGGAAGGGGAGTAAGAGGCCTGGGGAGGGGGGTGGGGAATGGAGAGAAAGCCTGCCCCACACTCCCATGGGACACAGGCAGGGGCAGCTCCTATGTCCTGAGGCGTTAGGCATGGGAGTATCTCATGGGAGTATCTCAGTCTTATATTGCATGTGTCCTGGGAGACAGGGCCATGCTATTACTCCCATTTTACAGATGGGGGAACAGAGAGACTTCAAGATCACCCAAGAAATCTGCAATGGAGTAGAGCAGTGAACCGCTGGGTTCCCAAACCCCACATGAGTGCCTTAACCTCCGGACCAAACTTTCTCTCCCATGATATCACAAGGGCCTCCTTTGAGATCCTGAAAGTAAGGCACTAAAACGCAAAGTAATATCACTTTGCGCTTCCAGGGGGTTGGACTAGATGACCTCTTGAGGTCTCTTCCAGCCCTACATTTCTATGATTACTTTATATTTTATTATTATTTACATATGGGTTTGTTATGTACACCTCACGCAGCACGTGGCAAGGGCCAACTGTTAAAATGAACGGTAGCAAAGGCCGATCAATACCACCATTGCTCAGCCCCACCACCAAACTCCTCCGCAACGCAGAATGCCTGACTGGAGTCTGCATCCCAGAAGGCACCAAAGCTGGGCTTTAGAGGGTTTCTAGAGGGGCAAAGTTGAAAAGTCCCCCTCACTGAGAACACCCTGTTTCCTTCTGTTGGCGTTCAACTCTGGGGGATGCAAAACAAGAATTTTCTAGTTGATCTCGGGTTCTGCAAAGAAAGGGACTTGGGGGAGAGGCGGATCCCCTGCCACTTAAGCTTAGAAATTCTAGACTTTCAAGGGGAAATAATAAGATTCACTGAGGATGAAATTCACCCCTGTGCAGGCAGCCCTTGCAAGGCCTATCTGCCAATTAAGGCCTATTTAAGTGGCACATAAGCCTTGGATGGGCCCTCTGTACAAGCATCCATTTCACCCATACTTGCCTACAATTTTGAAAACATCCCCCTCAATGCAGTCAACATCATTCCACGCCTCAGTAGCAGAAGATGATTTCTCACGTTAGCAATGTGAGCACCTAGTTGCTATCATGGCATAAGAGCCTCTCAAAACACAAATTAAATTAACCAGCCTCTGAGACCAGCCCCTAGTATTGTTGGCCCATAAAAAGTAATGGCACCAGCTTTGAGCCAGTCAATTAGTCATCAAGAGCTCTCTTTTGTGGGCATTCTTCTACCTGCTTGAGGTGAGCCCAGAACAAACAGAAGGCATCTGAAAGGAGCTTACTAAATAAGTCTGGGATTGAACAAGCGGTGTATTCGGGGGTCAAATTTAATTCCTTCCCTGCTTTTGTATTCAGATTAGAGGCCAATATGGCTTTGCGGAAGCAAGGGCACCTCCGTTAATGCTGCTTTTGCACTTAACCTGCAATTTACCTGTCAGTAACAAACACATTAAAGAATAGCTCGGCGCTTAGAACTTCCAAACAATTTACCACACCAGCACAATGAGCTCTTTGTGCTCCAAGACAACTGCAGCCACTGACGTCTAACGCGAAGGTCTGCAATCGAGGGAAACCGTGTTCGAAAAATGCATCCTAGCCATATTTCAAGGAACAACAAAATTGAGGTCAATCAACTGCTCGGAAAACAATAATAAAGAGCCCACCCCCCACCCCCACACCAAACAAGCCACATGTCTGTGACACGCTGGATTGGTAAAGGAGGATTGTGCTTTGAGACCCACCTAAATTCTTCGGCTCAAGTGCTGAGCGGAGGTTTATTAAGTGGCCTGTCCGAATGTATATCAAACTTGTCCCTGGTGGGGGCCCGGTGTTAAATTCCATCATTAAAACCTATTACCGAGCTATCAAAACCTGCTGTAATTCCATCTAATGACCTCATTTCCCTAAGCGCAACCTATGCCACTCAATGAAAGTTTTGCCGATTTGGTGTTCTCTCTCGGTAGGCCGCAGCCTCTTAGCGGAAAAGAAAAAAAAGGCAGAGAGAGAAAAATCAATGTCTATAGAGATGACAAGGCATGAGGCCAGTAGCTGGGGACCTAGAAAACTATCCAATATTCCATTTCCTATCCAGTCTATTAGCTACTGAAGTCAGCCTAGGTTCTGGGTTTTGATTGAAAGCTGAGCTGAGACCAGATAGAGGAGGAGGCAGGCAGGGCAATATGGCCACCAGACAAGTCTAGTTTATAGCTTGCTGAAATCAGTCATAAAAGTAGGTGTATATAAAAATGGATTATTGCATTAAAAGTTCAAAATGTTCCATTTTTTTCCTTAGCTCTGGTTAAGGCAGGATGGGGCAGGAGGAGGAGGGGGGGCAGGAATAAGTCCTCCTCCCCCCCACCTCTACATGCCATGAAATCATTTCGTAAATACAAAAAAGGCCCCCCGGGCTATTGGTGCCCAGACACTCATTTTTAGAGTGGATAATTGACTCCTTTCAGTTGATAATTCATAGCTTGCATATGCTGGCTAATACATCAGCGCCTAGAGACTCCAAGACAGCCCAGAGCAGAAACAGAGAGGGCGAGGGGAAAAAAAAAAATTTGGATGATAGATGAGTGCATTACCGCTTTATGAATGAATTATGTCCTGCAAATACCTTGAGCAGGAGAGACTGTCGGCCTGTATCTATACTAATCTGGGAGGAATTATGACAATTTTCACATTAAAAAGGGAAAGGGAAAGGAATTAATCGAGCAATTGGGCCATTAAAAATGTATGCCAGAGCATTTGAATGTCCGTTTTCCCATTTATCATGTGGTAGGAAGTCTCCGTTGGTGTTTTTCTTTTCTTTTTGTGTAGGTTTCAATGTATAAAAGCAGATCAGCATTATTTTGACAAGACAAAGTCTATTTTACCTATAGAGGTTCAGAGCGTCTCTCTATATCCTCTCCGTCAAAAAGCAGAATATATTTCCTTCCTTTCCATCCATCGGCTTCCAAAGTCTGTAATCTTTAACTTGATAAAAGCAAAATCATTTCATCCCGTGTATTGTTTTTTTTCTCTCTTAGTGGAGCTAAGATTAAATTGGTACATATTTCCCCAAAGAATTTATGGGTTAGCATAATGGAAGCTTTCTGTTTAAAAGTTATATGTTGATCATACTGTCTTAATTAAAACAGTTTTATCTGTAGAATACTTTTGGGATCAATCTCTCTCTCTCTCTCTCTGCTTACTCACGGTATCATGAAGAAAATACAAGTCGGTAAAACTCTCTCAAGCAATGGCTGTGCTATCCATTTCCTGAGTCAGAATTTTACAGCATTAGGGTCTGATCTTGGATTTTGGATCCCATCCTTTGTTTATTATAAAAATAGAGCTGTTTAATTTTCAGCATGCACGCCAGGCATCCCGTGTGACTTGTATTTAAGTCAGTTTTGTCACAATCTACGAGGATTTCAACCGTTCGTAAAATTCATCCAAGGAGGAAAATACATTTTGCACAGGAATTGGCAATATAATGCACACAAATAATCACACCTCATTTTAACTCAGTCCATTATAATGTTAGAGCTGAGATATCTGTGATGTTTAAAAATACATTTGGCAATAGACTTATTTTATATTTAATACGTTAAAATGATTTTCTAAATTGCTGTGATTATCAAAGCCCATTTCATTATCTTCTAAATACAAATTCTGAGGTATTTATCAGCACTGGGAAGAAGTATCAACAACTGCGCTAATATAAAAATCTCATTTGAGCGATGACAGTAGATTTCAAGCAATCTGTCCAACACATGCTCTATTACCCGCGTGCAATATAATTAACATGAGATACTTATTTAAACATAACGCTTATACAACAATCATTGAGCTCTCTAAACAAGGATGATGTGCAGCAAGTCACCTGAAAATATGTAGGATTTTCATCTTTACTGTTTATGTTTTTTCTCCTGGCTTTCTTCATATTGATTGTAAGCTACCATTTAAATCTTAAACAAATGAAAAAAAAGGATCACTTTTCCTGGTCTTTTCATTT
The DNA here is from genome assembly GCF_011386835.1 of Chrysemys picta bellii. Taxonomy (NCBI): domain Eukaryota; kingdom Metazoa; phylum Chordata; order Testudines; family Emydidae; genus Chrysemys; species Chrysemys picta. Next base: position 5,499,092 of record NC_088798.1, read on the forward strand.
TTCTGATTTGTTAAACGTTTGTTAATACATTCGATAAAAATGCAGAATAGAACTTTGGAACAAAATGTCAAGAATTGTCTTACACACACAGGCTTTATGAACAGTATGTGGGTTCATCATATTACTTTAGGTGTGACTAACCAATAAACTCACCCTTACTGCACCACACTCTGGATATGTAAGTCATCTATTTGATCATTTTGCTTTAGCTCAGCCTTGGTATTCTGCACGTTTCATACCCGGTGAAAAGGTACTGTATTCTCACGACAAACTTCACTGATCGGGTGTCACTAGTTTTTGGTTTGGGTTTTTTTAAAAATGCGCTCTAGGAATTATTTTTGGGACCTTCTATGGTTTGTGTTACAGAAGAGATCAGACGAGATGATCACAATGGTCCCTTCTGATCTTGGAATCTATGAATCTATGAAAATGGGATTCTTATTCTACAGTTATTACTGTCAACGGGCATTTAAGGGGTGCTCAGATAACTCTGATGAGGGCCGTGTAAGTAGATAGTTATATCAGGGAAAATATGAGATACTAGTGAAAGCTACATGGGCTGCTGTCTTCTCTGTATTGCTATCGACTTCAGTAGGTTTACACCAGAGCTACAATTATACAGGTGTGCTTACATTTGCTAAAATCACTTTGCGCAGGGAGAGCTTTGGTTTGGTCATTCCCTCATCGTCTAACCTCATCCCTCTCCCCTGCTGCACATCCACCACATCACACGTCCCCCGTCCTTCCAGGACAGAATGGAAAATTGGGGTCTAACTGGTGAACAGTGTTAGGAGCTGTGCAGGAAGAGCTGCGCACCAGAAATCATTTGCAGTGCCCAACAAGAAATAGTTGTACTGGTCCAACAAAACCCAAGAGCGATGCTGCATATTCTTGAGGGTCATCTCCTGGCCTTTTATCACGGGTTTATATAGATCAGTGGTCACCAACCAGTAGAACGCAGTCAATCACAGAGCCTCTGCCAGTCGATCGTGATCTCCGGCTGCTAAAAGTTCAGTGGCGCAGCAGGGCTGAGGCAGGCTCCCCGCTTGCCTTGGCCTTGCGCCGCGCCCGGAAGCGGCCGGCACGTCCCGGCATGGGGTGGGGGGGAACAGGGGGTCTCCACGCACTGCTCCTGCCTGAAAACACTTCCCCCGCAGCTCCCATTGGCCAGGAATGGGGAACTGCAGCCAATGGGAGCTGCAGGGGCAGTGCTTGTAGGCAGGGGCAGTGCATGGAGCCACATGCCCGCCCCAGGGGCCACGGTGCAAACACATCTCTAGTCACCAAATATTGAGGAAACTTGGTTCATGCAATGGAATGACTAAAGCATCCATCATGTCTTATTCTTAGTCGTGGGTGTCACAACAGGGGACAGAGACCCTCACAAGCGGGTCTCTCTCGAGGGTCGCCACCTGTCTGGTTTTCACCCGGACAGTCTGGGTTTTGGCTTGTGTGTCCGGGTGCCATTTGACAAGCACTGATGACTGGGGGGTTTTAAATCTGGGGGGAAAGAAGCAGAGCAGGGATGGGGCTTGGTTGGAAAAGGCAGAGAAGGGGGCAGGGTCTCAAGGGAAGAGGTTGAGCAGGGGGCGGGGCATCAGGGGTCCAGTTACCAACCATGCGAGGTGGCAACCCTCTCTCTCTCCCCAACAGAAGTTGGTCCAATAAAAGATACTATCTCACCCACCTTGTCTGTCTAATATCCTGGGACCCACACGGCTACACCTACACTGCAGTCTAGTCACGCGTGTCTTTTCTTGTCAGGGTGCACATGAATGCTCTGGGCACTGCACACAGGTTTGTTATTGTAGGGTTGCTCTCAGAGGGTGGCTGTTGTAAGTGCGAGACACCGCCCACTGGCTTGTTATCACACGGGTTTGTTATCAAAAATGGTGAGCTTTTCCATTTGCTTCTCTAGAAAGGCCACAAAGCGACAGCTCTCTCCTGTATAAAGGGCTTTGAATGCAAATAGAAGGAAAAGAGAGGTCGGGCCAATCTGAAACCTTCACAGCCTGCGCTCAGGCTATCTGGATGCTCCAAGCCAAGATTTTCAAATACGGAGGCCTAAAGGTAGATTTCTAAATCCTTATTTCAGCACCTAGTTAAGGAGCCCTGGTTTTCAAAGGTGTTACGCTCCCAGAAGCAGGATGAGCGCTCCTTTTCTGAAAGGAATGCATTGTTATTCAATGGAATTCCCCCTTCAAGTCAGGAAATCTCCTTCCAAACATGTGGGTCTTTAAAGGGCCAAGACTTCAGTACGTTTATTCCAAATCACTTTGGTCTATGGCCTGACTATATAGGACATTTCTTCCCAACTCCCATCAGTTAGGTACTAGGTTAAGCCTGAAGTATGAGGGTTTATAGCTCATATTTTATTAGCCACTCTAACACAACCATGAGTGCTCCCATTAGCCATATCAATTGCTAATCCTCTTTTGAATCAGACCACGCTCCGGCCCTCCATAACATTTGTGACAGGGAGTTCTACAGTCAGCTGGACCCTACGTAAAAAAGTATTTCCTTCCGTCAGTTTTAAATGTAGTTGTCTTTCCGTTACGTTGCACAGCTCCTCATTCTCATATTAGGAAAAGAGGTAAGTAGGAGAATCTGATTTGCCCCCTTTACGCCATTCATGATTTTGAGTGGCTCTGCTGTGTTCACCTTCGTTCATCTTCTTGCTACATTTAACAGTTCCAACCTTTGAAAATGCTCAGAGGGAAGCCCTTCCTCCTCCCAAAAATGAGTTTACGGGTCTTTGCTTTCTGAAACCTCCACTCAGTTCAGTTCAGCTTCTCCATTTGATGGTCTGTGCGCTGTAGAATTCACTGATTAGAAGAGCAGAAAATGCTGCAAGGTAGATTTGAAGACCGTTGATGGAACTTATGAGTGGGGGAAAAGTGTACAGTTCTTACCAACACTATGCCTGGATTAAGCCAGTAATCTCAGTGCTTGTTTGTAAACGAGCATTAGACTGATCTGCAAACTAATGTAATGAATGTATGAACGCCAGCCTATCTGTGCATCACTGGCCTCTAGTGACCAGACCTGCATAACTGTGTGTCATAGGCCCCATACTGCTAGTCACTAATAGATGTTTATCTATGCTCAATGTTAGAGGCCTGCACTTTTCGAGAAGTTCTAATACTGCTTCTGATGGGAAGTTCTGAATGGCCACAGCGTACAGCACGGAGACCCATGTAAAGGCTTACGTGGGCTCAGATGTTCAAAGAAAAAAAAAAGAGGACTAGAAACTACTGCAAATAAACAAAGCTACAGAAGAATATTATAGAAGGACCTAGTCTTTTAGGAAGCAAGTCTTCATTTATAACTATCTCTGGGACTTTGGGCCTCTCTTGCGTTACAGTCAGAGGAAAGACGATCGTGTGTATGTGACACCAGATGCGGACTAAGTCATAGAGCCGAATAAAAAATAATTGGAATTTCTGGCCCATGGGAAATTCTGATACATCAACACTTGTTTTCGTCCCAAATCAGCCCCCCCCCCTTCCCCCCCAAAAAGAAATATTGAAATTTTTGGCAGAACAAAATAGTCCCCAAAAATTTCAAATTTGGAAATGGCAAAACAGGTTGTTTTGATATTTTCCAAGCAAAACAAAACATTCGGACATTCCAGATCAAAATGTTTCATTGCGGCATACTTTATTTCTTGAGTCAGTTCAACCTTAAACTGCATTTCCTCGTGGTGGCACATTGCTTTATGGGAGTTGTAGTTCAGGTGCCTCAGACTCCCATTTTCTCCTGTGGGCCAGATCCCCTGACTCCACTAAGTCTCCCATGATGCTCCGCTCCGCACAGATTGGTCAGAGGGGAGAACGCATTGCATAACGGGAGACATTGTCATGTCAAGAAGCCCAGCCCATCTACTGCAGCGCCCATGAGGCAGTAAACCACAATCACAAAATGCAGTTTATTGTTGAACTGAGCTGAAACTAAGTGTTGATAAGCTCATATTTTATTAGCTTATCTAACACAACCATGGTTGCTCTCATTATCCATATTAATCTCTAATCCTCTTTTGAAACTTACTAATCTCTTGCCCTCCGTAACATCTTGTGACAGGGAGTTCCACAGGTCACTAAGTGTTTCAGGTCCGTTCAACAGACCAAAATATTTCAAACCAACCTAAAATGAAATATTTCATTTTGATTTTCCCAACAGAAAATTGAAAAATCTTTAATTTTAATTTTACCATGAACATTTCCAGTCTTGTAAGGACTGCTTTTTCCATCCAAATATATCATTCCAATGGCTCATGTCCCAACTCTGCCAATGACCTGCTACGTGACTTTGGCTAATCAATCGCTCCGTGCCTCATATGATAATAATACTTCCTTTGTCTTGTCTGCTTAATGTCTTTGGAACAGGGACTGTCTCTGGTTATGTGCTTGTACATTGGGACCTCTGAGCAATATCATAACTGAATGTATGAAATCCAAAACCAATACACCAAACTCTTGTTGAGTCACATATGCTTTTTTCCTGCCAACAATCTTTTCTGTAAAGGCCAGTGACACCTAGCATCACCTTAAGAGTGGAACAAAACAGGTTTCCCAGCTTACTTGATTAAAGGCTCTTTGCGCATAGTAGGAATTGTTGAAATCTGGTACAAGGTTTGGCACTGAATGATAGGCAGGCAGTGGACTGCTCTCCACTTTCCACCTAATGTAAATACGGGGACACTGTTAACCTTAGACACACTTACAATTCCAAACTCTATTCCCAGACTAGACATACTAAGACATTCCTGGATTTTAGGGTTGTTTGTAATCTTTGCAGCAAGTCACCAAAGCATTTACATCATTCGCTATATTGAGGCAGGTTTCAGAGTAGAAGCCGTGTTAGTCTGTATCCGCAAAAAGAACAGGAGTACTTGTGGCACCTTAGAGACTAACAAATTTATTAGAGCATAAGCTTTCGTGAACTACAGCCCACTTCTTCGGCAGCAACTCCATCTACAGATGGATACATAGAGACATGGATTTTTACCATCTGCAGCCAATGGATAAACAGGGATTCTTTGAATGACAGACAGTAAATTCCAAGCTCATTGTAACAGTACAGTTGTTAGCAGAATGCAGGGCTGTGTCTGTGTGTGTGTACGCGTGCGAGAGAGAGAAAGATGATTTGTTGCTCTCTAAGGGTCTGATCTAAAGCTAATTGAAATCAAAGAAAAGATTACAGGCTAATTGCAATCCCTGGTAAACAAAGGCGACAAAGCTGGAATTCAAGCTGTGTGAACACCTCTTTGTGCCTGTAGTACTAACTCTTTTCCTGAGTACTGGATCATGTCCTTTGATCATTTTAACTAGACCCCCTCTACCACATCTGTTTTCCACCTAGATTTTTAACTTTAAGATACAAATTATATTCTAAGAGACCAGTGGCCAACTAAGACTTCACAGGCATCACTATGCTGTGCTATAGGGACACTCAGAACTTCAGAGAGACATCAAGAAGAGAACTGAGACCTAAAAGCACAAGCCCTTAGTAGCTGAGTGAAAGGAAAATCTGCATTAGCCATTAGCAGTATGGGGCCTATGACACACAGTGGATCAGTTCTGATTCCACCCAGGAGAGGGCAGTAGTGCATGTGCACATGAGCCAATTCATTGCAACGCTTTAAGACCCTCCATGAGAGACGGCAGCGAGTCGACCCATACAAGCCTCTTAGGTCCATACAGACTTTTTCCACATCTGCCAAAGGACAGCTGCACCTCCAGAGAGGAGCTTTTTTGAGTGCTAAAGAAGTATGGTGAAGGGAATGATGAGGATTTTCACAGAACTGGAAGATGGGGGCCAATAGAGACAGAGACAGTGTGAAAAAGTAAGCCCCTAAGGATGGCAGAATGCACAGGATTAATGCAGAGCATGTAGGAGCATTAACACAATCCACTCAGTTAGCAAATATACGAGCCAGCGTACCTGGCATCATTCTGCTTCAGAGTGCGATTAGTCCGTGTCCAGGTGCAGCTGAGTTTGTTTGGTCAGCCAGGCCAATAGAATCCCTGTAGGTCGCACAAACCCCAGGCCGTTTAAAGCACCTTCCCGCTTAGGCTGAGATCCAAATAGCACGAGTTAAGGCAGGATTTCATATGGGTTAAAAAATGCACCACACATTGCCAAGAGTGGCCCGGTTGCATTGACTTTCAATGGACCTTAGCCTCCCAAGGGGCTGCAAATCAATGGGGGTTAGGCCCGGACCCTCAGAGGTATTTAGGTACCTAAATCACTTAAAGCACATGTGACATTCAACTTTCCCCAAAGTATAACCCATGTTGATAACACAGAAGCAACCGTTAGATCCAAAGACATTCGTTACCATTCCTGTTACTATCCAAGTAACGTCACATGAGACAAATCCATCGTGAGTGGATGTCTTACTATATTTCCTGGTTCTGAATATATAGGATGCAATTTTGCATTCCTTCCTTTCCATAATAAGGACTGGCTCTGCGGTCGAAAGTGGTTGAGGTCTGTTAATAGGTGAATCAGCTCAAGGATGTTTGGAAATAAAGGTTTGTGCTGCCTTTTTTTTTTTTTTTTTTTTTTAAAAAAGGAGACAGATTTGATTATACAAATGCCAATATAGCCACCGTTTAAAGATTACCACTGCCAAATAGACTGCAGATTGGACCACAGACGCATGTGCATAATGACTGTATTTTACTGGCGTGAATTGTTGTCAACAAATGCATTAAGAGCAATTAGCAAATGTGTGATGGGAAAAAATGAAAAAAGACCAGCACCTAGACATCCATGCCTGGTACTCAAACTGCCCGCATGCCTGGCTTGAGTGGCAAGCGAGGCCCTGATCCTGCAATGAATCTGCCTGTCAGTAGAGCCGTCTCCTGCATCTGCACAGAGCCCCACTTTTATCCGTGGGGAGCCATCCGTGCACAGTGCATTGCCGGATCGGGGCCACACTCTGGGAATCAGATGGCATTTGCTACTATTTTTTAGAAGCCTGTTATTAGCAATTCCTGCTGGGCTATGTCCCGGAAAGCGATGATGAAACAAAAGCTACAGTCTTGGTGGTCTATAGTACTGGCAAAGCCATTCCTAAATGCACGCCTTAGACTAACTGATCAATTGCTTATCACCTCGCCCTCCTACCCCCAAAGCCCTTATACAAAGCCCAGCCATCACACAGCCTTGTTGGCGCAGAACACATATCTTCCAGTGTCCTCAGAGGTGGCTCCATTCACTGGCAGGTGATGTGATTTCTACTCAGCACATGACGTCGGCACCTCTCTGGGTGAAAGGTGCTAGAGAGAGGGATTATTTTATGACAATTAAAATCTAACGTGCTTCCCCCTCCCCAGAATCGCTCTGTGTTTGGCTACCTGCTCTTTCAAGCATCCCAGAATTAGCCCTATGCTGAGTACTCAAGGGAAAAAAACCCTTTCTTATTGAGCGAGCTGGGAGAAGCAGCTTCAAGCAGCAGGACTTTCTTCCAGACACTTGACAGCGGCATTTAAATTAAGAGGCTTAGCAGTATCCTCAACTTTTCCAGAGTTTTTGTAGTTTTTCTTTTAGCTTCAGTTGCAGGGTAGCTGGACCAGAGTAAAATATCTGTAGTGCCATCTAGTGTTGGTTTTACGTATTGCTTTAAAAAACTCAGGGGCGCTCAAGACAGAAAACACCAGTGATTAAAAGGATGCTACTTATTATTATCATTAAGTATTTCTGTTGATAGTACCTAGGAGCTGCAGTCAGAGCCCATAACCCCATTGTGTTGGGAGCTGTACAAAAATACAGAACAAAAAAGACAGGCACTACCATGGGCCGGATTTTCAGCAGGTTGCATCGAAGTGTCAGAATAGGAGCTTGTGAGTGTTGGGCGTTTACTTCCATTTCCCTATCTCTAGAGAAACAAGCCAGCTCTAATGCAAAGCTTTAGATGTGAAAAACAACTCCCCGCCCCCACCTAACCATTTATCCTGTGGTTAAATAACCACACCTTGTGTAAGGCAGACACCTCACTTTGTGGGAGGTGGAAGATCAGACACAGTTCAGGAAATTAACAGCTGTTGAGATGAAATGGACAAATACTGTCTTAACAAAGACATGCTACTATTCTCGTGTCTGGCAATGCACGTGTTATTTTGTATGCCTAGCTCCTAGCTGAGGGTGTCTGGAGTTTGGTTTACCCAACAGAGGTGTTAGAGAAGGGCAGGATGAAAGTAAGACTGCCCCGTGAGGAATCGGTGTGGTTGTGGGTCTGCGTAGCACACCCGATATCACTGATGTTCAGAGATGCCATTGTGGGTTTGTACAGCAACTAGCACAATGGGGTCCTGACCTGTGACTGGGGTTTCTAGACCCAACCACAACCCAAATAAACAACAATCTCATCCATGCCTTTGTACATTGATAGGGTGAAATTCTTCCATGGAGACGGGCCAGTGCAGCCTAGGCCCCGTATAAGTCCCATGTAGGGCTTCAAAAAATAAGGTTTAATTAGGATGTAAGGGGCCCGTAGGTCGTTTGATGGCCCTTTGAATCATAGAATCATAGAATATCAGGGTTGGAAGGGACCTCAGGAGGTCATCTAGTCCAACCCCCTGCTCAAAGCAGGACCAATTCCCAACTAAATCAGAGGCCCTTACTGAGAATACATTAAAAATGCTGGAAAAGGGCACGCATGAGAGGAAAAGAGAAGATAAAGGTTAAAATATCACAATCCCCAATACAGCTGGCCAATAGGTTTTGCCCCTTTATTTTAAGTTGTTAGAAAACAGATTTGACAATTTTAATGTAAGGTGAGACCATGTTGTCTATAGTACAGCCTTGCTTTCTCTGTGCCTTTCTTTTCCTGCCCATGTTTTGTCTTTTCCTATGAGGAGAGATTAATAAGATTGGGACTTTTCAGCTTGGAAAAGAGACGACTAAGGGGCAATATGATTCAGGTCTATAAAATCATGACTGGTGTGAAGAAAGTAAATAAGGAAGTGTTATTTACTCCTCACGACACAAGAACTAGGGGTCACCAAATGAAATTAATAAGGAGCAGGTTTAAAACAAACAAAAGGAAGTATTTTCTTCACACAATGCACGGTCAACCTGTGGAACTCCTTGCCAGGGGATGCTGTGAAGGCCAAGACTATAACAGGGTTCAAAAAAGAACTAGATAAGTTCATGGAGGATAGGTCCATCAATGGCTGTTAACCAGGATGGGCAGGGCTGGTGTCCCTAGCCTCTGTTTGCCAGAAGCTGGGAATGGGCGACAGGGGATGGATCACTGAATGATTCCCTGTTTTGTTCATTCCCTCTGGGGCACCTGGCATTGGCCACTGTTGGAAGACAGGATACTGGGCTAGCTGGACCTTTGATCTGACCCAGTATGGCCGTTCTTATGTTCTATTTAGCGCATAATCTGTTTGGGACAGAGACTTTCTGAGTACATGTGCGCGCAGTGCCTACCACAACGGGGCCCTGAAAACACATGAGTGCTCTAGGCACTAGTGTAATAGAATTACCAATAGTGTTCAAAGCTCTGTTTGTGCTGCTGAGATCGACTGTAGCTCTAAAAAGAACAGGAGTACTTGTGGCACCTTAGAGACTAACACATTTATTAGAGCATAAGCTTTCGTGGGCTACAGCCCACTTCATCGGATGCATATAGAATGGAGCGTATATTGAGGAGACATATATACACACATACAGAGAGCATAAACAGGTGGGAGTTGTCTTACCAACTCTGAGAGGCCAATTAATTAAGAGAAAAAAAACTTCTGAAGTGATAATCAAGCTAGCCCAGTACAGACAGTTTGATAAGAAGTGTGAGAATACTTACAAGGGGAGATAGATTCAATGTTTGTAATGGCTCAGCCATTCCCAGTCCTTATTCAATCCTGAGTTGATTGTGTCTAGTTTGCATATCAATTCCAGCTCAGCAGTCTCTCTTTGGAGTCTGTTTTTGAAGCTTTTCTGTTGTAAGATAGCCACCCGCAGGTCTGCCATTGGTTAACCTGTCTGGCCATTCAATGACAGACCTGCGGGTGGCTATTTTACAACAGAAAAACTTCAAAAACAGACTCCAACAAGAGACTGCTGAGCTGGAATCAGGGCTGGCTCCAGGCACCAGCCGACCAAGCACGTGCTTGGGGCGGCACTTTGGGACAGGGCGGCACTCGATTTTTTATTTTCTTTATTTGTTTTTTTGATTCGGCGGTGTGGCGCTCGGAGGGGGGGTGGGGGCTTTGGGCGGCGTGGTGGTTGGAGCGGGGGGCAGGGCTTCGGGCGGCGCGGTGCTCGGAGGGGGGGGCGGAGGCTTCGGGCGGGGCTCGGGGGCGGGGCGCTCGGGGGGTGGAGCTTCGGGCAGCGTGGTGCTCGGAGGGGGGGGGGCTTCAGGCGGCGCAGTGCTCGGAGGGGGGGGGCGGAGGCTTCGGGCGGTGCTCCGGGGGCAGGGCTTCAGGCGGCATGGTGCTCGGAGGGGGGGCGGGGTCTTTGGGGGGCGGGGGCTGGCGCAGTGTGGCGCTTGGAGGAGGGTGGGGGCTTCGGGTGCTGCGGCGCTTGGAGGGGGCGAGGGTTCGGGTTGCGTGGTGCTGGGGGGCGGGGATTTTGGCGGCGCTCGCTGGGGGGGTAGGGCGGGGCGGCGCTCTTCTTTTTTGCCTGGGGCAGCAAAAAAGTTAGAGCTGGCCCTGGCTGGAATTGATATGCAAACTAGACACAATCAACTCAGGATTGAATAAGGACTGGGAATGGCTGAGCCATTACAAACATTGAATCTATCTCCCCTTGTAAGTATTCTCACACTTCTTATCAAACTGTCTGTACTGGGCTATCTTGATTATCACTTCCAAAGTTTTTTTCTCTTACTTAATTGGCCTCTCAGAGGTGGTAAGACAACTCCCACCTGTTTATGCTCTCTGTATGTGTGTATATAGATCTCCTCAATATATGTTCCATTCTATATGCATCCGATGAAGTGGGCTGTACTCCACGAAAGCTTATGCTCTAATAAATTTGTTAGTCTCTAAGGTGCCACAAGTACTCCTGTTCTTTTTGCGGATACAGACTAACACGGCTGCTACTCTGAAAACTGTAGCTCTAGTAGGTCAAAATTAATTTGCAAACTTTATTCAGATTGGAAACCCTTCAGACTAACCAGTGACACCCAGTGCTGTGTGGACTAATGACCGCAAAGCTGGCCTGCCCCGTAGCGACACCTGCTTCAGGTGCATGAAGAACCAAAGCTCAGGATAGATAGAGGCGTATCTGGCAGGTCTGTTATTTGTCAGGAATATTTCATTTGAGGTGATGCAGCGCCCTCTGCTGACAAAGTCTGTGTGTGAAAACTACCAGCCAGAATCCCTTCTTGCAGGAATCCCATGAAGAGGGTTGGCTGGGGCTGTGGCGGAAGCAACCCGTAAAAAGGTTTCCCTGGAAGTTTGAAATTCTGAATGAGTCACTCTCCCGGCGAAGTCCATACACTGAGCCTGCTAGACCCGCCTCTTCAAAGACGTGGCGGTCCCCTCAGACTGGCTAGCTGTTGATAGCCTTCAAAAGAGCCGGTGAGAGAGAATATTTGTGTGTGTGTAACCAGGGGAAACGATCGATTGCCCCTGCTGTTTCAAGAGGCTTTTAAACCCTCTCGGTTCTTTACAGTGAGGGATACTGTTCAGAGAGCAGAGCTGGGTGGGGAAACAGAGGCACGGAGAGGCCAAGTGACTTGCCCTAAATCACCCAGCAGGCTGATGGCCGAGCCAAGAGTAGAAGTCATGTCTTGTGAACCAGCCCCCTGCTCTATCCCCTAGGTGCCTCTGCTGACTTGGCGCAAGGAGTACTCAGTACTGGGAAGGCACGCAGCAGACCCTACTGTACATAATTGTTAATCTAATAATTATTCCACCTTCTCTGTCCTCTTCTGTAATCAGGGTCTAGCAGCAAGCCTGCAGGGAAGGATATATCACTAGCCCCATTCTACACAGCTTAGGCTTGAAGAAGGACGTATTCCTGGTTTAGCTTGTATATTCACCACTTGCTTGGCCTCGGGCCAGTTTGGTGGCCTTAGTTTGCCGGTAACTCTTTGCAATGCTGAGATTTAAGAGAGAGGCGGTCTGGGCTGTTCTGCATTTCAGCAGCAGCAGCATGGAAAGAAAGCAGTGCTTGGCCATGGCATACCAGTCCCTTACCTTTTGCTATTGCCCTGTTAAGGTCTGGACAAAGGAGCATTGTGCTGGCAGTGTACCTGATCTAGGACGATAAGCTTCTGAGCTGGTATGTTTCATAGGATACGTTCCCATATGAGGCTCAGGAGAGCTGCTCCCCTAAGCTGGGGTTTGCCAAGGGGTCTGAGTGCCCCCACCTTGTTCCAGCTGTGAAGCCCCTGAACTATATGTAGCCGCTTTGTGCGATGTGACTGAGTGTCGGAGGGGTCCACGCCAGAGCAGGAGAGGCATCCGCAAGACAACACACACAGTCCCCAGATGCTCCAAACGTTCCAAGCCATTCTCGGCCTCTTCCCAGTCCCGGGCAAGCCCTGGCTTGAACCAGCCCCCCAGGGCAAGCTAAAGCAGCCCTCGGATTTCACAACCCCCTTGGTTTTTCAAGCTACGAGGCTGTACTTGTATCAAACAGGTTGGGAGCAGCATCTCTCTGAACCAGTTCGTGTTTCTGTGGCCGACGTAGATATCTGGCCTATCTCCGTCGCCTAGGTGAGCACAAGATCTTTCACAACCAGGAATCTCCTCTCCACGGGATCTGCGCACTGCAGCCCATCACTAAGCCAGTCATCCAGGAACTGCCAAACCCAGCACAATCGTCTCAGGTAGGCAAAGCCGTTCTCTCTCACAGGGCAAGCGTAGCTTGGACGATTGGTTTACATGGCTGGCACGCAGGCCAGATCCTCAAAGGGATTTAGGAGCCTCCCCATCTTTGAGCGTTGCAGATATTACAGTGATCAGTAGTAGGACAGACAGGTAATGTCCAGATCCCCTTCAGACTGCAGCTAAGACTGAACAAACCCCTTTGTTCTATTTGATTTTTGTGGTGAGATCTAAAATGAGAGAGACTGACTTATAATACAACATTACCCCTGGTTCCCAACCAAGAGCAAGGCCCAACTGTGCCAGGCTCTGTACAGCACATGAGACAATCCCTGCCCTGAAGAGCTCTTTGACAAAACAGACAAGCCAGGAGAAATGAAATATTACACCCCCCCCCCTTCACAGCTGGGGAGTTGCAACCTGGAGCGATTATGTGACTTGCCAAAGGTCACACAGGAAATCGGTGAGAGAGCCGGAAACTGAACCCAGTTCTCCCGAGTCCCAGTCTACACCATCTCTCGACACCACTGATATCATCAGACAGAACTATTCTGACCCTTTGGAGCTCTCCAACTGCAATCTGTGTTTTCTGCTCAGAGTGCATCCAATAATGATTATCCTGTTCATAAGGCAGAGGTATCTAAATACAATTACTGGCTCAGCTCAGCTTCAGTCCTGCTGTATGAAGATCAAGCACCTTAGTTAGCCTTGTGTAATATGTCTGGTTTATTCCATTATGAAAATTGGCTTTGCAAGCTGGAATGTAAACTTGCCGTATCAACTTTTGCAAATATGCATGTTTGAGCTGTACTGTCATCGCTCAAGAGAGAGAACATTAAGTGTCTGCATACTTATATGTGTGTGAACTTATATGTGTGTGATTCATATGTTTGCATGAGCATTGGCTGCCCTCCCTTTGCCCAAAGCTATCGTGCAACTTAGTCAGAGCGTGATTCTTGTACTGGGGTTATCTCAGGAAGGGGCAACTGTCTGAAGCAACGTGGTCCAAGAGGTAGAACACCGACCAGCTGTGTAACTTAGGGCAAATCCTGTTTATGTGCCTCAGTTTCCCTTCCCAAGTCTGCTCTCTCTTGAGCTTGTAAGTTATCTATGGCAAGGATTGTCTTTTACAATGTGTGGACAAATCTGCCAAAACAGAGAACAAAATAATGGCCATACAGGGTCAGACCAAGGGTCCATCTAGCCAGTATCCTTCCAACAGTGGCAAATGCCAGGTGCTTCAAAGGGAATGAACAGAACAGGTAACCATCGAATGATCCATCCCCAGCTTCTGGCAAACAGAGGCTAGGGACACTCCAGAGCATGGTTTAGCATGGTTCAGAGACCTACAACAATGCCAAAAAAAAACATAAAATAAAAACCAACCAAACAAAAAAAAACCCCAGTGTTGTCTCTACCTATTCAAGGCATTTACCATTACAGTTGATGAACAGAAAGAGGTTTGACTCAACAGTGTAAATATAATCATCAGCGCTGCTTGCATGCAACAAGCAAGTAGTAAATATTGACAGCCCTTGTATTATATCTCTCAGTCCTAGCTAATGTAATCGTTAGTAAGCATTTTTTTAAACCTTCTGAAACAAAATGACATGTTTACCCAAGACTACTATGTTTACCAAGTGAAATTAATTACAGCAGAGGGCAGATTTCCTGTCTTTTCAATTATTAGTGGAACTCAAACGGAGACGGATTGCGCTGGTTTGTGTAACTGTGTGGCGCTCTGGCTTCAGATAAGAGATGGGTATAATCCTGGTGTATTTATCAGCCCCTGTTTATGGCCAGATCTCTGCTGTGAGCCAAAGATTTATCACTTAATTAAAATGGGGGCAACCCCAGGTTGTCAAGCAGGAAGAAAGGAACAGAATTCTATTGCTCGCCAAAGCAGTCTAGTGGAGAAGTGCATACACTCAGATTGCGGACTCTAAAATTGAATTGGATCCCATGCAAATAAAAGACCCTGGGGTGGAAGTTTGTGGGGGGAAGCATGGAGAGAAAGGTTGTGGCTTTTTTTATTAAGTCTTTAATCATGAAAACCCATGTCCGATATCAAGATCCACCCACTCACACAGACAGCGTTATCTTGTTGCATCATGCTACACGGCCATGAGCAATAGTCTTTCATCAGTAACAAGGACACGGAACAGCAGAGAACATGTGGAATTATTTTAAACCCCAAGAAGAGCAGGATTATCACAAGAACCTGCAGGGCTCTCCCATCACCTCTCATTTCTTTCTAAGAAGCCCTTCTATGCCACACTGTACCCCAAAACCACACCCTGGCACCCCCATATTGACCATGGTGATAGGATTATGATATGCTTTGGACAAAGTCTGCCTTCTGAGTAGGGTGACCAGACAGCAAATGTGAAAAATCAAGACAGGGGGTGGGGGGTAATAGGAGCCTATATAAGAAAAGGACCCCAAAATCGGGACTGTCCCTATAAAATCGGGACATCTGGTCACGCTACTTCTGAGGTATAATTTTAAAAGTCTGGATGTGTTGAACATTAATATCCTGTTGGTGTGTATGTGCTGCCATTGCATGTGGAGTTATAAAGTTTTGCTGTGTGTGTGTTACTGAAATATGTTGTAAGGTTGGGAACACCCACAACCAGCCTTTCAGGTACAGGGCCGGCTCTATGTATTATGCTGCCCCAAGCACGGCAGTCAGGTGGCTTTTGGCAGCGAGGTCCTCTGGTCCCGCGGCTTCGGCGTACCCGCTGCCAAATTGCTGCCGAAGCTGCGGGACCGGCGGACCTCCGGCAGGCATGCCGCCGATGGCTCCCTGAGTGCCGTCCCCACAGCGACCGGCAGGCCGCCCCCCATGGCTTGCCGCCCCAGGCACGCGCTTGGTGTGCTGATGCCTGGAGCCGCCCCTGTTCAGGTACAACAGTGGAGCAGCCAGACACGGATGATGGCCCATTAGGGGGAATACACACTCACAAGGACTACCCCAGGAACTGTATGCAATGGAGACCTCTCAGAGGGAGCACGTGGACAATGGACCCTGCTTGACTCAGGTCATCGCAAAAGATCTTTCCAACAAGCTGGAAGAACCTATAAAGGAGGGGAAGTGACATCATCATTTGGCCTCACTCCCCCCACAAAGCAACATCTGGAGACACATCTGATGGACAAAGCCTGAACTGGGGAGGTGATCCCAGGCTGAAAGGAGAATCCCAGCCTGTGTATGAAGGAATGATACCAGCACTGCCTGATTCACATCCTGTCTCGTTTATAGAACTCAGATTGCGATTTTACTTTTATTTCTTGGGTAACCAACTTTGAGTCTTGCATCTGAAGAAGTGAGGTTCTTACCCACGAAAGCTTATGCTCCCTATACTTCTGTTAGTCTTAAAGGTGCCACAGGACCCTCTGTTGCTTTTTACAACTTTGAGCCGTACGCTTACTACTTATAATCACTTAAAATCTACCTTTCTGTAGTTAATCAATCTGTTTTATTTTTTATCTAAGACGGTGTGGTTTGCTTGAACTGCTTGGGGAATCTACTCAGGAATCAAAACTGTTGCATGTCCTTTGAGGGAGGGGCACACTGGGTAATCAATGGCCACTGGTCAGACTTCTGAGCAGGGCTAGATGGTACAGCTCTTCGGTCCTAGGCTGAGGAGCTGGGGGGAATTGACTGGAGTCTCTCTATTGTTGGTTCATGAGTGGCTGGTGAAAGCATTCATGTAACTCAGCTGGGTGTGTCCCTGCCTATGTAAGTGCAGGACCTGGAGAGGTTTGCAGCTTGTCACAGACTCACAGTGTGAGAGGGAGTCCAGGTTGGCAAGCCAGAGGGCTCAGTGGTTGCACCTCGGAGAACCCGTCACACCTTCCCTTCCTTTAACTAGGTTGATGACGATGAGTCCAGGCCACAAAAATGCAGATCTGGATTTCAACCATCCCAGAGTTTCGGTGGTATTTGGATCAGGTCCATCTCATATACTAAAACCAAACAATTCTCTATAATATCCAGGCTCGCCCCAGACTTGTGGGGCATTCAGTGTGAAAGCTCACCCCACGCTCCCTCCTGCAGCCTTGATAGAAAACCTGAGTCACCTATCTGTGCCCCACTTTCTTAGTCAATTTAATGCTAATGAAAGGTGCTAACTTGACAGCCCGAGGCATTGAACTCCTCAGTGTGTCACATGTACCTCTCTGTGTCTGATCCACAGAGAACATCCATCTTTTACAGCTGCTTTTCAATGTGTCAGTCCGGCACACCCCTAACCCGGAGTCCCAACCCTCAATAACTTCAATATTGCTTCCCCACCAGGGAAGGGGGAGATGTGCACTAGCCAAGCTAAATCCTGAGCAGCTGGAATTAGTTTAGGGAGGATCAGAGACGTAGTTTGAGCCCCAGGCGTATGTTAAAAAAACAACACCGCCCTCCTCCCCCTGCAAAATCCCCATTAGAATATGATTTTGTACAATGCTGTTCTTAGGGGGGCTGGTGTCTTGGGAAACCCTGCTGAGAGGACCCCAACTTTTGAAGACCCACAGTGCCCACTATCCCCATGAGGCATAGCAAAGTTCAAGGAAATCCAAGTCAGCCTGTGGATTTTAGAGCACTTAAGAATAGAGTCATTGAAGTGTAGGACTGGAAGGGGCCTCGAGAGGTCATCTAGTCCAGTCCCCTGTACTCAAGGCAGGAGTAAGTATTATCTAGACCATCCCAGACAGGTGCTTGTCTAACCTGCTCCTAAAAAATCTCCAGTGACGGAGATTCCACAGCCTCCCTGGGCAATTTATTCCAGTGCCTATCCACCCTGACAGGACGTTATTCCTAATGACCAACCTTGCTGCAATTTAAGCCCATTGCTTCTTGTCCTGCCCTCAGTGGAACAGGAGAATAATTTGTCTCCCTCCTCTTTATAACAACCTTTTACGTACTTGAAGACTGTTATCCTGTGTTGTCCATGTACACCCCCCTGCTGTCTTTTCTCCAGACTAAACAACCCCCCCCTTTTTTTTTTAATCTTTCCACGCAGGCTGTGTTTCCTAGACCTTTAAACAGTTTTTGCTGCTTCCTCTGGACTTTCGCCAACTTGTCCACATCATTCCCAAAGGGTGGTGGCAAGAACTGGACACAGGGACTCCATCCGCCTCTGCAGCTGGTAGCTCTGGGGTGACTGAAAGGCCCTGGGGCTCCCAACTGCAGCCGGAGCCCCAGGGCCTTTAAATCTTGAAAGGCTCCGCCTCTTCCAGTTGAGGCCACGCCCCTCTCAGGACTCCGGCGTACCGGTAAGTTCTGTAAGTTACTTTCACACCCCTGCCTACATTGAACCTGACCTATAGCAGAACTGGTGCTGCGCTCTAATAAAAGCTGTATCCTCAGGCTACAACTGGACTACCTCAGCACTGAATCATTTCTATCTCTGGGAATCTCACTCAGGCCCTGTGTTCCTTCTAGGCAACGGAAAGGCTAATATTACTTAATGAACTAGCACAGTCTCTCTGCATCCGGCTGCCTCAGCCAGCCTCCTAAACTCTCCTGAATAAATGAGCTAAAGGGCTGAACAAGAGACAGCTTTTAAAGGGCATCTGACTCCACCCACAACCTCCCCTCCTCCAATCACAACCTCCCCTGGGAAAGATGCTCCAGGCCTTTCCCTCCGATCGGGGTTGCTCACCTGCGCCAGCCACGTGCCTGAAGAGAATCGAAAGAACATGCAGTCTGTGTGTTCCTATTTCAGCCTGAGGAGAACCATGGGCAGAAGATGAAGCTTCCCCGGGGGAGGCTAGCTCCCAGTCCTACCTCTTCTGCCTGTGGGCCCACCCCTGCTCTGCCCCAGACCCCATCCCATCCCCTCTTTGGCTCTCTCCCCACTCAGCCCCCCCGCCACCGCTCACCACATCCCTCCTCACCCCTCCCGTTATCTCCCCTGCCCACCCATCGCTCGCCCCATCCAGCCTCACCCCCATCGGTGCCGACTCTGTGGGTGCTCTGGGGCTGGGGAAAAAATGGTGGGTGCTGAGCGCCCACCACCAGCACCGTATCAGCTCCCCGCCCAGCAGCTCCTGCCCACCGATCAGCACCTCCCCTTCCCTCCCAGCGCCTTCCATCCACCGTGATCAGCTGTTTCGCGGTATGCAGGAGGCTGGGAGGCAGGAGGGAGGAGCGAGGACGCGGCATGCTCGGGGGCGGGGGCGGAACTGAGCGGGAAGAGACAGGGCAGGGGTGGAGTGGGAGTGGGAAGAGGCGGGGCCTGGGTGGGTCCTAGGGGGAAGGGGCGGAGTGGGGGGTGGGTCCTGGGGGTCGAGCCCCCCTTGGCACTTTGAAAAGTCGGCACCTGTGCTCATTCCCCTGCCCCTGCGAGACCCCCGCCCGCCTGCCGCATCCCAACCGCTGGGTTGGGGGCGGGGTGAGGAGGGACGCGTCGAGCGGCAGGGACCTCAGGAGACGGGGGTTGGAGTGGAGGGACTCACTCACCAGGCAGCACCGGGCGGTGGGGGCCTTGGGAAAGGGGCAGAGCAGGGAGGGGAAGAGGTGGAGCCACCACGGCTGAAGTGTCTGGCAGCGGGGCAGCGGCGGCTGCACCAGGCCCATTATACCGGCTGCCCATGGGGACAGCTGTCCCCAGTCCCCAGGATCACTGCACACCTGGAGAGGCTGCTCACACCTCAGCTTAACCCTGCAGAGCCCCAATGATTTTAAGTTGCAGGGAGGACTTCAAAAGCAAAGCCATCCAATGAGAAACACAGTAGATGTCCAGGGCCTGCTGAACCAAGCACATGACTGGCCTTCAGGTACTCCTGCGTCCGGTACCTGGCTTTGACGTTAACTTGCTGGGCTACCTTGGACGGTTCAGGTCATCGGCCTGTGCCTCATTTCCCACCAGCTGTAAAACGTGCCTCAGTGTCCTTAATAACACTCCCCTACCTCACGGGGTGTTGTGAGGTCTCATTTGCTAATGGTTCAACAGCTAATGGTTCATTCCAAAGGTGTGAAGCATGAAATGAGCACCCGCTGTTCTTGCCGTGCTGCCTGTTCCGGCTCTGCATCCATTCATGAGAGCTAGAGAGCGGTCCTGCTAGCAGCTCGCTGCAGTGTTTCCAACCTGCTCGGTCAGACCTGAATAGCCCATGTCCTGTTCACGCAGCTTGTTCGGTACTGCAGCAGCTCAGCGAAGGAGCCGCCGAGCTGTTCACACATGCGAGTGTATATTCTGAAGGCCTCAAGAATGTTATCTACAGGCAAGTCAATGACTCGTGTGAGTGATCACGCCACATGGAAGACGTAAATCACCAGTCCTTGCTTTCCAGGCAGTTAGAGAGCTAAAACGCACAGGTCTCGATTCAGTTTGCAGCAGTCGAAAAAACGAACAGCATGTTGGGAATCATTAGGAAAGGGATGGATAATAAGACAGAAAATATCATATTGCCTCTATATAAGTTGATGGTACGCCCACACCTTGAATACTGCAAAAAAGCTATATTGGAACTGGAAAAGGGTCAGAAAAGGACAACAAACATGATTAAGGGTACGGAACAGCTTCCGTATGAGGAGAGATGAATAAGACTGGGACTTTTCAGCTTGGAAAAGAGGTGACTAAGGGCGGATATGATAGAGGTCTATAAAATCATGACGGGTATGGAGAAAGTAAATAAGGAAGTGTTATTTACTCCTTCTCATAACACATGAATTAGGAGTCACCAAATGAAATTAATAGGCAGCAGGTTTAAAACAAACAAAAGGAAGTATTTCTTCACATAGCAGACAGTCAGCCTGTGGAACTCTTTGCCAGAGGATGTTGTGAAGGCCAAGACTATAACAGGGTTCAAAAAAGAACTAGATAAATTCATGGAGGATAGGTCCATCAATGGCTATTAGCCAGGATGGGCAGGGATGGTGTCCCTAGTCTCTGTTTGCCAGAAGCTGGGAATGGGCAACAGGGGATGGATCACTTGATGATTACTCGTTTTGGTCATTCCCTCTGGGGCACCTGGCACTGGTCACTGTTGGAAGACAGGATACTGGGCTGGATGGACCTTTGGTCTGCCCCAGGATGGCCGTTCTTATGTTCAGCTGATGTAATCCCATTCAAACCAAAGGAGTCATCCCACCAAAAAATTGGAGCTGGGCAATTTTAAGTCTAACCGCTGATATTTAACCAACATCAAGCTGATGAAATCAATGTAATGCTCTTTCACTGGAATCTCAAGTGTTCTCAAACGGGCCTCGTGTGAATAACATGAATCTCGATGCAGAAAACACTCGAATGCTGGTCTAGCTTCTTTTGCCTTCACAGAAAGTGGCTGCTCCTAAAACCCACAAAACGGGGAGTTTGAAGGTGGAGAGAAAACATGGATCCATGGATCTGGCAGCAAAGGAGGAAATGTTTAGCTGGAAACAGCCACGGATTTAATGTCTCATCTGAAGCTGTAGCTGCGCATGGTAATAGTATTAAATGGCTATTTTCTCCCTTTAAGAAGGGGGCGAAATAACAGATGGTTTAATTGCTCGGCACACAGTAGGGAACTAAACCCAAATTCTGCTCCCGCTGAAAACAAATGAGAGGCTTGTCATTCAGATGTGTAATCTAAGATTGATATTCCTCGATGTGCCTCCCGGAGATGGAGCAGCCCATGGTGGTGGGGGCCAAAGGTGGAACTTCTGTGTGCCAGGGGAATTCAGGGCTGCTTCAGGGTCTGCATTACCTCATGCCGCTCAGTGGGTCATTGGCAGCAGGGCCTGAACCCAGGACCGGTGGATCTAAATGCATGAACCTTTAGTGCCTGCGTGGAAACAGCCAGGATCTTTAGCTGCAGCTATTGCAAGCGGATCAGCCATAACCACCACTAGAGGGGGACAAAGCAACCCATTGGGTGGGTTACATCTGCTCTAATTTACAGCCATGGGCCAGCCTAGAGTCACCCATGGTGCTGCGTGCTATAGACCCACTCTCCCATCCCTGACTCTGGCACACACCCTGTGGCAGAGGTTATGGAGGAACCGGGGCAGGTTTGCCTAAGGGAGCCCAAGACAGCATGTGACATGGGGCAGTCTCCTCCAACCCCTTGCAGGCTGTTTGCAGCCCTTTTATACCACCGCAGCGTGTAGGGGAGGGTCATATAACAACATGAGAACACTCTGACACCCAATCACTGACACGCCTGCTGAAAATGGATTTTCAAGACCTTTTGTTGTGACTGCCTGATATTACCCACATTCCATTCTGTTTACTCATCAAACGCTTCATTCATGCTCTGTGTTCGTGTGGTGGATGGCTGCCTTGTACATTTCGGTCATTCACAAACATTATGAGCCTCCTCCCCGCAGCTCTCACAGTTTCTCTGAGGGTCACACATCCTGGGCAGACAGTCTTTGTGTTTCATCTCTGAATAAAGCAGCCTTAGGCTAGGTCTACACTACCCGCCTGAATCGGCGGGTAGAAATCGACCTCTCGGGGATCGATTTATCGCGTCCCGTGGGGACGCGACAATCGATCCCCGAATCGGCGCTCTTACTCCACCAGCGGAGGTGGGAGTAAGTGCCGTCGACAGAAAGCCGCAGAAGTCGATTTTGCCGCCGTCCTCACAGCGGGGTAAGTCGGCTGCGATATGTCGAATTCAGCTACGCTATTCACGTAGCTGAATTTGCGTATCTTAAATCGACTCCCCCCTGTAGTGTAGATGTACCCCAAGTCAATCGCACAGTGGGAATATACTGAGGTGAGCTATAGTGTTTAATGCCTTCTGACACAAAGTGCAAGGTGATCTGGTAGGAAGGCAATAGGTGAAACTAACTAATCCCAGGGTGCATTGCATCTGAAGACTCACTAATTCTCAGAGCTGCAAGGAGGCCACCAGGGGGCACTGTGCAGAGGGGAAGGATAGGGCTATGCCGACCTAGAGATAAGGCCAGCTTGCAGTTCTTGACAGCAGCGAACCTAGAAACCAACCTTCCCAACACGAGCTCCTTCTCCATGCTTCTGGCAGCAAACTCCTGCAGCAGAGACCAGAGCTAGAGAAGAGCTGGCCTGGAACCCAGAGTGGCTCCAGGTGCAGAGACTGGTGGGGGATGGGAAATGCTTTCTGTTGAAGGGGTTTCTTTGAATGTTCACTGATGGGAGCAGCATGGGGAAGGGCTAGGATGGCCTTATACTGAATAAGAGAGATGACTGTCTTCTGGATTAGGATTATGCTTGGTAATGAGAAGCGAATACTCATCTTGAGTAACTACTGTTTCCTCATCCTGTGTTTATATTTTTGCAATAGTGATGTAATGTATGTTTACTTACATTATTCATCCACTAGAGGTCTCTGCATGCTGCTTGGAGTTCCAGGCAGGGTGTGAGCCCTGGTAACCAACGGACACAAAGCTGGAAGTTGAGCTGGGTTGAAGCCTGTTTGTGTCTTCTCTTGTAGAAATTTTCTTTCAAACCTGCCTCTTATTTAAAAAGGACTGTGATTCCATCTAGCACAGAACACAGTGGGTAGTTGTTAAATCAGGGAGCATTCTTTTGGCAGCCAGTTGCTCACAGCCCAACATTGAATGTTGTATTGTGGTGTCTTATTAATGCAAATGTGTGCATGGGGGCGTGCATTTAATACATCAAATTATAAACAAACGGAATATTGTTTTCGAAAAAGGGGGCTGCGTGCCCGCATGCACATCAGCACGTATGATACTGCAATTACTCCTGCCCCAGAGCCACTATGATTATAAGCTCTGGATTTTGTTTAATCTCTTAGCTTCCCTTATAAGCATGTGTGCATTGCTTAGCCATTATTTGGGTAATTTTGCAAAGTGATCGGGGATGTTTGCACAAAGGGTTTACATTGCAAATGACTGACGGAGATGATCCAATTTCCGACATTCACATATCCCTCTGCTGCATAAATTGGAGCCAAGTACTTTTTCCTTGCAGGGGAAATGAGCTTTGACGAATTATGATGAGATGAACATCACATTATTTAGAAGCAGAAAAAAAATAGAAAAAGAAACCACTCCATGGATTTGCATTTGCTTTTTTTTTTTTTTTGCCCCCCCGGTGTGCATATTTCTTTCACCGAAATTATCACAGTTATTTTATTCTTCCGAAAAAAGCAGCTCTGGGTGATTAATTGCATTGTTTAAATGGATTGCTGATTCTCTCAGGAGGCACGGCATGAAAATATTTACAGACTGTGTCAGGGTCACCGTGGAGTCTTGTCTCTGCATGTTTTAGATGCTGGGGAGAGGTTCTGAGTAAAGCCTGGGCAACCTCCTGGATGGAGGGCAAAGGGGACTTGATACCGACTTTGTGCCTTCTGGAGTCTGGACTGCTCCTGGGCCCCCTGGTATAACCTGAGTAGCCCAAAGGCTGAGTAAGACCGTTGCCCCTACACAGCATGACAAACCCCCTCCTCTACCCACCGGCCCCTGGCATAACTGGGGCTTGTCCTGTGTAGGACAGCTGTAGGCTGCTGTATGCCACGCCTGCACTGGCGAACTCCTCCCCTGCAGCCAGATGTGGGTCTTTTTATAGCCCCCGTATGACATCAGAGCGATGTTGAGGCAGAACATCTGGCTGGGAAGCAGAAGGGGAAAATTGCACCTCTGGTGTGTTTGAGGCATAAGCCATTGCAAACCTGAAGGGATCTTCTCCGAGCATCTTCAGCCTTTCATGTTACGGCTCTCTCACTTTATGTGCCCAGCTGTGCTAATCTCAGCAGGGGCAATGCTAAACAGTCTGTGCTAGCAAGCCAACAAAGTTCATTGCTCGGTCTTGCTGCAACTCCCCAGCGTTCAATATACGTCACTGAGGACTATCTGCTCCTCCGTGCAGAAATGCAGAGATCTATCTATTCGCTAAAGTTCATATTAATTGGCAGTAGGGCTACAGCATCAGTACACTTGGGGTTTTATAACTGGCTTATTCCCCAGTAATTAGTCCATATTTAGCTACTGTTGTCTGGCTAAAACTCAGGCCCCTATGAACAATGGATCTTACATTCATAGAGCATCTTTCATCTAGATGGCCCTCAAAATTCATTTCAAACTTCACTGACTGATTGTGCAAACTAATTATATGGTACTGCAATTCACTTTGCCAACAAAGACATGCAGCCACCTCTGGGCTAAAGCACAATAAGTGTATAAAGGTGAACAGCAATGCTAATAAGAAGTCTAGAGCTGGAGTTTGAGATGCATCCAAACTGCAGGGGGGATTTTAATATGCAGTATATAATTAGGGCTGGCTGAAAAATTTCCACTGAAACTGGTTTTCAGAGGAAAATTGGGTTTCAGCTAAGTTTTTTGCAAAAAGTGTCTGCTTTCTGTGGAAAATAAAACCAAAGTCCCCAAAACTGAAATATTTTGGCCCAAAACAAAGTGATGAAATGCCCCCTGGCCCCCGGCGCTGGTCACTACATAATCCCAATTTCCATTTTCAGAATGGAGTTTAAATGGTGCAGAAACTTTATGCTGACTGGGGTGGGATTTTCCCCGGAGGATGACTTGATTAGGGCGTCTGTAGCTGAGTCAGGACTTGCACCCAGAGCTCCTGACTCCCAGGCCAGTGCCCTGCGCATTAGAAACCCTTTCTTCTTTGTCTCCAAGCACATTTTCTGGCTGTCGCCCCACCCCGTCCCTTTGATGCAACGATTTCTCTTCCTGGTGAGTTGTCTATTGGCTCTTCCAACACCTGATCTTTCTGTTTCCTACTGTCAGGGAGCTCTGCTGTCATTATAGCAACCTCATTGCTGCCAAGTCGGCAAGCAGAGGAGAGAGGTCAGCATCCAAGAAGAGGCAGATAAAGGGGCCGGGAGCTCATTGACTTATACTGAGCAACTGCTCCGAACTTTTACTCAACTAGCCTGAGTATCCTTGGAATCAGCCAGGCTGGTGCAAGCCAAGATACAAGGAGGGAGGGACCTGGATAACTGCATGATACCATATCTCAAAGCTTAGGTCCTGAGCTGCCATTACACCATACCAGTTGAATACAATTAGGGTTACTATCCGTCCGGGTTTCCCCGGACATGTCCGGCTTTTTCAGCATTAAATGGCCGTCCGGGGGGGGGATTTCTAATCAAGTAGAAATGTCCGGGATTTCCCCCTTCCCCTCCTGCAGAGTGCGGCGTGGCTGATTGGACGGCTGTGCCTGATTGAAAGCGCTCGCAGCCACTGGGGCCTCTAGCAGCCAGAGTCCCTCCCCCTCCTCTGCTCCCTCCTCCCCCGCAGAGCAGCGCGGCAGTGTTTGAGTCCACGTGGAGCCCGCAGCTCTCCCTCTGCCTGGTGAGCGGGGGAAGGGGGGAGCAGGGCAGGCGGGGGCGTGTAGAGGCTGCAGGGCGAGGAGGAGCAGGGCAGGCAGGGGCATAGAGGCTGCAGGGGCAGGGCAGGCAGGGGGGTGCAGAGGGGCAGGAGCTGCAGGGCGAGGAGGAGCAGGGAAGCACTTAGCAACCCCCAACAAGATCAGAGCGGGAGGGAGGAGGGGGAATGTGGGGTGCTCAGAGGAGTGGGCAGAGTTGGGGCAGGACTTTGGGGAAGGGGCTGGAATGGGGGTGGAGAAGGGGCGGGGTTGGGGCGGGGCCAGGGGTGGGGAAGGGGCGGAGTTGGGACAGGGCCGGGGGCGGGACCGGGGCCCCGTGGAGTGTCCTCTTTTTTAAATGTTTGAATATGGTAACCCTAATACAATGGACTTGAACCAGTATCAAACTGGTTTCAGAATGGTAGCTGTGTTAGTCTGTATCAGCAAAAAGAATGAGGAGTACTTGTGGCACCTTAGAAACGAACACATTTATTTGAGCATAAGCTTTTGTGGGCTAAAACCCACTTCATCGGATGCATGCACTGGAGGGATACAATGGTGAATGAGGCCCTAATTTGCTTTGGTTTGACCTTTATAAAGTGGTAATATTAGAGCTGATCAGAAAGTTGATTTTATATCCTGCAAAAAATTGGGAGTTCAAAAAACAAAGATTGGAACACAGCACCAAGATTTCAAAACGTTTTGTTAAACAAAACTCCAGACTGGTTCTCATGTTGGGTCAATCCATCCCCTTTGTTTTGATTTTGACCATTGGTAATTTAATTTCTTTTTTAATATAAAGGAAATGTCTCCAAAAAATCATTTTGAAAGCGAAATCAATCAAATCTTTGTTTCAAAATTTAAAAACATCCCACGACGACATTGTCATAATGGGTTTTCCTGTTTTACACCAAAACACGATTTTGTTCAAATGGATCTGATTTTGCAATAACAACAACAAAACGTAGTTCCATCAAAATGGCATTTTCCAACAGAAAACGGTTTTGATGACATCTTTTTGACCAGCTCTATCTATTACAATCCTCCCTCCTCGCCCCCAGAGGAATATTTTAGGCAGCATCACACAGTGAAACTTCAAAATAACAAGCCATAATGATTGCTACCGGAAGCACCGGGGAGCATTCAGTGCTAAGATAAGTGACCTCCGTGACATCTAGACCTCATTATGCAAGTCCACCCATTCTCCTGTTTCATTAGGCCTTTTTTATCACTAGGGTACCAAGACATGACACCAACATACGTCACCCAAACCAAATCAACCAGAACAAAAGGGAATGCTACTAATTATTGCTAAAACACCCCACATTGTGATGTAGGATAGCTACGCAACTGACCAGCGTCAAGTGCATATTCTGGTCGCTTAGCCTGCACTTCAAGTCCTTGTTCTTCAATTAAATTCCCACCTGGATGATGTTATATATAGCTCCTAGCTCAGGTCAAGATGCTTTGCCTGTATCTACATAAAAGCCTCTCTTTCCTTTCAGTCTGCTGATTCTAATCTTCAGTATTGTTCTGTCCTGGTTTTTCAAGCAGAAAGTTACCTTTACTTTTGCATATTCTTTTATGTTTCATTCTGATCAGCCTCCAGTCGTTTTATGGCCCTCATAACCTCTTAAACATTGAAGCAGATCACTCAATAATTCACATCCCTGCTGGAGAACAGTAGCTCAATACGGAGAAGAAATTGCACTGAAGTCAATTAAAAGGAAAAAGTAACAGATGGTTACGCAGGGATATGTGCTAACTCCATGGGTGAGGCGCAGGAGGACTGGAATGGCAGATGTCCATGGGACTGACAAAATTACATTGATGGAGTCACGTCTTTCAAGGCAAAGGAAGAAGAATCTCATCTTTTGTGATTTTCCCCTTTCTGGTGCCAGGGGAAAGCTGGCCTTAGCTACATGTAGAAGAGGCACTGGTTTAAATACAAATCAAGGCATTCTTATTGGTTTGTAACTGGTTTAGCTGGTGTCAGCCAATTTGGGTGTCATAGAGTTTAAGGTCATAAGTCACCAGCAGCTCAGTTCGTGTAACCTCCTGTATCATTGGCCACAAGCACCACCCAGCACCGGCGCACACATTCAACAGCTGAAATTAGACCAAAGTA
The DNA here is from genome assembly GCF_011386835.1 of Chrysemys picta bellii. Lineage (NCBI taxonomy): Eukaryota > Metazoa > Chordata > Testudines > Emydidae > Chrysemys > Chrysemys picta. The sequence continues at coordinate 5,527,273 of NC_088798.1, forward strand.
TTACAGCCCGCAGGCGACTAGACTCTTGTGTCCTATAGGCAGAGAATCGGACGGATCAAGGTACACCAGTGCCCAAGGCACCGTAATGGTAGGGAAATGATTATATACCCAGATCAGCCTGGCAAGTGACCCCAATCACATGTTGCAGAGGAAGCTGAAACCCCGCCCAGGGTCACTGCCAATCTGACCTGGGGAAAAATTCCTTCCGGACCCCACATGTGGTGATCAGTTAGACCCTGGGCATGTGAGCAACAAACAGCCACCCAAACACCTGGGAGAGAGAACGCTCGATGCCACCTCAGAGCCCTGATCCTCCCCATCCATTGTCCCAGCTCCAGCTGTGGCCATCTCTGATGCTTCAGAGGAAGGATCTAAAACCCCAGAACACACAGGGGGAAGGGGGAATCCCTTCCTGACCTCTGCAGCTGGCTGGCTGAAACCGTGAAGCATGAGCTTTTCATGCATCAGGTGCAACTTCAGTGTTTACACAAGGCCTAAGATACTGCATGTGAGGGATTTTCTCCCTTGAGTGGCCCGATTTTCCCTCTATAAAGCACTAGGCCACAGTGAAGTCCAACAAAACTTTCCTGATCTCGCCCCAGGTGAGCTTGAAAATTGCTGCAGTAGGTAAACAGTAGTGCCTCTTTGACCCATCACATGGGAACTAATCTCCCCCATTGCTTAAAATAAATAAATAAATATATATATTTCACCGTGCTGATGCCATGTATAGAAAAATGTGAGCTACCCCTACTCCTGAGCTGTTCCGGATGGCACCATTGGGTCTGTCGGGCTACGTACATCGGGGAAAATTGCCCCCTATGCATAGACCACAGCATGAGGTCTCTGCACCACTGAATAAGGAGGCAATGTTGTCTCCTTGAGAGAGCACTGGACTTGGAGTCAGGAGACCTGCACTCTATTCCTGGCTCGGCCACTGGCCTGCTGGGTGACCTTGGCAAGTCACTTCACCTCACGGTGCCTTAGTTTCCACATCTGTGGCATGAGGATAACGATGTTGGCCTCCTTTGTAAAGTGCTTTGGGGTCTATCGACAAAAAGCGCTATATACTGTGCTGGCAATGCTCACTCACATGGAAGCTTTGCTTGAGTAGTAACAAGCACTTTGTTAGTGCTTTTCACCCATACCTCTCAAAGTGCTTTACAAAGACAACAGCCATCACCCTGGTTTCTATGTGGGGAAACTGAGGCACAGAACGAGTCAGGGGGTTTGTCCAAGGTCATACAGAGAATCAACAGCAGAAATAGGAATACAAGCCACGTCTCCTGAGTCCCTGCCTGGGGCTTTATCCTCCAGACCACGCTGCAGTCCTGATTGAAAAAAACCACTTAAGGATTTCAGGGCTTGACCCTTCTGGGATCATTCTGGAAAAAGCCCTTAGCAATACTTGGAACATAAAGGTTCTGTATTTGAAAAATGGCCACAGATTGGAAAGTCAGATGTGGAAATGCCTATATTTGCACTGACCTGGGTGCTCGCTGATTTTTCGCTGGTGCAGAATGAGACCTGCAGAAATGTGACATCTGTAACCTTCAGGGCATTGTAGGGGACAAAACTGCTGCCAGTGCAACTTAGAGCAGTCCAGAGGCTGCTCTAAGTTATGACAGCCTGCCCAGTGCTACATGTCCTGCCTCAAGCTTGTAAAAGGGGACCGCTCCCCACCAGAGCTGCCTATGGGTCAGGCAGCATCCCCCAGGTCCAGGGCTTTCACCTTAGCATGGGGACATTGGGAATCTGGACCCCTGAACAGTCAGGAACTTCCCCAGCTGGACTCTTCACCAAAGTAAAGGCTTCTGTTGATATCCCGTCTTCTGGGAGTGGATAAGGGATCCCAGGCCCACTCATTCTACTAGGCTCTGATCCAGGGCCCGATGGTGGACAGCTCTGTTCCACACCTGGGGTTGCTACGCAGCTACTCCTGCCCCCTCGCCCAGACCACGGGCTACCCACATTTCCCTTCTCCCCATGGCGCAAATTACAGAATGGGGAACAAAGTCTCTGAGCTTCTCAATCAACCACCGGTCTCTCTGTGGTAGGTCTGCTCACATTTGGGTTTCCAGGTCTCGGGACATGAGAGCTCCTGGGCGGCGCATCCCCAGAGCTCGGCGCAGAGGTCTTCTCCCTTCCACCACCTGCCCCCTTCCAAACTGTCCTGCTTCCCCTTTTAAGCCCTGCCTCTATCTTGTTTAGACTTTGCAGATGTTGCGTGACGTGGCGTGGTAGGGTGGTGATTAAGACCCCTCCTCTCCTCTGCCCCTCCCCTCCCAAGCCCCCCCAATGCGGCTGGAGGAGCCCTGCCCCAGCCATCCTAAGTCCCAGCCCACCCACAGCCCAAATCCCGGCTGGTCCACCCCAGTGCTGGACAGCTCCAGCCCCTGGCCTGCCAGGTGGCCTCAGCCCTGAAGCACCAGGTAGACCGAGCACTGGCCCCAGCCACCCCGAGTCCCGGACCGCCCTCCAGCCTGCCCTGGCCCCAGTTCCCATCCACTTCTGGGGCGGGAGGATGAGCAAAGGCACAGGAGGGGGCCTTGGGGCAGAGCATGGGCAGGGCCACACCTGGTAGTTTGGGGAGGGTCAGCCTCCCACGGCCTGCGATATCGACTGCCCAGGCCCCGTTATGTTGCCAGAGCTGCATGTAAGGACTACCACAGGACTGGGAATGAGGTCTCTTGCTTCCAAAGGATCTCTGTTTATGAGCCACTTTCATTATACGACGATGAAAAAAATACGGCCCTCCTGCCCCTGCAGCCGCATGCCTCCCTGGAGCCGGCAGGACTATGATGAGAACAGCAAACCTGTAAATTAAAACAGCGTCCCTGCAGATCGCCATGGCAACACAAAATCAAACTAGAAAACGAAGAGGCCCAAACTTCGGCGGCAGCTGGAGAACCCTTCCAAAAACCCAGTTGCTTCCTGGGGGCCTGCTGGAGGTGCACCGGTCCGTGTGCAAAATGTCAAGTGGTGTGCAAAAGGCTGCTCCCCTAGGAAGCAATCACCGAAGTACAAGGAGCTAAACCTTCCTGCAGCCTAAAAATCCGTATCGCCGCTCACGTATTCCCCTTGCTCAACTGCAATCAATTCCAGGACACGAAAGAATATGGAAATAAGCCTGTTAAATGGCCACTGTTCTGCATATGTTATGAAAAGGACTGTACCACCTCCTCCCTCCTAGAAAGGAAGCCGAGATGCCCTGTGCCCCTAGTCCACCAGCTATTCCTCCTAGCCACAGAGGGAGTATGTATCCCCGCATCATCTTTCCCCCCTCCCCCCGGCTTATATGAGGGGTGAAGATTCCAGCCCCTTCTGCAGCATTACCCCATCCCCCATCCAGGGGTCCCTGGAACCCAGAAGTAACAGCTGCAGGGCAAACACCTTCCAACAGGGGCAGATTTTCAACAGAGCAACCTACCCGTGGAGTTCTTCTGAAAATCTGGCCAGTTATATCTGTACCTACGTCAGAGCCGAGTTTTTTCTGAACATCTGCCCCGGATGTGCATAAATGCGGATAGCTGCCAAGCTGAAAATACACTGCAAACAACTGGAGACTGAGGCAAAAAAAAAACCCACCATCAAGCAACACCATCGCGAAGCTTGGTTGGTGGAAGTCTTGCATGTTCCCTTTCTGTGGCAAGGAAGTTGCAGTAAAGACACCTGGCGGTTCAAGCCTTTGAACCTAAAATCATAGAAGGGACCATTGTGATCATCTAGTCTGACCTCCTGTATAACTCAGGCCATAAAACTGCCCCCGAAAGAATTCCTAGAGCAGATCTTTTAAAAAACAACAACATCCAGTCTTGCTTGAAAAATTGTCAGTGATGGAGAATCCACCACGCTTAGTAAATTGTTCCAATGGTTAATTACTCTGGTGGTTCAAAATGTACACCTTATTTGCAGTCTGAATTTGTCTAGCTTCAACTTCCAGCCATTGCATCATTTTATCCCTTTCTCTGCTAGATTGCAGAGTGCACCGTTAACTATTTGTTCCCTGAGAACATGGAGCATGTGAGTAGTGCGGGGCTGAAGCTGTAGTGGTCGGAGAGGAAGGATGGTCCAGTAGTTAAGGGGTTAGTTTGGGATTTGGGAGACCAGGATTCAAATGTCCTGCCCTACCACAGACTTCTTGTGTGACCTTGGGCAGGCCATTTAGCCTTTCTGTGCCTCAGTTTCCCTTCTATTACATCGCAGGGGTGCTGTGAGGATAAATACATCGAAGACTCACATTCTGTGGTGGTGGAGGGCCATATAAGTTCCTTAGAGAGGTTTGTTTGAATGCCCCTTGTGTCCAACATACCGCTTCATACTAAGTGCGTTTTCCACAATCTCTTCCTCAATCATTCCATCAGTAGCGATCTGGGGCCCTGAATAGGTTTCCAGGCAGGCTTCCAGCCTTGGCAATCAGGCTAGAATTACCATTGCAATTAGATAAACTCACACCTGTTGGCGTGGGTGTGAGAATGCATCTGGAGAGAGGGGCGCGCAGGGCTGGGAATGCTGGCAGTCTGCTAGATGGGATGGAAATGTGCCATACAACTGGGATGCACCGGTGCTTGGCCCGGAGCGTGGTCCTTTAACTCCTGTTTTAAAACACAGCTATAAAGACGTACAAAGAGCCCAGTCCAAAGCCCACTGAAGTCATTGGAAAGATTCCCAGTAAGTTCTAGATCTGGCTTTTCTTTCTCAGGTAAAGAACAACTCTGTTTGACGCTCCAGATTAAATCAATCTCATCTGGAGGGAAGAAAGATAATCTGGGGGCTAAATTACAGGCGGAGAAGATTCCCAGCTAAACTGCAAACAGTTTTGCCTGCAGGTAAATGACTTAAACAAAAGTTGTCAGGCTTGCCTATGTCAACTACACAGAGGGGCGTGCACAAGTGCCCCCCCCCTCAAATAATCAGCAGGAGGACAGAACTCCTTTGGCCCCTGGGTAGGGACAACGAGCTCCTCTGGCCCCTGGGGGGGTGGGTGGGGTACAGAACATGCCCCTCCAAAAGCGTCCAATTGTTCTTGCTGCTCACACCCCTGCGCGTCCACAGCTCCCGTTGAAGACAGTGGAGTTACTCTGAATGTTCCCTGGTGTGACTGATGGCAGAGTTTGTCTCGTATAGTATTAAAGATGGGCTTGAACCAAAAACTCCAGATCCAGCCTTCTCGGCCCCTGAATTTAGGGCTTGATTCTGCACATTCAGAAAGCTTGAATGAGACCAGGATCAGGCCCTTAGACCGATTCAGACTCTAAATCTAGTTCAGCAAAGGGTAGCTGGGCTCTAGTTCTTCTACGATAGGCTGAACCAAACCCCCATAGCTGACCACCTCCAAGCGTTAGATGGGGGACACAGGGGTTGAACTCCAGAGCCAGATGTAAACGTTCCAACTCTGCGGTGTCCATCAAGAAGAACGGCTTCAGCCACCAGGGAAATGCAGCCACCTCTGAGGTGGAACACAGCAAGTCTTTGAACAGCTCACAGCAAAAGGATACAATTGTTTAGGACAGGAAGTGAAAGAAAACCAGATGCAATTAGTGGTGGTGGTGCGATGACTGAGCAGGCAGAATGCAGCAAACAGAAATTGGAGACTGGCCAAGAAGCATGTACTAATTTTGCCGGTGAACCCAGCTGCAATGATGGTTATACACAGCCTTATTTCAAGCCAGCATGGCCTTGTGGATGCTTGGGGGAGTGGCAGTAAGTTGACATGTAAATCGACAGTGCTCCAGCATGCCACACACTAGCAGACTGTGTGGATGCTGCTAACATGCACGAGAAGTTCCCCGGTGCACTTTTAGCTACCCCCCTTTGGAGCGGGAGTAGTCAGCATGCAATCACCATGTCCACATGGCCAGGCTAGTGTACAGGAGATTTATACCCCGGCTTGCCGTGCATTACCCATTTGCCAGGACAAGTCCTAAGTGTTTAGACAGCCCCCATCAGAGTAAGAAACCTGATTTCCTTTGCGGCCTCTAGGCACAACTGGAATATAACAGTTAATCTCTCACATAGACCTGGTCTACACTGGGTGGCGGGGAGGAAATCTAAGTTACGCAACTTCAGCTACGTGAATAACGTAGCTGAAGTCGACATATTTAGATCGACTTACTGTGGTGTCTTCACCGCGGTGAGTCGACTGCAGCTGCTCCCTCATCGACTTCGCCTCTCGCGGCGGTGGAGTACAGGAGTCAACGGGAGAGCACTCGGGGATTGATTTATCAGGTCTAGACTAGACATGATAAATTGACCCCTGCTGGATCGATCGCTGCCCGCCAATCTGGCGGGTAGTGTAGACATACCCCTGGTACCTCAAGAAAACCCCATCTGGTCTTTCTTGGATATACATTTTCTCACTAGATGGTTCAAATTGGGATAAAATGACTTAATACCCATATTACTGCGGTGGGGAGTGGCCTCATTCCAAGATTTCCCTTATCAGTGCAATCCCCTGCGGCTCACACAACTATCACACAAGATGGTGGAGTACAGAGACATGGCCTTCAATCCATTTCTCTCTCACCCTCTGCCCATGTAACCCACACACCTCCCGGTGCTCTGGCCTATGTAGTGGCGCCGAGACCACTTAGAGATGAATGAGTCTGTTACAGCCTTAGCTAAGAGGCACATGGCTTTTCACTCAGGCAGTCGAGGCTCATGCACTAAGCTCCAGAGGTCCCAGGTTTGACAGGGGTCTGTTGGTGTTACACCTGTTTGGGCAGCCGACCCATATGGCATCCATTGTAGCAGGGTGGTTATGAAACCACCATATAGATACCACGGCAACACACACTGAGTGTGCAAATACCCCTGATGTTACTGATTTGTGCCCTGGAAGGGAACTCTTAGCAGGGTGAACTATTCCTTTCTGGCAGTCCATTGCCATTAGTTTCCTCTTCCCTGTGAGTTAAGCTTCCGGTGTGACCAGGAGCTCTCATGGACTGACTAGGCCACTGACCAGCACGTTTACAGGCCTTGACGTCTGATCAGGAAAGACACATGTCTGCATCTCTCATTACATCCACTTGTAACTGATAGCTACCATCTGGACTTCAAGGGGCCAGGGCTATCTACAAAGTCCCAATGATTTAGGTCCAATTTATCTGTATGATTACAGACCAGATTTCTACATTGGTGCAACCCTATTGGCTTCAGTGGGGTTATAGCATTGTTTTGAAGAGCAGAATTGGGCCTTATCTCTGCATTTCTAGCCCACCATACGGAGTTGCTGAATGCTGGAACTGTACCAAAGGTGAAGTTCAATCTAATCTAATGTATCTGTAGAGCACTCATCACCATAGATACTACAGGGAAGCTTAGGTTTTAAGTGCTAGGATCATTAGCTCTTGTAGAATGAACATTTCTGGGAGCAGAAGGCAGAACAAGCTCAATAGAGGATTTCCTGCAGAATCTGCAACATTCAGAAATTCATTTATGCCTGAATGTGACCATGTATGGAGAAAGGTGCAGGACAGATCTTTTAATCTGTGTTTCCCCCTAACTTTTGAGCTATGAAACCCTGGGGACTTCATTTACCATTCAAGGCTGTCTCCATTTTCCAAACAGGGAAATGGTTGTGTTTATTTTTCTGATCTGGAATGCTAGCACCTCCAGTGAAATCATGGAAAGCCTGCCCAGATCCTATGGTGATGGGACTCTTATAGACACGTGTAATAAATAAGTCACATCTCCACATAGACACTTTTACCCCCTGAGCAGAAATGCCAAAAGTGTGTGTTAGAGAGACAAGGTGGGTGAGGTCATATCTTTCATTGGACCAACTTCAGTTGGTGAAAGAGATGTGCTTTCCAGTTACACAGAGCTGCCTCTTTCACCAAGTGAAGTTGGTCCAATAAAAATATTGGACCCCGCCCACCTAGTCTCTCTAATATCCTGGGACCAACATGGCTACAACCAAAAGGGTATGTTGCAAAAAGGTCCAGAGGAGAGAGAACTTCAAGTATGGGCCAGATGGACATCTCAAAATGGTTGCTTCTTCACCCAATGCTGGAGACCTTTCTGGAAGAGATGCTTTAGTCAGACACAAGTTATTGGACTCAGAACAAGGGTAACTGGGGAAGATTTAATGGTTTGTGATATACAGGAGGACATACTAGATGATCTTATGGTCCCTTCTGGCCTGAAGCGCTATTAAAGGTGCCAAATCTTGAAAGTCCCAGCAAGCCCTGAGGAATGATCTGGGGCATGGCATATATATAAATAAAATGATGCTCTCAGGAGTAATAAATTCTAATGGGTCAAACAGGAAGGAAGTCACATTAATGGAAGGAGAATGCCAGGTTCAATAATTCAGAGAAGAAAACTGACATCTTGGCACCCAGGAGCGACTGTAGATTTAAGGTTGTAAGAACCAGAATATAAATGTGCAGTCTCCCTAGGGAAGGAGGAAGAGTGGAGAATTGAGTCACTCGCTCTCCTGCTCACTCCACTGGAGTCCACGAAAGCTTATGCTCTAATAAATTTGTTAGTCTCTAAGGTGCCACAAGTACTCCTGTTCTTTCCACTGGATTATGTTCACTTGAATCGGAAAAGGAACGGAGTGTAGTGGTTAGAGAAGGGGACTGCATGTCAGGGCTCCTAGGAGCTATTCCTGACTGTGATGCTTTGAAACCAGAATGTCTAGGGAATAATCCTGCACTGAGGTGGGAGCCAGAGAGAAGTTAGGTGGAAGAGATGTAGCCTGATTCTGTATCTGGATTACAGAATTAACACCGGTTATGTTAAAATGTGGATTTCTCCACTTGTTTATCACAGAATTGAAATCCTTCCCTTACACTCCTAACAATGGGCCAGATCGTTAGCTGGTGTACATTGGCAAGCTCCGTTAAAGTCAGTGGAGCTGCACTGATTTATATCAGCTGAGGATTTGGCCCGTTAAGGCCTTTGAACAATGTGACTTCTTCGGCACCAGAAAAGGACAAAGGAAGCGGTTAGAACATTTAGAGAGGATGCTCCAAGTCGTATGAATGGGTCTGCCGTTAGGAATGGCCTGCCTTCTGCTCCCAGAAGTTTTCCCACCACTGCAGCTGATCATCCTAGCACTTCAGTATTACCTTAGATTGGATTGAACTCTACTGGCTATTTCTGACTGTGCAATCAATTAGACCTTTTACCCCAAGTCGTGCTGAATTTAAGGGAAATAGCATTGTTAATAAACCCTTTGTTCTCTTTGACTGGACGCTCCTAGCACTTCCCTCTAGCAGACTGTTAAAAAAAAAGGCATTTGCACGCCCAATGTTCTTTACAGATGGTTACATCAGTGAAGTCTCAGCATGGAACTTGGTAGCTAGCATGAGAATACACGTGGTTGTGGAGAGAAATCTAGAAGTGTCCTCAGAACAATGTCCCAAATCCATATGCCTTTAGGCATCTGGATTTAAACTTAATATTCAGGCCAATAGGCACTCTTGAAAATGTTACCTAAGTGACCTAGGAGCCTACGTCCTATTTGCAAAAAGGACTTCTGGCTAGATCTTTAAAAGGGTTTAGGTAGTGCTCCTAGCTTCCCTTGGTCTGAGTAGGCTGCAGTCCGGACTTTTTCCTTGGTGTCTCTGGCATATTTCCTAGGCACGGACTCTCCCTCTGTTGCCCCTTAACTGCAATGGGGGCCTCATGGCCTAACTGCTCTAGGCCCCCAGGACTAGTGCGGATACCTCAGACTCCCCCATAGCTTCAGAACACGCTCTCCCAGAACGGCTGCCATGTGTGCTCTGGGTTTACAGTTTGACTCTTCGGGGGCTTGTGATAGTGAAGCCAAGAGGCAAACGGACAGACTGTGCACAGGAATCTAGAACACAATTGCTCGTTACTTAGCTAGCACAGAAGATACACAGCTCTAAAATGAGTAATAAACCCACCTGTTTGCATTTCCCTGCCTCAGTTTCCTCCCCACTTTGGAGAGTATGTTGGGCAGAGTCTTTTAAAGAGTCCAGCATGCCCTTCTCCTGCACAAGCCTTTTCTTCAGAATCATGGCGTCTCCCGCTCCCTCTCTCTCTTCTCCAAGCTAGCTTGCTTCCTTTACCGTGGGTGAACCCACAGTTAAACAAAAGTATGCCCCCCTCCCCCGTGCGTCTCCGAGTCCCTCCAGTTTGTAAGTCCTCCCAGCAACACCCAGTTCCATTGTTGTCTGCTTCTGGAGAAATCCCACTGATCTAAACCCCAGCCCCTTGCAGTCAGACTTGGTCCGACTGGTTTCCCGTAGGCTTCAGCCATCCCATTGTCCCAGGGTGCTCTCCCTTGAATGGGAGCCGTTCAGGTTACTGGCTCCCTTTTGTCAGCCCTGTGTCACCACCTGCTTTGGAATTTCAGTCCAACGTGGAGGTAAAGAGAGAGAAGGCATCCAGCCCCAGTCGAAAATGGAATCTGCAGCTTGATAAAGGTACATGCAGAGATTCCCCAATCCCCAGCAGAATTCATAAGCTGTGGACAGGCAGACTTCTCCCCCAAATCGTCCCAGTATTCATCCTTTCATTTGCTACTACGTGCAGAATGTATGGCCTGCCTCTGCACAGCCACTGCCTAATTCAATAAATCTGACTGATTATGTTGAGAGAGTTGATAAACAGAGTACCTGCAAGCCATCCTACCATATTCGCCCTTTAAAGGCGAAGCCACCATTGCTATTGTGAGTTAATTGTAGGCGACAGTATGGATCTTTCCTGACAGGGTGGAACTTGGCTTTCTTTGGCTGTTGCCCGTTAGACTGAAAGCAATTTGATGAACATGCAACGGAGTCGTTTTCACTTAGTAAAGGCTATTACCAGGGAGCGTCCCAGGAAACGGCAAAGTTCAAACATGAATCCTGATTCGGGTGATAGATGGGTGTGGAGCTAGGGTTCTGTTTCAGGTCCATCGTTAGAGTGCCATAGATATTCACAGTGCTGTGCAACACGGAAAGCAACACTCTGCCCTTGGACAGCTCTTTGGGGCAACAGATCTGTTCGATTGTGAACAGCGCAAACAAACCCTTTCAGTTTGAGTGCGTCACAAAAAAAAAAAAGGTGGATCTTCAGAGGACCTTTGAAGGAGAGGGTGGGAGTCTGGTAAATATTTACTGGGAGTCTCATCCAGGTATACAGAGTGGCCTGAAATGAAGGCATGGGCAACGGAAGCAATTGGAGATGCTTGGGTAGGATGAAGGGGGAGAACCAACATAGGCAGGAGGAGACACTGTGAAGAGCCTTGCAAGTTAGGCAAAGTAGCCAGGAGCTTGATGCAGAATGAGCGTGAAAGCCAAAGAGTGGAGCACTGGGTCAGTATGATGAGTAAGATGGCCACCCAATCATGGGCTGGATGCAATTTCTGATATGTAGGGCTGGTGTGCCAAAGGAATAGAAGCATGGATGTTCAGAAGCCACGCAGGAAAATAAAGCCTATTCTTGAGAACCAGGGAACCCGCAGCACTGTGAACTGGAATCCATGGAAGAGCTTCCTGAAACCCAGGCATGGACTTGGGATGCAGCAGCATGGGACAGCAACCAGGTGGGGCAGGAAGTGGGTAAAGCAGATGGAAGGGCACAAACTCATCACTATAGAGTCAACAGAGAAGGTGGGGAAGTATCTGTCAAAAGCCCAGATGAGGGGGAAGGCCTTTTTGGATGAACTTCCAAGTGAGAGTGTGTCCCATTGTCGGCGACCAGCAGCCAAACATGCAGCCATGAAAGGACACCTGGCTCTGTATTTTACATAGGAAGCAGTGGACCATGAAGGCTTAAGACCAAGCACCATTGGCCATGACGCTAGGAGGATGAGGTGACCTAGACTTAACACAGTTCTGAAGATTTACATTCAAGTACATGGTTTTCTCAAGGGTGGTATTTCCTTACTGGCCTCTAGATGATGTTTCTCCACCCCACAAATCCACCACAAAATTTGGCCATCTCTGCTCAAGAGTGGCCCAGTACTAGCCTAGGGGGCTTCCCCCCCAGATTAAGGACTCAAGTGAGTTGGCAGAGCGAGGAATGGAGGCCAAGACCGAAGCAGCAGGTGGTGGTAAGGTCAGGAATGAGATGCATTGGTAGAGCTGTGTCAGAAAGGAAGCTTAAATAGTGTTTAATCCACACGTGCATTGAGTGGGTGTTTTTAAGGCCTCATGTTCATAGATACCAAGTTCACCCACCTACGCAGTCACAAGATGAACTGGTCAGACAACATGGAGTTAAGTGCCAGCAATACACAGATGACACACAGTTGTATCTATCCTTCACCACCCATAGTCATACCACTAGCAGTGAGAGAACCAGTGGTTTGAGCATTGGCCTGCTAAACCCAGGGTTGTGAGTTCAATCCTTGAGGGGGCCAGTTAGGGATCTGGGGCAAAATCAGTACTTGGTCCTGCTAGTGAAGGCAGCCATAAGCTAGCCTCACTTATACACCCCTTTGCCCCCTACCCATCTGGACTACAGCCATGAGATATACCTGCTACCTGGCCATGAAGCCATCAGTCCTTTGGAAGCTCCAACTAGTACACAATGCTGCAGTGGTCTCCTCAGAAACACAGGCCACCATGAGGCTCTCAGACCTGTTTATTGTTCATTGTGTCATAAACAGGATTAGCTAAATGTCAAAGAGTCTAGAAAGACGTTTGGGTCAGTTCTAGCAGTAAGCAGAGTTGCTGGAAACTCTCACCCCCACACTCACACAACTACACCTCTACCCCGCTGTAACGCGACCCGATATAACACGGGTTTGCATAGAGCGCGGTAGCAGCGGGGCTCCGGCAGCGCTTTAAAGGGTCCGGGGCTCCGGCTGCTGCGGGGAGCCCCGGGCCCTTTAAATCACTGCCGGAGCCCTGCCGCTGCTACCCCGATATAACGGTGTTTCACCTATAACGCGGTAGGGATTTCTGGCTCCCCACAACCGCGTTATATCGGGGTAGAGGTGTAATTCGCCTCTCCCTAGGAATGCATGAGAATTTCCTCTGTGATTTGCGATTGAACATGCAGTAAATTTCCTTTCCAGGTAACTGTGTGTGAAAAGTTGGACACATTAGGTTTTACCATTCCCCAAACAGAAAGGCACTTACAAACACTAAGCGAGGTGCGGCTTACTTGACCGTTTCGGTTTTGCGCAGCAAATAGCTGTATGTTTTTCAGATGCTTTTCCCTGATCTCCAGGTGTCCAAAGGAAAAGGTCCCCATGCAATAGACTGTGGCTTTGAAGACACCGAGCCTCATGCAGTCTATAGAACCAGTGGCTTAACTGGAAACTTGATTGAAGGCTCTTAGAGGGTTTTTGTTGATGGAGGCATAATATAAATTGCAGCCACACTGATGGCCACAGGGTGGAACCTAACTACAAAGTGCATGAGTGACTCCAACCTGCTGGCTTAAGCCACCCTAAAGCAATGCTGCATCCTGCTTCACAGCTGTGTAATACTATCCCTTTGATTTCCCTATCAAGAAGGGAAAGCCAACCCCTGCAATTTCCTTCCCTCGTCTTGAGAAAGAGCCCCAGAGCAGCAGCGCTAAGCACCATCATTTTCTCAACCTGCACACGGACCCTCGTGCGATTTGTTCGGCGCCGAATGAAACGTGATGTGACCCGGTCACTGCTCACCAATAGCTGTTCTCCCACTCTCCCGGATTCAAAAAGCAAAAAAAAAAACCCCAAAACCCCAAGCCCTGCAGCCTTGGCTTGGGAGACTGCAAATAGCAAGTGAGCTCAGGGAAATGAAAGACGGTCTGATGTTCACGCTCTGTGCATAACGAAGAAGCAGGACCCATTGTTTGGACCCAGCGTGCTTCGAGCTTCAAATAGAAACTACATCCAGTAGAGCTCCCTGCCTGCAGCAGCATTCCTTTGCATCAGGGGCATCAAACCACGGGTGGTGCAGGCATTTCTGTGGCTTGCCTGGCTTACTCGGATGGTGCTTTGAGTTTGGAAAAAAACAGTCCCTCCCCTTTTCTGAATTCCCTTCGGTTTGTCAATATCCTTCTGCTCCTTCTTCCCTTTTTTAAAGCTGGGCACTATATTTGCCTTTTTTCCAATCGTCCGGGACCTCCCTCAGTCACCACGAGTTTTCAAAGATAACGGCCAATGGCTCTGCAATCACCTCAGCCAACTCCCTCAGCACCCTCAGATGCATTAGATCTGGACCCATGGACTTGTGCATGTCCAGCTTTTCTAAATAGTCCTTAACCTGTTCTTTTACCACTGAGGGCTGCTCACTTCCTCCCCATACTGTGTTGCCCAGTGCAGCAGTCTGGGAGCTGACCTTGTCTGTGAAGACCGAGGCAAAAAAAGCATTGAGTACTTCAGCTTTTTCCACATCTGTCACTAGGTTGCCTCCCCCATTCAGTAAGGATCCCACACTTTCCCTGACCTTCTTCTTGTTGCTAACATATCTGTAGAAACCCTTCTTGTTACCCTTCACATCCCTTGCTAGCTGCAACTCTCATTGTGCTTTGGCCTTCCTGAATTCACCCCTGCATGCTCGAGCAATATTTTGATACTCCTCCCTAGTCATGTCCAAGTTTCCACTTCTTGTAAACTTCCTTTCTGTGTTTAAACTCACCGAAGATTTCTGTTAAGCCAAGCTGGTTGCCTGCCATATTTGCTATTCTTTCTGCACAGTGGGATGGTTTGTTCCTGTGCCCTCAATAAGGCTTCTTTAGAATACAGCCAGCTCTCCTGGACTCCTTGCCCCCTCATATTAGCCTCCCAGGTGATCCTTCCCATCAGTTCCCTGAAGGAGTCAAAGTCTGCTTTTCTGAAGTTCAGGGTCCATATTCTGCTGCTCTCCTTTCTTCCTTTTGTCAGGATCCTGAACTCGACCATCTCATGGTCACTGCTGCCCAAGTTGCCACCCACTTCTACTTCCCCTACCAATTCTTCGTTTGTGAGCAGCAGGTCAAGAGGAGCACGGCCCCTAGTTGGTTCCTCCAGCACTTGCACCGAGAAGCTGTCCCCAGCAATCTCCAAAAACTTCCTGTGCACTTCTGTATTGCTCTCCCAGTCAGGGTGATTGAAGTCCCCCATGAGAACCAGGGCCTGTGATCTGAAAACATCTGCTATAAACCACCAGACCAGGAAGATGAGGTCTGCCTCATCTTCCTGGTCTGGTGGTTTATAGCAGACGCCCACCATGCCATCACCTTTGTTGTTCTCGCCTCTAAACTTAACCCAAAGACTCTCAACAGGCTTTTCTCCAGTTTCATACTGGAGCTCTTTGCAATCATACTGCTCTCTTACATACAGTGCAACTCCACCTTTTCTCTCCAGCCTGTCCTTCCTGAACAGTTTATACTCATCCATTACAGTGCTCCAATCATGTGAGTTACCCCAACAAATCTCTGTTATTCCAAGCCCATCATAGTTCCTTGACTGTGCCAGGACTTCCAATTCTTCTTGCTTATTTCCCAGGCGTCTTGCATTCATGTACAGGCATCTGAGATAACATAAGAATGGCCCTACTAGGTCAGACCAAAGGTCCATCCATCCCAGTATCCTGTCTATCCTATCCAGGTGTCCCAGAGGGAATGAACAGAACAGGTAATCATCAAGTGATCCATCCCATCGCTCACTCCCAGCTTCTGGCAAACAGAGACTAGGGACACCTAGTTTGGGGGAGGAGGGATAGCTCAGTGGTTTGAGCATTGGCCTGCTAAATGCAGGGTTGTGAGTTCAATCCTTGAGGGGGCCACTTGGGGATCTGGGGCAAAATCAGTACTTGGTCCTGCTAGTGAAGGCAGGGGGCTGGACTCAATGACCTTTCAAGGTCCCTTCCAGTTCTAAGAGATGGGATATCTCCATTTAAAAAAAAAAAAAAAGACACCATTCCTGCCCATCCTGGCTAATAGCCATTGATGGACCTATCCTCCATAAATTTATCCAGATCTTTTTTGAACCCTGTTATAGTCTTGGCCTTCACAACATCCTCTGGCAAGGAGTTCCACAAGTTGACTGTGCATTGTGTGAAGAAATACTTCCTTTTATTTGTTTTAAACCTGCTGCCTATTAATTTCATTTGGTGACCCCTAATTCTTGTGTTATGAGAAGTAGTAAACAACACTTCCTTATCTACTTTCTCTACACCTGTCATGATTTTATAGACCTCTATCATATCTCCCCTTATATATGATTGAGGTCTATAAAATCATGACTGGTGTAGAGAAAGTAGATAGAGATAAGATAACTAGCCGATTGCCCTACTTTCTCAGTATGAATCTGGAGGCCTCCCCTGTTGCACCCTCCTCCTTGTATTTCCTCCTGGTATCCTACTTCCCCTCTTACCTCAGGGCTTAGGTCACCATCCCCCAGTGAACCTAGTTTAACTAGATTAGCAAGCCTGCCTGCGAAGATGCTCTTCTCTCTTCGTTAGGTGAATCCCATCTCTTCCTAGCAATCCTTCTTCCTGAAACAACATCCCATGGTCCAAGAATCCAAAGTCCTCTCTCCGACACCATCTGCATAACCACGCATTTACCTCCACAATTCGATGGTCCCTACCTGGGCCTTTTCCTTCAACAGGGAGGATGGACAAGAATGAGACTTGTGCCTCAAATACCTTTATCCTTCTTCCCAGAGCCACTTAGTCTGCAGTGACCCGCTGAAGGTCATTCTTGGCAGCATCATTGGTGCCCACATGGAGAATTAGGAAGGGGTAGCGGTCCGAGGGTTTGATCAGTCTTGGCAGACACTCCGTCACATCCTGGATTCTAGCTCCAGGCAAGGAGCACACTTCTCGAGTCTCCCGGTCTGGTCAGCAGATGGATGACTCCATCCCCCTGAGGAGGGAGTCCCCGACCACCACCCATCTTCTCCTCTTGGGCGTGGTAGTCATGGAACCCCCATCCCTAGGACAATGCATCCCATGCCTTCCATTCAATGGGGTCTCCCTCTGATCCCTTCCCTCAGATAACTCTTCCAAACCATTCTCCGACATAGTACCTGTGCAGAGAGCCTGAAAACAGTTTCTTACCCCCATCTGCATTGGGGGTACATGGGTTCTCCTCTTTCTTCTTCTGGAGGTCACATGCTGTCAATTTTCTTCCCCGTTCTGCACTGCCCTCTCTGATTCTTCAGCATGTTGAGCCTGCAGTACCAAACACTGACTTCTATCCAAGAAAATCTTCATTTGCTCTGATGCAACGCAGGGTTGATCCTTGGGTCTCTAGTCCTTTAACCTTCTCTTCCAATATGGAGACCAGCTTGCACTTCGAACAGATGAAGTCGTTTCTACCCCCTGGGAGAAAGACAAACATGGCACATCCTGTGCAGATCACAACAGCTGATCACTCACTATCCATAATGTCTTCCTTTTGAGAGCCTCCTCAGATGTTGTATTTACTGCTCACAGAAGCCTGAAAGGCAAAAACACTCTGGGGAAACTCCCCCAAAGCGAACTCCCAGGCAAACTCCATTTGCCTGTCCTCCATTCGCCATTCATTCGGTTCGCAACTGGCTGCTTTTTTATACGGCTGCTGGCTCAAAGCTTTCTTGACAATCAACCCCCTGAAGGCCCACCTGGAACAAAGCACTCCCAATTCACACTTGCATAGTCTTCTCTTCAGTATTGCACAGCTTCCCATCCGAAAGAACAACGTGCCCGTATTTAACAGAGGAAGGCAGACAGGAACAAACGGTCGATGAACAGTGCCTAATGGGACATCATTTGAGTGTGAAGTTGTACTTGAGTTCTTTAACTAATGCCTCTGGCGTAGGAAAGGTTGTGATTCCTGGCAGCCAGTGTAGAAAACAAGCGCTAGCCCCAGGCAACGCATATAATGACCACGATTGCGTTTCGCTTTAGCATCCCAACTCACTGCTGGACACGGTCTGGCCCCGTATGTGTCTTTCATTCTTCCTCACAGGTAGGTCACTCATCAGCAGCCGTAAAAAGCATTGGCTCTTTCCCTTCTATTCATCCAGCCACCTTTTCACAGGCTTTTTAGCTTTCTCTATCTCCATCTCCATGCTTACAAAATGAAAACCAGCCAGCTATCAGGGCTGCTTCAGGTCAACCAAGCCAGATTGCAATTGGTATTCTGTACAACGGCTGCCTTTCTGAGCCCACACAAATCCTTCCAGCCTTGGCAATACCTGGTGGTGGGCTGGGGTGGGGAATTGTTGTTCCCTGATTAAAAACAAAACCCTCCCCAATCTCAACCAAAGAACTGAACAGCACACAGCCTGGCAGACCTGGGAGTCTGTATCAATTCCTGAGGACCGGGAGGAATTTTTCTTAACCATTTGCTTGGCATTTTAACCCATCTGCACAGTTCTGATGTCACACAGCAAGAGTTAAGCGATAACCTTACAGCTGAAAGAGCTTTATAGAACAGAGAATAAGCAGTGAAGGTATTTTGTGCAGATAAAGCAGATATTAGTAACAAATGGGATAACTTCTTGTGTCTTCCATGAAGAGGGTGATACTACAAATAAGGTTTGCTAAGCTATCATTATTAGGGCCCTACCAATTTCACGGCCATGAAAAACGTGTCACGGATCATGAAATAAGTCCTTCCCTGTGAAATCCGATCTTCCCCATGCTGCTGGGAGCACCCCAGCCGGGGGATTGTAGCTGCTAGTCTGGGGTGGGACGTGACTTGTTCTTCCCCTGCGCAACTGCTGTCGGTGGGAAGATCAGACCCACCTCCCGAGACAGCACAGAAGTGAGGGTGGTACCACCCGAACTTCTGTGCTGAAGTAAGCCTGGGGGTGGACTTGTGGCTTCCACCCCAGCGGCTGCTGCCGGCACGCCGCAGCTCCTGCAGGGACTTTGGGCTTCTGCCCCCACAGCTCCTGCCTGGTCTCAGGGTACCCGGGCTCCCCGTGGCCAGGGCTTGGGGTGTCCATTTTTCTGGGAGGTGGCCCCAAATTGGCCAGAGTTCCTGAGCATGGGCCCTGTGGGTCCATGTATTAATCTGCTACTAGACTCACCTCTGGGAGCTTCCTCCGGCTTCAGGAAGCTGCGCGGCTGCTGCTTTCAGAGCCCTTCAGAAGTGAAGGTGGCAATCCTGTGATCCTCCCTACAACTGCCTTGCAGCCGCGCCCCCCCCCCCCCAACTCCCTTTTGAGTCAGGAACCTCACGGTTACAACCCTCACATTTCAGATGTGAACGTGAAATTGACTAATTTTCAAATCCTGTGGCCGTAAAATTGACCAGAATGGACCGTGAATTTGGTAGGGCCCTATTTATTATGTATTATCCTAATGCCTAGGAACCGTATTCATGGATCAGGAGGACCCCGTCGTGCTAGGCACTGTATCAACAAACCAAATTCGCAGGTCTCTGCATCTAAATCACATGCCTTCCAACCTCCCCCCCTCCATGCACAGAGATTTTACATTTTGGTTCCAAGGCCAGCAGGAGACACCGAACTCCACTTTGGTCGTTTTACCCAATTCGTGGGCCCAGCACCCCGAGAGTGGGTGGGAAACAGAACACTGGGTTGGCTGCCTCCTAACATCATGACAAAGAGGAGAAGTCAGGTTGCTTTCAGCATACTCGATTGTTGTTTGAGCAGAAGAAAAGTCACGGTTTTGGCCTCTTATTCATAATGTAATCAGTTGAGAAGTGTTTTCTGGGTGTTGGCAAAGGACAGGATTGCTGTTACGGCGGTAGAGGTCTAGTTAACACAATTCAGTTCTTCTCCATTACACAAGAAAGTCTTGTGGTTAAGACACTTTACTAGGATTTGTGAGATCATTTCTGGCTCTGCCACTGACTTTCTGGCTGACCCTGGGCAAGTTACGTCATCTCTTTGGCCCAGATCCTCAACAAGATTTAGGCTTCTAACTGCCATTGAAATCTGGGACCTTGTACCTCATCTCCCTATCTGTAAAATGGGGATAATGGTTGCCGGTCTTTTCTGTTTGGCTCGCTATCTCAGCATGGCAGGGACAGTCTCTTAATATATATACATACAGCACTGTAGCAGTTCGAACACTCACTGGCACAGCACCTCCTGCTGGTCCGTCCAGGAATTAGGGCTTTCCAGTCTCAGAGCGCCTGCTACTGCTAGTGTCCCTCCTGTCTCAGGCGCCCGTGTCCCTTTTGGACCCCGGTGCTTTCAGCATACTCGATTACCTTGGGGTTCTGTCCTGCAGCAGTACCCTCACACTCTGGGTCTCCCCTCCCCCTATGCCCACCTTGCCTCAGTGGCTACTGCCAGTCGTCATCTAGCTCCCTTTCCCTGGGGCAAACTGCAGTCTATAATGGCCACTTATCATTGGCAAGGGGGTTGGACCTGCTGCCTTCCCTTGAAGCCCCAGTACCTCCCTAGGCCTTCCTGTCAGGCCTCAGCCTGGGAGGTCACCAGGCCTGATCTCCCCAGCTCAGCCTGCCCCTTCCCCAGCACTGCTCTGTCCAAGGTACCCTTTGCTCCTTCAGGCAACCAGGTCCATCTCTCTCCAAAGCGAGAGAGAGAGACTCACTGCTGTCTGGCCCTGCAGCCCTTTTATAGGGCCCAGCCTGGCCCTGACTGGCTGCCTCTCAGCCTTTTCCGATTGGCTCTCAGCCCCAGCCCTCTCCAAGGGCTGGCTTTTAACCCTTGCTGAGCCGGAGCCGGGTGACTGCCTCACTACAAGCACAAGAGGGCCCTGATCTCCCCGCTACTGTAATATACAACAGGAATTCTTAGATTTGCCTGTCACTTAAACACAAACAACAAGGCAGGTAGTTAAAGAGGCTCCGCTCCCAGGCATTGACTCAGACTCCCGCTATGTGTTCGATTGTGATTGCAGTAAAGTAAAATCCTTTACAGCAGGTATTTCATCCAGTAAACTGATATTCTGCAGCTAGCAATTAAGGCAGCTCATTAGTGTGTGTACTGTAACTAGGGGAGGGCAGGCACTGAGTTTAGCCTAGAAAACCTTTTCAATGGCCTTACCCAGTTCAACATTACCTTTATGACTCACTGTCACGGTCCTCAATGCTTCCAGAGCTCCGTCGAGAAAACTGACAGCTCAACCCAGGGGAGCTTTGCGGCTAATGCTGGTTTGACATTTCGGTTTATAAGAGTGTTCAGACCATCATGAAAGACAGCACATTTCCACTCTGTGCCCCTCATCGATAGCCAGACTACTGCTACTTTCAAGGGGTGTGATGGCACAAGACGGAGCAGGACCCCCTGGTGGTAGGCCCTACAATAATGTAATTAATAATAAGTGGGTAGTTATATACACACACACACACACACACACACACACACACACACACACAAACATTCTCTCTATAGGTTTAAATTTCAAAAGATCTAAGGCCAGATCTTCAAGTATTCAGCACCTACAGTTAAGGTCCGATTTTCCGAAGAGCTCAGCACCCAATGCAAAATCTCATCCTAGCTGCACGAACTGAGTTTTGTTGAAAATTCCAGCCATAAATTTTAGTCAACAGGCCAGATTTATCCTTGATGTGACCTCAGTGAAGTTACCACAGGGAGGGATTTGACCTTGTCAGTTTGCCCAAATTGACTTTCCTCCTTTTACCAACATGTAACTTTCATCGCCATTTATAGCATCTCTTGAGTTTTGCCTTCTGTTTGTTACAGAATCCGTTTCTTCGAGTTTAATGGCAGAAGAAGTGAGCATTAGATCATCTGGTCTGACTTCCTGCGTTACACAGACCATGAAGTTTCACCCAGATCCCCCTCGCCTGCCCCACCATCCACACCGCTGGGGCTACACTGTTATTTTTAGCACAGTGGCTCAGTCCTCCGGCTTCAGTGTACCCTCCGCAGGGCCGGCTCTAACTTTTTTGCCGCCCCAGGCAAAAAAGAAGAGTGCCACCCCGCCAACCCCTCACCCCCCAGCACCGCGCCACCCAGCCCAGCCCAGCCCAAACCCCTCCCTCCCCCCAGTGCCATGGCATGCCGGGCTGGGTCACCCAAACCCCCTGAGCACCGCGCTGGCCTAGCCAAACCTCCGCCCACCCCGAGCCCGCGCTGGGCCGGCCAAACCCCCGGAGCGGAGCGCCGCGCTGCCCAAACCCCCACCCCACCCGGAGCGCCGCACCGCCCAAACTCCCGCCCCCCGGAGCACCGCGCCGCCCAAACCCCCAAGCGCCTCGCCGCGCCGTCCAAACCCCCGGAGCGCCGCACCGCCCAAACCCCCGAGTGCCTCACCAGGCCGCTCAACCCCCCCCAGTGCCGCGCCGCCCAAACCCCCGCACCGGCCAAACCTCCGCCCCTCTGAGCGCCGGGCCGGGCCGGCCAAACCCGCGAGTGCCGCGCCGCCCAAACCCCTGCCCCCCAGAGCGCCAGGCCAGGCCGCCCAAACCCCCCGGAGCGCTGGGCCGTGCCGCCGAATCCCCTGCTCCCCCCAGCGCCGCGCCGCCGAAACACTCCCCGCGCTGCCCGGCCGAAACAAACAAACAAAAAAACCTTAGAATCCCTCAAGCGCCCCCCCACCACCGCAACATTGGCCACCCCTTCTAAGGTGCCGCCCCAAGCATGTGCTTGGTCGGCTGGTGCCTGGAGCCGGCCCTGAGCCTCCGTCACTGCTTTCCAAAACAATGGCTCCTCTCCTGTCGACGTAACCTGCGTTCTTGGTTCCCAGATGTATTACTTTGCATTTGGCTGTAGTAAAAACATTTTGCTGGATTGTGCCCATTTAACCAGGCAATACAGTAACAGGAACGTATTTACTACCCCACCACTCCTTAAGCCATCTGCTCATTTCACCAGCAAATTGTTTATATCATAGTCTAGATCGTTGATAAAAATAGTAAATGGCATTGGATCAAGAACCAGTCCCTGGGGGACACCACTAGAAACAGCCCCGTCCATTGATGTCTCCCCATTAACAGCTATATTTTGAGATCTGTCAGTGAGCCAGTTTTTAATCCAGCTAGTGTGTGTCCTGTTAATTCCTTAGCACGCAAGTATTTTTAATCAAAATGCCGTGTGATATTAAATCACACTTGGAAACAATCTGAGTACACTATATTCACAAAGTTACCTTTGTCATCCAGACCTGTAGTCCTTAAAAAAATAACACCCCTCCTGTCTTTGCTGCCATACACACACCAGGTTTGTTTGAAAAGACCTACCTCCCATGAAGCCATGTTGACTAGCATTCATTATATTTTTGGCCTCTAATTCTTTGTTGATGCAGTCCCAAAATCACCATTCCATTATTTTACCTGGCTTTATAGAGCCTTAAATGCATCTGAGCATCACAAAAGCATTCGACATTAATAGAATATATCAAACAGCTTGACACGTTTAACAATGGAACTTGCTTCAGACAATGTTCTCAATTTCAGCAGACACTGGGCTTCAAAATAACCATCTACTTTCCTTTTCTTTTAAAGGGACTCTCTCCTTTTTAGTAAAGTTCTCCTCTTCTCCTTTGCCACAAATTCCCTAAGCTCGTTATTCTCGGCTGTCAGACCAGACTAATCGCTTCAACCATGAAATCAAAGAAAACTGTAACATTTCCAGGGAGGTGACTGTAGTCAGAGAAATTAATTCTTTCAGCAGACATCTCTTTTTAGACAAAATATGGTTTTAAATAGGAGAGCTGAGTTCTTAATTGTGTGGTCTGAAATCTCTCTCCATGTACTTAGATGAGTCTTATCACTATCATATCTTAAGTGCATCATCTCAGGAAAACAGGTACTAGACTAAACTCATTCATTTTCATGCAAAGAAAATCTGCCTTTGGGCGATTAACTGATCACTTCCAGTTCCCACCAGGGTGAGCAATGGGGGATGTGGCTGTTTTGTAGGGTCAGAGCCTGGACCGGTACATTTAAGAATTAGGACAGGTCAAACGTTTCCTGTTGAAATGGTTTTTCTGCAGAAAACTGGGGTTTTGACTACATTGGTTTTCACATTAGAAATGTCTACTTGCCACAGAAAATGTCAATTTTTCCAGTTGAAAAAACTAAAATTTTGGCATTCAAGTCATAATCTTCCACAGAAAAATGTTGTTTTCATCAATATTTTTCACAGGAAAAATATGTGGGTTCCCCCCCACCAGACCAGCTCTAGTAAGTCTTTCAGTCCGTATAAGAACCCTCTGTTCTTTATAGCATGACAACAGCAAGGGTGGCAGATTTGTTATTACACACAGGGCTGGTAATGTTTTGCCTTAACCGCAAGTTCAACGTTCCTCTCACGTAATGGGGAATATTTGAGTTAGAGCAATTTAAGGCCAAGTTTAGATCAACCGTTCATAACCCTAAACATCTCCTGCCATCTGTCAAGAGGATTGGCTGTGTTTCAAGTGAAATCTTCTTTAGGGAGATCAGGGCAAAGAGGCACAAGACGTGGGTGCTATTGATGTGGGCTCCAATCCTGCCCCTGCTTTGTGTCCATGCCTCACTTTATGTTGCCACACAAGGAATTACTCACATGCATAAAGGGAAGCCCCAGTTCTTGGTGCATGGCCCCAGGCAAGTAATTTAACAGGCACATGCCTCAGTTTCCCCATCTGTAAAATGAGGATGACAGTACCTGCCTATACGGGTATTGGGAGGGATAACTGATGGGTGTGGGGGGGTTTATGATTTAAAGCCACAGCCTGTGCGAGGAAAGGGTACTGATGGGCTTCTCTGCAGCAAGGTCTTCAGGGGCATTCAGGGTGACTCCGCTGGAGGGGCACATGACTCAGCAACGGCTCTGGCCCCTTATGTAAATAGCATCGTGGAAACCGTTGAAGCCTAAGCTCTGGTTTAAACGTACCCCTGCCTAGGTGCCCACTATAATGTGGTTGCCATGAGTCCAGTATCACACTGGATTAAATGGGAAGTGCAGCTGTGTCTTTGAGAGCCTGATTCTGCATCACTTTGCACCTCATGGAGTCAGTCACTAACCTAAGAGAGGCAGTGTGGTCTAGTGCTTGGGGAGTCGAGACTTGGGTTCTAGTCCGGCTCTGCCACTGACCTGCTGTGCACATGCCTGCTCTGTGCCTCGGTTTCCCCTCCAACTTTTTGCCTATCTTGCCAACGTAAATTGTAAATTCTTTGATGGCAGGGACTGTCTTTGTTATGTGTCTGTACAGCGCCCAGCACAATGGGCCCCTGATCTCAATTGGGGCCTTTAGGCCTTACTGTAATCCACGTAACAATTTACACCTCTGCAAAGCAGATTTTAAAATGGTGTCACTGGTGATGGAATGCAGCCCTGTATTCACACCATACACACTATTGCAATAATCTTTGTACAAGGTATGCCTCGTGAGGTATCATTTGAAAATTCATAGCTTGCAGGTCAGCATCGTCAGAGGGAAATTGATGCAGCAGCATTATGTGTATGGTTATGAAATTCCCCTGAATAATGTTATTAGCTCATGTTCAAAACCCTCATAGCCCTGCCCAGGCAAAAGGCGTCAAACAGATCTGTCTGGAACAAAGGAGTGTATGCTTGTCTTAATTTGCATTTAAACAGTAAACAGAGTCAGCAAACAGGAAGGGGCAACAAAGGAAGCTCACCCAGGTGAAAAAAAACAGCAGGGGACATCCTTCCACCCAGATTCTGTGTGTCCTGGTTCTCAGCGGGAAATGCTTTTCAAAGAGAAACTAAAAAATGATGACCAGGATGGGCAAACACCCCAAGGGGCCCTCTCTCTCTCTTTTCCTGTCCACCTCATTCTCTGCCACCTGAGAAGACAAAGGAAACAGCTGTTGGACTCTGGGGGAGAGATCCTGACCTGAAGAGTTTGGACAGTAAGACTCGTAGAAGCATGGGGTGAGAAACTTTGCTTGAATCTAATGGAGTTTGTTAAGTTGGGGGCTAAAGGGTGTTTTATCTTCATTTTACTCGTAATCATTTCTGACTCTTATGCCTCATTAATTGGGCTCACTTAAATTGTCTCTGTAGTTAATAAACTTGTTTTATTGTTTTACCTAATCCTGTGTGTTTAAGTCAAAGTATCTGGGTAAGTATTCAAGTAATAAGCTGTTGTGTATTTATTCCCTTAAAGGAATAACAGACTTTATATATTTAGACTGTCCAGGAGAGAGCTGGGCAGTACAGACCATACGCTTTGGGGGGGGGGAGGAGAGATCCAGGACCAGGGGTATATTGGGGTCATCCTGCCGTATAACCCAGGCTGGTGAGAGCCAAGGTGTGACTGGCAGGCTGCAGTTACACAAACACATCTGGGCGTGACCTGGATATTGGTGGCTGGGTGTGAGCCGTCCAGGTGGGAGGCTTCAGTAGCCAGGCATTGCCAGGCAGCCCAGGTAACAGGGCAGGGGTGACACGGCCTCCCCCACAACTGGTCTGGATTGTACCCCAGTATGTCACGGTCACCTTAGAACTTTTCATTCCCCAGCGGTTCTGCACAGATAAAAACGACTCATCAGCACGTCAGGGCCTATGTTCACTCAGGACGGTCAGAGCATCAAAAGGAAGAAGTAAATCAAGGACAGTAACAGGGCTATCATCCCCTCGCCCCAAGAAGAGGGTGGCAAAGAGGTTCCCCGTCCCCAGGAGGACGAAGGAAACGGTCACATGGGACCAGAGAACCGAAGCAGCGAGCGGAACGGCGAAACCGACTCAGCCGTTGTGGCGGAAGAGAACTGGGAGAGTGGGATGATGAGCCGTGGGCTGAACATATTGTCAGGAGGATAAACAACAGATGAGCGGGAGGGATGCCACGGAATGAGAACAACTCCTGGAGCTGGATGAGTCAGGGAGAGAGACAGTGACTTAGCACTGAGACTACACCTGCTGATCGCCAAGTGAGGTGCATTCCCGTCTCCCAGGGTCCAATCCGCCTCTGCCTCCTTGCCTGTGCAGGGCCATTGAGAGGACCAGTAGGCCATGGTGGGGGAGGTAGATGATCTACTGCTACACGTGTTCTTCCTCTGCCCTAGAAGCAGCCATGGGGAAGGAGTAACTGCCCTCCGGGGATTTATTCACCAAGCCTGACAGGAGGAACTGGACTCAGGCTGCCGTTTTGGAGAGCAGCCCTGACTCCGCTCATGTGTAGCGCACAGCAATGTCAACAGAAGCTGTGCGTCTTATGAGGCAAATCCAGAGCTCAGCACGCCGGGCGACTAGGCAAGGTAAATGAGTGAGGGGTAGAGGGAGGTACCGGGTGCACTGGAAGTGAGCCCTGGTCTCCAGGATTCAACTCCAGTGCCGTAGCCACAAAACCTTCCCTTGCTCCCCCACAACATCTCCAACCATCACACCTGCTTCTCTCCAGCTAGGTGTGATGTCCTGGGTCTTGAACCCTGGCCTGGGAGTGCCCAGACAGCTGCCACGTCCTGGCCTCCACCCAATACCTACTGAAGGGTGGTGGGCTGAGAAGCTACTGGGTCTATGGCCCCACCCCAGGCACCACCCCGGGAGCTCTGATTGGAGGATCGCTCAGCTCCACCGATTGGTCGAACTACGCTATTTAAGCCAGGAGGACGACCAGGACGTTTGTCTGAGCCACAAGGTGGTTTCCTGTTTGACTGCATTGGACCCTGCGTGCCTGCTTCGCACACCCAACCCTGTTGCTGGCTCCTGCCTTCGCCCCTGTTCCCACCATGCTCCTGCTCCATGCTTGATCCTTGCCTCTCCTTATGCCTCGCCTCCACTCCTCAGTGACCAGTCCCGGCTCCGACTCCAACTTCTCACCTTGACTCCGGCTTGACCCTTGGCTGTGGCATTTGGTATCTGACCTTGGCTCTGAACCTCAGCTTCAGTTCCTGGTTCTGACTCCGGCTCCACCCCTGGCTCTGGTAATTGGCAGTTGGCTCTGGGGCTGACCCTTGGCTTCGTCCCCCAACCTGGTCGCCTGCTCCACCCACGAGACCCGATTCCGGCCCTGACCACTAGGCCAGACCGCTTACATCTCGGTCCCTAACACTAGTAAGTCACTGCCAGTCTGGTAAACTGGCGATCCAGGCTCCCCTGTTCTAAGCACTAGATATGAGCCCTTGGACACAGGGGATGAAGAGCAAAATCTGGAAAGAAAAATTCCCTGTAAAAATGGAACATTTTAAAGAAACTCCCAAGCCCAAGGGAGGCAGCAAGGACTTTCATGCTGCCTTGTTAAACAGCGAGCTCATCCCGTGAACTCTTCCAAGGAAACATCTTCACCTGAGTTTGACTCTCCCGTTTGCCAGCTCCAGGGCAGTGTTCTTGCTGCTGATCAATGGTTTGTTTGTTTTCCCCGGTGAATTCAGTGCCGAGCTGCCACCCAGCCTGGAAACTAAATCTCTCTATCTGCAGAACAGCTACACAGGCAGTCGCCGCCCCTCCTATTTCATGCAGAATCCAGATTCTCCGGGGTTTTTGGCCTGGTGCCCTTCCAGAACACTAAGTCCATCTGAAAAGCTAAAAATCAGTCGCGTGCGCCCAGTTACAGCTAAGGGATAAAGCCCCAGCCTGTAACAATGAGCGGGGAAATAGCAGCCTCTAATGATGGAGTCACGCTTGCTTGGCTCAGGCAGGGATAAGGCGGTTTCCTAGAGATCATGCACTTTTTGTAGCAAGATAACAACGCAGGAGAATTTGTCTGAGAAGAAGCTTCCAGGCTTCCTGTGCAGCAGCGGAGAAAAATCAGCTTATACCGGACTTCAAAGGAAACTTCGCCTCTAGCACTGGGCCACAGAGCCGAGTACAAAACAGCGTTCTCTATCACAGCAGCTTTTGTAGCAGAAAATAAGGTTAAGATTTCAGCAGGAGAGCACCTCCGGCAGTTTTTTTAGAAGGACATAAAGACAGAGGATTAAAGCAACGTGACTCATTAAAATCATCCATGTATAATGATCTAGACTCCAATCCGACCCTCCCTCAGATTAAAACAAGGGGGCTGGAGTTGAACCCCTGTATTCAAAGCAGTTGGGTCTTGGTTTGGAGGCAAAACCCAAAGAGGCTTGTTTTCCGGGCCTGGTCTGGAGTGTTGCAAATATCTTCGCTCCACAGAAGAGCTACGGCGCGGCTGGATACGGTGGATCATGGCTCTGCTGCCTTTCCAAAATACATTGCTCTAAAGAATTCAACAGGCCCCAATAGTTTTATTTGTACCCTAAGCTCCGACATTTTCGAGGTGCTGGGAGCTGGAAAGCCAAGCCACATTGGCAAAGCACAGAATTAAAGAGTTCAGAGCAACTACGAATGGTGGGAGATCTGCCAGAGCGCAGATATGGCTCACAAGGGAAATGATTCTAATCTCATCTCCTCAGACATTTCAAATTAGATTGAAAAGCACAGAAAATTATACTGTCGGGATCAGGCCTATGCTGGCCTGGAGTTGAACTGAATAAACTAGCAGATTTTGTCCATCTCGACTGAATATCCAGCTTCTAAGACCTATTATTATTTACTTTGAGCCTCTGTGCTCTTTTTATGCACCTAGTACGTCAGACAGAGCAGTCAGTCACCTATTAGTCAGCTAAAAGTTTCACGTCTCCCTTAACTGCTAGGCTTTCAGAGTATTAAATTAGAAGTCAAGGGGGCATTAGCGAGTGAGCCACCAAATTGTCGGCCAGGTTTAAGAAATCGCTGTGCCCTTTTAATCTCTTAAAAGCCATCAGCTACCCAATTCTCCCTGAAAAAGTGTTCATATTCCAGACATTTTAGTCTCTCTCTCTCTCTCTCATTTTCAAATGATTCAGCAATGGCAGGTTAAGTCAGAAAAGAAGCAAAAGTCACAGATCAACTTCCAGCTCTGGCGTAAGGGGCCCGCATTGGCTCTAATGGGGCTTTTTGCACTTCAGATCAGCAGTGCACGTAGTAACTGAAAATAATTCTCTAGTCTCCAGGGGCTTGGCTACCAGTAAGCCATCGGGACACTATACACCCATCCCACAATAACCAGCCACTGAATATTTGGCTGCTCCAGTAATCATTTGTTCCATGGCATGCACAGAGGAGCCTGCTGACTTGGGGATAATGTATTCAATGTATCTTAATTAGGGCTGTCAAGCGATTAAAAAAATTAATCGCGATTAAGCGCACTGTTAAACAAGAACAGAATACCATTTATTTAAATATCTGTGGATGTTTTCTACATTTTCAAATATATTAATTTCAATTACAACACAGAGTACAAAGTGTGCAGCCACCCAAAGCGCAGGCCAGCAGAGACTCAGGGCCTGTAGCCCTCCCCCACCCCCCACCTCTGTCTTTCTGAACGCAAGCGCTTTGGGGCAAAGCCTGTCTTTCTGTAGGGTTCGCACAGGGCCGAGCATGATGTAAATAAATGGCAATGAACCATAAGTCGTCCAGATGACAGCGCAGGGACTGGACCTTGCTCTATGACTGTACAGCTCCTAGCACGGTGAGATCCTGCTCTCTAGGCAGTACCGTGATAATACATTCATCTTAGTAATGGCAGTTCGGGTGCTGTAGTCTTACCCCGGCAGGACTCCACGCGAAAGCCCAGGGAAGGCCTGGAAGTCTGCGTGACCCCTCTCTAGCGCAAGCCCTGTCAGGAGAGATGCTGGGTAAATAGTGAAAACAATTGGAATCCACGAATATTCATTTGCATTTTTAAATGAATTTAAGAGCACCCGAGAATTCCAGTGTAATGCACGCAGCTGGGAAAATTGCTCCCTAAGAACAATCAAGCCAGTAACTCAAGTGGCCGGCGACATACAGACACTGGGGTTTTCCGTGGGGATCAAACTCGGCGCTGAAAGCAGTGGGGATCAAACCCCTTCCATTGTAGCTCAGGAAGTAACACCTGAAAGTGTATAGCAGGCTTCTAAAGGGAGAGCATCTGTCTTTGGTACTTTGATCTCCCCCACTGAGCACTTCATTTTAATGTGTTTATCCCCACTACGCCACTGGGAGATAGAGACGTGCTATTGTCCCCATTGCAGAGGGGAAACTGAGGCAGAGAGACTAAGGGACAGGAATTGAACCTTGGTCTACCACGTCACCACCAGAACCACTGGGCCATCCTCCTTCATGCAATAATCCAGTGCGATAGATGAACACTACCAAACCACAGCCACGTACACATTTGAATGAATACCCATGAACATTTACCCTCCCCCCACCATTTGCCCAGCCCCTAAAAATATATTGGGGGCAACTGGTGTAAACGGACATCACTGGCGCTATCCCAGTTTACACCAGCTGAAGAACAGGCTTATGTAGCTCCAAGACACAGACTCCACATTAATCACAGCGCGGCCTGTGAAATGTCTTAGCACGACAGCCTCTCAGAGGGGATTTTTCCCAGGGACGTCAGACCAGCTGGTGGAGTCTTCATCTTAGGACAGATCATTAAGTGCATTTGCATGAACACCAGTGTGCAGAGGGGGAAACACCAAGAGAGAGCAAGGAATCTCTGTAGGCTGGACCGAATTCATTCTTACCAGACAGCAGGAGCATTTCTCAGCTGTGCCAATGTATCTGCATAGCTTGTTCTGCGTATGCTTCTCCGATG
Source organism: Chrysemys picta bellii (assembly GCF_011386835.1). NCBI lineage: Eukaryota > Metazoa > Chordata > Testudines > Emydidae > Chrysemys > Chrysemys picta. Next base: position 5,558,589 of record NC_088798.1, read on the forward strand.
GCTGGTCTTGGTACTGTGTGGGAAGTGGTTACCACAACACCTGCAGGGCTTACTTCACTAGCCCGTGCCATAGACTGCCTGTCTGCCCTTAAGTCTCTGATTTTATACCCTGGGGAGGGTTCCCTGCCTACTTTGCTCTTAAAGGGATAGTGCAGGGGTAGGCAACCTATGGCATGTGTGCTGAAGGTGGCATGCGAGCTGATTTTCAGTGGCACTCACACTGCCCGGATCCTGGCTACTGGTCCAGGGGGGCTCTGCATTTTAATTTAATTTTAAATGAAGCTTCTTAAACATTTTAAAAACCTTATTTATTTTACATACAACAATAGTTTCGTTCTATATTATAGACTTATAGAAAGAGACCACCTAAAAACATTAAAATGTATTATTGGCACGCGAAACCTTAAATTAGAGTGAATAAATGAAGACCTGGCACACCGCTGCTGAAAGGTTGCTGACCCCTGGGATCCTGCTATCACATTAGAAAGGCAGACAGATAAATAGTTTTGCTCTTCAAAGATTTGGGTAGCAAACTACCTCCCCCATGCTGCTGAGACTTTCCTTTAAATAGAAAAGCCCCTGGACACCCTTTCAGAGGTGACACCACTCCACCCACTATCTCTGGCTGACATGAGGAGCTCTGGCCTATCCCAAGCAGAAGCAGTCCGATGAAGTTGCTCATGACCTAGGGCGAGGTGACGCTTTCGAGTGGGATATCTCAGCTGGAAAATGGGGGCGGGGGGGAAACCAGCCTGGAGCCGACGTGGCTGGCTGACAAGTGGAACTGGTTAAAAAATGTACCTTCTTTCATTTTCAAAGCATGGAATTTTTCCACCAGCATTTTTGGCTGGATTGAGATGGCTCTGAAGGCATCCTATGAACCTTATTGATGCTCTTATTGTGGCTCAGGTTGTCAATTAGGACCCAGGAGATCTGGGGTCACTTCCTAGCACTGCCCCAGCTTGGCAAGTCACTTTGTCTGTCTGATCCTTCAGTTCCCCAGTGGGACATTGGGGGATACTAATTCTTTTCTCCCACCCCTTGTCTATTTAGCTGGTAAAATCTCTGGGCCAGGAGAGATCTCTTCTGGCTCTTCCTACGTGTCCGAATGAGGGGGCCCCGACATCAGCTCCACCTTCTAGGTGATATTACAATGCAAATAATAATACCGAAATGGGTGGGATCGGAGCAGGTGCTAGCACATGGCTGTTGTCCTGAAAGAGGGATGATCGCTATTGATCAAGATCACAACTTGCATGGAGCTGCACTAGCAATCTGAATGGACACGCTCAGGTTAAACGATCACATTGTTTCAAACGTGTGTCCTCGTTTAGGGACCGAATCCAGAAGTGTTGACTCAGGTAAAACTCCCTTTGGAGTAAGGAGCAAAGGGCCCCTTTGGTGGATAGTGTGTTATAAAGCATTTCTCTGGCTGCTTCCCTTCAAGCTAAGGGAGATGGTGATGTCTGAGCGACCAGACCAGATCAGGTGTGAATGAGACTCTCTGAACAACAACAGCTTCCAGGTATAAGGCCCCACAGGTCTAGGACCCAGGCCTGCAGAGCTACCAGGCAGCTGGTATCTCTAGGCTACCACAGCAGCAGCTGTGACCAGTTTGCGCTCCACTTCCTCGACACTGGTCTGGACACAGACCATGGGAAGTTCCACCTCAAGGGTTTGACAGATGGCAACCTCCTGGTTCCTGATTGGCTCTCTGCACTATATAAACCCGAGGGGCAATCCAGGAAGTGTCCAGGAAACAGTGTGGATCTCCTAGAGTTGCCATGACAGTTCCTGCTTCTTGCTCCTGAATTCCTGCCTTGGACTTCGGCTTGATCCGGACTTCGCCTCCTGACTCAGACCCTGAAACCTAACTTGGACTCTGATCCTTGCTATCAACCCCAGCCTGGAACCTGACTATGAACTCCTCTGCTCCTCCCAGCTTCAAGTTTGCCCCTGCTCTGACCCTTCGCCCCCTCACTGCCCTTGTCGGGATCCTGACACCCCGGTGCCACATCAGCACGTGCTGCAGCTCTGGGATGGGAGCTGGCCGCTGACAAGAATCAAAATAACGAAGCGACGGTTTTAATCATGGAAATGTTTCTTTCCCCCTTGATGTAAAGTCAAAATGGAATCGAGCCCACTGCTTTTGGGACCAGGCTGTATGATGAGGTCCTGAGCCATGGGCAGGAAATATTGCATGGTGGTTTTGGTAAGGATAGGAGATAATATTTTCAAAACGTGGTATCTAAAGTGAAGCATGTGTTTAAGTGCTTTGCTGGGTCAGGGCCAGAATGCTCCGTGTCACAGGAGTGTGCTCTGTCTCTATAGGTACGTAAGTCGTTAATAGTCACGGTGGCAGTAGAGGGCACTCAAGAATGTTTCATCGTTTCTGGAGTTTGTAGGGCACACTGCAAATGACATCCTCTCTTCAGCTCTTTACCTCTCATCTCAACACTCAGCAGCGCCTTGCAAGACCACAAACCAAAGTTCCCAGTCCATGTTTTGGTCCATGTTAGGTCTCAAGAAAAGGCAGACAATGGAGAAACGCAACGCCTTCCACTGGACCAAAGAGCGTAGGATACATCTGCTTTCAAAGCCAAAAGAATCTTTTCTTCAGGCATTGGGTGTTTACACAAATACCACAGGCCAAGAATTTTGAAGAGATTGAAAATCAGCGAGATTTGCCGGATGCTTTTGGAAATTAGGTCACTTACTGAAGTGCCTAATAAGGATTTAGGCTCCTCTCGTTGAAGATCTTGACCAAGGGTGTTAACCCCCAAGTCTGACTAAATTCCAATCTGGGTAAAAACTAAACACTGCTGCCCTACAATTCACTCTGCAATTTCAGTTGAATTCCCTCGGCTTCTTTTCATCACAACCTCCGTTGTTGGGCAACATTGCTGTATCTCATTAAACAGCTGCTGCGTTCCTCTCCCGAGATAGCTGCATTTCAGCGATGGATTATTATTATTAATATTTATTTATATGAAGTGGATCCCTACTCTAGATAGCCCATAGCTCTCCAACAGAGGTGTAGTGAGACTTAACTAACGTCTCGAAAGCACTTAGAGCTCCCTAGATGAAAAGCACCATAGAATAGCAAAGTGTTATTTGTAATGAATAATAAATACTGGGGTTTCATGAACCAAATATACAAGTTCCTTATTTATTTCTATTCTCTTGACTTTCAGTACATACCAGCGTAAGGGAATAATGTCAAAGCAACAGCTCTTCTGAACCATCAGGTTAAATGGAATATATCTATTTACTTATTTTAATATTTCTATTTTATTTTCTCGCATGGAGAGAGACTCACCTGGAGAAACTTGAAGCTGCACTAATGTGTCTAAAGGCAGCCTCCATCTGGAGAAGAGAGAGTGAAATAACTGGGAGCTGAAGAGGCTGGCAGGGCCCCGGAAGATACTCCATAATCTCAAAGCTGTTCTTCTCGCTCCTCGCTTGCTTTTATAAGTAAAATCTTCCCAGAAAGTTTCCTCGGACAACTTAAAAAAATCCCTTTGAATTAAGCAGGTTGGCATTTTGCACATATTGTAAATGGAGCTTTCTTAGAGAGCTCATTTCACAGCTCCTTCATGCCTAGGAAGGTGAGATTTCCTCCCACCCAAAATCCTTTAGTTGTGCCTGGCGAAGAATTTCCTCAACTAGGCAAGTTTTCAACCCTTAAATCTCTCTATTCTTTCCTGGACCTCTCCCCCACCCCTCCCCGGATGCCTATGTTGAGCTCAGCGCAGAAGGAGCTGAGCAGAAAGGAGAGCCCACCCTCCCAAGCAATGCATTCACATGTACGCCCCCCCACACGTATACTCACAACTAGAGTCTATTCACACACAAAGACACTCCATCTACACGCATGCACACACCCTCACCCCGTTGTTAATCTGCATGCTCTGCACTCTCACAAATATCACATGGCACATTCACATACGTAGGTAGCTGTGGATTTTCTCAAGGTCCATATAAATGGCGAATGCTTTAAATCCCATGAAGAGCTTAGACTCCCTGGCACCCTGTGGCAATAAGGCCCACAGGTTAATTATGGGCTTGGTTACACTTGTGAGTTACAGCGCAATAAAGCAGCCCCGTGTGCACTAGCTCACTCCCCGTCCACACTGGCAAGGCACATAGAGTGCTCTGACTCCGCGGCTACAGCGCTCCTGGTACTCCGCCTCGGCGAGAGGAATAACGTTTGCTGCGCCCCCGCTGGAGCGCCGCGGCGTCAGTGTGAACGGGGTGTTGCATTACTGCGCTCTGATTGGCCTCTGGAAACATCCCATAATCCCCTTAAGTCAAGTGGCCACTCTTGTCATTGTTTTGAATCGCTGCAGGAATGCGGATATGCTGTTTGAAAGCTCCATTTGACAGCCGGCTGCTTATCTGCTCCGAGACAAAGCAAACCATTACTGTGAAATGCTGTGTGTGAGAGAGAGAAGCAGGGGAGAGGGGAAGGTCTGCTGCTGTCTGAACTTACAAAACAGCATGCTGACATGCTCTCAGCCCCCCAAAACTCCACTCTCTCTCCCCGCACATACACACAGCACACTCCCTGTCACACTCCACCCCACCTCACCCCCATTTGAAAAGCACATTGCAGTCACTTGCATGCTGGGATAGCTACCCATAATGCACCGCTCCCAATGCCACTGCAAGTGCCGCAAATGTGGCCACGCCAGTGCGCTTGCAGCTGTCAGTGTGGACAGACTGCAGCGCTTTCTCTACTGCGCTCTCCGAAGGCTGGTTTAACTCAAAGCGCTCCACATCTGCAAGTGTAGCCATGCCCTATGTGTGGTATAAAATTATTTTCTTTAATCAGAAGGCACAGAGCCCATAGAAACTGTGCTGTGTACAGACACATTCCATGGGTAAAAACACAACAGCCACATATGTATGTCCCCTACAGCCTAGTCTTGTGTTCCCTAAAGTATTAATAATAATGCAGTAAGTGCAATGATACAGCACTTTACATTTTCAAAGGGCTACACAAATATTAACTAACCAAATTTCACATCACCCCAGGGAAGTATGGAAATTATTATTTTCATTTGGTGTGTGGGGAAACTGAGGCAGGGAGCTGTGCTGTGACTAGAAAGAGGCCACCAGGTGACTCACTGTCAGAGCTGGGATTAGAACTCAGGAGTTCATGATGCCTTGTCCCATGCGCAAACCACTAGACTCTGTTGCTCCTCAGAAGACAGCCCCAGTATTTCCAGAGGATGGATAGGATATCACCTTACGCCATGCACTGACAACCCCTCAGGACGACACTGTATGTAGACCCGTTGATCTCAGTGGAGTTGTACGGTGTGACTCGGGGCAGAATTTGTTCAGTAACATACACACCTAGAGTCAACAACAGGAACAAGACCCAGGCATAACTCCTGCACAGAGCCCAGCGGCTCATGAGTGTTAACCATGAGCTCACCTGGGGTCTTGAACTTATTTTACAGATATCTCCATTGCTCGCATCATCTCAGCTCCTCACAGGACTAAAGAAATATTGACAGAAAGCAGAGAACATCTTCAGAAAGGAGACTGAAGTTAGATATTAGGAAAAGTGTTCTAACTATAAGGGTAGTTAAGCGCTGGAATAGGTTACCTAGGGAGGTTGTGAAATTCCTGTCATTGATGGTTTTTTAACAGGTTGGACAAACATCAGGCAGAGATGGTCTATACTTAATCCTACCTCACTATGGGGGGATGGACTAGAGAACCTCTTGAGATCCCTCTCAGCCTTGGATTTCTATGATTCTGTGATTCTCCCGCTCCTTGCAAATCAATTGCTTCCAGAAATTGGGTTCAGTGCTTGACTCCATCTGCACTGGGAGCCTTGGCACGTGGTTGTTTGGGGAAAATGGTTGTTTAACTGGGAGCATCAGGCAATGGTTTCAAAAGCAGGAAGATTCGGACACACCTGATCTCTTATGGAAGTTTGTTCCCACACAACTGTTAATTACCCAATAGGAAATGAACAAGAACATTGCAGAGCACACAGAAAAAAAGGCATTGATCTAGTGGTAGAGACGCCATCGATCCTCGTGGTACTATAAAAGATTGACGAAGAACTTGCTGCGTGGGAGGAAAAGGGTTGAAATGGCAGACTCCTCCAAAAGGAGACAAGAGCAATCATTCATATTTTAATGTGCCTCTCTTTTCCAGATTCCACATTTCACGTACATATAAATAAAAAATAAAATCAACCTTCACATCACCAAGTCCATCTGGAATCACATGAAAAATCTCCTTGGCTTCTGCAGGGCAAGAAGGATGCACAGATTTACAAATTATTTATTCACAGCCAATCACGGAGGCGGACAGACGGACGTGGACAACTGAAAAGCAGGACATTAAATGCTTCAGAAGAACATAGCAGCAATGTCTCTCCCTCCACCCCAACCCCCCAAACAATATGTCTATGCAAACAATGTCGCAGCTCACTACAGAGTGCAGCAACTAGATAATGAACGGTCATTGGATCAGAAACATACGGGCCCTCAACTTGAAGGTACCATTAGAACATAAGAATGGTCCTACTGGGTCAGACCAAGAGTCCATGTAGCTCAGTATCCTGTCTTCTGACAGTGGCCAGTGCCAGGTGCCCCAGAGGGAATGAACAGAACAGGGAATCATCAAGTGATCCATCCCCTGTCGCTCATTCCCAGCTTCTTGCAAACAGAGGCTAGGGACACCATTGTCTCACTGTGCCCTTGTCCCCTTCCCCCCAGTGTTTGTTGCATTTACCTTTTGTCTTATACCTAGATTGTAAAGTTAAATTTACCTTGGAGCTGGGACCATCTTTGCATTACACATGTGTACAGCTCTGAGCACAATGGGATCCTGATTCTTGGTTAGGGCTTCTAGGCACTACCACAATATGAACAAACAAGAAAAAACTGTAAGATGCTCATGTTCCTATTGACGTTCATGAGAGTTTTTCCATGCACTTCTATGGGATTAGTAGCAGGCCCTAACTGGCTCCCACTTTCATGCCTGTGACACCTTGTATGGTGCATTTCACAACGCTGATCTTGATCTGAAATACGCCTCCAGTGAGATTATTCATTTTTTGAAAATGGGAAGAGAGAGAAGTATAATTTACTGGTTGATTTTGTAATTTGTCTGCCCCGAGTATCTGGGGCAAACAATCCCAATAACTGTTGATCTGAACAACAAGACAACCCCATGAAATACATTTAGGCCATGGGGTGATGTTCCAAGAAGACTTGGGAGCCTGGAGTTTGGGATCCAACCAATTGCAGAGGGATATTTCGCCTTATTAAGTATATCAATAGAACAGCAACCAAAACTAATGAAAATTCTTAGCCCAGACTATCTGATCATATGTGCCAAAGGGGAGTTTGCTGTAGGAGATATTAATGCAATCAAGTGGATGTCCGAGATCTTACCAAGGACGTTAACTCCAAAATATTCCGTATGGCGCTAGGCCTGCGCCTCAAAGCCACATGCAGATTTAAACATTCCCAGAGCTCAGGAGTGTTTGGATCCACCCATCTTTCTGTCGTGGGTGCTTTATCTGGCCCCCAACCCTGTAGCACCTTTCCATCTTTAATGTATTTGTCCTCCCCTTCTCCCCCCTGTGCTTTAGGAAAGATCTATCATCCTTACTATACAGATGGGGAACTGAGTCACAGACAGGCTACATGACTTGCCCAAGGTCACACAGGAAGTCTGTGGCGGAGCAGGAAATGGAGGCCAGGTCTCCCAAGTGCCACACTAGTTTCCTGATCTCTGGACCATCCCTTCCCATCTGCAACAGCCTGCTATAAGGGCAGTTTCTATCGCAAGACTATTGTTAGACTGTAGTTATGCTGACCCTGGTGTTGGTGTTGGACTTATTCCAGAGCCACCTGCCGCCCAAGTGCTAAGTCAGTGGCCGGACTAAATGAAAGCGGCATAATAGGTCCAGCACGCCAGGCTTTTCTGTTTATCCAAAGCTGTTGAAACTCATGTGGCTTCTATTGACTCAATGGCCTCCCTTGGTTCTCTATCAGAGTCCTAAGGATTTGTCCCCGTTTGATATCAGCGCCCACCTCAAGTATCATGCCCTACTAACCTTCTGATGATGACCAGATGGGCCTGTCAGTGCCTGACACCCGATAAAGAAAGTTCCATGCTTTGCACCTGCTAATCTGTTTGCTTTGTCTCCTTCCGGCAGCCCTGCTGTAATCTTGCTCAGGTAATTCATTCTCACAGAAGAAGGATCGATTTTGAATTCAGCATTGCTCATTGCTACAGGAGGAGGACTAATCTGCCAAGGGTCAGTACGATCTAAGTTAAACCACCATGGAATTGTGCCTTGATGTGGTTGACATCCAGGTCTTCGGTTCACGCCTACCGCTGAATGACGCCCAACTACCATTGGCTGAAAATCCTAGTCCAAACTCTTTGGGACCAGGACTGTGTCTTATTCTTTGTTCTGTAAAGTGCTGGGGTCCATTCACGACAATCGGCACATGCCTATTAATAATCCAATGAACAAGAAATGATAGGAAGTGGCTCGCTCCAATCTCATCCCTGCTCTTAGAAGAGTGGTTCCCAAACTTTAACAACCTGTGAACCCCTTTCATTAAAATGTCAAGTCTCGCGAACCCCCTCCTAAAAATGAATGTTTCCAGGGATTTTCTCCTTTACCTGAGTATAAATTATAAAAGCAGTGATCTTGGAAATATAAAATTTGTTTTTATGGCATGCTTATTACACACTATTATTAATTATTATTTTAGGGTTACCATTTGTCCGGATTCCCCCGGACACGTCCGGCTTTTTGAGCTAAAAATAGCGGCCGGGGGGAATTTGTAAATGTCCGGACTTCCCCCCCCATGCAGAGCACGCGCGGCTAACAGGGCAGCCGGCCGGATGGTGCCACTTGCACTGGGCTCCGACAGCCAGAGAGAGCCCCTCCTCCGCTTCCCCTGCAGCAGAGATCACTCCCTCCCTCCTTGCATTCGCAGATCGCCTCCGGCAGTCTGGAGCTCCTCCTCCCCTGCTGCCCAGCGTGCCGGGGCGAGCAGCTCAGGCCGTTCCTGAGCAAGTTCACAGAGACATTAGGCGAAGGCCAACAACAAGGGGGTCAGGGGGTCAGAGAAGGGGCAGGGAGGTTTTGGAGGGGGCAGTCAAGAGACGAGGGGGGGTCGGGAATTCGGGGGGGGGGATTTCTGGGGGGGGTGGATAAGGTTTTGTGCAGTCAGGGTACGGGTAGGGGGTAGGGTGCTGGGGGGTAGTTGGGGGGGTCTTAGGAGGGGGCAGTTAGGGGACAAGGAACAGGGAGGCTTAGGGAGGGGGTGGGGTTCTGGAGGGCAGTTAGGAGCAGGGGTCCCAGGAGGGGGCAGTCAGGGGACAAGGAGCAGGGGGGGGGTTGGGAGTTCTGGGGGCGGGGCTGTCAGGGGGCAGGAGTGGGGAGAGGGATCGGAGCAGTCAGGGGACAGGGAGCAGAGGGGTTTAAATGGGTCGGGAGTTCTGGGGGGGGGCTGTCAGGGGGTGGGGAGTGGTTGGATGGGGCGTGGGAGTCCCAGGGGTCTGTCTGGGGGTGGGGGTGTGGATAAGGGTTGGGGAAGTCAGGATACAGGTAGGCGGTAGGGTTCTAGGGGGCCAGTTAGGATGGGGGGAGGGTCTCAGGAGGGGGCAGTCAGGGGACAAGAGGCAGGGAGTCTTAGGTAGGGGGTGGAGTCCTGGGGGGCAGTTAGGGGCAGGGGTCCCAGGAGGGGGCAGTCAGGGGACAAGGAGCGGGGGGAGGGTTGGGGGTTCTGGGGGGGGTGGGAAGTGGGAGGGGCAGGGGCGGGGCTAGGGCGGGGCTCCTCCCGTCCTCTTTTTTACTTGCTGAAATATGGTAACCCTAATTATTTACCATTACAGTATTTTTATTACATTATGAAAACAGCAACACTCTTCCAAGATCTCACTTTCGTAGCTTGTATCACTTTGAAGAAGCCTGTTATAAAACTAGGTTCCTAGGTTTCATCAAGGAGTTTCAGATGTGAAACAGCAGGAAGGTATTTAAGAAGCCAACTCAAAGAGCTCCTCCCACACAAACATTCAGGTCTTGAGCAGTCCAGGCAAACAACGCACGTTACAACAAAGCTTAAACTTGTTCTTCATCATAATTTTAAAAACAATACTATTTAATTTTAAAAACAGCAAAAAATATCCACCTCCCTTTCCATTTCTTATAAGGAGTCTTGAAGTTTAAATCTCCTCAGTGTGATAGATCTGCTTGTTTTGATCTGTTTAACTCTTGGAAGTTCAGGGGCTCCGGGATGCTGGCCCCGTGCTGCCCAGGGTCCCTAGGGACAGCTCTGGCCGCCATTAGGGAATTTTTTCCCAAGAACCCCCTGTAACATTCTGCGAACCCCAGTTTGGGAACCACTGTCTTAAAACAACCTCCAAATCAACATTCACCAAGGTCCTGATTCAACACTCACTGAACTCCACAGGAGTCTTTCCACTGGCTTCAGTGTACTTCGAATCAGGCCCCGAATACCTCCCTTCTCTTCTGCCTAACAACTCTTGAAGTTACATAGGTGCCGACTTCCTCTGAAAATCCCGTGGGGTGAGGGACACACCTATGCTGCTGCCCGTCCCCTCTAGGGAACAGAGCGATGGCAGGAAAAAAACAAACGGGTCTGTTCCCAGGACCGATCGATTTTCTGAGAGAAAAGTGCACTGCGCTCACCTTAGCCCTTCGAAGGCTGGCGTTCCCCAACCCAGGCCAACCAAACCAATGCCCAGGAGAATAGGGGTGGCGGGACTGCAGATCCCCCGGGGATTAGCACAGCTAAGGAGTCTGACTGACATGTTCTAACCTGACAGCAACAGGCTGCGCTGGGGTACTCAGCAGTAGCTCTGAGGGGGCCGTTCTCCTGAGGGGGCGTGTGGGACACATGTGCATCCCTCCCCATGATGGGCTGTAAGCGGAACCATTACACGGCACCTGTAACTCACATGCAGCGGTTAAAGTAAATTTCACCAGTAGGGGGCGCTCGCTTCCCCTTTGCTCTTTCTCCCCTTCCCTCCTTCCTGTCCCTCCTGCTCATGAAAAGTCTGATCCATTGACGTGCGTGGAGGGGGCCTTCCATTGAGCACAATGGGCTTTGGATGAGGCTCTATGGCCACCTGTTGAAAACGGCTTCCCTGGTAGCTGCCGGCTTGCGAAATGCAGCGTAGGCAGCCCTCTTGGAATCCCATTGCTGCAACTCATGCTGCCCCCTACTGGTGGGTGCTGTGCACAATATTGGGGGACCGGCTCCCCCTGGGCACGGCCCCGTCGTCTGGAAGAGCCAGTCTGCAACGCTAATAGCTGGTTGCACCGTACTTTTATTGTCACTTTGGTTTTGCTGGCTTGCTGTTCTGAGCGGGACCGTGTCCCGGGGGAGACCAATGTCTAGGTGTACAAAGGGAAATGGATTCAGCTCTCACCTGTGACCTGAAAATCCTCTCTTAGCTGAATTAACAGCACTGAACGGCACCCAGACTTTAGTGGCTATTGGGGATTGGCATGACTGCACGATAAAACACCAGGAAAGCCACCAGTAATTGATGCAAACGGGGGAGGGCAAAGGAGGGTGGACATTACAGCTGGGCTGCTAACCATGTAACAGGCCGAAAGGGAGGCTCTGCAGGGAGAGCCAGAAATAATTTGAGGATGGAATGGTCTCACGTGCAGCAAATGAAGCTGGCTTTGCGGGACCAGCATGGGAGATGAAGCCCTCAATCAACTATCTGGGGTCTTCCCTAACCCTCTTTGGAGAAATGTGACATGTTTCAAAATAAGGTCCCGGAGAAGAGAAACTAGACTGAGGAGGCAGGAGAATGTAACAATGAGTTTAAGGAGAAACAGAGGAAATAAAAGGGAAGGGGTGCGGAGGTGGTGTTGGAAACGCTCTGGCCTCTGTGATAGTCCCATAAATGTGCGGATGCCATCATGCTGGATTTGCTCCTCAATGAAAACTACAACGGCAAATGCTTCTCCAAGGCCACTGATCCTAAAGCCCCAGGTCCATGCCTGAGTGCTGGACTAGATGACCTTCAAGGTCCCTTCTAGCCCTACATTTCTATGATACTATAGTGTAGGAACAGGATAGTGGCCCTGTAAGTAATTTTTGAACCCTGACTGTCTTCCATATTTCTGTAGCTACCAGACCTCTGCCGCAGTGTATGTATGTGGCCAGGCCTGACATGTTATATACATTGGATCACTTGATGATTCCCTGTTCTGTTCATTCCCTCTGAAGTACCTGGCATTCGTCACTGTCAGAAGACAGAATAATGGGCTGGGCTAGACGGACCATTGGTCTGACATAGTCTGGCCGTTCTTATGTTCAGTAGAGCTGGTTGTGAATTTTTCAGGGAACATTTTTTTCCATAGGAAAGTGCTGATGCATCAAAACTGAAAATGTTCATGGGCAATGGTCGGTTGTGACAAATTTTTCGACTATATTTTTTTTAAATAAGGTTTTGAAATTGTCGCAGCTTTTCATTTCGATGTTTCCTAAATGAAACGATTCTGGTTTTCCCATTCAAAATGACTTTTTGTATCAAATTTTAAGCTAATTATAATTATTTTCAATGTAATAAAAATGGTCACAATCTAAATGAAATGTTTTGATTGCCCCAACCAATATTTTTTTGGGGAGGGGGGGAGGAGGGAAGAGAGATGTTCAGTTTGTGAAACTTACCGAGATTTTGACTTTTCATCCCATTTCAGGACATAATTGTTTTTTGAAAACTTGAAAATTTTAATGAAAAAAAACATTTCCTGACTCACTCTAATGTAGTAAACGTAGTTATTTGGCCTGTGTCATTCCTTCATATTAGGTAAGTTGTGTAAAGAGCAAAAGACAAGACACGTCACTATCCCCCGTTGAGAAAGGAGGTCTTAAAAAAACTCCGAGCTTCCATCAAAATGTTTCCCTTTGGAGGGAGATTTGGCAGCTCAAAATCCCACGGAACCTGGAGATTAACGCAGTGTTGTCAACTCTCAAGATAGTAATATCTGTCTCATGCTATTTGATATTTTTCGGAAAGCCCCAGCTCCTGGAATCATGTGAATATGTGAGAATTTCAGCTTACTTAAAAAAAAAAGTCTCTTTCTTTCTCTTGGTAATGGCAAAACAACTTGAAAACATGTCCCACCAAGGCTTAAAGCCCAGAAGATGATTAAACAGAATCCAACATTAATTATTTGTTAAAATAATCTCATGCTATCTGAGCCACTCTTGTGATTTTGGGCAGGCGTGACTCCTGATTTTTGAACATTTCCGGTTGGCGATACTGTCAGTGGGCAAAAGGAGCTACAACCCCCACTTCTAAACCACCCTGCAGACCCTCCGTCTCTAGAGTACGGCTCTGTCTACCTCTGCTGCGCTGTGCTCTGCTCACCTCCAAGAAGAGCAGACTGCTGCTCACAGTGGCATTACCGTCCACTGTATTGTGTGTCAGAAGGAAGCAGGCTGCATTCAGCAGTTGCTCCCCAGCTCTGCTTCTCTACCTGCTACAAGGTACGTCCTATCCCCAAAGCCAGGAACCGCTTAGCATCCAGAGTCAGATGGAAACCTTCCATGTACAGCAGCAGGCAACACGGACAGCATTTCCTCCCTTCCATAGATTCAGGGTCCTCTCCAGCAAATATCCTTTCCACCTTCCCAATGCCTTACAACACAGGAAACCATGGTGCCCTTATTTAGGGAACTTATTCTCCTCTTACTGTACACACGCAGCTCATATCAAAGTCAGTGGGATTTACAGTCACTTAAAGGGAGGAGACACAGATCCCTTTGGTCATCTTCTAGATCAGTTGGCCTGACTTCTGGCAAGTAGGGGCCTGAAGAAACCACAAGCCAGACAGAGCCCATGGAATAACCAGTAACCTGGTGTCAGGGCACCTGCCTGGGATGTCGGAAACGCAGTTTTGAGTCCCTGCTCCAAATCAGGGACCTGCACTTGGTTCCCTCACATCCCAGGTGAGGGCTATCCTGGTCTCTCCCTCCCCAGAAATTCCATCCTGGACCTGAGAAACCATCCTTAAGAAACTGTCACTGAAACCGATTCACTGAAAAATTCCCCACCAGCTGTAACAATAACAACATTACGGTTATTTTCATTCCCGAATAAACGCTGACTCTAAGTAGCCATGTCCAAGCCAGGCCCAAAGTTCCCCCCCAAAGGGGGTTCAGGTGCATCATCTTATCTCGCTCCATTTCTATTGCTCAGTGGAACCTCTTTCCACATGACTCCATTTCCTTTTCCATTAGGTCTATGGGCTGCCTCTTCTGATACTCTCCACCTATTGCAAGGCCTGGCTTAACCAATCACCTGCAGCCCCTACATACTCAGGCACAGCTGACCTTCCAAGCGATGTGGTGTGTTAGACAGCAGGACTGAGACCCGAATCTGAATTATGCAGGAGGAAAAATGGCTGACCTATCTGCTGCACTTGAGATCTGCTGGCTGCTAGAGTTAGAGTGGAAGTCAAAAAAAGAAAGGAAAGGTTGAGACAGGAGAAAAAGTGGAAGTTACATTTTTGTGTTGCATTTTTAATTGCGTTAAAATAAATTTATTCTCCCTCAACCCTCCCAAAGCCGAGTCTCAAAGATCTGTAATTTCCCAGCAACTGGGTGGTATCAATATCTAATTACTGCCTTGGTCATTTTTATTACATTAAAAACTGCATCCCTTCCAAAAAGAGAGACCTGTAATTTGCCAGCACTCTGCGGCACTGAATTCTAATCACGACATTACTTTTTTTTTTTAAGTTGCACTAAAGAAATGAATTCATTCCAAAAGAAGATCTCTAATTTCCCAGTAGCTAGGCCATATCGATTCCTCATTACAGCGTTATTTCTAATCACATTAAATAAATGCGCCCATTCCAGAAAAAAGCGGGAATTTCCCACCACTGTTTCCAATTACCATGTCATCCCTTTCCTTTCTTAACTGGTTTTTAAGATGTCAACGTATCGGTTGGCCACACAAAAGGATTTTGTAGGCTTGCTGCTTCCTAACGGCTGTATCCATCTGATCATGGCGTGCCCAACTGCAGTGCCCACCTGGCTGCTAATAACCACTCTGACTTGACTTAGGATGTCATAAGGTCTCTAGGCAAGTTCAGCTGAATTGATTCCCCTCCTGCTGTGTATTTTGCCGCCGGCCCGTTACCATCCATTGTGAAGAGTTTGCAGGTCTTGGAGTTCTCATGGACGGGTGTGGACTTTCTGGAGGACACAGGCGAGTTGGTTGGGCTCAGCTGCACGGCGGTGGTGTCCTGCACCGTGTGCTCGCTGGTTTCTATCTCGAAGGCCGTGTTACCGGGTTTGATGAGCCCGATGTTGGAACCTGGCTTGGATTTCCTCGCCCCATGGGCGGGTGGTCTCCGGCTACAGATGCAGCAGGCCCCGAAGAACGTGAAAGCAACCACAAGCAGGATGGGTCCGATGATGATGGGGGGGTTGTTCACGGGGAGGAAGGTCCCAAAAGCGAACGCTCCCACCAGGGTGATGTTGATCCCGGCGAGCATGATGCAAAGTCCGCAGGCGCAGCAGAGAGCAGGGGATGGGAGCCCCTGGGGCCTGGTCTTTTTCTGGCTAGGTTTCTTGGACAAAGAGGTGCTGCTCTTTTCACTGAACATGTTGATATGAGTCTCCCAGGGGACCTCGCACCTTACTGAGCACACATGGCATTGGCGAGATGATCTCTGGGCTTGTGCTGCCTTGAATTTCCTGTAGGAGGAGGAAAGGAAGAAAGAGTGTAACTGCTTGCTCATTATGTGGAGGGATTACCCAGGGGCCTTGGGAGAAAGCAAAAGGCATGAGAGGGAGCTGCCTGCGGGAGACTTGAAGCCTGGAGCAAGCTTGCTAAATGAGCCAACCAGAGACACCGGGTGTGGGGAGGGAACCGCACACAGCTGGGGTTCCTTATAAGAGAGCTGAAGCTTTTCTTGAAGGGGAAGTCAGCTCTGAGCAGGGCAACTGCCAGCCGAACCCCAGAGCGGGTTACCTCCTAAGAACTGCTAAATGGACCATGTGGAGGAACCCTCTCATTCACTCAGGCTCTGAAGTCAGAGCCAGGCCCCGGGACAGACTCTTGAGACTTGGAGTCTTGCTTTATAGTTAATTTGTCTGAATAGGGGGGATGGAACAGCTTCCATATGAGGAGAAATTAAAAAGACTGGGACTTTTCAGCTTGGAATAGAAATGACTAAGGGGGCATATGACAGAGGTCTATAAAATCATGACTGGTGTGGAAAAAGTGAATAGAGAAGTGTTATTTACCCCTTCCCATAACACAAGAACCAGAGGTCACCCAATGAAATTAATAAGCAGCAGGTTTAAAACAAACATAAGGAAGTACTTCCTCACACAACACACAGTCAACCTGTGGAACTCATTGCCAGGGGATGCTGTGAAGGCCAAAAGTCTGTGTTCCAAAAAGAACTAGATCAGCTCTTGGAGGACAGGTCCATCAAGGCTATTAGCCAAGATGGTCAGGGATGCAACACCATGCTCTGGGTGTCCTAAGCCTCTAACTGCCAGAAGCTGGGAGTAGACAACAGGGGATGGACCACTCAATAACTGTCCTGTTCTAGTCATTCCCTCTGAAGCACCTGGCACCAGCCACTGTTGGAAGACAGGACGCTGGGCTAGATGGACCATGGGTGTGACCCAGTCTGGCCGTTCTTACATTAATAAACCCAGACCCAACAGGGGTGCCTATTGGATGAGAAAGCATGTGGTGTCTGGTTAAAAGAGCCTGGCAGAGGGAGGAGAAAGAGCAGGACAAGGCAGAGACACCCCGCCAATAAGAGGGTGCCTGGGGGCGGCCAACTCTTTTACAGGCCCCTTTCCCAGGGCCACAGAGTTTGCATTTCTTACTCTACAGACACCTCATTGTTCTTCTTCAAATCCCTCCTTGAAACTGTCGCCTGCTGGGATGCTTACAAAAAGCTTGACAATGGCTGGGCAGCAGGTTTGCTATGACCTCTGCTCATCATCCTAACCTGGATCTTCTCAATGCCTTCTCACTGTGACCTTCTGTTCCCCTGTTTGTTGTATCCACCTGTTGTCTTTTGTCTTTGACTGACAGGGTGACCAGATGTCCCAATTTTATAGGGACAATCCCGATTTTGGGGTCTTTTTCTTATATAGGCTCCTATTACCCCCTACCCCCTGTCCCAATTTTTCACATTTGCTCTTGATCACCCTATTGACTGATACCATGAGCTTTACAGGAAAGGGAATGCTCGTTTTGTTTCTATTTGTACAGTACTGAGCATGGGTTCTTTAAGCTCTACTGCTACACGAGTTTATAATAAAACCTGCCACTTGTCCTTTTGGAACAATTTTAAATTTCATTTTCATGTCTTTCCTTCCCCCACCCCCCCAAAAAATTCGGTATTACAGTTAATATTTTTACATTATTTCATGACTCATCAGTAGTAGTAGTACATAGTATGCCATGTCATATCAAATTATGATGTGACATCAACAATCGCACTGGCACCTCATAAGATTATTTATCAGTCACATGGTTTATCACATGCCTTTCCAATTTATTACATGGCTATCCCCTCCATATACATGACAGACATACACTAGATATATGATGGAGCAGCCCGGGCTGCTCAAACACTCTAGATTATTCTAGACTGGCTCTGTCTTCCTGTCTCATCATCCACAAATTTGACCACTAATAAATTGGCATGAAAGGAACAGCCCACCAATGAAGGGCAAGCAGCAATCAAAAGCCAAATCCTGCAGCCAACCCCACTCACACTGAGTAGCACTTAACTCCAAGAGTAGCTCTGCTGCGATCACGGGAACAGCTCACAAAATAAGCATTCTGATTCAAAACTCATTGAAGTCAGTGAATTGAAGCCAACATTTTGCAGTTTGGAGATGCCCAGCTTGAGTCACCTAGAATCTGATTTACTGAGGTGCTGAGCACCTAGAACTCCAGTTGGATGGTTGCTGCAGGTGCTCAGAAAATTTGAAAATCTGACCCAAAGGGTCAAGTTAAGCACCTAAGAATAAAGACACCCGAAACCAGTGGCTACCTTTGAGAAGGTAGGCCCAGATCCTTAAAGGCTTTGAGGTGCCTAAGTCCACCATTTGGGTACCACTGACATTTTCAACGCTGCCGCTCAGCCGCCATCTCATCCACAGGGCATCTACGTTTCCACTGCACAGCATTTTCAGAGCCAGCTATGCCCTGACACCACCCTACAGCCAACGAGCTGCTCAGTGCCCTCTCTCATGCTGATGCTCCAGAGGCCCTGGGATTCTCAAACGAGGCAGGGAAACGTCTGTCTCACCAGTGGAGCACGATCCTGTCGGCATGCTCTGAGCACAGCTAAGATCTGTTACTTGCCTGCCCCCCACAGCAAGAGGGCCACATGCAGGCCACCATTAGGTGGGGGGGGGTGAGTTGGGGTAGCACAGCACATGCACAAAAGACAACTGGGGGCACGGGGAAACGTAGGGGGGTGTCAGTAAGGTACTGAGCATGAGCCGGAGAAGAGAAAGACACTTAGTGACTAGGGCATGAGCTACCTAAGCAGCTGACCTGGCTCAGGTGCGTGACTCCACTAGAGGGCCTGCGGCTGAGGATCCTGAGCTGAAGGAGGCGCCTATCTCTGGCCCCTCAGCCAGGTGCACCTGGGTATACTAGGCCAGGGGAGGCTCTGCTGGATGCCTGGTTGCGGGTTTGGTGGGGGAAGTTTTTGCTTTATTATGCCCATGCAGGTTCCGGAGCGTCTGAAGAGGCCGTATGTGCTGTTCAGCTTCCTGGGTTCATCAGTGATCTCCCTGGATTCCAGAGAGATTACTGATGAACCCAGGAAGCTGAGTCCGCCCCTGTGGGACAGCGCTTCCTCTCAGAGGCTGACTGCAAACTCAACAGTATCATGGTCTCTCCATCTCACCTCCTTCACTTCTGAAGTTCTTCTCCCTTCTCTCATTCCAAATCATCTTCATGGTCGTAAATCTGATCTCGGACAGAGCCGCTCTGGAGGAGAGCGGGGGGAGAGAGTTTTAGCTGCTTAGTGAAGTGGAACACCCGGCGACACCTTGGAATTTACATGCTCTTCGGGGATCCCTTTGGGACGAGAAACCTGGCCTGAATTAATTCCTGGAGAAGCACCTTCTGGACTTGATCTGTGACTGGGGAACACAATAACAGATATAGCACGGAGCAGGCTTCCACTGCAAGACCCAAGAGTCTCCATCATAATATATCAGTGTCTGGCCAAAAAATTAATGAAGAAACAAAAACACCCATAAATCTGACTACTGTGTCACCCAAACATTTGCTGCATTACTATACATCTGCAAAGCCAGCTGAATGTTTTTAATATGGTTTCCAGGCTGCGAAGTATTCCAGAGCCTCTAGCAGAGACAAGCTCCTCTTTTGTGTCCTATACTAGAAATGAAAATTCATCGCTTGCTTTGTTGCTCCCCCGCCCCAAATCATTGATCCTGCAGCGAGAGTCCCCGTCTCTCAGCGGGACATCAGCTGGCGGTGAGGCACCTTGCAGGACAGATTCCATGTTTGGTGCAGAGGTCTTTTTGCCAATGATTATCTACCCCAGTGGCCTGCAAAGATGCCCCAGCCACAGAAACACTTGGTGGAGAAAGAACGACTGGCCCCATTCAGTAGCCGCAACATGTGAAACTTACAAGAATGTCAGTGGGAGTTCCATCTCGAAAGGGGATTCAATGGCTGGTCCTATTTTCTCTGCAATCCATTTAAGTGGGTCGACTGATGCTTCTACTGGGGCATTCTGCATTGCCTGGGAGTAGCTGGCATTTCAGATACTTTCAAGCTGTTTTATTTAGACAACTAACAAGTCTTGAAATCAAAGCCTGTCTCTTTCCAATTCTGAGGAGCTTTCCAGGATCGGATGAGTGAGGGAAATTAAATGGACAGGGGGTGGGGTATGGATGTTTTCACCTCTGGATTACTAGCTCAGATTCATCCCAGATTGCTATCGACTGAACATCAGGTGCTATGTGAAGTAAATTGGTGGCTTCAGTCCACATACAAACGGAATTTGCCACCCGTCCAAGCAGCAGACTAGTCCAGACTAGAGCTGGGTGAAGTTTTCCATCCAAAACTTTTTTTCAGAGAAAAAGGCAGATTCAGCAATACCAAAACATTTCACAAATGTGTGTCAATGTCACCAAATTGTTTGGGTCCGGAAAAAAAAAACAAAAATAATTTTTAAAAGCCCCACAAAAGAAATCTGAAGAAAAAAAAACGACATTTTTTTTAAACAAAACATTTTGACTTTTCTATTCAAAATGACTTTTCATTTGGAAATTTCCTTTAATTTTTGTTAATTAAAAATGTTAAAAATGCTCAAAGTCAAAGTCAACCCAGGCACTTAATCCCACCTGAAATGAAATCTGCTTTGATTGTTCTATTTGCCAAAAGTTTGGAACTATTTGGGATTTGGTTTGACTCAAAACATGATTTTTTTTTTCAGAATTGCCAATGAACCAAAAAAATATCCATTATTCACCCAACCCTATTCCAGACTCTACTGGACTAGCCAACCCTTTCTGTGTACCATAGACAGGGAATCACAGACACTGGATCACCCCAGCAGTGGCCCCTAGAGTGCCAGGTTATTTAGAGATGGCACAGAGTTCCCTCCCCCCCTTTGGGCCTGATCCAAATCCCATTGAAGTCATTAGATTTTCAATCACGCCCTTGGGGGCAGGAAGGCTACAGATGCCTCTGTTTGGCTACTTTATTGGCACTCTCCCCAATAGGGACACAACAAGGCTGCACCTGTAAAGATCGACAGGTCAAGAAACCAGGGTTGGGGGGTCCTGGGCAGCTGATGCCTCCATGTTGCCAGGGAGAGCCAGGCAGACCAGCATCCAGAAGTTACTGGAGGGATGGCAATGCAGGAAGTACCGCCCAAAGTGGACCAAGCGACAGAATCCTGCAGCCACCTGAGTAGTCCACACAAACTCTTTAGACCAGGAAGTCAGCCCCTGGAACTGTCTAAGCAACACAGATTCGAGATTGCTACTGCTACAAGACTCACCATTCGCCCCATCTTGTTCTTGACTCCTGCCTTCAGCCCCGGCCTGGCTTGACCTTGGTACCCATCTCCTGACTCGGCTTGACACCTGCCTTTGACCCCCGCCCAGCAGACATTACTGTGCCAGCCACCTTTGTCCTGGCCATTACATCACCAGCACAAAGGCCTTTGCAAGGAGCAACTGTCCCCTGAAAGACTGAATCAAGGAACAGCCGCGCTGTGTTAGGTTTACTCCTTCCCAACGATTCCTGGTTCACACTGCACAGCGTTCTGTCACCCTGAAGACATGCTTAGCAGTCTCTGGGAATGTTAATTCATCCTCGGTAGAATAATTTGGGACGGATGAACAGCCACACTTGCTGTGCTTCCAAGAGCCTGAGGCCCTGCCTCTGAAATACAGTTTCCCCCCTGGGCTCTCAGCTTTTACCCAGGATCTCAATGTCTCACGTTAATGGCCACCCCTCGTTACATTGTCTAGACCATCCCTGCTGCGGGATGGCTCCAGGAGGGCAGTTGTAGTACACAGCAGAACCTCGGGCTGGTTGGGAAAGACAGGCTGATGTGTCTCATTTTCTCAGCATGGCAGGCCAATCATCAGCTACAATTTCCCGTTCTTGCTGTGCAGCATCAGGCCCCAGGCCCGGATCCTCGGGAGGATTTAGGATCTGAACTTTCACAGAAATCGGTGGACATTAGGAGCCTAGATACCTTGGAGGGCCTGGGCCCAAATCCTCAGGCAGGTTTGCACAGCTACAAGGGCAGGGCGGGGAGGAGAAAGCAGTAGGTGGCAGCATAAGCCAGCCCGGCCCCAGAGCAGCCTGTCCCCAGCATGGTTTGGCGCAGTCAGAGGAAGGGGACCACCCAGCTGCTCAGGGAGCTGCAGATCCAGAAGGCCCCTCACAGTGTCCCCGAGAGGGACAGAGATGAGGCCCATTGGACAGCTGGCTCAAGTCCTGCTCTTCCTTGAGCTGACAGGCAAGGGAAGCAAAGGGTCATGGAGGGGCGTTGCACACGTTGCAGGAGGAGGACGACAACCTGCCCTTGGACCTGAGCCAGCTCCCACTGAAAGGAATGGGAGCTTTCCATTGCCTTCAGCGACAGCTGCATCAGCCCGGTCATCGCCCAAGGGTATGCTCGTAGCTCTCGGGCAAGCACAGGGCGTGCACATGCTCATCTAGTCCTGTGCCCCATGGACAACAGAGGTGGAGTTTGCAAATAAAGTCATGTGCCCAGCAAGCACATGTGCTGCCATCAACAGGCACCAGCCCCAGCAGGCAAACTGCTCCTGTCCCGGAAGAGCCTCCCCAGCTCCCCGTAAGTAATCACCATAGAAGGAGCTCTCTTGTTTTAGACATGCATCCTGCAATGCACCGCGGGCTCCGTTACTTCCAGAACGGGCGACCAAAGTCACACAGCAGGTGAGTGGCAGACCCTGAATAATGAACCCAGGAGTCCTGACTCCCAGTACCCTGCTCTAAATACGAGGCAGAACTTTCCCCCTCTGTTGCCTAGTTGGATTTGTAGGTTTCTAACTCCAGGCTGCACATGAAGTGCCAGGTACTCAGGGTAGCTCCATTTACATCAATGGACCTATGGCCAGTTTACACTAGCTGGGGAATCTAGCCCATAGCAATGGGAATGGAGTCTCCTGGCGAGATGATACCAGCACAGAACTGCAAGGTGACACATAGGGAGGGAGGTGCTGTCGGTGAATCTGTAAGTGGAGTTCGGCAGCACAATGTGACAAATATGGCAAGTTCCTGCAATCTCCTGGACAAACCTGATTGAATTCAGTTTGTGTGTCTTAGGAGTTTATTGTATTCAAAATGCAAAGGTATTATTGTGGGATCGTATGTAGCATCTCTAGAGTGGAGACATGACTAATGTAAAACCCTGGGAAGTGTAATAGCTTCAGAGGACTCTTTTAAACAATGAGCAAGCCACAGATAAACTTTTAGTTTAGTGCGGGGGTGGGCAAACTACAGCCCGGGGGCTGCATCCGGCCCTCCAGACATTTTAATCTGGCCCTTGAGCTCCAGCCAGGAAGCATGTAGCTCCCAGATGCAGCCAGCATGTCCCCCCTCCAACTCCTACGCGTAGGGGCAGCCAGGGGGCTCCGCACACTGCCCCTGCCCCAAGTGCTGCCCGCACAGCTCCCATTGGCCGGGAGCTGTGGCCAATGGGAGCTGTGGGGTGGCGCCTTTGGACAGGGCAGCGCGCAGAGCTGCCTGGCCACACCTCCGCATAGGAGCCAGAAGGGGGACATGCTGCTGCTTCCAGGAGCATTCCAGGTAAGTGCTGCCCAAAGCCTGCATCTCTGACCCTCTCCTGCACCCCAACTGCCTGCCTCAGCCCTCATCCCCCCTGCCCTCCAAACCCCTCCGTCCCAGTCTGGAGCACCCTCCTGCACCCTCAACCCCTCATTCCCAGCCCCACCCCAGAGTCTGCACCTTCAGACAGAGTCCTCATCTATCTCCCCCCCGCACACCAACCCTCTGCCCCAGTCTGGAGCCCTCTCCCTCACCCTGAACTCCTCATTTCTGGCCCCACCCCAGAGCCTGCACCCCCAGCCAGAGCCCTCACCCCTACCACACACCAGCCCCCAATTTTGTGAGCATTCATGGCCCACCACAGGATTTCCATACCCAGATGTGGCCCTTGGGCCAAAAAGTTTGCCCACCCCTGGTTTAGTGGGTTTCCTAAGAAATACAGCAGAACCCCATTTATCTGGTCTCCTTGGGACCAGAGCCAGATCGGATCATCAAAAATTCAGATAACCTGGAGAATGGGAATGTGCAAGGCTGCAGTGCAATCTCGCGGCCACAGTAGAGATCACTCACTTCTGGATCTGTGTGAGCCAGTTGTTCATTTAATATGGATAATGGAGGGTCCGATAAATGGGTTTCTACTGTACTTGGGAGGAGGCGAATGCAAATTCCCACCTCCAGGCCCACCTCTGCCCTGAGAAGAAACCCACCATCTGCAAGTTACCTGTTCCCCAGGTCCCAGGATCAAAGACTCAAACTGTATAAACAAGTGACACAGATTCATGGGCATCTAGTTCTGAACTTATAACCACAGAAAAAAAACCCAGGGTGGAATGTGAAGCACTGACACCTACCAGAACCCTTGTTGGAGTTGGGGTGATCTCTGGTAAACTTGGTTAGCATGTGTGTAGGGTTTATTATTATTCATTATTTTAATATGTTTTCTCAGTCATGCTTTTGCCTTAAGAATAAATGTGCTTGCTTAGAAAAGGTGTGTGGTAGCTTCTAACTGTGGGAGATTAAACTGGTTATAGCCTCCAAGAAGAAAAGCAAAGCAAACTGGCTGAAGCAGTCTGATTTGCTGGGGAACTCACTGTGCAGGCAGGGAACTGTGTGGCCTAGAAAATCCCCAGGAGGGGGAGAGATGCACGTCTCCACCCAAGCAAGGTGAAAGCTAGGAGCCAGAAGCATAAAAGTGGGTGCCCTTGCTGGGCCATAGAGGAGGAAATACAGGTGCAGTTGCCCTGAACTGTGACAAACACGAGGGGGCTTTGTACAGTTGATCATGTGCATGTACACTGTTTACTTTGCTCTGCCACCTCCCCTGCTCAAGCTCTATTAAAATGATGGCACAAAATCAAAAATGATTGGGAAATAAGTGAGTGGGCTTCAGAAAGCGTTGCCTGGCATTAGAAAAAGGAATGACCTGATTCAAGATTTCAAGGCCAGAAGGGACCATCTGGTCTGACCCCCTGTATAACAGAACTGCCCCAAAATAATTCCCAGAGTGGATCTGTTGGAAAAACATCCATTTTTTTAAAAACTGTCTGCAATAGAGAATCCATCACGACTCTTGGTAAATCATTCCACTGGTTAATTACCCTCACTGTCAAAGATGTATATCTTATTTCCAGTCTGAATTTGTCTAGCTTCAGCTTCCAGCCATTGGGTCAGCATAGACCTTTCTCTGCTAGATTGAAGAACTCATGAGCAAATATTTGTTCCCATAGGTACTTATCAACTGTGATCAAGTCACCACTTAACCTTATAAATATGCCATCCCTCTAGAGAGTAACCCAGGCAGCCTGGAACAGTAGGAAAATAAATCAACCTTATTATAATCAATACACAGTATGGGAGCATCCTTAGTTTGTTTTCTAAGGCTGTTCTCCCTTATATTATAGGCAGTACCTACATGCACAGAGAGTCTGGTCCAAAGCCCATTGAGAGCAATAGAAATCACCAATGTGCCAGACCTTAATAAGCGACCTATTTGTAGACACCCTACAGCTTTTGTAGGTGCTCCCTTCACCTTGCTGTTTCTGCACTGCCCTTGCACCAGGTAAGGTTATTCATTTTAAACTAACCACTCTTCTGAAATGTAAGACTTTATTGTGGGAAGGGAAGTATTAAGGGAGCTAGGCAGACCTCTCTGCTTTTTATTGTCATGGTTGTGGTTGTCGTTGCCTGTGTGTTGAGGTGACAGTTGTCTGATACATTTCTGGGTTTATTCTCCAATACATATTGATTACGCGGTAAATGTATAAATGCAAAGAATAACTAACTGCAAAGCAGAATATACAGGGGAGGAATCTTCCAACCTAGGAATGGTCAAATACCTTCTCCAGGGGATTGATTAAAAACCAACAAAAACCAAAACAAATGTCAAAGCAAGGAACCAAATCCATCTTAAACATAACTCCAGTGAAGTGAATGGAGCTAAAGCAGGGACGAATGTATCCAGCGTTTTCAGGGGATCATTTTTGGATAGATCCAAAAACGTTCACACAAAATCTAAGCAAACTCAGCTGGAGTGGAGGGAAAATATCACTCATTCAATCACTGACGTCCAACCTGTCTAGATAGACTGATGCAATCCACAGACCCATTTCTGAAGGTGGGATTCTTCAGTGGTGTGAAAGAAACGTGTTTAAAAGGGTCGGGGAGGGGGGGGGAATCAATTAAGTTCTTTACCGTCAAAATCTTCCAAGTTGAGTGTTAACAAAGCAGGAGTCCCCCCCCCCCCACACACACACACAAAGTGCTGTGAAACTCTCCAGCAATTCTCCATTGCCTTGGAAGCCAAAGAGAACCACTTACCTGGGCTTGAGTGGGAACTCAGGGCTGGCAAGAGGCAGCAGGCTCCCCCCTGTCCTCTGGTTCAAACAACTGAACCGAAGTGCCTGGCAGGAGCAGAATCAGCTGTGGGGAAGCCCCGGGGACCAGCGATCCACCAGCAGCACACCCACGGCACGGCAGATCCTTCCCACGCGTGGGGCTCTCTCCTTCCTAGCTGCGGCCCCCCCACGCCTGGAAAACTTTGCCTGGGCTAAGCCACTCTTAGCGCCCCGCCCAGATTTCGTTGCTGCTGCTGCCGCCCGTCCTTCAGCAGCGTGCCCTGGGCGAGGGGGAGCCGGGATGGGCTGCCCACCGTCCCTTCTCGCTCCTGCTCCCCCTAAGGATGCCACACTTCTTCCTATGGTTCGCCTGCCCCACCGGGTCCTCTCTGCATCAGCGCCGGGCTCTTCCAGAGGCAGGACCAGGGCTCTGCCGAGCCATGCTGCAGCCGGGGAGGGGGCGCAGACCCTCTGGATCTGGCTGCCTCTGCCGCGGATAACGCTCTGCCTACAGCATCTCCCCCTGCGCCTGGTACCTCGGGCTGCAAACTCCCCCACACACACCCCCAAGACGCCTCTGCCTCCGCTGAGATGCCAGAGAGGCGCTGTCCACTGCTGTGGTGCTGAAAGCAACAGCAACCCCTTTTATGTGTAAAGCTGCCTTCTCGAGCTTTGCCGCTAGGGGCAGCCTGGAGCTTTTCTCCCGGGGAGGGGGATGGAGAACATTGATTCTTCATTGCCTAGGGAAAGTGCCTCATTGCAAGGCGTAAGACCTAGAAGGGGGGCGATGGACGCCCCAGGAGCAAGGAATTCCTTGTAAGACACTCAGTCTGCTGTGCCAATGCCCGATCTCTTAAAAGCTGCATCAATAATTTAAGGAGGGGAAAGACATTCCTGCCACAGATCCCCAATGACATCTGTTCTCTTGGTGTGACATTTCCCTCCAATCTCCCTCCTGCAGGCTGGCTGGCCCAAACAGGAGTGAAGGCCCGATTAGAAGACGTGTAGTGAAGTCGTTGTATTTGGGTGCGGGGTTCAGGGGTGGTGATCTAATTGGCTCCAGCAGGCTTTGTGCTAGTGGATGTATTAAAGTGAGATCAGAGCAGGGAAATAATCACAGGCTGGTGAGTGATGAGAAACAAGGAAGGAAAACCTTGGCATGCCTCCGAGAAATAGGAAAGGAGACGTGTTTGTCATTTGCAAATGCATCACCATTCTGCATGGTGGGAGAGTATTTACTTTGAGGGCCAATTATATTTAGACCCTGTCTAAACTCAGGTTTATTATTCACACCATGAATAATAGGACCCCAGTGTACTAGGCCTTGTACAAACCCCCAACAAAGAGAGGATTCCTGCCCCAAACTACTTAGTCCCACTGCCGGAAATGGTGGTCAGCAACTGGCTCACCTGCACCCATGGCCCCTAAGTGTAAACTAAGGCAACCCAAGGTTTGCAATGAATAAGCTAATCGACAGGGGTAAACGTCTATTAGCGCCATCAATGCAAATCTCTGCATGCCCTTAGCTACATCTACACCACAAGGTAGGGGGTAATTGTAGCATGGGTAGGTAGTTTTAATCTAGCTAGCGTGGGTAACAATAGCAGTCAAGATGCAGCAGCATGGACCCCAGCATGGGGTAGGAACCTGAATAAGTACCCAGGGTCCCCACCGATCTTGTTCCGGATAGTTAGCCTGGACTGAATCCCATGCTGTCCTGTCTTCACTACTATTGCCATCTGCGCTAGTTGGAGTAAACCTGGCCAAGGTATGCCCACAATCACACCTTCACTTGGAGTGCAGACGTACCCATTCAGTCAGGACTACTGCAGCTACATTGAACGCTGGCTACCGCTGAATGTGGGTGGGTGGGGAGGAGAGGGAGAGGGAGAGGGAGGGGGAGGGGGGGTATTCTCCTGTGTAGACAAAGGCTTAGGCCCTCAGAATAATACACAGAAGTTTGGAGGTTCAAATAGCATCAATCATATGCTCTTATTTACTTGCTTTCTCACCAGTCACTCTACAGCAAGGAAGAAGGCTGTGCATGCCATTTAGACGGAGGAGGATTTAGGTCATTAAACAGACCTGATATTCAGAAGGAAAAAAATGGCTGGAGAAGAATATATTCTTTCCTGACACACATCATCTTCCAGCGTCCCAGCTCTGGCTAAGGCAGCCAACGGGATCAGAGCAGGCTGCAGAATACACACAACATACAATATTCCTTACCCTTTCTGTAGCATTTGCCTTAGCTTACAGCCTAATGGGCCTGATTCACTCCTACGTTACTCTAGTTTGCTGCTGGTGTAAATGGCACTGGCAGATAAAGAGAAGTTGGGGTTATGCCCAAGAAGGGGATACAACTTGCAGCCAAGTCAGAAGCATTTCCCATCATGTGCACAGTGAATTGTTCACCAGCCTTTAGACTCAAGGTAACTTCTGTCAAGAATTCCTGATAGCATGCATCAAGCACATGGTGACTCATGCTCCCAATAAACTACCTTTAACAATTGTTTCAATGGAGATACGCTGGTATGAAATTCTATGGCCTGTATTATGCAGGGGAGAATAGATACTCAGAATGGCTCCTTAAGAAATCTATGAAAACTGAAGCATTGCTGTGGTGAATCAGGCTCACTATTTTCTCCTAAGTAGTAACCACAATCATTTTAACTGCAGAATTTATATTAGACTCAGGTGAAATAATGGCCAGTCATCTCCAGTACCAAAAGGGATTTTTTTAAATTCCCACTGGAAATATTAATATAGAGAAACCATCAGTCACAGCATTTTTCATTTCTCTCGATAAATTTACCTTAGGTAAATCATGAGAAAACAAGAGTCGGAGAAAGATCTGGTCAATTTCTCCCTGGGAGGGCGAGTACTCTGTTTTGTCTTTAGCCTGGGTAACAATGGCACATAACATAATTCAGCCAATGTGACAGACAGAATAGCACAATGGCAACCTCGGCATCTGACAGATTAAAACCAGATCCTCCTCCAAAAAGGTCAAAAATGGTCCCCAAACCCAATAGCAGATGTAAGATTAGGCTCTGATGCTTGGGGCATTAAATATTTGGACGAGATTATGACCCATGATGCTCTTGTTCTGTAAATGTCCCTGGCGGTAAGTTAGTAAGTTCCTCAGTTAGTAACACTGCAGGGAAAAATATCGAAGTACTGAGCTTACCAATGTCATTCAAAACTTCTGCTTGTGACAAAAAGAAGAACAGGAGTACTTGTGGCACCTTAGAGACTAACAAATTTATTAGAGCATAAGCTTTCGTGGACTACAGCCCACTTCTTCGGATGCATATAGAATGGAACATATATTGAGGAGATATATATACACACATACAGAGAGCATGAACAGGTGGGAGTTGTCTTACCAACTCTGAGAGGCCAATTAATTAAGAGAAAAAAAACTTTTTCTACCACTGATAGTTGCATGTAGCTTCTTGCTATGAATATAGGGAGCCAAATTGATCTGTGGTTTGGCTCTGCTAAGGTCAGTAGAAATTACACCCAGGAAGAATTTGGCCCTTTATAGTTAATTTATTTAAAAGGTAACCAATAAACCCACGTGCAGTTCTACAATTGCACAATCCAAAAGATGATCACGTTGAACGAGGCTGCAGTCATTTGATGTTGCAGTGGCCGCTGCGTGACCCTCCATGACACTTTCTGCTGAATAGACCATAAAACCAGTAAAAAGGGGAATTTTTAACTGAAAGCATCATACACTCAGGGCACCATTCAGTGAAGATTCAGCGTTTCACACATCTGGCCATGAAGATATGCAACTGGAGATTTCAGAGCTTCCCAGCTCAGGCGGACACTGAAAGGCGGACACCTGGAAGAGAAAAGCCTCACCTACTGAGAACAACAAGCCATGCAGGAAGTCCGTTTTTCAAATAAAGTGTGAATGAAGAGCAACCGAGTGCAACAGTGATCACAGAGCAATATTCACCATGAAGGGAAACACCCGAGTCCGGTAAAATAAGAGAGAGCGAGACCGCTTGTAAAGTTATGGTCCAATAAGGTCATTAGGTAAAGGTCCGGGGAGGCAGATTGACACAAGGCTTTGGAGGATGCGCTTCTCTTTGCATTTACATTCTAATTACTTCTGAAGGGAAGGAAATGCTGGAGTAGGTTTGCTTTTGCGGCAAATCAATTATAAATACTACCAAGCCGGGCTAAACATTGGGACGATGACATTATTGGTGCTCTTCATCCCCTGTAGTCATGGCTTATTGCTAAGGATTCTCTGCAGCAAACCAGCGGAGGAGGAGTTCATTTCTCTTGCAGTATTTTGTAGCTGTCGGGGACGCAGTTTGCTTTGCTTCTGAGCTGTGTCCATGAGAAGAGAGATGGTTCGAATCCCTCCTGAAGACTCACTTTGATCATGACGCTTCCTGATGTCAGACTGTTGATCATGGCTAGGGAGACAAGCCGCGATTCTTCCTTTTTCCCCGCGCTTTGCCTTTTCCTACTCCTTTCCTCTATCCCCGCTTAAATAATCCATAGCCTGTTGTCCCCACCCCCTTCTCTGTGTAATTAGACTTAACCCTTTCAGGGCAGGGATTCTCTCCCTTTTATGTTTGTACAACACTCAGCACATTGGGACCCCAATCCCAGCTGGGGTCTCTCGGCACTACCATATTATAAATATTGAATACAATACCACTGGGCTGGGACTCCGGAGATCTGGTGTCAATTCCCTGCCCTATCACAGACTCCCTGTCTGACCTTGGGCAAGTCACTTAATCTCTCTGTGCCTCAGTTCCCCACCTGTGCACTGGACAAAGACATCCTCTGTCTTCAGGGACCATCTCTCACTACGTGTCTGAACAGCACCTAGAACAAGAAGGCCCTCATCTCAGTTGTGGCTTGTGGACACGACTAGAATACAAATACTGACTGGGAAATTAACCAAGTTTCCCTATATCCTTTAGTGATAACTCCAGGTCAGTAGCATGTGACCTAAGTCAGGGGTTCTCAACCCCTGAGCCCCCTCCCACAACATGCTATAAAAACTCCACGGCCCACCTGTGCCACAACAACTGGTTTTCTGCTTATAAAAGCAGGGATGGCATTAGGCCGTAGCAAGCAGGGCATTGCCCGGGGCCCCACACCACAGGGCCCCCACGAAGCTACATTGCTCAGGCTTCGGCTTCCACCCCAGGTAGCGGAGCTCAGAGCCCCGAGCTTCAGCCCCATGCGGTGGGGCTTTGGCTTTCTGCTCTGGGTCCCAGTGAGTCTAATGCTGGCCCTGCTTGGTGGACCCCCTGAAACCTGCTCGCGGACCCCCAGTGGGCCCTGGACCCTTGGTTGAGAACCACTGACCTAAGTCATTACATATTCTTACATTAGAAACATATCTGACATATTCATGGTGAAATTTTGGCCACTGAAATGGAATTACCGATGGAGACCGGGAAAGAGCCCAAACCAACCCCCGCAGACCTGACGCCCCAACCATGATGAACTCACACATACCACACACTTGGGAAAGCTTGAATCCAGATCCAGATGGTTGTTTAGGCCCACAGGACATTGGACAAGTTAAGGCACAGAGAAATGCTTTGCCCCTATAAATGTTTTTTTTTTCCATACTGTCTGCAGCTCAGTGCATTTGCAGAACCACAGAGGCAATCCGTGTGTATTTCTGGACTTACTGCCCTTTTAACTTCAGCTTTGCAGTTCACTGTCAGGAATATGATTCATTTCTATTAAAACCCTTTATTCCCCTCCCCTTTTCCTTACTCCGAGAGCAATAACGTTCCCCTTGCAAAGCCGCTTCTGAAAGCTGCATAAGGCAAATATGTGATGTTCTTGTCTTGAACGTTTGTTGGGGAAATCTCTATGCAGGCACCTGGCCTGCTACAAAGAGAAAAACGATAGAATCCTCCTTTATGAAGCTTCCTTAGAAAGGAAAGATATTAATGGGTCAGTTATC
Source organism: Chrysemys picta bellii (assembly GCF_011386835.1). Classification (NCBI taxonomy): domain Eukaryota; kingdom Metazoa; phylum Chordata; order Testudines; family Emydidae; genus Chrysemys; species Chrysemys picta. The sequence goes on from NC_088798.1 coordinate 5,590,731, forward strand.
AGCAAGAGGCAAATATTTTTAATCACCTTGCCAGGAATTCATGTGTGTTGTGTTTAACTTGCCAGCATTTCTACTGGTGACCTAATTAGCCAGCAGCCGGATTTGAAAACCTGGCCTCAAGTGATTCGGCTTTATCTCCCTGTGAGACATTGTTTGGATGGGTTAGTTCAGGGGGTGGCCAACCTGAGCCTGAGAAGGAGCCAGAATTGACCAATGTGCATTGCCAAAGAGCCACAGTAATACGTCAGCCGGCCCCCCAACATCCACCTGCCCCCTACCCCCGCCGATCAGCACCTCCTGCCCACCGGCAGCCCCACCGATCAGCACGTCCCCCTCCTTAGCCACACCACCCGATCAGCTGTTTTGTGGCGTGCAGGAGGCTCTGGGTGGGAGAGGGCAGGAGCGAGGGCATGGCAGGCTGAGGGGGGGGCGGGAAGGGGTGTAGTGGGGGCAGAGCCAGGGGTTGAGCAGTGAGCACCCCCTGGCACATTGGAAAGTTGGTGCCTGTAGCTCCAGCCCCGGAGTTGGTGCCTATACAAGGAGCCAAATATTAACTTCTGAAGAGCCCCATGTGGCTCCGGAGCTGCAAGTTGGCCACCCCTGGGTTAGTTGATGACTGCCACTGACTGCTGCCCAGAGAGAAAGAATTGTGCAGATGCAACAACGTGGCACGCCCATTAGAGTAGTCACGCTCGTCATTTCACACACACTGCAGGGGTAGTTTTGATTCTTTCCTGTTTGCAAGATACTCGAGTAGAAATTGATACATTATGCTGCAAATCGATAAACTGACATCAGAGCACCTGCTACCATTCAGATGGTTTTTTTAATACGCAAAGACTATTAACATCTTTTATCTGCAGACCCATGCCTGATGTGGCTTGGCCTTCACAAAAAGATGCAAGGCTAAACTAGACTCTAGCGTGAGGGGAGGGGGTGGCCTCTTAGGTTCTCACTTAGGCTCCACTCCAGCAAAATATTTAAGCTTAACTTGAAGCCTGTGTGTGTGTAGGCCCATTGACTTCAATGGCAATACTCACTCAAAGTTAATCATGTGCTGAAATGCTTTGCTTGACTGGGGCCTAACACTGGTCTGAATCGGGGCACCCCCATTAAAGTCAGAGGTGCGAGTGATCGTTCAGGCAGGGCCGGGGAGTATTTCAGTTACGAGGGCAGTCAACAGCTGCAGGCCTAGAAGTGCGATGCATTTGTGTGAACAAGTTCGGACCCAGTTTAAGGAAACCCCTGTGATCAGGCAACGAATGGGCTTTCTGGATTAGCCATGGGAAGCGGGGCCTTTGACCACTATGACAACTGGGAGGGATTAAACCTGAAAGTGGCTAACGTTGAAGCCCACATATCAGAAGTCTAGACCCAGGGCTGTACGTCAGACGCCTGCCCAGGTGGGGCGAGTCTGTGGTTTGTGACTCTCGGCGACGTGGAGGGTGGGTCATTAGCCAGGATTACATAGCTGTCTCTCACTTCATCAACTTTCTGCCAGTGCAGGGGTATCAGGCATCGGTGTACATCCCCCTGTAATGCCTCGGTCTCATTTCAATTCTTGGGTTTAGTGTGTGGGTGCTCACCTGGGATACACAGGTGGTCAGACTAGATGCCCTGGTGGTCCCTCCTGGCCTGAAGCACTAGACTACTCCTGTAACATGACTTAATCGCTTAGAAATTAGCAGGATAATAAATGAGAAGCCCAAAACGGAGAGGGAGAGAACAGGCTGCTTCCTAAGGCAGTGAGGCTCATCTCCCCCCCAGCCATGCTTCAAACTGGTGCTTTTCCGATTGACTCTCTGATCACACATTTTCCCAAAGAACCCCTGGTCCCGGAAGCAGGGTCAGGCACCGCCCCCCCAGCCTGGACACTCTTCAAAAGTGATATCTTGCCATTTCACCACAGTCCTCTCTGCATCACACCTCGGAGACTGAATTCTCCACGACAGGTATTCCCTCCAGGCCAGGTATGAGGTACCTTTGTGTGACAGGGAAGGAGCCCTGTTCTTTCCTTTCCTGTGCCATACCAGGTCTCAGCACACCAGACCCTCCCAGAGGCCCAAGACACCAGACGCACAACAGCACAACTACATTTGGCTGCATTCTTGGAAAACCTAGCTTCAAGGAACGCCGAATCTCTTACACACACTAACACAGCTGATGCTGTTCCCTTAGAAACACCCGCATGCCCTTCATCTGTCAGCCAGTGGCCAAGGTACCAATACTCTTGCTTCCCTATAGTGGCACCTAATATTCTTTTTAAAGGGCTGAGACTTTACACTTGAAAGTTTGCAGTTCTAGAGTGGTGATTAAAAGCTTGCACTGAAAGCAGAAGAGTCAAGGTGACACAACCGATGTCTCTTAGGATGTCTTACCTTGGATGCAGAAGTGGTCTCTCCAGCTTTAATTTAAGCTTGCAGCATCTCTGGGGTTCATTGGGAACTCCATCAGTGATACAGCTATGGCAGTTTTACGTCAGCCAAGGATTACTCTATGCTGCGGGGCATCCTTGCCTTCCTGGAGTAGGGAAAAGGGACACTTAGTGAGGATTGACTAGCCGTTATGGCCGGGACACAGACAGTCTGACCCAGTGATTGGAGCAGGAGTTAGGAGTCAGGCCAGCTCAGACACCAGGAGGTCAGAGACAGGCCAGAGGGCAAACCCAAAGTTGAGTGTCAGGAGGCAGGCAGGGTCAGCTTCGCAGGAGATCAGAGGCAGAAGGCAAACTTGAGAGCAGAACCATGAATCGGTAACCAGAGTCAGGCCAGGATACCAGGAAGTCAAGCCAGCGGAGCTGGAGAAGGAGCAGGAAGCACAAAACACTTAGTCCAGAGCAAGGTGGATCCCAGTTGCATGGACAACTTCCTGTCCCTGTGCTGGGTTTATATAGATGCTGTGAACCAATCAGGACCCCCAGCAGTCTGCCAATCAGATCCCAGGACTGGAGTCCTCTGTCAGGGTTCAGCTTCTATCCTAGCAACTGTTAACAGGTCACTGGGTGGAGGGTGGAACTGACTAGCTCCTAGGAGCCCTGCAGACCAGTGTTCCAGACCCACGGTCCCTGACGCTATCTGAGTCTGGAGAGCAGAATTACTATTTGTATCGTGGTAGCTCCTAGGGCCCCCAATCATAGACCAGAGCTCCATTGTGCTAGGTGCTGCACAAACACAGAACAGACAGTCCCCTCTAAAGGAGGTTATAATCTAAGAGACAGCAGATGGGTACAGGCCGTTGGGGGAGCATGAGGAAACAATGGGACAATGCTGGCCAGCATGAAACACCTTGGTCACAAAAGCTGGCTCCACGTGGAATTCTGTTGCTCTATCGAAGACAGATTCCAAGGCCTATCAGTATATAAACTTTTATGAGGTGCTCTTGGAACTCATTGCAGGCATGGAACGAAACCCCTGGGCCTGAGTTGGATTGCACTTGCATCGGTGTGACATGGCTGTAACTCAAATGACTTGAGTTGAGTGACACCATTTACGCCAGCGTGAGAGCGCTCAGAGTCGGAGTCCAAGGTTACAGAGATCATCAGAATCCAGTGGAAGAATATAACAAGCAACTGACCTTTCTAAGCTAAGCCCTAGGAAGTCCTGGCTACAGAAAACATCATTCTAGGAACTGTCCAGTAAGGTGGTGCTGAAACCAGAGTATGGCAGTGTGTGCTTTTGGGGGGTTGTAATCCAAAGACAAATTCATGACTCTTAGTGGTTTGCAATACATAGATTGCAGGTGCTACATGGAGTGTGACTTTTTTCTAATACAGAGATATTGCCCAGTCTGTATGCAACATTCAGCAGGGAGAAAAAGCTTATCCTCTTGTAAATTTTTAATCATAAAAAGGTTCATTACAATAAATATACCATGCAAAACATATGTCCCCGCCATTTTAAAACATATAAAGAGAACATTCTGTTTTAAGTGAATATCTTTTATTGAATAAATGCAGTATTTAAGAGCAGTTTGAGTTTTTGACAAGTTTTTATTGAGGTGGGTTGAGGAGTTAAAATATTTCAAAGGGAAGAAAAAGCCCAAATAAAAGTGATATGTTGCAATGTCAAAAAACAGAGCGGAAGAGAAATTGACACAATATAGAACCAGACTTTAGAAAGCATTTCTTTTTAATGTACTAGGGTTGAATACTGCTCGGGGGGAAAGGCCACATTGTAAATTAAGTTAGAGCAAAAGGAAAAATATTATTTAACGGTAAAGGCAACTTTCAAGTGGAAGGATATCAAATTATAGTGAAAAATTCTGTCTATTTCCTCAGCAGGTGTTAGCTCTGTGCTGTAAAACAGCAGTTGCTGATACATAGGGTTTTGTTTTAAAACAATATCTGAAAGTCTCCACAATTCCCAGTAAACTGTTTCTTTGCCATTGTATCTGCTTATTATTCATAACAAAAAAAAGAGAATGATCTAATAATTACCATTAGCCAGGGGAGAAGGGGACTTCTACTAGAACAATACCCTTTTCAAAGCAAATGAAATTTCAGTTCCTAGATCAGAGAATTATTCTTTGTATTGCAGTAGCATGTAGGAGACCCGTATTCCATTGTGCGAGATCCTATACACACCCACAAAGAGAGAGTCCTGGACCCCCAAAAGCTTACCAGCTAACTTATTTTTATGTGTTTGGAAGACAGCAGCTCCTATTACCCGAGACACTCAGTTGCCGGGTTATACTCATCCCCATCTGGAGGTCTGTGGGACTGCTTCATGAAAGCCCTGCCTTCTGAACAAGCTACGAAGAACACTACCGATAGTCAGTATGGGATGTCAAATGAGGCAGACACTGGCTCTGACCCCAAACCCACTGAAGTTAATAGAAGTTGCTCCATGAATAAGGACTCTAGGGCTCACGCTTGCAAACACGGACTCTCCGGCATAGTGCATGTCTGTGAAGCCAATATCGATCATACGGCCCTGATCCTGCAAAGCACATTGATTTCAATGGGAACAATCACATACTTAATTTAAGCACATGGTTAGGTGCTTTGCTCGATTGGGGCCTTCGCTTCACGCATTGCTGTGTCTGCACCTGAGGATTTTAAATCTTATTTTCCCAGCAGCTGAGTCTGGGGAGGAATGGCCTTGTGTTTAAGGCACAAGACTATCAGTCAGTTCCTGGCTTTGCCACAGGCTCTCTGTATGAGCTTGCGTAGGGCACTGATTCACTCCGTGCCTGGGTTCCCCCATCTGTAGAAGGGGCCTAACGGTACTTATCTTCCTCATCTGGACACTGTGAAGACGAACTCATTAACATCTGGGAGGCGCTCAGATACTCTGGTGACAAAGGCCAACAAAAGAGATTAAAGCAGTTAGTGCCTGATCTCCCACTAACTTCAGTGCACTTTGGATCAGATCTTTAAGTGAGGAAAGGGAACCCCCGTTTGACATATGTCGATCTGCAACCCCCTCACCCAACGGTATGTAAATGGATAGGTCAATAGCCCAAATACGGGTTTATGTTTTCCACCCAACAACAAATATAGGCCTCATTACTTCAAAGAAAATTAATGACCTTTTGCTGGAAATTCCCTGGTGAGTTTTCCACTCCACCAAAGACTTAGGCAAATCACTTTCCTTTTCTCTGCCTCAGTTTCCTCAGAAGTATAATTATCCTCATTATACATACCTCCCCCTGGAGTGGTGAAATGCTTGCTCAGTGCTTTGGCAATGCCTAAAGCACCCAGAATTACGTATTGTTTCATTAAACAAATAGGACATAAATATTTGTATCCCACGTCCTGGCTCCCAGATTTACCTGCAAGGAAGAACACCGGCCTCCTGTGAACTAAACGAACCAGCTTCTATTTAGGGCAAGCAGCACAGGCAGGGAGACAAAGAATGGAAGCATCTGATTTAACAGGGGGAGTTGATTAGTCCTACAGAAAAGTGCTTTGGTAAGAGCCAAAGGACCTAATAATGTCAAAAACAATTTGCAGAAATTTTCTGGTCCCAGAGAGACGAAGTCCAAAATACCTTGTTGTGTCTCCGGAATGAGTCCACCAGCTGCTTTCTGCAAAGCCCGAGCAGCTGGCAGCATTATTAAGGTGGAACAAACCCATGGAATTGCTCTCTTGAGTTTACGGCGAGTCCCACCCTGCTCCATGCTAGAGTCACTGGCAAAACTTTTCCTTGTCTTCAACGAGCACAGAGCTTTATTCCTCCTCTCTGAATTTTAAGGTAATTTCTCAGCCCAAGCTAATGCAGAAACTGAAGTCCCTCTGACACTTTGCGGAGTGCTTTCTGCATAGCCGGGGCATAAAATGTCTATTCTTCCCAGTGTGGTAGATTAATATTGGGGACTATGTTAATTGTCCACTTATAATTCTCATCTTCAATGAATCCATTGTCCTCTGATACCAGCATTGGGAGGCTCAACTGACAATCATCAATACCAAAGGCGAAAGTTTTGTACCAGTCTAAAAACATTCTCAGGTTAACACTTTAAGAAATTCTTATAACGTTCACTGGATTATCGACCGAACTTGATTTATACTGATTCACAATTAAAGATCATTACGAAGAGAGATTATTTTACTTGTGTGTTTAATCGGAATTAGAGATCTATCACTATTGTCCTACTGGGAATTGTTTTGCAATGTCCCGCTTTTCTTTGTCTCACAGTGACTGCTGGATGTTCCAAACTGAGACCAGAGCCCATTGTGCTAGAGGCGAATATACTGAACATCACTGTACATGGGGTCGGATCTGAGACTAGGGACAAAAAATAAGTTAAAAATTACTTACGTTGGATGTTTTAAGTTAGCAGGGGACAAAATACATCCTAGAATACTTAAGGAACTGGCTGAAGAGATCTCCGAGCCATTCGCGTTTATCTCTAAGAACTTGTGGAGGAAGGAGCGATCCCAGAGGACTGGAAAAGGGCTATACAAAGTACTTAGCTATACAAAGGGGAACAAGGACAACGCAGGGTATTATTGATCTGTTAGCTTAACTTCAGTACCCTGAAAGATAATGGGGCAAATTGTTTTGTAAGCCCCTAGAAGATAATAAGGTGATAAGTAACAGTCAACATGGATTTGTCAAGAACAAATCACATCAAACCAACCTAATATCCTTCTTTGACAGGGTCACAAGCCTTGTGAATTGGGACAAGCAGTAGATGTGACAGATCTCACTTTTAATAAGGCTTCTGATACTGTCTTGCATGACCTTCTTATAAGCAAACTGGAGAAATATAGCCTAGATGAAAATACTATAGGGTGGGTGCACAATTGATTGGAAAACCATACTCAGAGAGTAGTTATCAGTGGTTCAGTCCAGCTGGAAGGACATATTAAGTAGCGTCCTGCAAGGACCTGCTCTGGGTCTGGTACTTTTCGATATCTTCCTACCTTATAAAGTTTGTGGATGAGACCAAGCTGGGAGAGGTTGCAAGCACTTTGGAGAACAGGATTAGAATTCCAAATGATCTTGACAAACTGCAAAAATGGTCTGAAATAAATAGGATGAAATTCAATAAGGACAAATGCAAAGTATTATACTTGGGAAGGAACAATCAATTACACACATACAAAATGGGAAATGACTGCCTAGGAAGGAGTACTGCGGAAAGGGATCCGGGGGTCATAGTGGATTACTAGCTAAATATGAGTCAACGATGTAATACTATTGGGGGTGGGGAAGCAAATATTCTGGGATCTATTAGGAGTGTTGTAAGCAAGATCCAAGAAGTAATTCTTCTGCTCTACACAACACTGATAAGGCCTCTACTGGAGTATTGTGTTCAATTCTGGGCACCAGACTTCAGGAAAAATATGGACAAATTAGACAAATCCTAGAGAAGAGCAACAAAAATGATTTAAAAAGTCTAGAAAACATGACCTATGAGGGAAGATTTAAATAATTGTGTTTGTTTAGTCTGGAGAAGAGAAGACTGAGGGGGGACATGATAACAGTCTTCAAGTCCATAAAAGATTGTTATAAAGAGGAGTGATAAATTGTTCTCCTTTTCCACTGAAGGAATTGGCGTTACCCAGGGCCCCCTCAACAGGGCAACAGAATGTTTGATTTGTTATCCCAAGGAAACAAAGCTGACGTCCTAGCACAGAGGGAGTGTCATTCAGTGACTTCCCAGTTCCCAATGGATGAGCTAGATCTGCATAGGGGTCAGCATACCTCTGAAATCGAAAGTCCTAGCTCGGTCCCTTTCAATGGACCCATTCCACAGGTCACAAATGCAGCATGTGCACGCACAGGTCGTTTCTCATCCAGCGCCCCCACCGACCAGGTGTCACAGCTTCTATACTGCTGCCTCAGAGACTTAATGCAAGAGGCTATAATCCTGAGGCAGGTCTGTACTTCCAGATGTTCCACATGACACCTCAGCGCCCAGCCCCCTTCCTGCTCAGAGGGACATAGGAGTGTAATCGTCCCTCGCTCTCCCGCTCAGAGGGAGGCCACTCAGGCTGGTCCTGTCTGGCCAGGACCAGAGCCCACAATAGGACTGGGCGATCAATAGTCCCAGTCAGGCTTTAGTCTGGTTTTGGGTGGCTCAACCGGTCAGCCCTTAAACAGAGTCTATCAGGGCTGGCTTTGGCCTGGGCGGAGCTCAGGCAGCCAGCAAGCAGACAGTCTATACGGGAGCTGGTCAGGGAGGCTCCTCTTCAGGGCTAGAGCTTCTCTGAAAAGTGTAGGGAGCCAGCCACTCCGAGGTGGGGTGGCAGGGGGATGCGGGCCCACCCTACTTCACCGCGTCCCAGCCCAGAGCCCTGGCAGGATTGGCTGCCCCTGCGTCGGCGGGATCCAGCCACAACACGCCGAGTGACCCACACCTGGCTCTGCAGCTAGCTGCTCCGTGGCTGACCCTGGGCCACTTCCTGCCTCCCTGGGGTTTGGTACCTGTGGCCTCCAGGCCTCATCCGGCCCCTTGGGGTACACAGCAGCAGGTACTCCAGGCCAGTCCTCATTGGTGTCTGGGGATCCGGAACAGCCAGGCGCAGGTTCCTCTCAGGGACACGACAGAACAGGTGAAGCGTCCTTCTCCTCCACAGGCTCTGCCCCAGCTGTGCTGGAGGGCCAGCCTTTTATACTCCCAGACAGACCCCGGCACTTCCGGCGCGGGGGCAGGGCGATCTAGGCTCCACCCTCCAAGGGGAGTGTAATGGTCCCTCGCTCTCCAGCTTGGAAGGAGGCCACTTGGCCTCACTACAAGGGGGAATTGCCTGGACTGCCTCAAATCTTCACTCAGGGCCCAGGAATGGCCAGTTCCAGCTGTTTCTTAGACAGGTACACACACCCCTTTCCCCAGCAGGACTCTGTTCTCGTTTTGCTCGGGGGACACGCTCCACCTTTTTCAGTGCGCTGTGCTGGAGTTCATGAGACCCACTGCCGGAATGAGCCAGGGGAACAGCTCCAGATCTCTGCACAGGATCCGGAGGCCTGCGGCGCCAGAACTCTCCCCTTGATCAGATTTCTACATCCTGTGGCCCTGGAAACAGCACGCGATAGGGATACTGGTTTTTCTCTGTCACAATGAACTGCACAGGAGGGGCATTGCATGGGGGCGTGTAAGATTTCCAATCACTACTAGAGATTGCCTCCAGATTGATACTTCCACAGGACACTCCAGAATCAATGCCAGAGAAGTTCAAATAATGTCCATAGGCTAGCTCGGACTCATCCTTAATGGCACAGGAGACACATGTCCCAAGAAGTTAACCCTCTGCTCTCCAGGGGCAGCGTAGCCCTTGATCTACTAAAGTCTGCACGACTGCTGAACAGGTGCATTCTGCTCTACATGTCAGGTCAAAGGTGAAGAGAGTCAGCAAGGTCAGCGCCACACAGCTCCTTCTTAAAGGGTCCTGCAGGCACATCCGTGGGAAAGCTGGGAGGTCGCTCAGCATCGTGCAGGGTTGGACCCTCCCTGCATTTACAGCACAGCACCCAACATCTCAGACAGGTTTGTCTCCCTGAAAGTGTTTCAAAGCCAAACCGTTGCAGAAAACAACATTCAAATATGGAGCTAGAGGCTGCCAATGTGATGTGAGTAAAACCCCACTCGTGTGATTAGGTCCCAATTCCCCTGCACCGTTCACCATCCTTTGTCTGTCCTGTACTACTGTACTTTGAATAATGTGTGGTGTGTATAGAGATGGATAGATTGGCTGAGTGGGTGGGACTAAATGGGTGGATAAGACAGATGCTCGCATTAAGTATGAGATGAACTTGAGAGGTCCCCATCGCTTACAAGTGGCAAAGGTAGTCAAGGGGGAGGGGAGGCGGGAAACAGCAGCTGGTGGCTCAGAGAGAAGAAAAAAATACAATAAAACACCCCTGGATGGTGCTTGACTTTTTGCAGTGTCTGTTTAGCTCCATTTGTTAGATGGTGCTAATAAAACCCAGAATACCAGCCAGGAGAACACACTGGAAACATTATGTAGGAATTTATGAGTTTATTGGGTTTTGTTTTAACTTTTAACGCTCTGTTCTGAAACGCAGATGAATTTTTGATGCACTGGGAGCCGTGCGGAGCGTGGACCTGGGGGGAACGCCAGACTAATGAGCACGGAGCCCCCTTAGGCGGAGCCCATCTGTGGGCTTCACTGTTTATAAGACCAGAAGCTGGATAAACGCTTCACGTAAGCTCCACTGACTCCATTAGAACAAAGGGAAGCAATATTGCTTAAGCACAGGGCTTAATTTGCAGTGAAAGAGGCTCAAGCAATTGTTTTACATTCATAACTGACGCAGGAAGCCCAGAGGTGCCGGAGTTAAGAACGGCCAAGCCTAGAGGTGCCGGGGCTCAACCCCGGCCCAAATGAAGCACTGGTAAGCAACCGGTGTTAGTGTATTCTTGGGATGGTTGGAAGGGACACAAATGTATCAACGACCAGCAAAATTCCCGTGGCATCACTAAAGTCCCACGCAACTTGCCTCTGTGTATCAGATTAATGCAGTTGCTATGGGATTTAACGGGTACCCGGGCCTCATAACGGGCCTCTTCACGGGGCTGACTTTCACCCTAAAAATGCAGTTAAACTTGTATGAAGATAACTCACAAAGTTTGAGGTCAGAAGGAACCGTCATGAGCATCACTCGACAGGATGTTTAGGATCTATAATGTGTTTGATCTGCAGCTCGTGTAAATCAAAGTGAACGGCGCTACGCCGGTTTGCACCAGCTGAGGATCTGAGCCACAGTGTCTATAGCTTATACAGGGCCCAAAGAGCTCAGACTGTCTACAGCAGGGTGCATGCTATCTGGAGCGGCTCACAACCGGGAGTGCCTGCCTCAGGGCAGACTGTCAGAAAACAGGGCAGACATCCCAAACTGGTGATGTGTTCTAGAATTAGATTTCAGCAAGACAGTGACAAATGTGGACTCCTGGATCACCATGTCAGTCTCACCATGGAGTCACAGACAGTCCCCATAGACTCTCCAGTCTATCCTGCCACCCAGACAAACTGGACATTGTGATAAAATGGTCACTTGCACCAAAAGTCACATCACATTTAAGTGGCTTCCAGGCCCGAGAGACCAGTCACTTACCCCAGATCAATTGATACTGTAGATCTTACACCAAAGACAAGGCTGGCAGCCAATTCTATAGTAAACTAACTACAGGTTTACTAGCTAAGAAAAGGAAATGAGAGTTATTGAGAGGTGAAAGCAGGTGAAATAGATGCACAGGTGAGTCACAGTTTGTAATCCAAATAGTGGCAGAGATGTAAAACTGCCGGTTTCCCAAAAGTCTTTTCAGGGTATCCAGATAGTCTCTGGGGATCTCCACTTTGTATCTGGTTCACGCCCCTGTAAGAGTCCAAACAGTCCAGAGATCCAGGATCTTTCCTCGAATCCATACTTACAGCTTCTTCTCACAGAAAACAAGCTGACAGGGTCACTACCCACATGGGCTTTTCCTTTGATGGCAGAGAGTGACGAACGCATTGTGAGTCTTTGGCCTCCGATCATCACACACAATGACCACTCGCTTTGAAATCAGCACTTTTCAGTTAAAGTTCTTCATCTGCATTCCACAAGGCTTCTTTCTTGTTTGATGGGTTATTTAGTTGCAGGGGTAACACAATGTAAATGTTTGCTACTATATTATAACGGGATACAGATAAGTGAAAACAATGCAAGTATCACCCCACTAGTTTTCATGACGTTTAAACCCCAAATACACTCTTACACATTTAACAATCACTTTGATCTATTCTAATATACAAGTGAATTGGCCTGGGGCTCGGGCGTGAGCTGGCAACCGATCTGCCAGCATCATTTGTCTGCACATTGCAGGCCACAGAACTATACCCACCCACTTCTGTAATAGACCCTTAACCTCTGGATGAATTATTGAAGTCCTCAGATCATGGTTTATAACAATGCAAAGCAGTTGCTGTAATTGGGTGTTCGTTGTTTTGCACAGCAATTATGAAACACATGGTTTTGTACAGGACTGAGAGCAATAGTCCGCTAAACCCAGGGTTGTAAATTTAATCCTTGAGGGGGCCACTTAGGGATCTGGGGCAAAAATCTGTCTGCTTTGAGCAGGGGGTTGGACTAGATGACCTCCTGAGGTCCCTCCCAACCCTGATATTCTATGATCCTATGAATTACTAGGAGCCAGGAAGGAATGTGATCTTAATCTAATCTAACCAACTCGGAAAATCTAATAATGCTGAGCTCTTACGTAGCACTCTTCAGCAGGAAAGGGAGGTGCTATCATTGTCCCCACTTTAAAGAGAAGGAAACTGAGGCACAGAGCGGGTACATGGCACATAAACAACAGATGGCTGAGATATACTAGCAAGCTGGGCTGGAGGCAGAGTTGAGAGAATAATTGATTTTTTTTAAGTTCAGGGGCTGAACTGAACAATCAAAAAATTGGTTTGGTTCAACCCAAAATTGAATTTCTTTCTCTGAAATGAAAATACCTTCTGGTTGAACACAACATTTTGTTCAACCCACAATGAAATGTATTCAGGTTTTTCATTTTGCTGCAGGCCATTTTCAGGTGTTCCCTCCTTTTCCTTGTGTATAAAAGCAAAATTTCTACATGAAACGCCATTTCTAAATGAAGAGTTGAGACGGATCCTTTGGAAGTGGCCAGAACAAACCATTCTGACTTTTTCAAAAAAAAAAAAAAAATTTTTTTTAAAATGTCAGCCACAACTATTTACCTAATTCATGAATAATTCTGATGCCCTCCCCAAAAACCTACATTTTCCAGCAAATTTACTATTCACTCAAAAAATAGATTTGGTGAGCTCCAGCTGGAGGGAACAAAAAGAAGAAGATATGCGCAGTTCTTAGCCAGGCGGCTGTTTTCTCCAGGCAAGGTGCGTCCTAAGCAGCAATTCAGGTGAGGATTCAAGCCTTTGTTTAAAGGCAACTATTTGCTGCATTCACCCAACTCTGCTCTTTAGAGACGCCAAATGAGAGAATGATGTTGTTTAGTTACAATATATTTTTTTAACGTGACCATTGCTTTGGGTTTGCTGCGAGCGTAACAGCATGAGACATCTGGGTTTAATATGAGCTGTCTAGACAAACTCGCCCAACACGGAAAAGGTGATTGGAACGAAAGGCTGGCAAAACCAATCAATCAATCACAGTCTCTCCAGAAACAGAAAGGTGTTTTTGTAACAGTCACCTCACCAGTTAATTTTGCCGTGAGGAAGTAGGAGGGGAAATCATTCAGAGGGAATCGGGGAAATACCGGATAGGTTCGGTTTGTTGGTATTTAAATATAAAATCATGGTTCTTCCAAAGCATCTTTACGAGACAGCAAAGCTATGTGGCATTTAGAGCCTGACAGAGGTTCTGAGTAACCCCAGCTGCTGCAGACTTGAAATGAATTGTGGATGCGATGCAGGGCCCTGTGTGCCTTTATGTGCAGCTGCAGCAAAGAATTCCAGGGGCAATCACAGCCCCATTATTATATTCAGCCCCATCTGGGCACACAAAGACTCAGATATGGGGTTTAGAAGTGGGGAAGTGTGCAGTTTTCATACAGCAGGTGAGAACTGACTGGTGCCAATGTGCCCTGTGATAAGGTCAGGGGGTCAAGGGAAGGGTAAAATTCAGGATAAAAGGGTGCTCTCTCCATAGGCACCGACTCCTCCAGCCCTGGAGCACCCATCAGCACTGCCCCCCACCCGATTAGCTCCTCCCTCTCCCCCAGGCGCATCCCGCCCACTGCGATCAGCTGTTCAATGGTGTGCAGGAGGCGCTGGGGGGGGGGGAAGGGGCAGAACGGGGCAGGAAGAGGCGGAGCAGGGGTGTGGGCTTGGGGAAAGGGGTGGAGTGGGAGCAGGGCCTGGGCGGAGCAGGGGTCGAGCAGCCTCTGGCAACTCAGAAAGACGGCATCTCTGACTCTCTCTCTCACACACCCCCTAGAAAATGCTACCCGAGCCTTGAAGACAAAAGGACTTTCCAAAGTGCTCATTCCATTTCGTGCGATTAGCTACCCTCGATTGCCCTGGCAAAGTGATCCGCTAAGTGTGTGTCTTTCTTCCCTGAAAGGACACGTCTGTGTCCAGCAGTGTCTGCAGCAGAGCCGGTGCCAAGAACTGCTTTCTCGTCTCGTTACTATGCTCTGCCCATTGCCTGGTTTAATTTGCCCAGACTGTAATCTATTAAGCAAGAGGCCCTGAATGAATCATGTCACAGCTGGGTATTTTGCAGGTGCTGCTCTTTGCAATGAGCAGAGATAAATCAATCAACGCCAAGGTTTGGGAGACATCCAGAAGGTTCTGGGTCTGAGCCACAATAGCCGGTGAGAAAATAATAAATATAAATGGCACCTTTTATGAGCCGCTCTCTGCTGTAACATTCCAAGCACCTTGCAGACAGCAAAGCCACAGAACACACGATACACCATTAAAGCTCATGTACCGTTTGGGGGCCCCGATCCTGAAAACATCTCCCAGCAGGCATTCGGCACCTCGCAGCATCAGTCTCTGTTTCTTGACATCTTCCTCCCACCTGTGGATGGTGAATCCAAGTAAAAATCGACGATTCCTCTCTCTGCTGCCTGCCCACAGCACAGGCTACCTCGCTGGATTAGAGAGGTTACATGTCACACACGTCTCTTGGTTTTGGAGAGGGAGAATAGGTGTTGGTGCTTTTATACGGAGCGTATTATATTGCTGTGAGTTGGGCTAAATCTTCTTATAGGGCAGATGGGGCTCTTGACTTCCATTCAGAATAAATATAATGCAGCCATTGTAACCCAGGGGCTGAAACAACAGCAGTGGCACCCAAAATCGCAGGCACGTGGAAAAGCTAAGTAGATGCTGAATCATGCGGATCCCGAGTTTCAAATTCAGGGGGCAGGGCTTTGATTGGTGGCGCTAGTGTGTGTACACACACATGCACACACGCCAGAGAGAGGCGAGACAAAACGGAAGGAAGTCGGGCTGGGAGAGACAGCCTGGACAAGGCCGGTGTAGGACCCTGGAAGAACCTAAAGGCATGCCTTCTGGAGCTGGAGAGGTTTGGGGTTGCAACCAGAGAGACTATCCCCCGTTTTGGTTCCTCCTGCGTTCACAGAGGCAAGACTTTGTAACTGAACAAGACGGGATCAAAGAAAAGATGAGATTCCATCATCAGTTTCTACTCCTGTCTGGAACACCCCACCAAGCCCCGAACTTTGATTAGCTGCTCGGGTCAAAAGGGGTAACAATATGACTAGCTAGATCGAGGGTTCACAGATAGCATATGGGGGGAGCAAACCACACCTACTAGATTGTAAACTCCTTGGAGAAGGTACAACACCTTGTGCCAGGGGGTGCTGGGCCAAGACTGGGACTCCTAGGTGTTACCTCTACACAAATACTAAATACTACTACTCCCAAGGAGTAAGAGTGGTGCTTCTTTATATACGTTTTGATATGGGCCAAAACTGGAACCGTGTTCCCAACCAAACTTTGAGGGTTCAGATGAAATGGGACCCAGATCCCAACCTGCCCTGGTTTTGGTTTAAGTTCTGCAATGCAAAAACTCAGCCTATGAGATCTGGCCAAATCCATGTTTGCCTAGAGAAGCCAACATCATTTCCCCCCTCCCTCCCACCCATACACATCCATGTCCTCTTTGTGGGTTAGACAAATGGGACCTACCATGTGCATCGCTTTGTAAGGCCCACCTGAGCGTTTACAAAACCACCTCCAGCTCTGCATTTTGCCAGTCTCTCTGATCTATACATTTAGTAAAGTAAGCCCCAATAGGGTTTTTTTTTTTAGCTTCTACCCCAGGTCTTGCTGTTACATGTAGAATCCAGGTCATGGATAGTGGTGATCGGAGGACTCCACGACCCCCTCCACATCACAGATCCGTGCCCTGTAATAACTATCTATGCAGGACCAGAGACGGACACTGTGAGTGGGCTGTCACTATGGCAGCAGGGTAGCCAATGGGTTAGCACACAGCTCAAAGATAATAGCATACAAACATAGCAGAGAAGGGACAAAGGAAAGGCTTGGCTTACTTCTCCTTCCCAACCCAGCCTTCGCTTTTTGGGGGAGGGGAGGTTTCCACTTCCTATACCCCGCACCCAGGTCCTCTGTACAAGACTCTCGTTCAGACTTTGCAGAGGATCCCAAGACACGGCCCTTAAAGTCCCTTTAAATCTGCCTCGCAGGGATAATAGGCC
Source organism: Chrysemys picta bellii (assembly GCF_011386835.1). Taxonomy (NCBI): domain Eukaryota; kingdom Metazoa; phylum Chordata; order Testudines; family Emydidae; genus Chrysemys; species Chrysemys picta. The sequence continues at coordinate 5,607,366 of NC_088798.1, forward strand.
ATGCCAGGGTATGCATGATGGGATTGGCAGACAGGGCTTCGTGCACAATGATCATGCATGAAAGAACTGAGGGAGGATTTAGTTTTAGAAGGCATCAAGGCCGGACAAGGCAGGAATTAATCACTCACAGGGGCTTGCTATCTTGGCCCTGATTCAGAGGTGGGGAACTCGTAGCAAGAATGCTGCTGTGGACACATCTCTCCCAAAATGTCTGGCTGGGTAGGTGATTGTTTAATGCTCCTCTTTAAGGTGGGCTGATGCTTCTGTTTGAGTGTTGCTAGCACAACTTTATGGCCCCTTACCTGGCCTTAATCAACTTTAATTTAAGTTCATGCTTTTATTTGTCAAACATTGGTACCATAAAACATCGATTAAAAACGTCACTGCCTCTGCTCTGTGTAAAGGGATACAAATAATGCCCACGATTGCACCAATTAAGGGCTCAGGAAAAACTCTAGAGTTTGACTTTTGTTGTCAAGGTACTTCTTAGAGGTCAAGCAAAGCAGATTGTTAAAGGCGAGAGGTTATGTCAGATGAAGATCCTTTTCAGGTTTGGGGAGGGTGGAAATAATCTGCACCTGGGCAGGAAAGGTTCTTTAAATTTTGGAAAAAGTCATTTGAGAGTGTATTTAATGCTCATGAAAAGTGACAGGAGGAAAGGCCTGAAGACTCAAGCCCCGCATCCACAGAGGGGTATCAGTTGAGCAACAGGAACGTAAGGTCCAGGGTCATGCAGACCTGGAGAAATCAGGTAGGGAGGTCTAACACACAGCCTCAGTAAGAGGGCTTAATACCACATTCCTAACATAGCATTCCTGTAGGATACATGACACATGCAGAAGTCACGATAGGGTGTGGAGATATAACAGGTGTGACCAACACTCATCTGGGATGATCTGTATAAACGCATTTGCGGTTCTACCACTTCTGAGCAATGGGACAATGATTATTTACTTTACAGTAATGCCCTGAAATCCCATTGTGCTAGGCGCTGTACAGACCGGACCTGATCTAGCTCCAACTGAAGTCAATGGTGTAAGTCACATTGACTTCAGAGTAGCAGCACCAAGCCCAGACTTAGTCACTAAGCCCAGAACAGCTTACTTTGTAAAGGGACAAGGCAGAAAGGAGTCACGGCTCTCCCCCTTTTACAGCTGGGAAACTGAGGCAGCAGGAGGTTAAATGATTAGCTCAAGACCACGCACGGACTTTGTGGCAGTCAGCAATTAGACCCAGATCTCCTGAAATCCATGTCAGTGCCTTAAGCACAAGACCTTTCTTCCTCTCTAATCATCCCAAACTCATACTGAAAATTTTTTTTGCCCCACGCTAAACGCACGTGTTCTCTCTTGTGCTCTCCCGCCATATAAACTTACATGTGTTGTGGGTGCCCATACACACACACACACACACACACACAAACACACACACACGGTGCATGTAAACACACACACATACATACTTGGTACGTGCACAGAGGTTTCCATTTCCACTGTCTTTTCTGAAGTCTTTTGCTGGTCTAGTTGTCTCTTTTCTTTGTTTCAATAACAATCCAAGATGTACCAAGTTACTCACACTGGGGGAGTCTAAGTAGGAGGCAGACAGATGGTATCACTGTCCCACAGGTAGCATGAGTGTTTTGCTGTAAGTACTAATTTACTAGCACAACATTTTATTAAAGAGCAGCTGAGCTCTCCCTGGAAATTCTGAAGAACTATTTTCTTCCTCTCTTGACCTTGCCTGTATTTCTCCTCCTGCTGCCTTTATTGCAGAGATTGCTTACAAGAAATTCTTTCCAGAACTCCCCCTTTGCTTGTTTCCCCACCTGCAATCCGTATCCTCGATCTGTGACACCACAATCATTTCCCCAGCAACCGCTTCGTGGAGTAGCTCTCCGACAGCCGCATCCCGCTTCCTCTCCTCCACATTCTGATTTCCCTGATCTCACAGCAGTGTGGCACAAGGAAACGTGGTGATGCCGCATCAAGAGAGAGCCATAATTCCAAACAAATGCCAGTTCATGGGCATGGCCTAATCCTCAACCCTGGAGTCTTGCTGCATCTCCTGACCATCTTCTTCCACACCAACTCCTGTGCACCTCTTTCATATATGCCAAGTTTCTTTCCTTTCCTTCACATCCCCCCCTAAAAATAACCACCTGTTGCATCCTGTCTATGGGCCTGATCCTGACTGCAAGGGAAGCTAAAAGGTGCTTAGCACCTTACAATATCAGGTCCTGTGTGCAGGGCTTAAATTCTCAGAGTATTTCCCACAGCCCCCATGGTCTCCCCCCTTCCAACACGGTATAAAAACCTCCAGGGCCCCGCAGGGGAGGGCTTCAGTCACTGGGCTGGCAGGGGGAGAGCTTGGCTTTCTGCCCCTGCAGCAGGGTGGTGGAACTAGGGACTTCTGCCCTGCGGGGCGGCAGGGCTCTGGACTTCAGCTGAGAGGAAGCGGGGTCTCAGGGCTTTAGCCCCGTGGGGGCAGGGCACAATGAGGCTCGGGGCTTCAGCCCTGCGGGAGTGGGGGGGGAGGGGCACTGGAGCATGAGGCTTCAGCTCCATGGGTTTGAAAGTATTTACTGGAACTCTGCTCCAGACAGCTCCAGCTGAATTTAAGGCCTGCCTGTGAGAGCTAACAGAGAATCATATCCACCCACAACTCCTCTGTCTCCTGTTTGTCAACTATTCTGCATCACCTTGGACCAAGATTGTGTTAACTGTGCTACGTAAGGAGTAATTATTAGCATTACACTTAAAGCATTAGGGAGGCAGTGTGGCCTAGTAGATAAACACCGGCCTGGGACTCGGGATCGCTGGATTCTAGTCATGGATTGGCCACTGGCCTGCTGGGTGACCTTGGGCAAGTCACTGTACCACCCGTGCCTCAGTTTCCCCATCTGTAAAATGGGGATAACGATAGTGACCTTTGTAAAGCGCTTTGAGATCTGCCAGTGAAAGGGCCAGACACCAGGTAGGGATTATATTATTATTAGCGAATGATAATTCAACCAACCATGTCACCTCCAACTCCTCGAACCCCTTCCCAGCTTTCTGTCTCCTTCCACATCAGGCACAGTCTCTTTGTCTTCACGGTCAGTGCTCCACACAGCAGACACGAAGAGGCTGAATTATTCCTTCACGGCAATTAAATTCTTTGACAACGATGGCAGAGAAAAGGTACATGCATTAGCCTTACCTAGAGATTGTGGCGTCTGACTGATGGCCAGCCATGCCCCTGTAGTAGAGAACAGAGAGCAGGTGAATTACCAAGGCCTTGTTTAACCATTAAGGTCACTATGCAGCTCAAGAAAGCATCCTGCAGGATCCTTGCAGCTTTCTTGGACTGAGATCAAGGTTCAGTGAGCAAATTTCCTTTGGATTCAGTGTACTGTACTGATCAGCCCATCAGACAGGGGGCGCTCAGTGGTGGGGAAGGTTTATTTTGTGTCATTTGCAAGGCCATAAACTAGTGTATTGTCTTCATAAATACAGCATCAAGTCACATCCCTGGTAAGGATATAAATATACTATCATATCAGCCTGCCAGAGCTATTAATACACATCTGATATTTACACAGTGCCTGTTGCCCTCAAAAGTCCCGAAGCCCCTTTACATCTGCATACAAACACCACTCTGGCCAGGCCACCTCCAGCACCAGAAGCTGGTAACCTCCGTACTCCTAGTGTTCCACTTCAGTTCAAGTAGCGGGGGCCTGTGTTTTAGGACAGAAGGATCTCTGCTCTATCCACTGTTGCCATGAAATTTTAAATGACCAGTGACAGCCAAGCTGACTTGGGTAGCCACAAATTTGCACACCGGCCATCCCGTGATTGCTCGTGCCCTACTGAATAGGGAGTGAAATCTCATCGTCTGAAGCTGAAAAGCAAGGTTGAGGAGAGACTCTTTAGAGACAGCGCTACTGCTGCAGCTAGGAGCCACACAGACCTGTGCGTTATTGCAACACCGTTCTTTCCGCAAGTAAACAAAGCACTTGTCTTGCTAGCCTGTGCATTCCCTCCCTTGAGCAGCTGGCCCTCGTAGCCACAGATAAGGGAAGAGCAGAATTACAGAACAAAGAACCTTGCCCCTGGGAGCCGATGTCTTAATTTAGTTCCATGCCTCAAGGACCTAATGCCTGGAACAAGGAGGCGAGCAGGAAATAGAGTGAATTCAGTGGTTATATCTTGCGGTTCTGGGATCAGGTGGCAATGCATTGACAATGTGTTGAAAGGAGATCATGGCTGGCAGGCAGGAGCTGGGAAGTCTGGTAAGGCAGCATGGATAGCCCACAGGACTGGAGGGGAATGGGTTTGAGGTAATGCTTGGAGCCATGTTCGGTCCCCTGCAGCCAAATATCCCTCCAGCACCCCATTGAGTTCAGTATTGACACGATGAATGCCAAAGAGGCATGGAAGGACAGGAAGTTTCCTGGGGGCTCAAGTATTGGACTGACAGCCAGAACTCCAGGGATCTATTCCTGGCTTCACAGTTTGGCAAGTCACTTACCCTCTGGTCCAGTATATTTCCTTGTAGCTAACACTAGTTGTAACAATTGTTCTTATGACTGTAATCTCTGGAGATCCCAAATGAGATCATGCCCCATTGTGCAAGCCTCCCTACAAACACCCACCTCTCTGCCCTGAAGAGCTTACAACCTAACTAAAGTAGGCTGACAAAGGAAGCATTATCCTCCCATCTCAGGTGTTTTTAACAGAAGAGAAACCGAGGCACAGGGAGATTTACATGTCTTGACCAACTTCACAGCGGGGGAGTTTGCAGCAGAATGAAGAACCCAGGTCTGACCCCAGTCCAGTGTCTTACCCACACTGCCATTCTTCCTCTCTCAATGAGCATTTTGAGGTTTATTTAGTGAATGTGCATGCAGTACTTTGAGATCATTGGTGAATCACGCTAGAGAAGAGCAACGTCTTATTCTTCGGGTTACTATTTTTAAAAGATGATTATGGTAGATGCTTCCTTGCATTAAAATCTTTCCAGCGGTTGAGTACAGCATGCCGACGACGCTCAGAATAGCAGCATTTGGAACGCGCAGCACAGCTGAATTAAACAGAACAGACATTCACATGGTTCTATTTCTTGACCAAAATAAAACAGTTTGAAAACCTGTGTTCTTTTTTTTGTTATTGTGAGTGCAAATGTAATTAGTCTCACTCGCTCTAATAATATATCGCAGCTGTAACGACACACTGGATTTGAATGAAAAGCTGGGACCTCCCTGCACGTTACGGCCCTTTTAGCTTGTACCAACTCCGATACAAACTTTGTCGTTCCTGCTTGATTTCTCATTCAAAGTACAGTGGGGTCCTCTGTCTTTGCTGGAAGACCTGGGCAGGACCTAATTAGTGATGTCACATAAGACAGCAACCTTCCCCCAAAGTAAGGAGAGAGGATTTTGAATCTCTGAGGCTATGGACCTATTTACACTAAAAAAAAAAAAAAAAAAAAAAAAGGAGGGAGGTCTTGTTACTAGACACTCGTCCCCTGGCTTAGCTAAAGTGTGTTTCATAGAATATCAGGGCTGGAAGGGACCTCAGGAGGTCATCTAGTCCAACCCCCTGCTCAAAGCAGGACCAATCCCCAGACAGATTTTTGCTCCAGATCCCTAAATGGCCCCCTCAAGGATTGAACTTACAACCCTGGGTTTAGCAGGCCAATGCTCAAGCCACTGAGCTATCCCTCCCCTTCCTTTGCCTTCCCTTGAGGAGTACATAGGATAGAACCATGTAGCAGCAACGTCCCTGAATTATGTTACAGTCTTGAATAACTTGCAGGTCCAGAGGCAGTGTGGTCCATTATCTAGAGCACTACACTGGGACTTACGAGAACTGGGTTGTGTCACTGATCAGCTGCCTGACGTTAGGCTAGTCACTTCCCCTCTCACCCTTTGTCTGTCTTACAAGCTTTTTGAGGCAGGGACCCTCTTGCTATGCGTTTGTACTGTACCTAGTACAACAGGGCCCTGATCATGGCTGGGCCCTCCAGGCATTACTATGATATGAATCACAAGAGCAACACAACCGCACAGTTAAAATTCTTTCTGCCGTGCAAGACAGATCTGTATTTTAACGTATCAGGACATAGCTGTGTTGTAAATGCATCCTATGACAGTTGCTTTTGAAGCCTAAGTTCTGGTTCCCAGCAGCATTTTATCCCCTGGTGGATCTGCAACTGAGGCAAACTGCAAAGTTGCAAGCCCCACGGCACCAGTCCAAAGCACACGGCACCAGTCGAATCTACACTAGTGGCTAAAATCCCAGTGTAGACAGAGAATGAACTTCACCCTCCAACATCCTCAGACAAACAGACAGTGTATGATTCCTAGTGTGAAAACAAGTTGGAAAAAAACATTAAATAAAAACCTTTGAGCGAGTCTTTAGATAGCATCATAAAAGCAGTAAAAGGGCATATTTTGCTCTTCATGTCCTTTTAAGCTCTGAGGTTTCACCTTTAAGTTCTTTCACGGGCAATGAAAACACATCATAAGGCAAAGGAGGTACAAAAAGCTACGGAAGAAAAGAGAGCATTGGGGCTCATTCTTTCTTTATAGCAATATTGAAACATCAACCTGTCCAGGGGTTCCTCCCACCACCACCTCTATCTTCTACTCCCATCATCCAGCAGCCCCAAGGACAACTCTGCACAAAAGGATGCAGAATCCCCAATAATTGCGCTTCCTACCACAGTGTTGAGCACCGGCAGGCAACAAGGTTTGTTGCTAGATATTAGTCGTCCAGACAAAGCTAATGGAAGCTTCAGGAGACGGACAAGACACAAGAGAGGAAACAAACTACAGTAATAATGAGTAACAATCCAGCTAACGAACTCCACAGGGGAGTCCTCATCTGGAAGAGAATCAGAGCGTAGAGATACTTGACTGTCTAGGGGCGAGGGGAAAGATTTTAACAGTAAGTCCCAGTTGGATATTTTAATTCAAGGTGAGTTAGTATTTTCCTGATGGGGCTAGTTATAGCTTCCAGTGAAAGAAACAGTTAGCATTGCTAAACAGCCAGTTCGACTAAGGCTGCATTTGCTTTGGGCACTCTCATCATCCTCAGAGCATAGTCTCAACGTTTAAAATCAAATGTTGAGTTACCAAAAAAATAACAGCTTGAGCTTGTCCTGCGACAAAGGCAAGCACAAATGGGATGATGAGCCTGTTTTAGGAGTAATACTGTGAACTTTCTGTCCTACTCAATCCAGAGAACTTTTCATCAACGGAGCTGGAAATGCTTTACAGAATTGGGCCAGATCAGCAGATGGGTCAACTTGAGTAGCTTTATTGAAGTAATTAATTTTACCTCATAACAACTCTGTGACATAGGACAGCATTAGAGCTGTACAAACAAACAAACAGAGATTTTCACCTCATGGGAATATTTCAACTTTTCTTTCATCCTGAATTAGGATAAATGTTGTGGAACAAAAAATTTTGATTTTGAAATAGTGAAATGCTTAGATATCCCCACAGATATCTGACTCCCATGATGCATCACACAGCTCAGACAGAGTGGAGACTGTTGCATCATGGGACTTGTAGTCCAGTCAGCAAGGAGAGAATAGGAGCATGAGACACCTGAACTACAGCTCCCATGAGACAACGCAGCACCATAGGGAAATGCAGTCTAATGTTGGACTAAGTAAACCAAATTATTTAGATTTGGGTTGAATCAACCCAAAACAAGATATTTCTTTTTGGTTTCCCTGAAGGAAAATAGCATTTCAGCAAAATTGAAATCTTCCAGCTGAAAATTTTCAATTTTAATGGAAGCTACATTGTCCATCAAAAAATCACTTCAACAGAAACTTCCCAACCAGCTCTAGTCAGAGGAATTAATGTCACTTTTCCCATTTAAGATGATGAATAAGTGCCTTGTGTAAGGTCACATAGTAAATCTGTGGCAGAGTTGGACACAGAACCCAGTTTTCCAGACTGCCGGGCTTACGTTTTAACAATAAAAACCATGCATCTTTTCAGTCTATGAGCCACAAACCAGTGATCAATGATTGGCCAGGAATCCACTCCCAAAAGGTGTCAGGGATTTATACAGCAAATCAACAGTAATTTGTATCTGGCACCAGAATGAAAGGTGTATTATCCTCTGTCGTATCAAAGATCTCTAACCCTGTCTGCTGGAGCATCTCTTTGCTTATTCTCAATTCATTATTCTCCAAACCTGATAATTAAAACACAAAAACCTACCAGTCTCACCCCACACATCTCAGCAGAAGAGGTAACAGCAGAGCGATACAATGAGTAAGCGCTTCTGTTGCTAAGGCTCCAGCATTTTGACTAAGAATACCATAGGGCATTTACTCCTATAGTACACCAAGTATTAGCATAAATAATTGATGCCTGAAGTAGAGTTGTCAGAAAAACGTGAACCCAGATAATTTTGTGATACAGCTTCCTTGATAACTTAACTACATTTGTTTGCTTATTCACAAATGCTGATATCGTGGAGTGACTCTGCCACTCATTATTAATAGCTGCTTATTATTCCTATTACTGTAGTGCTTAGAAATGCAATTGTGTTGGGTACAGTACACACACACACACACACACACACACACACACACACACACACACACGGTCCATTTTCATAGATTCAAATGCCAGAAGGGACCATGACGTCATCTAGCAATATGACCTCTTGTATAGCACAGGCTATTAAATATTACACATTTCATAGAATCATAGAATCTCAGGGTTGGAAGGGACCTCAGGAGGTCATCTAGTCCAACCCCCTGCTCAAAGCAGGACCAATCCCAACTAAATCATCCCAGCCAGGGCTTTATCAAGCCTGACCTTAAAAACCTATAAGGATGGAGATTCCACCACCTTCCTAGGTAACCCATTCCAGTGCTTCACCACCCTCCTAGTGAAAAAGTTTTTCCTAATATCCAACCTAGACCAACCTAGACCCCCCCCACTGCAACTTGAGACCATTACTCCTTGTTCTGTCCATTACTCCTTTGCCCCTTTATTGAACCCAATAATTTGTGTTTGGCTCAAGCATCTCTCCCAGAAAGGGATCCAGTTGTGATCTGAAGCCATCAAGAGATGGAGAATCCACCACTTGCCTTGATAGTTTGCTGCAAAGGTTAATCACCCTCGCTGTTAAACAATTAGTGCCCCGTTTCTAATTTGAATGTGTCTGGCTTCAGCTATAAGCCATTGATTCTTGTTCTGCCCTTTACTGCTAGATTAAAGAGCCCTTTAGTACCTGGTATTTTCTCGCTGAGAAGGTACTTATTATACCGTAATCAAGTCACCTCTCAATCTTCTTTATGACAAGCTAAACAGATTGAGTTAAGTCTCTCACTGGAAGGCATTTTCTCCAGCCCTCGAATTGTTTGGGTGGCTCTTTTCTGCCTGCTCTCCAGTCGTGCAACATCCTTTTTTTAATGTGCACACCAGGACTTACGCTGTATTCCAGTATCGGTCTCCCCGATGCCATATACCAATGTAGAATTGCCTCCCGACTGCCCCGTCCTGTCCATACAACCTAGGATCAGATTAGCCAGTTTTGCCACCGCATCGTGCTGGGCTCTCATGTTGAGTTGCTTGGCCACTATGATCCCTAAATCCTTTTCAGAGTCACTGCTGTACAGAATATAGGCCCCCGTTCTGTAGGTATGGCCTGCATGTCTTGTTCCTTGCCTTGCAGAGCAACAGAGACACAGAACTGAAGAGCAGCTTGTCCCAGGACACACACTAGACAACGTCAGAGGCAGGAATAGAGCAAAGATGCCTCCTGACTCCCAATCCAGTGCCCTACCCATTAGACCACACTGCCTCTCTAAATTAAGGAGGGCCTGTAGTTTTATTTTCCCCTTTCAGGAAGGGAAGTGACAACACCATTACCCCCAGGAAGCATAAGTACCCTCCCCCCACAAATAACTAACTCCCTTCCACACCACACCTCTAAGCAACGCTTAGCTCTTACCCAGCAGTTTCCATCCCTAGATCTCAAAACCCTCAGGAAGGCAAGTATCATTAGCCCCATTTTACAGATGGACAAATTCCGTCTCGGAGAGGTGCCCCCAAATCACACAGCAGGTTCAGTGACAGAGCTAGAGTAGAACCCAAATTCCCTGGCTCCCTGTCCCATTCCCTATCTACTCTCACCAAGTACTCCATCTTCCCAAAAGGAAGGAGAGCCCTGCCTCTGTAGAGCGAAGCAGGAAGAGATGAGCAATCAGACCAGGGTCCCTGGCAGTGCCTCCCCCCTTAAGATACCAAGGCAGCAGTATGCACTCTAGGTGCATCATGTCTATGCAGGTGATGGGAAGGGGCATAGGTTTAAGGGTTATGGTTTTGAACACTTTCTACCTGCCTGGGCGGTTAGCACTGCATTCATCACCATGGTATTTCAATGCCTTATAAGTTTTAAAGAACACACTGGCTCTAAGAGGCTCTGTCTCCAGAGGAAGAAAAAGGGCAGACTCGATCAGCTGTTACAATGTCATTGTCCCATAAACTATGCTTTTTTAATTCATCCCCCTGTATTTTTTTAATCTAGAAAGAGGGAAAAAAGACATATTGTACTTAAGAGGAGGCAATTTCAACCAAACAGCTGCTGCCGCATCTCTGAAACTCCTGTAAATATTAGGAGCCAAGGAGAATGCAGCGGCTCTTTGGAAACAGGGACACGTCCATCACTTGAAGTCACCGGGTTCCCCCATCACCACACTCCCCCAGGGGTGAATTGCACCCTCGGCGTCCCTAGAATTAAGACTCTCAATTGAGATGTGCTCCTTTTGCTTCCCAGAGTCCGCGTCTGATGTGAGGCAGGGGTAGCAGTCACCATGGTAACCAATCTAATCTAATTTTAATTTGTGCTGAGGATGGGATCCCATAGCCGTAGTCTGAATTAGAGCCGTCTCTTGCCGAAACTCGCCCCCTTTGGTTAAACACACAGAAGGCTTTTTTATATATATATATATCTCGGGAATATGTAGGTTTGGGTTGTTTGTTTTTTTTTAATTTAATCTTAATGAGCCTGCAGACTCTGGCAGGCAGAGGAAAGAGGAACGCGCACACAGAGCGCATCACGCTGCTGAAATCTAACAGCTATGACAAGGGCTTAAAATGAATGAGGGTTGTGGGGGAGCGGGGGCGGGGGCAAGATTAAAACATTCACACTGCGTTTGGAATGGAACCATCACCCCGGGCATAACCACTTCCTCCCACCTCTAACGTTTAGAGCTTCCCAAGCAGAACTGGGCAAATCACTGATTTTTCGGTTTGCTGACAATTAAAAATAAGCATCATCCTAATTTGGGGTTGCTCCAAAACCAAATTTTCCTTAAATTTTGGCAAATCAAAAAGCCAAAACAAAACTCTTCATTTCGCGTCAAAAGACACATTTTGCGGGACCCAACGTGAAACCTTGAAAAGAACTTCTTTATTCAATGAGCTTTTAAAATAAAGTTGTCAAAAATTTCAAAATGAAAAGTCATTTTGAATATTAAAAAAAAAATAAAAAAATCAAACCATTTCATTTCAAAACCATCAAAATGTAACTTTTCCACTTCGGGGGAATTTGTCTTTTTAGAGGTTTTTTTCCCAAACCCAAACAATACAGTGAATTTGACGCACATTTCACTAAATGTTTTGGTCGATCCAAATCCGCATGTTTCACCAAAACAAGTTTCAGTGGAAAAATGTCACGCAGCTCTATTCCCCAAGTTCCTTCCTCTGCCATCCACAGTCACCTCCTTCTGCGGGTCAGCTGCTTCTCATTCAGGGGAGGGCCTGGGAAAGCGAAGAAATTGTCCCAGCTGGAGAGGATTGACAGCTGGATATCAGCTGCAAGTGGGTGGCATTAAAGCCCAAAGGCTTCTCCTATGTTGTATTGAGGCAATGATCTACTCTACATGAAATATCTTTAATGGCTCCTCCCAGGGTTTATCTGATCTCTCTCCTTTCCCTCCCCGCCAGGTGGTCAATGATCATTATCCATCTAATTTTAATTGTAAGATCTTTGAGGCAGGGTTGGTTTTTGTTGTTTTTAATTACAGAAAGGCTGGAACTAGGGACATGAATTTGAACCTCGGTTTCAGAGTAGCGGGGGGGTGGGGGGAGACTTGTATTTGGAATCCTAAATCTGAACTGCCCCCGCCTGCCCAGATTTTTTTGCTAGGGCTTATCTCACAATAAAGAGGCTGTATAATTCATCTCGCTCATGAGAATGTCTGATCCTGCGAGAGTTCCTTAATGTAAGATGGCAGATCTGAACCACCTTCAATCTTATTTGGGTGCCTGAACTGCTAATGCTCCATACCAGCATGAAATTGATACCTATCAACAAGGTCCTCCAGCAAAAAGGAGACAGTCAGGGCTCAAAATTCTGAATATTTCTAATCTTCTTATGTGGCATCTCCGTTACCGGATGTTTGCCAGCATGGTAGCCCATTCTGTACTATCCTCTGCTAATCTCTTGGTGGATGAATAGACCTTTTGAACCACCCAAGCTACCACATTGTCCAGCCCAGATCTTTTTCTGCCTTGCACTGTTGTGCCATCAACTTTCCCTTCCAGTGCCCATAATCATGCATCACCCATTGAATTTCTTAAAATGTGCCTCGCAAATTGAACCTTTCTTTCCACTGTATTAAATAAAATCAGAATACACATTTAAAAAAAAAATCCTAATTAGGCCATCTTTGTGTAACATCACCTTTAGTCATGCCTCGCGATTGAGCCTTTGACCTCCAGGGCTAAAAACATCAGAGCCTTAATACCCTAGCTGGAGGCTACAGTAGACTCACATCCTCCGTGGATCTGACACAGGAAGGGATGCTGACAGCAGGCTGAACAATGACTCACATGTAGACTTCGCAAAGGGGACAAACTATTATTTTCTTTTGCTTTGCCGTTCACGAACTCTTAAAAGCTACGAGCCAGGCGAGAGAGCTGCATGGCTAGCAAGGGAAGAAAAGAAACCGTCCTTGGCTCAAAGCTCGGAGACAGTGGGGTGATTACTCATCACATGATCGCCTTCCCCAGCTGCTACAAAAATGGAGCACTTATGTGTAGCCCACGCACGGAGGAAGGGCCAGGGAGAATCACAGCGGATCAGAACATTGTTCCTTCAAGGTGAAGCTCTGATTTGAAGCTGCTGCCTTAGTTTAGTTTGATGCGAAAAGAGATGAATGTTAGCGCCTGGAGAAGCAGGATCTTGATGGAGGAGATGCTTTTAGATATTGCCGAGTCATGTTACCAAAAGCAAGAGCGAAGACTATGGTCTAGATCCTCAGGTGATGTAAATCAGCATAATTCATAACCTTTGATGGAGCTGCACTGACTTATACCACCTGAGGATCTAGACCATAGTTTCTACTGGCTCATCTTCAGCAAGCTCAAGGAAATCCGTTCATTTAGTCCCACAGTTCACAGCAGGCCTACGTTCAGAAAGGTGCCGAGCGCCTGTGACGTCAGTCAAATTCCACAAACTCACATCCCTGTAGAAAACAGACAAGGCCAGAGAATACCAAACACACGTTGCTGTCTGCTGTCACTCTTAAGGATACCACCGTTGCTCTGACTGCAAGCAGGGCATTAAAGGTCTATGGCAGCAGCAATTAATAATACTTGGACGAGCTAAATCCTCCTCAACGGCCGTGTAAATCCAATCTCACGCAAGCCAAAGGGGTGTGTGTGTTCCTTCCACTAATGGCTCAAAGAGGAGTCAAGAAGGCAATGAGCGCCATAGGACACGGCCAAGAGGAAGCCTGCAGGCTGATTATGAACAATAAGGTGGCAATGCTGAGGCCAGGTGGCTGAAAGCCTCATGCAACTAGAAGCCAAGCTGCCTTTTAAAAGCAACAGTGGCAAGCTAGCATTCCCCTAGGGATGAGCAAAGGGAAGGGTTTCATTGTGGGGAGCATTGCATGAGATTTTACCAATTATTCGCCTTGCCGGGGTTTTTTTTGTCCATGTTAAATTCACTTCCCTAGTTTTTGGATACATCAGATCTAGCCAAACAGCAACCCAGATCCTTAGCTGCTGTAAGCTGGGCCAGCTCCACTGAAGTCCAGTCAGCTCTGCCAATTTACACAGCAGCTTTGTGTCTGTTAAGGGGACGTACGTTAATACCAGCTATGTGAACGGGACTTTTCGTTCATTTCAAATTCACAAATGCTTCTCTCGAGCCAGGACTGCTAAATCTTGTCCGGATCTGAAATTCAGCTCAGTTTTCTGCATCTCGATGAATTTGCTTCCAGTAGTAAATCCAGGCCACACGAAACCAGGAAAGCAAAGTTTAAGCTCTTTGTGGCAGGACCTGGCTTTTTGATCTGTCTTTGTACAGCGCCTAGCGCCAGGGGGTCCTGGTCCATGACTGAGGCTCCTAGATGCTACTGCACTACCAATAACAACACATTTTTAAAAGCAAGATTTGAGGGAACAATTTGTAAATCAATATAAATAATGATCTTTAATGGGCCACTCAAGTCAAATATCACTGGCTAGATTTTAAGCTGGCATAAAATCAGCATCATTTCATTGCCTTCAGTGGAGCCTTGCTGATTTACAGGAGCCGAGGATGCATCCTCAAATATTTTAACAGACAAAGGCGTTTTGTGATACTGCAAGCCACACCTTAGAGAGTGTTGCATCTTAAAGAAGCTGCGAAAATTAAATTGTTTTTTTCATGGTTAGTTTCTTTTTGTTTGAGTTATTCTCACTGCCCTGTGCCTCAGTTTCCCCAGCTGTAAAATGGCGATATTGATGCTGAGCTCCTTTGTAACGTGGTCTGAGATCTGCAGCTAAGTAAGAGCTAGGTATTAATTTGGTTTATAGCCAGCTTCTAGAGGGATTCACTTTCAAATTCTCATGCCCTAGAAATCCTGTTGAATTTCACTGTACAGAACTTTTAACGGGCACTTGGGGGTAGGGCTGTGCTTGGAAGCAAAAGGAAGGTGGGTTTGCTGCAAACCTCAATGTGTCTGTCTGTTCCTCTGCCACACAAAGTGTTGTGGGTGTACAACATGACAACACTAACAAATAAACACAACTCCTTGATTTAGTGGGGTTTGAGAGTATTCAGCACCCGGAAGACTCTGACCCTGAAATTCAGAGGCCTTGCTTCTACCTCGCTTTGCTCCCTGTGTAGTCCAGCGCGAAGTGAGTCTAACATCACCACTCCCATTCAGCTGGGGTTTTCCCCAACTGCTTTGCACAGGTGTAAATAACTACACAACATGCAAGTCAATGGAGAATGAGGCATTCCGGTGGTTGACAGTAAGACAGGACTAGACTGACCCTGGTCCCCAGATCTCATAGAATCATAGAATATCAGGGTTGGAAGGGACCTCAGGAGGTCATTTAGTCCAACCCCCTGTTCAAAGCAGGACCAATCCCCAGACAGATTTTTGCCCCAGATCCCTAAATGGCTCCCTCAAGGATTGAACTCACAACCTTGGGTTTAGCAGGCCAACGCTCAAACCACTGAGCTATCCCTACCCCATAATTTCTGCACAGGTCCACGTGAAAGCATGAGGCATGGCTGCTGTAACACAGTCTCCAGGAGTGTGTACTCAGAGATGGGGTGCATCTGGTTGCTTGCCAGCATTAAAATGAGGAGGTGAAATCTGGGCACCATGACCCTAGAGCCGTGGAGGTAAACAGACAGGTCAATCCAGGAGAGAAGCAATGCAGCGTGGGATAACACTGGGAGGACTGCCAGAGGTGGAAAAGATGATCCAAAATACAGATGCATCCACATGAACCTCTCTCTGGACTAACTCATCCTAAAATAGCCTTAATCCACTTAATCAAAGGAGATTATCCAATTTGCAAGAAGTAGTGAAATAACAACCAAAAAATTGTCTTACATGGGTGCATTGAATCCGAAGAAAACAAATACAAATAATAATACAAATTACCCTCCCCCTCTGTAGACAATCTCTTTTTCATGCTCACATAGCTAGAGAGAGCTGGAAATAGAAATATCCAGTTTTATATTCCTGTGCTCTAACCAGTGTGGCCCTCTGTCTTTGGAGAGCCAGCGTTCTTCCTTTCAAACATTACGTCGTTTGCAACAGAGAAAGCTCTTGGGCAAAGCTGTCAAGATGCATCTCTTGCAAGCGCCTCTTTTCACACACATTTTACTCATGAACATTAGGTCAGGTTTTTCGCTCCATTTACTTTCTTCTTCCCCACTTAAGTTAAGAAAACAACATTTTGTTTAGTACCTCCAAAGTTATTCCATGTTGGTCTGCAATCAAATGACTGGAAAGCTGGCCAATAACTTCCCTCATTAGAAATCACAGGTCTCAAAAATTTGCACTACAGTGGATAGGATCAATAATTCATTGGCAGGAAAGGCGAAAGAAAAGAAAACCTCCCTGAAGTAGGTGGTGGTGGGGAGTCATTGACTTTGATGCCACTAGAAAAGTCCGGCATCATTCCTTGAAGATACACCATGGAGTTAAATTCACAAAACAAATACATACAAGGCTAAGTGGCTGTGTGTGAACAGACAGAGCCTGCTGTTAATAATTCAGTGCTGGTAACACTGCAGTCTTTAGATCTGACATTAATGGGCAGAAAACGCCGGGAGGCCAAATCATTCTTAATTCTTGCAACCAAGCCAAGGCTACAGTGAAGTTCTTTGTATTTTCATTGGTTTAAATGCATTAACCGGCAGATCCTTTGGGTAATTTAGAATAAGACTTAAAATGTAAGCAATGTTTAAAAAGGATGCAAAAACGTATGGCTGACGCAATATATTGACAGACTGCTGGGACTTTTATGCCAGGGAGTGGGCCTTTACGAAAAATGAAAATGAGGCTGCTCCCACACTGGCTGCACTCAGTGAGAAGCACGCGGGAGAGAGCTGCTCCCTGGCTCTGAGTGTCTCCTGTGTTGTGTACTCACATAGGTCCCGAGCTAGAAAAGCTCTGAACTTAAAAGATGCCCTTAAGGACTTCACTAGATCAGGACCCTGTAGCTGTGCCAAGTGGCTGCAGGACGCTAACAGAAAGAATGTGAATTCTGCACCAATGGTGACATTTTATGCCAGCTGTGCACAGGGGTATCCAATTACACAAGGTGCAAGGGGGAGTCAATGCCCTTGTCTCCAAGATGTGCCGATCTGGGCTCTGGTGATAGGCTCTGTTGCACAAGGCGAAATCTCTGAGCCTATAACACAGACTCCTGGGAAAGAATGCCTCTAACCATGGGAATTTGCCTGAGTTTTCCCGACAAGGATTATAAACGTAGGCTTCCACTTTTCATTGCTTTTGGCACGGATTTCCTCAGCCTCCAATTGTGGGGAGAATCAGAACCTTTGACAGAATGTAGCTTCCTCTGTATTCTTGTCCGAACCATTAGCAGACTCTGAAGTAACTGCCCCATGTTAGTAGGGGTGATTGATTGAAATTAAAAAAAAAAAAAAAATCTAATTACAGATTTTCAAAAAACAAATGGGAAAATTTTGGCAGAAAATATTCCCTTTGTTCAGACCATTTGTAGATCTGGTTATAGTGTTTGGAGTTTCAAAATTTCAACAAAATTTGGACGGAGAAAGGAAAAAAATACAAATTTTCCTTCCACCTCAAATATTCTATTTGCTAAATTGTGATTAGTATTTAACGTGTATTGCTGGAACCTGAGTCATGGATAGGGGATCCGTTGTGCTAAATGTTGGGCAAAAACAGTCTCTACCCCTCAAGAACTTAGGTCTGATTGATTAGATAATCCATTGGTGCATTTTTATTTCTCTCCCTTAGCAAAATCCAATTAGAGGTTTGTGTAGCTACTGCATGGTTTCACCAATGCAGCATTGTCCTTTTAAAGTACATTGGTGAAAGATCAGGTTTTTTTAGATAGCTTTGCATTAAATGGTAGAATTTTGTTCTTGAAACTTTCCTTTGCTGTGATAGCTACCAAAAAATGGACACCTCTTCAGCTGCTGCACCGATATGACTGCCAATCACGCTGACCAATAGTGTCGCATTGTTTCCTTGTATTCCCTCAACTGTCCGTCTATATCCACGTGTGCGTTGACGTATATTGTAAGCTAGTTGGGGCATGCACCATCTCTTTGTTCTGTGTTTGTACAGCCCCTAGAGCAATGAAGTCCTGATCTGTCACTGGGACTATGGTAAGGAATGGTGTCCCTAGCCTCTGGGTGGCGATGGATGGCAGGAGAGAGATCACTTGATCATTACCTGTTAGGTTCACTCCCTCTGGGGCACCTGGCATTGGCCACTGTCAGTAGACAGGATACTGGGCTGGATGGACCTTTGGTCTGACCCAGTACGGCCATTCTTATGTTATGTTCTCATACAAATAAATAATGTTGCAAGACTCCTCATGCTCTTTATAGATATGCTATTTCAGAGGAAAGATGGGCCTGAAAGAGGAACTTCAGCTCCAAACAACTGAATTTGGGGAGTCTTTGGACCCAGGATGCCACATCTATCTTCTGGGCTTCTGTAGCCCTGAAAAAAATCAATTATCTGCTTCTGAGCTTCAGCAGTGGAAGATACATCACTCTCCCTCCCCTCCCCCACTACCCTCACTCACCATTGGGCTCTTCTGGGATGAGGCTTCCATATGCCTTGACCCCCTCTGACTGTTCAGGTGAATGTTGGCTGCTCCCCTTCCACTACTTCTGGGGGAGCGACGGGGAGCTTTTCAGATCCAACCCTGGCCCTAATCCACTGGAAGTCTTCCACGGATAGTAGATGATCTGATACACACAAAGGGCAGCAGTCCCTGGTACTTTCTGCTCCCAGTACCGCCCACTACAGCTACACATCCCAGAATCCCTTGCATGTTTGGCTAGAAGTCTGAACCCTGAGACCTTGAGCATCACTGCTCAGTCTGCTTTTATGTGTAAAAAAAAAAAAAAAAAGGGGGGGGGGGAGATGAGAAGCCTTTTTGCTTACTAAGACTTGAGGCCAGGCACGTGTTCCAGAGGGAATTCCTTGAGAGCCCTGACTGAATCATAAAGGGGATGTTAATAATTATTCCATCTTACATTTATATAGCACTTTTCATTACCAAGGGCTCCAGTGTGCACAGGAAGGAAAGTACTTACTGAGTGAGCAGCTGTTTAAGTTTCTTTTAATCTATTCGGTATTTCTTTTTGGCCTCATCATTCAATGTTCGGCTCATGCATTAGCCATGGCCCATCATCCTGCACTCAATAGAGAATTATTAATTTCCTTAGAAGTTTTTCGATGATGCTCTTATTGTAGTCTCTCAGTACCTTAAAACACTAATGAATTTATGTTCACAACACCCATGGGAGGTGAGGTGATATCTTTAGCCTCGTTTTGCAAACGGGGAACCTAGGCACAGAGATTAAAGCCCAAAGGGTCAAAAGTGTCCACTCATTTGAGACATCTAGTTTGAGACGCTTACGCTTTATTTTTCAGAGTACTTAGATTTTCTATGGTACTTTGTACGTTCAGAGCAGAGCTTCCCTTCACCACAGTCGGTTGTGGGGAAAAAAGTCAACCTCTAGAACCATGTTTACCCTCCCCCATGACATAGGTCATCAGCAAGGCTGAGATCTTTGGTGCCATACACAGTCCTCAGCCACTCGTGCTAGCTAGCTAACTGGTAGCAGTAGAAATTTTATTTTATATGTGGCTCTACCACTAGAGGAGGATGGAGACACTTTACCAGTGGGTTTCACAGCTACCTGCTGACAATGATCTGGATGATGGGATGGATTGCACCCTCAGCAAGTTCACAGATGACACTAAACAGGGGGGAGAGGTAGATACATTAGAGGGTAGGGATAGGGTCCAGAGTGACCTAGACAAATTGGAGGATTGGGCCAAAAGAAACCTGACGAGGTTCAACAAGGCCAAGTGCAGAGTCCTGCACTTAGGATGGAAGAATCCCATGCACTGCTATAGGCTGGGGACCGACCGGCTAAGTGGCAGTTCTGCAGAGGACCTGGGGATTACAGTGGACGAGAAGCTGGATATGAGTCAGCAGTGTGCCCTTGTTGCCAAGAAGGCTAACGGCATATTGGGCTGCTTTAGTAGGAGCATTGCCAGCAGATCAAGGGAAGTGATTATTCCCCTCTATTTGGCACTGCTGAGGCCACATCTGGAGTATTGGGTCCAGTTTTGGGCCCCCCACTACAGAAAGGATGTGGACAAATTGGAGAGTCCAGCAGAGGGCAACAAAAATGAGCAGGGGGTTGGGGCACATGACTTACGAGGAGAGGCTGAGGGAACTGGGCTTGTTTAATCTGCAGAAGAGAATATAGTAGAGGACACCCCTGGCTTCAAGGGCTATCACAACACAAATAAATAATGGAGATATGAGTTGACAAAGGGGAATAGGAGACAAACATTTTCCCCAGCAAGCAGCCTGCAGCTGGGAGTCTGAGACTTCACCAAGGACTTTGCTTTTGCTATTTGAGCTGGCTGATAAATTTTCATTGAAAGACTTTTCTGTCAAAACGTTGTGCCAGCTCAAAAGTTTAGGTCAAAAAATGAGAGAGACAGCCACAAGCCTGGTGAAGGCACTCACCTGGGCTGTGGAAGACCCAAATCCAGATTCAGAACAGAGTTGGACATTGGGTCTCCCACATCCCAATTGAGTACCCCAACCACTAGGCTATGCTCGGGTGTGTTTTCATAACAAGTTTCCAAGGTCTTGTTTTCATTCCATATAAATAATATATAAATATATGGAGATATACCTATCTCCTAGAACTGGAAGGGACCCTGAAAGGTCATTGAATCCAGCCCCCTGCCTTCACTAGCAGGACCAAGTACTGATTTTGCCCCAGATCCCTAAGTGGCCCCCTCAAGGATTGAACTCAAAACCCTGGGTTTAGCAGGCTAATGCTCAAACCACTGAGCTATTCCTCCCCCCAGAATTTAATTAAATGCTGTCTATGGGGATGCCTTGCTTATGACTAAATATCAGAAGGGAGCAAAAATTTTGAAGTCTTGAATGGTTTTTTTTGCTAAATAGAATGTGTTTTCCAGTCCACACTGCTATTGATCTTATGTGGATGTTATTCAGATATTACTGTATAAAATTCAGATACATAAGCCAGAAGGGACCAGTCATAGTGCTGGTATTCTGTGCTTCTCTGCTGTGTCTACAGCAGGGGTCGGCAACCTTTCAGAAGTGGTGTGCCAAGTCTTCATTTATTCACTCCGATGTAAGGTTTCGCGTGCCAGTCACACATTTTAACATTTTTAGAAAATGTCACTCTATAAGTCTATATTATGTAACTAAACTATTGTTGTATGTAAAGTAAATAAGGTTTTTAAAATGTTTAAGAAACTTCATTTAAAATTAAATTAACATGCAGAACCCCCTGGCCAGGACCCGGGCAGTGTGAGTGCCACTGAAAATCAGCTCGCGTGCTGCCTTTGGCACGGGTGCCATAGGTTGCCTACTCCTGGTCTACATTTACAAGTGGTGGGTGAAATACACACACTGCACATATATCCAACACAGTATGAAGAGCAGTGTAAACAGTGAGGCACTGATTAGCTGAATAGAGTAAAAACTTAGGGTACATAATATTCTACATATCCAAGCAGTGACTCCCCCGAGTACATTGCTATTTTTAGCAGGGTCGCGTCCCACTGCCAGAGCCTTTCACTGCCGCACGTAGCTATACACTGCATTGTGGACACAGCCTGCAGCTACGCATCCTCTCCCCATCACCGCCAGTGTCCACAAGCCCTTAGGTGACAAACCGGCTCTTACTCTCAGAGATCGTTACCACCAATTTACAGCAATTTGCACAAAATGTGATTAATAAAGCAGCCCATTATCACTACTCCCATTAAGCCCACTGGCAAATAGTATAGATGAAGAGTTCACTTTATGAAGTAGTCTCCTCCTATTGTCAGAAGAGAGATGTGCTTACTGAGAACATCTCCCTCTAAACTTGCAATAGTTTTGCACAAAACCAAACCAGAATACTGCTGCTTTCAAAACTATTTCTTCCAAGGAAAGTGCACTTCTCTACTGCACCCATCACTGTAGTTTAAGCAAGTCAACAAACATATTTTGTGGTGAATGAAATCAAGCGGCAAGGGAAACTGGAGCCATGAGTATGTCTTGGTACAATTATATATTTCCTCAGCATTGTCAGGTCTTTTGGTTGCCATGGCAGTGTGTTTCCATGGAAGTCAAACTTGAAGCCTGTTTCTGCCACTGGAACCGTCCAAAGAAAATTATCAGCCTTGGAAATTAACCAAGCTGCTCTTACCTTGAAAACCAGCCCTCCCACAGCTCCTGAAAAAATAAACATGTCTTTCCATTTCTGACATAGGAGTAAGAGGGAAAAACATACACCTAGGAACATTAGCACCCTTTTGTGTAACGCACAATATGGAAAGTAAACCCTTCTAAAAAGCTTTGCCAAGATTGAGCATGAATAAGGTAGTAAGGTCACTTGAAGATATATTATGCACACAGACTGCAAAATCTTGCAAAATGTTCTGTTCTGCAAGATTTAAAAGAATGTAATTCGGTACTTTGAGATTAATGCAGGTTGATTACTGTTCTTTTAACATCAGTAAGGGGTTAATTAAATGCTGTCTATCGGGATGCCTTGCTTATGACTAAATATCAGTTTACTAAAGGAAACAGTAGGTTAGTGAGTGTCCCTAGCCTCTGTTTGCCCGAAACCAGGAGTGGATGATATCACTTGAGGATGGCCTGTTCTCTTCATTCCCTCTGAAGCACCTGGCATTGGCCACTGTCGGAAGACAGGATAGTGGGCTAGATGGAGCACGAGCCTGACCTGGTGTGGCTGATCTTAGGCTCTAGTTAGATCTTTGATGCTTACCAACAGCCTCACTGCTTATCCTGACGGTCAGATTTCACCTGCCAAGGCCCACATGTGGGAAACAACATACGACAGAAACCCAAAATGAGGGACCAAGTTAATGCAGGAAAGTTTAAATGATATCTGATTCCTCCTTGTAGAGAAATGACTTTCTATAATCTCACCTTCATAATCATGTGAGGTGAAGGGACACCAAGATGTGTGCAGAATATGTGACTAAAGTGAGACATTCCTTGAAAGGGACAATTGTGTTACAAGAAAAATGGTTATGCTGCTCACCAGCTCAGATAAAAGTCATGGGGATGAGTCATCAGGTCCTGAAGGTGAGTGGGGCCTGTGTCACTCTTACCAATCTGTAGAAACACTAATCCTCTTTAGATGGCACCTTGATATGTTGCAACCGGTCAAGGGAGTTCTCTCAACTGCTAACCTAAGTGATTCAGTGGTGATTCACCCTCTTTTATATTGTCCCACCGGCTCTGATGTGATTCAGCAAAGAAATGGAGACACTTTCCAGTAGGCCACCTTAAAGGCACGGCTTGTGAAGACCAGGGCAAAACCATTGATACTCCAAGGACGCAGCTCAGCCAGTACCTAATCTTTCATTCTCCATCTTCAGGAAGCAAGAAAAGTGAAGAATTTAAGCTGCTGGCAAAGGGGTGCACTTGTATAGAAAAATGGCAGACACGTACCAAACATACCAAACTCCTTAGAAAACACTAGGACGTAACATATTTGAAATCATTAATTCTAATATGAAGACACAGGAGGTAGGAGGGGGTAAAAGCATTTAGTGGTAACACAGCTAAAAAGCACTATTAGCCCCTGTATGGATATTGTAGTATTTGGAGCCATAGCTCCTATCTTATTTATCAAGACAAAAAAAAGTGAACCTCCCTCTCCCTTTTGCTGTATTTCCTGCAAGAGAATGTTAACACAGATGCATCTAACGCACATTTTAATGAAGTACCTGGAACAGGATATGACCAGAGGGCTGACTTTAAAATGAAGGTGATCACCAAGGAGGGACTCAACAAGGCTGATGAATGTTTGGCTTTGAATTCCGGCCATGTTCAGAGCTCCTTGAGAAGATTTACTGAACACTACAGGATCTTTCATCTGCTTCTTCCAGTTTTAAGATCGAACACTGCACCCCTCAGTGTTGCAAGCTGTACTCTGCCTAGTGAATTGCTGTTCATTTAAAGACAAGACGGCAAATTTGTGATCATCTGTCCCTGTAGGATCTGAACTTGGTTTGTTCATTAATTTTTAAAAACACATTCAAGATGAAGATTTTGGGACAACATTCAAAACCTTAAAGTTCTTAATGGAGTAAAGAAGTTTGCTTAAAGGTTAGTCAAGTTCAGGAGGTTCACTTAGTTTCTAACTTTGTATGGGAGGAATCTACAACCAGTTTCACAAGGTAATTTTTTTCCTCCGAACGCCTAAAAAATAAGAATCAGCTGAAGTTAGGAGGGATGCAGTCATCTGAGCTCTTAAAATTCATCGTCTCCAAATCTTAATATGTTCCAACTAGAACTTGAGACCACAGGACATCAGGGGACGTTCACAATCTTTTCATAAGCTTTGCTTTGACACCAAATATACATTGTTCACCGGCATTCAAGGGCATGGTCTCAAATTTAAAGGGACGGTTGAGAAATGTCTTCTGGATTCTATGTACCCGAAGGCTAAAATTCTCTTCTATATGCATAGTAGTCTTTACCCATTTACGGTGTAAAACTAGCTATAATGGGCTGCATCGATTGTAAGGGTGCAAATCTTTACATCAATGTGACCACATTTTAAAATCAAAATGACAGTATGACCTACATTTACAAGAGCCGGATGCTACGCTAAGAGATACTGAAGCATCTCTCCTCCATCCCTCCCAGCAGGACCTACAGGGAGCAGCAGCTCTATGATTTTCAAACGGGCAATTCCTCGTTGTATGTTTGTGTGTAAATACACCTCTACCCCGATATAACGCGACCCCATATAACACGAATTTGGATAGAACGCGGTAAAGCAGTGCTCCGGGGGGGCGGGACTGCGCACTCCGGCGGATCAAATCAAGTTGGATATAACACGGTTTCACCTATAACGCAGCAAGATTTTTTGGCTCCCGAGGACAGCGTCATATCGAGGTAGAGGTGTATGTGCATGGTATGCTTCATTTCCTACCGTTCCCTAGAATGAGCAGGGAGAATGGGCCAGTAAGCCAGCAGATCTTCCAAGATCCATGGAGGTGCAATGGCCTCTGCTCAACTGACCTTCCCTCACCTTGACAATGCGGCTTCTTCTACCTCCACTGGACAGTAGCCATCTGCAGAGGTATTGGGCTTGACGCAGGAGATCACTAGGTGAAATTTATGACCTGAGTTACTCAGGAGGTCAGACTAGATGATCATAATGGTTCCTTCTGGCCTTACAAAGCTAGAGATTAGTTTTACCATGAAAGAGATTATTACAACACCAGAGATGGATAAAGAAATAAGACAATATAGAAGTAAATTAAGTTTAATTTTCAGTAGATAAGTTAACAAGAGTGTCACAGAGAGGGGTAAGCAAATTGCTTCCTGAGTTTTCAGTCTCCAAAATCAGACCAAAAAATACATAGTAAAGTATGGAATGTATTAAATCTATAACTTAACATATTTTAAAAAACAAGGCTAAGTACAATTCATAATCTTTACCACTGGCACAATATATAAAATAGTTTAAATAAAGTATAACATTTTCTTATTAGTCACCAATACAGCATGTTGTATAAAAATATTTATATATAAAAATACACAGACACTTACTTCTCAAAAGGCAAATGTGAAACTCTGACAGACTGGGTGATGAAATCTGCTATCGTTCAGATTTCTCCATTTCCACTGGTTTGCTGGATTGGTTTCCAGTGTTCATTCTCTAGCTGTTTGGGATGGTTAATCCAGAAATTTGAAGGCATATTTTTCACCTGCCACGACACATTAGTGTAAATTTTTTAAAATGACTAGCACTTTTGGGTGCCCAGCCTGAGACAACTTAAAGCGGCCAACTTTCGCAGTGTGGGTGCTGAGCGCTTTCTGAAAATTAAGTGCGGTTAAGGTACCTCAAGTTGAATACTTGAAATTGCTAGTGACTTTTGAAAATTTGGGCCAATGCACTTCCATGATAGCTCTTGAACTACCTTGGCTCAGTATGCATAATGTAACAAAACCATTCTGATCTAAACTTCACCCACCTGGTTTGACTGCTGCAAGTGCCTGACCATGCCCCCTCCCCCATCAGACACTATCTTCCCACTAGCTGGAAAAGCTCAGATTTCTCACCAAAATAATACTTGACTGGAACCTGTGCATTCACCCGCCTACATCAAGAAATACAGTCAGGATAACACAGGAAAAAGTAATTAGGGACATGCTCCTCATGAGGTAAAGATTCCCTACATCATTATCCTTAGTGTAACACACATTGGTTTAAAGTTTCTTTGCGAAGACTACTGTATCCGATTCAGATTTAAGAATGTAACTGGCAAGAAATAAAACAATGTTCTGGGTCCACATGCTTGCCTACACCCCCCTCCTCAAAAGATGAAAATCTACTCCCCGGCATTTGTGTTCATTTCCAAGGCCCTGAGCTGGTGACATGCTTGAGCATCCTCAACATCTTGCAGGATGCGCTTAACTCCGACTGAAGCCAATGGGAGTGGAGAGTGCTCATCAAATTGCAGGGTCCAGCCTTAAGCATCCTCTGCACTTCCTGAGTCAGTAGGTGCGAAGGACAAGGGGGGCACTCACGGCCTTTTGGTGGGTTAAAAGAAAGGTACGGAGTAGGTCATTAGCAGCAGCTCCAGCTGATGAACGGACCAGCACCAAGAGGCCCCAAAGGAGCAGCACCATGGTTTCCTACCCAAGGGTGGTTGAGTTGGGGTTGGAAAGCCTTTGTGCTCTGACATGCAAAGCAAGAGAAGAACTTTTCCAAATGTCCTCAAGTCTACATTTTGAAGTGTGCTCTTTTAAGAGAAAACAAGGAAAGCTAGTGGTATATCATCTCTGGTAACAAAGCAGCAACCTTGCTTTCTTTAGTTTAAAAAAAAAATTTCAATTAAATTGTCTTAATCAACCAAATCAGTCAAGCAAAAACATTCCTACAAAATGCATCCATTTAAAGGTACAAGTCCCTTTATAAATGAGCTTCCTACTAAGTCATTAAACCTTGATGTCTATTAGACTTTAAAATACATGAAGTAAAGCTGACCAATCCCATTAGAACCTACAGCAGTGTCCGCATGTCAAAGGGCTGCGTGAGCGACTGGTTGGAAGTCACCATTTTTGGTGGCTTGGGTCATCGCTCTGCGTTTGGCTAAGCGGGATTTGGATGGGGGAGAAAGCTTCATGGAACAAATGGCCTGAGCAATGTTCTCTTGCTCTTCATCCAGCTCGTTCTCATGCTGCGACAGCTGACGGTTAAGGGCAATGGCCTCTGCTGCAAACAGCGTCAGGTCTTTCGTGCTGCTGTTCCTTCTGCAGGAAAAGGAAAATCAGGTTATACAACGTGTGCACAGAAACCATTGGACCCAACTATGCACCTGCCCAGTCTTCTTAAGGAAACATTTGTTTAGCAAGTAAGACACTTTCAGGTTTTGTTTTCACACTTGTACTTGTTAGTACGACTAGTGATTCACATTATAATGTGGATCTGGTCCCATGGTTCGGGCACAAGCCCGGGACTCCAGAAACCTGGGTTCAAGTCCCTTTTCTCTCACTGACTTTGTGATACCTTGGGCGAGTCACATAGTCTCTCTGTACCTCATTTCTCTTCTGTAAAACGTGGATAATAGTTTCCCCTCTGACAGGGGTATTGTGCAGAGGAATACATTAGAAGATTGTGAAGCGTACTGATACTACAATAATGGGGGCCACAGAAGACAGACTTAGAAAGCACTTCAGGAATAAGTTAACCCTGCTGCTATTATGTATTACGGTAACATCTAGAGACCCCAGCCTCTCTATAACTAGACACTGTACATAAACCTCAGTGAGGTAAGTACAATGCTCTTGTTACAGAGGGGAATGAGCCCCAAGAAGTAAAGTGACTCACCCAAAGTGAGGGGGGAGGGATAGCTCAGTGGTTTGAGCATTGGCCTGCTAAACCCAGGGTTGTGAGTTCAATCCTTGAGGGGGCCACTTAGGGATCTGGGGCAAAAATCAGTACTTGGTCCTGCTAGTGAAGGCAGGGGGCTGGACTCAATGACCTTTCAAGGTCCCTTCCAGTTCTAGGAGATGGGATATCTCCATTAATTTATATTTATATTAATTTAAAGAGAGACAGTGATCCAGTGGCAGAGCTAGGAATAGGACCTGGGTGTTCAGACTTGCAAAACCCTTGTCACAGAGCCCGTCGCTCAGAATTTTTCACCAAAACTCTGTCTCTGAGGCCTGACCTTACTCCCTCTTGAATTAATGGCACAATTCCCACTGACGTCAATGGGAGAAGGATCAGACCGTGTGTGTGCAGCAATCATTCACCCATCATTGAAACACAGCTTCCTTAGACAAGGTGCGCCTACACATCTTTCCTCCTGTGCCCCACACCTCCCATCTCGCCCTTCAAATCCCTCCAAGCATCTTAACACAGAGGAATGCCCTTTATTGCCTCTTGCACAACTAATCAAGATTAGATTCATTAGCACAACAAATTATAGCAACCAGATGTGCAACATAATTGTGCTTTCCTTAAAGGAGCGCTCCCAAGTTGTTACCCTATCGCTCTCCCCCATAATCCAGGTGGTGAGATGACTTTAGTCAGTCAGTGTCATCTCAACTAAATCTCTCTTGCTCTCATGCCTTTTTATTCCATGTGGAACACAGGGCCTCCACCACTGCCTTCCATCTTTGGTGGTCTCCTGCTGCACTCTGGGCTTCTTCCCATGCCATTTGGGCAGCTTTCAGTTCTGCTTCTACTGTGCAGGTCCATGTTAGCTTAGGTCTACTTTGTTGCCTCTGGCCCTGAGGGTTCCAGTCCAATGCCTGTCTTGTTATGTTATTCTCAACTAAAGCAACAGATTCTTAACAAGGATGGTTACCTTTGAAGAACTTGTGGCGTGGGTAATCCCCTTTCAGGAGCCTGCTATAAAATTTTAATTACAAAGTTAGGTAAATTTCCTTACTGTACTTGCATTTGTGCTGCCCAAGATTTTCCAACTGAAATCTACTCTCTGCCCACCCACCCCCATCGTTACAACCAAAACACTTCATACTTAATGACAGATTTTCTATTTTCCAAAGACATTAATAGGACAACACATTTCTCAACTTCCCTGTCTTTAAAAGAGATCCCATAGGGATTCAATAATTGCGCAGCTTTAAGGCAGTTTAATAACTGGGAAGCTCTAAATATAGTATGACTACAACAGCAGAACAAGCTATATTTGTATCTAGTTCAAACATGATGTACATGCTCTCCTGAACTGGACACTAACATACAAGATCATGCGAAATATTAAGGGTCCTCAAAGCCCTCACCTAGAATTTACCAGGATTCTTAATCACTGTATTAGAGATATGTCCCCAAAATATTTTCTCCAGTCCAGTGCCTCGCAGGCACAGGGAAAGCTATTTAAATGCACAGGCCAGTAATGCTGGGGAGCAAAAAGAGTGCCTTACGTTAGCACCTAGATAGATTCCTATTAATATCACATATCCATGGTGCTTAATAAAACCACTGGATTTTATTTACTTGATTAAACAAGGCACACACTAATACAGATATGGGCAGTGGCCATGTCTGAAGATGGCGGCTTGCTGTCTGACTCAGGAGAAGCCAATCTGCAATGCTTTAAAAGGATACCTACCCCTTGCAGCCATACATGCTGAAGAACCTGAGCAGCACCGAGTCTTGCTTTGGCATCACGAACTAGCAACTTTGAGATGAGATCTTTGGCATCATTGGATATATGAGACCAGTCCTTGTCCGGAAACTCATACTTGCCTTCCTGGATACTCTCAAAGAGCTTATTCTGCCAAAAGAATATTCATTTACACTAAATATTAACTACAAGAGAAAAGGTTTTGTTCCTGCCCTTTACAACGTTCCAAACCCCAAAACACTACACCCTTCGAAACAGCAGGTCCCAACTTCTCACTCTTAGCTGGAGGGCTTTGGTAGTGTATGTTAAACCCAGCTAGTGACAACGTAACCAGAGGCCCAAACTCCGAGATGCAAGTCTCCTAGCCCACGAGAGGAAGAGGGGTTGCCAAGTCTCAGACTTCAAATTTAAGAGGGGCACTCAGTATATTGGCATCCATAACTCACATTTCTACCTCACCCTCCCCACTTATCAGTTCAAGTTTATTCTCTGAGAGGATCACTAGTTGGGTTCTAGGAAAACCCAGAACAGTTTGCTTTGCAGCCCAATCTCATGTGCCAGCCAGCCCTGTAAAGTTCACACGTTATATATAAAACTCTCCCAAACATCCCAGATTATGCAGTCACCTGACAGACTCTGCAGACTTCTCCCCTGTCCCAGCCGCAGTCCGTGCCACAGTTCCCCACAAAAGGGGGATAGCCACTGAGCATGATATACAAAATCACACCCAGACTCCACAGATCACAGCGCTTGTCGTAGAACGTGGCCTCCTCTGTGAAGACTTCAACCACCTCTGGTGCCATGTATTCCGCGGAACCACACTAGTAAACAGAATTCAAATTCGTTTTCAACGGGAGTGGTGACGAACGATCAATGCAACCAATACAACATGCAAAAAGGGGACCATGAAACTGGATAAGATTGTCATCTTTGATGAACTACTTAGAGTAATGCCAGGTGATTGTAAGAAGTGGTCTAAAGATGGGACTGGGAGTCAAGGTGTACTGAATTTTAATCATGGCTCCGACAGGGGCATCGTAGCTTTGTTAAGTCAGAACGATTCCGCTTTTGCATCCCTCAAGAATAAAATGGGGCTGCGGAGAGGCTTAATGTTTAGAAAGTTCTCTGACCATGCAAAATGCTACGCGAGATATCCGGCTCTAGCTTTCCTAGGTGTGCAGGGGTAAGAGGAGCACAGAGCACTTGAAAATTTTTGAAAAAAAGCTTGTTTAATGCTTATGGTTTTTCAAAATGCAATGCATAGCGAACTAATTCCCTTTATGACAAAAAAAAAATCTAGCAATACAAGTGGACTGTCTTCTATAATTATTTTTTAAATTAACTCCTGCTCCACTGTTAGATTATCCTTTCATTGCACTGCCAAAAATAAACTGTCTGGGTTTATGTAGCAATGTGTGTTACAACTACACAGACAGCGGAAAAGCAGTAATGTAGCTTGAAATTCAGTCTTCTGCACATAATTTAATTGCTCAGTCCTCCGAGGCTCAGCTACCAATTCCAAATATTGGGAAACATACTGAATAATATTGTATAAATATGTCCTGAAAATGCGTTTTAAACCCAATCTAGACCCATAAAATTAAAAGCTACGCCAAAGCCTCCTTATTCAAAAAACACACGAGGAAGGGGAATTTTAGTAATGACGGATTTCACACCACTTAGAAGTGACCAACAAAAAAACAGACAAATAGCTAAATAATCAGCTACTGTACCAGTTGCTGGGCAACAGTCAGAACTACCAGAGAAACAAATACACAAAATTGTAAAAGTTCTCAGAGACCGATCTCTGTCAAGAGAGAGTGTTTAATACACATACAACAAATATTTTAGAATATACAATGCAAAAAAAAAGCTGGTTGGCTTAAGAGGATCACTAGATTTTAGTTAGATGTTTTGGAGAATCCCCAAAATGATGATTCAAGTTGTCTTCCTGGCTGTGAATCACAAAGTCTCAGACTGCACACAAGCACCAACTAATGCACACAGTATGTTACTGCTATCATTTGCTAACTACACCACTGGCTTTTGGATGGCGCAGCAAGATTCGTGATGGCATTTGAGAAGGATATATCATGTGAAAAAGCTACTTGCAGAAACATGTGCAATCAAACAGAATCAAAAGCTGAAACAATTCCATCACAGTCAGTAGCAGATGGACCACCAGGGCACTTTTTCCATCCTTTTATTTTTGTATTGCATCCCCTCAGGACTGAGGAAACAAACCTTTTACAGACCGAAAACCACCTAAGCTGTTTTTGCAGCTGCCCAAGAAATATCCTTTGCATATGCTAACTATATTTCATCTGTTAAACAATGAAAGACACAGAATGTTCATAGCAGGTTCATCCAGGATGGGTAAGGAATGGTGTCTCTAGCCTCTGTTGGTCAGAGGGTGGAGATGGATGGCAGGAGAGAGATTAATTGATCATTACCTGTTAGGTTCACTCCCTCTGGGGCACCTGGCATTGGCTACTGTCGGTAGACAGGCTACTGGGCTGGATGGACCTTTGGTCTGACCCAGTATGGCAGTTCTTATGTAATGGGTGTGACTATTGTCCTTTCCCTCCTCAGATGGAAAATGAGGTAGTGGTTTAGAGATGGACAGTACCTCAGATGAGGTAGTGGTTTAGAGATGGACAGTCCTAGCTACTAGACCCGTGCTCAAAGGGTGCATCTTCTACTGTGATGTGTTTCTTTATTCCTTTACTATTTACAGAATGATTATTTTTAAAAGAGAAGCAACAGAGCTCAGTTACAGTGATTTGATTTCCTCCCCAAACAGAACTTCTCTCCAGTTGGAAGTTCATTATAACTGGAATTGCAATGGGCACATTTTAGTGCTTTGAAACACTTTGTGATTTTTGTTCTGCTTTCCTATTTATAATTTGTATTGAGACAGTGCTCAGAGACATCAGTCAAAATCAGGCATCCGTCATGCAAACTGCTGTACAAACACAAACATGGCTCCTCACCCCCAAAAGTTTACAATTTAATTTCAGACAAGACAACTTGAAAATATAACATATCTCTCGTTTGCAAAAGGCTAGCTGTGTGCATAACTGGATGGTTCTCAGTCATTTACATGGGAGTTCCCTCCCCTATCCCTTAAATAGAGAAAGCCTGCAATCCACAGTCTCTGCGCCTCTAGACAAGGAATAGGTTCTCGGCTCTCTTTGAGCTGTGGCGCAAACCTAGTATCTGATCTCTCCATATTTAGAGTAGTTCCAGTAAGCCTTTTATAACCTGTCCTTTAGCGGTCTCAGTGGTTGCTTTACAGTATAAGTAATGGGGCAGAAAATAGTGGTTTACATACTGGAGTAGTTAATTCAGGAGTAGTTATTGGAGTACATGCACTGTTCAGTTTCACTCCACTGCCAAGGTCAAAGTCACATATTTTCACTGGTGACACCTGAAAATGGGAAGGGAAAAAAAAAAAAAAAAAAAAAGAGTTAAGAGGTTATGGAACCCAGAAACTAACAAAATAATTACATAGGTGTCAGTCCCCGTGGCATGAAAATTTTCACTTTAAAAAGGTATTAAGAAAATAAAAGAGCACCTTTTCTGGAGATTCACACAATATGTTTTCAGGCTTCAGATCCCTATGTGCAATGCCTAAAACATATGAGAAGACACGGATAAAATGTGTGTAGATTCCCTCAAATTTTTATCTCATTCTACCTTTCTTCACTGCAAGGCAGCCTCATAGGGCTATTCTGAGTCTAGGTTTGATATAAAAAGCTATCTAGCCTAAGGTTCCTTAATGACAATAAATAGATGATGAGCAGTGTATATTTGGATGGCACTGTACATGTCCCGCTGTATTTATTTTATGCAATTACATATTTATGAAAGTCAGTAAAGGAAAAAGATCATTTGAAACACTTTGGAATTACTCAGTGCACACCAAAATAATGCCTAAGTGGCTTATTAAAACCAATGAGCTGTAAGAAATATTTACACATACATGCATGGATGACAGTTTAGTGGCCAATCAGAGGGGCTGATGGAATGACCAATCGGGGACCAGAAGGGCCCTATATAAGGGTACGTCTACACTTACCGGAGGGTCCGGCGGCAGGCAATCGATGTTCTGGGATCGATCCCGGAAGTGCTCACCGTCGACGCCGGTACTCCAGCTCGGCGAGAGGAGTACGCGGCATCGACAGGGGAGCCTCCCTGCCGCGTCTGGATCCGCAGTAAGTTCAGACTAAGGTACTTCGAATTCAGCTACGTTATTAACGTAGCTGAATTTGCGTACCTTAGTCCGAAGTGGGGGGTTAGTGGGGACCAGGCCTAAGACTAGCAGCAGAGCAGAGAAGTTCAGTTGCTGGGTGGAGCTCGAGAAGTGAAGATTGGGTGGTGACTGGCTGGCAGAAAGGGCAGCAGCAGTACCGCGGACAGCTCACTGCAGACAGGACTGAAGCCCGGGGAAGGCTGCTGAAGCCCAGGGTGCCTGGCTGGCAGGAAGAGCAGCAGGACCAGCGGAAGTGAGGGTAAGCTGAAGCCCAGGGGGACTGAGCACAGAGCCTGGCCAGGCCAACGAGGTACCCAGATGGGCCCTGTTGGTCTGGTTGAAGACTGAGCCCAAGGAGGCCTGCTGAACCACCACCAGCTGCAGGTACTGAGATGGGCTCCGACTGGGTGGCTGAAGAACGCAGTGCCTCTGGGAAGAAGCTTAAGAGCTACGGCCCCATACCAGGGCCAAAATAAGAACTTGGGACCGTTTACCTCGGAAGGGGGGATAGTGTATGCAGCTCGGCCGGAGGGCTAAGTCGCTGAAGACCTGCCAAGAGAAACATCAGCCGGGGGAGTGCTTGCGAGAGGCAGGCGCTGCCTGATGCAAGACCAAAGAAAAGCAGGCTCACACCTAATTGCGAGAAAAGGGGCCATCCGCGAGAGGTGGGCGTCTCCCCTCCCCCCGTGAGAAGAACTGTGTTTGCAGGCACTATCCGCCAGAGAAAAGGGGACGCCCACGAGAGGTAGGTGCTGACCCCGTTATACCAAAACACAGATAATCGGAGGCATCCAGAAACCCAGAAAAGGGAATAATTTGGAGGTTTGTTTATTTGATTGTTAACTGATTTCTGGAGGGCATCACAGAACAAGTGAGTCTTAAGAAGTCACCTGTAACACCCATCCATACAAACAACATATGAAGGTGGTTTTACAGCACTGAAGCATTTCTTCATGCACCTTAAACTTAAGAAGGGCAGTTATAGCAAATGAACCACCAGAAGTAAATCACTGAACAGCACAACTAACTTGTTTGCAGTTTAATGACCATCACAGCAACACAATTTTTCAAAAGTTGCTAAACTTCGGCACACATGCTATTTACTATTTTGGAGTATGAGAAAGTAAGGGTGCTTTATAAATAAGCAGGTAGGAGAAGAGTCAAAGCCTATTAGTTTAGGACATTAAGCGATTTCCTGCAGTTTAACTACAAAAATAGTTAAATTTCTAACCAAAAGGATTCCTCAAAGTGTTAATACTGGTGCAACCCACCTTTTTGTGTGGAAGAGTGTTGTGATCAAGATTGTGATAAGACAACACGCCTGGGATTTCTAGCTAGTCTCCCAATACTTGTTGCTTTATTTGTCCCCAGCTCCTACAATGTATTTCACTGCTGTGTGTTAAGGTTTTGTGGGTTGCAGATTCTCATTTGCATTTTTGGGTCCATTATGTAACAAATTCACTTTGTAATTACTCCACAGTGCCTTGGAAGGAAAGCAGCCACCTTTTAAATATTCATGCAATGATTTCTTAGCTAGCCATGGGGTTTCTTCCCAAGTGTGCCATGTGAGTGTTCAGGGAAACGATCATTCCCTTAAGTTTTAGAA
Source organism: Chrysemys picta bellii (assembly GCF_011386835.1). Classification (NCBI taxonomy): domain Eukaryota; kingdom Metazoa; phylum Chordata; order Testudines; family Emydidae; genus Chrysemys; species Chrysemys picta. The sequence continues at coordinate 5,642,909 of NC_088798.1, forward strand.
TATCACTAACTGGAAGATTAGTTGTCTTGTTGATAAGGAACATTTGAGTTAAGAAATCACTAGCAGCATTAGCACCATGACAAAATGATGTGTGATAACACTGCTTTAATTTCCTGTTTACTTTAATGTTGTGTGAGCCACTTACTAATTATTTTAATGCCACACAGTAGAACCATAAAGTAAATGGGAAATGAAAGGCGATATTACTGCAGGTGATGCTGCAGCGATGTTCATGCTGTACTGCTCTTCACCAAATGACAAAATCCAAACCAGGACAAACAAAAAGTTGCGTCACTGTTTATGAAGCCATTTTGCAAAAGCTTCCCTTGTCTTCCCTTTCCAAAGGCAAGCTAATGATTGACAGTAATTACCAGAGCAAGAAATGAGCTGAGTGGGGAACTAAGCCATCTTGGATTTTACTACTGACATTTCCCAACACTAAGTGCTTCAATATTAAATGCAAACCATTTTTTTTTTTATAAATTCATCTACTTTTGCTAGACACGCTCCCCTCTCCACGTCTGGGCAAATGTGAAGAAAGCTCAACATGCTGACATCTGTGGTATGCCTTGAACAGGCAATACCCCGGACAAGACAGTAACCTGTATATAGGTTAACGTATGCTTTTACTGTAACCTTAATTTCTGTACTTTCCCTAGACGCTCTGCCTGAACTTCCTGTGGCTCAATTTACCCATCACTCTAAGCCATAACTCTCAAACCACGCCACATGAGGGGCAGATCCTCAGCTGCGGTAAACGGTCATCACTCCATTAGAGTCTCTTCCGCCGCATTTACACTTGGAGATCGTTGCTTCACCTTAGTCGTCATATAGCCAAGCTATTAAGATTAGCAATACATCTTTCTCCATAAATCAGTTCCATCAGCTGATTAGCTAGCTAAAGATCTTCTCTATATTCCACCCCCTAATTTGACTTCTGTACTAAAGTGCATAGAGATATACAATATCCTATATACCTTAAGTCTGCCATTTTATTTGTTCCTCAATTGCTTAACATTACATTAGTAGCCGAAAGCCCATGCTGTTGTACAGGTACAATTTGTAAAGTCACATGTGTATAAACAGCTAAAAATGGCTAAGAACTTATTAACTGGACATCAGACCACAAATCCCACTGATGATTGAACATGAGGATATGCTGAACAAAAACTTTCAACCATGCTTGTAGCTGCTTCAAACCCCTCACGCGGACTCAGACATTTTAGGCTTCAGAGTAACAATCTCGGAATTTTATTACATAGATTCTTTACCTTTTATGGGCTTAATCCAGCAAGGTGCTGAGTGCTATGGCCGCACTCCAACAAAAGACTTAAGCACATGAGTAGCTCTGGGACTTAAAGATAAGCACATGCTTAAGTGCTTTGCTGAACTGGGGCCAGAGTGCTCTTCTGTCAAGATATTTCCTAAACCTAGGGAGCATTTGCAATCCTGATTTGTAGGGTGGAACAAGGGCAAGGAGTAAATACCTTTATACTGTCCATTGTAGACAGAGAGATTTAATGTCTGGTTACATGCAATCTAATTCAGACACATTGATGGTGCAGTGATGAGAGCAGGTGTCAATAAACCAAGTAACTTAATTCAGATAGGACCACCAAACAGCCGAATGGTAATTGTTTTAATTGTGCCCATTGAGTTTTATATCAATATATTAAAGCTGCGCAAAGCACATACAACATATTTAAATTTAGAGCTTGAGAATCCACCCCAAATTGTAAAAAGGATAGGGAACAAATTCTGCAGTGAGATTATTTTCCACAAAAAGACGTGCACATATTTTTGCGCTTGCACAAAGTTCTACTGAAATCAGTTTGTCTTCAAGCAGGCATGAGGATTCGCTTGCTTGCAGCTACTTACCTGGTTGGAGCCTTTAGGCTGGAGAAAAGATCTTACTGTAAAAGTAAGCTGCTGTAACTGACTAGAGCAATTCTCAATAAATATTGTGAAAAGAATCCAGGTAAGACTGAAAGGAGACTGTAAAAAGTAAAAGTAGTTCTGTTCCAATAGCCATCACATGCTGGTTTAAGCACAACACAAAAACAGACCTAACTTTCCATATTAATTCTCCCTGCCTGGTGATTTAAACCTTCCAACAGGAGAGACCCACTTAAACACAACTCTTATTAGAAAATGTTTGGGAAGATAAAGGAAATTTGACATGACTGTAAAGGTTAGCAAAGTTAATGCTTAATGCTGAATATTTATGGATTAAACTTTGTAATTTGTTTGGCATGTAGAACCTCAATCAGGAGCACATAGAAAGGTTTTTTGTTTTGTTTTTTACCTTTTGTATGCAGAAAATCCAGAGCAGACGCAATGTCTCTTACCACCCTGCTGGCTTCCCGTTCATTAAAGTGCTTTCGCTTTTGTATGTGGGCTAGGATCGAACCTGTGAAAGTGACAGGCAAACAGAAGAAGAGAAGCCTATTTGAAGCAGAGCTACTGAATGCAAATACTGCCAGTATCAAACACCAAAGGCCCTGCGTATATTGGGATTGGAGTTGTGTTAGCTTCAACCTCTTTGTAACTAGCACAGGTCTGATCCCAGTGTGAACAGTGCTAAAATTTAGAAGACTATTCATAATTAGATTAGAGTAGGATTTCACGCTTGCTCAATTAACATGTTACATGGGTTTTGTTTCATTTGGTATTAGTTTATATTTTTATGGAAAACATGTCAATGTAACTAGGAACAGAAACTTTAGAATCCTTTATGTCTTTGATTATTCTTTGGATTAGCTTGCTAGTAACTAGCACGTTTGGACAAAACTCAGAATGACAGAAAAAGGATAGAAGGCATACTTGATACACAGTCAGGGCCGGCTCCAGCGTTTTTGCCGCCCCAAGTGGCAAAAAAAAAAAAAAAAAAAAAAAAAAAGCTGCGATCGGCGGCAGCTCTACCGCCACTGTTTCATTCTTCGGCGGCAATTCAGCGGCAGATTCTTCCCTCCGAGAGGGACTGAAGGACCTGCCGCCGAATTGCCGCCGAAAAGCTGGACGTGCCGTCCCTTTCCGTTGGCCCCCCAAGCACCTGCTTGCTGTGCCTGAAGCCGGCCCTGTACACAGTTTTGCAAGAGTGAAAATCTAGCATGTTATAATGAACTGAAAGTGCACAAAAGATACCAAATCAGGGTATTACTGCAGATATGCAAATAGTCTGTGTGTGTAAGATAGCACTGGCCTGGTAGCGAACTTCAAAAACGGATCTAACCATGGCCTAGCACGTGGGCTGCTGCTGAAGGTTTGCCACAGCACAGTGGGACTCTACCTGCTGTGGTACAGAATGACCTGGGTGTCATCTAATTTTGTGTAACCTATGCTTGACTGGTGAATAAATTTTGGCACTTTTGTCCCTCAGTGCCAAAAACAAAACCCCACCCTCTTCTTTTAGATGTGCATTTAAAACTTCCACTAAAGTCAAGGTGAGATGCTTTAGTGGAAGAATGTCCCACTTTGTGCTAGGTCTTGTTCAGGATTCCATTCAGACACAACACTAGTGAACGTAGATCAATTTTCAGACAATATTAGTGTCCCTTTAATACAGGATAAAGATTTTTCCCCCGAATTGGTTCAGATTTTCCTCCAACATAAAATCTTTCAAGGCTTACAGTTAATGTTGACCACTAGGCTCCTACCATAGTGAATGGCCCTAAACTCCTTTTCTTTTTTCCCCCCCCACGCACTCAGCACGATTGTTATATTTACTAGAAAGGTCAGGTAGTGAGGACCAAGGACAAATTCCTGCCTGTTGATATGAAATCCTTGAGGCAGTGCATGTTTATACACTGAGCTACTTCAGTCCTATTATTTTGAATTGGTAGATGCCCAGGAAGGAAACCTCACATACTGTACTATATGGAGGGTGATGTTCCCCCATATTTATCCATCAGGCAGCTGCTGCCACTTTTGCATAGTGGCAACCCATACTAGTGCCAAAAACAGACATAAAATAACCTTTCTACTCCTTTGCGAGATTCCCGTTTATTCATCCCAGGACTGAAATAGCTCTTTTGGCCACAGCGTCACACTGGGAATTCGTGCTCAGCTGATTACAGTGACCCCTGAAAAAGATTTGGGGGCTGTGGTGGATAGAGTCCCCCATCCTGTAAGTATGGCCTCCATGTTTTGTTCTTAGATGTATACATTTACATTTAGACGTACTAAAACGCACATCTGTTTGCTTGCGCCCAGTTTAGCAAGAGATCCAAGTCGTTCCGTATCAGTGACCTGTCCTCTTCATTTTTACAATTTCCCCATTTTTGTCTCATCAGCATCATCACTGATAAAATTTGTTATGTATACCGTATCATTTGTTCAAAAAGGGACTTTTGGGAATGGAGAGAGAAGACCTTTAGGATGCTCTGGAATGAATGATATGTACTTTAAATTCAATCTTGTTCCACATTGAAGTGGGTTAATCATGTAAATTAAGCAACAACAAAAAAAGCTAGATTGAAACATAAGCAATTTATACATTTTGTTTAAAAGCTCTCGGGCCAAGAGATTAGTGATAGTTGAGAGTCTGTTTAACCAATTACCCGGTTATAGTAAGGCATGACTGCAATGGGAAAGTGCAAGTTATGCAACCCTCTGGCTAACTGCACAGCCACATAGCTCGGGCAATGGAGTCCCATACAAATATATTTGCAAAGTGATGTGGGAGCTGAATACAACCTTGCACATAAACCAAATTATAGTCAGAGGTGCCAGACACGCTGCTGAGGACAAAACCAGTATCTGATGGAGTATATGTAGTGTTGCATGTCAGGCACAGGAAATTAGAGCTTCATCCCTAACTCACATTATTTCAAGTGTGTTTCAATGGTACTAGTTGCAATACACAGATATAAAGCTTACACACAGACACCGAGTTCCGATCCCAGCCTCAGCTGGGGAGGTGGGCTGAAGGAGAGAGCCCCTCTTTAACTCATAAGTACACCCACACACACACCCCCAACTGATACAGGAGCTATACACACAGCCCCTTTATTACACTCTGATAAAATGGGTTACAAGTTATTTGGGAAGAGCATGGAAGGAGGGAGGCAGACAGAAAGGGGCCTCATGCTTTCAAAGCATGAACTTAATGTAAGACTGTTCCCATCTTCTATTTGAGATAAGCCTTATTTAGTTAAACTCGTATGGGAAGACTGCAATTCCTGCAAAAGACACAATTCAACACCAAAGAGTTTTGGGACATTATCAGGCAGCATTTTAAAAGGACAAGAGAAGCAGGTTCCTTTTTGAAATATGTCATTACTACTGATGTTTCAAGGGAAAACTTGTATCTAGTGTTTTGCTAAAGAAAAACCATGGATGAACACCGATAACCCTAGCACTATTTCCTGTCAAGCTCCACTTTTGCCTGACTAGCAATGGCAGAAAGCCCACTCCCTTGTGAGGTGGTTAAGACACCCTCCTTACTAACCCATGAGTGCCCAAGCATGCTTAATTGGACGAGCCCTCAAAAGACTCATAAGCAAGCTGTTACAATTCAGTGTCATAAGGCAGAAGCAAAAGTATTATTTGCAACAGCTCCCCATAGCTTTCCAGAAAAATAATAAGTCACTGAATAGCTACATCATATTATTAGGAGGTAAAATGCTGCCACAGAGAATGCTGTGACAATGTGACAGCCTGACAATGTGACATCCGGAGGTGTCTGTATCTGCTAAGATCATGCAAAACATTTCTGAAATTTCACCCTATTTTCTCCCTTTCCCTATTGAGACTATTTGACTTGATAATTATACTCCAAATCTTCCAGCCTAACAAAGTTGAACATTTCATTATTTAACTATAAAGCAGAAGATTTGTAAATGTATGATCAGCTACATCAATATGCACCTTATCATGCATTTAAAATAAATCCTTCATCCTGTTTTGAAGAGATCTCTTTAAAATACTGAAGCAATGACAGATCAAGCTAACTCTTAATAAAAATTCACAAATATGATGTACAATACCTCCTCGCAATTTCTCAAAGACAAGGTAATACCTTGTGTCATCTTCAAAAAATTCTATTAACTCCAAAATGTTCCTTAAAGAGAAAATAAAACAAGCAAACAATGGAAAAAGTGTGTTAAATATTTCTTTATATGCTAAAAATATGAAGTGCTAGAAGTAACCAAAAAATGAAAATATTAATTGGGAAATAGGTTATTTTTGTAGCCTGTGGGATTGAAAAAAATTGTATGTTCACCTTACACAGGTCAGATTCCACTACTTAAATTTTACATAACTGAAAAATAAAGCCGTCTACTAGGCAGGGTTATAAAAAGAGAACAGCTGAATGGTAACAGAGAAAAATGAGCTGTAATAGTTTGCAGTTAATAATTTGGAACAGCATGTCTGTCCTGAAGGCAAGAACAAAAATAATTACTCGCCATTCTTCTCCCCTATAAGTCACAGAGTGGAACTTAACACTGTTTGAAGGAGACAGCAACATCTGTCTGGTAGACTTTGGGCTCAGTGTGATAACCAACAGGTCACAACTAAGTGTTGCTTAGCTAGGTTGTGTTCATTGCGGCAGAAAGTATAAACATCCCTTGTTGCCTTAAGAATTACAACACAAGGTCAGTCTGCATTTAAGTAAATATGAAATTCATACTTTGCACGTTGTCATTAAAGTTTCATTTTTTAATCACTTACGTATTGGATGCACATGAATTGTTAGGTGCATACCAGAAATGGAGATACAATGATACATCCCTCAAAGAATCTAACAAGTTATACCGGTTGTTTTAGAAATGGCCTTACAAAAGCAGTTGTAACACCAGGCAGTATGAAAATGATGCTTAATGAGGTGGTCATTCTTTCAAATTGCCTTTGGTAACTCAACATTATCTCCATCCCTACAGTATTTCCATGGTTAAATGTGTTTGTACAGAGCCTGCCACTGTGGAGTGTAATCCTGCTGCAGAACAAGTAAACAATAAGGAACACTGCAAATGTGGAGATAATGGTATCTAAGGTCTTTTCAGACAAATATGGGACTTTTCATAAATAAATTATTGGAATGAAAGCCATTTAACATTCAAGCATATTACCTCCACGCTGATCTGGCTGCCAATAAGTTTTAAAATTTCATTTCCCCCCCAAATATTTTTTTAAACTTTCAAATAAAATGTAGTAGGCATGTGAGTTACACACCCAAAACATTAAGGCTAAATTAAAGTTGATATGAAGGAGAAAAATGCACTTCTGTCCCTTCCTACACCACCAGTTCTGAGAGACACCTGCTAAAGACGAAAGTAAGCAATACTTACTTGTTACCCTGACATTGATACAATGTTTCTACTTCACGAAAAACACGACTCCGACTGTGTCCGGTATTTTTCTCAATTATCTGTTAAAAGAATTGGAATCTATATTTAAACATGGCTCTGGGGCCCGCATGTACAGTTCTGACTTTGGGTTCAGGAGGTCCGGGTTTAAATCCCAGTCATGCCCTGTCACAGGGAAACATCCATGGCTTGTCTAATTTCACATGTGAAGGCATTCGTCACAGCACTTAATGCAGCACGGGAAGGCATTCAGATACTACAGTAATGAGGGCAATCTAAGAACTGGAAAAGAGTAGAAAAAGGGACATTCAAAATCCAATTACCACATTTTAATTTTACATGGCCGGAAAAGGAAATCCTGAGTTTTTACAAGAAAGAGTTTTATGGCATGACTCAAATCTAGCAATCAAAAGAGAAGAATTGGTTATTACAGGAATCTAAAGACACAGTTTTGACTTCATTGCAAGATGAGAGTTGGTTAGTTAATTCAATAACTTTGCCAAGTGTGATGCATTCACGTGTCTGAGAAACCAGACCTGTTCATCAATACCAGGAAGCTGCAATACAATTCTGCACTTCAGGCACTGCTCAGGGGAAAAAACAAAAGGGTGAGGACTGGAAAAGCAAGGGTGTTACAAAAAAGTTGCAATTAAATGATAGATGTGTGGGCTGGAAGCTTGTGAAGTAGCTACAGGTTCTATCACTGGCTATATCCAATATAATAGTTTCTCACTTTCACAAGCACAAAATTCACCCATAAAAAAGGAAAGCTCAGAAGCGAATATTACTGGTGAGGTATGTACCTTAATGTAGTTTATTCATAAAATTGTTAATGCTCTAGTCTCAGTTTTTAACCTCAACAAATCAAATGATAAAGGCTTTCAGTATCTACAGGGCCAGATTTTTAAAGAGGCTTCAAAACAGCTTCCATTTTTGTCTCTCCAATATTATGTCAGAAGTGATATAGTGTTTAGACAATCAGGTAGTGAGATGTCTAGATATTATCACTTACACTTGCAATTAATCGCTGCCTCAAAACTACAGGCACAAAATGTTTCTTTTTAAAAGCTGGTCGCAAATACTCTCTAATTCCAAAGTTGGTGCCATTAAAGAGTTTGTTGCATCATAGCATTTATCTTTACCAAGGTATTTTCATAGATTCATAGATTCTAGGACTGGAAGGGACCTTGAGAGGTCATCGAGTCCAGTCCCCTGCCCACATGGCAGGACCAAATACTGTCTAGACCATCCCTGATAGACATTTATCTAACCTACTCTTAAATATCTCCAGAGACGGAGATTCCACAACCTCCCTAGGCAATTTATTCCAGTGTTTAACCACCCTGACAGTTAGGAACTTTTTCCTAATGTCCAACCTAGACCTCCCTTGCTGCAGTTTAAACCCATTGCTTCTTGTTCTATCCTTAGAGGCTAAGGTGAACAAGTTTTCCCCCTCCTCCTTATGACACCCTTTTAAATACCTGAAAACTGCTATCATGTCCCCTCTCAGTCTTCTCTTTTCCAAACTAAACAAACCCAATTCTTTCAGCCTTCCTTCATAGGTCATGTTCTCAAGACCTTTAATCATTCTTGTTGCTCTTCTCTGGACCCTTTCCAATTTCTCCACATCTTTTTTAAAATGCGGTGCCCAGAACTGGACACAATACTCCAGCTGAGGCCTAACCAGAGCAGAGTAGAGCGGAAGAATGACTTCCTACACTTTGAATGGGAAACAGCAGTAAATGTAACTATAGTGGTTAGTGGTGCACTCTGTACACTCAAGAGTCCTGTGGCATCTTATAGATTAATAGATGTATAGGAGCATGAGCTTTCGTGGGTGAATACCCACTTCTTCGGATGCATCCAAAGAAGTGGGTATTCACCCACGAAAGCTCATGCTCCAATACGTCTGTTTGTCTAGAAGGTGCCACAGGACTCTTTGCTGCTTTTACAGATCCAGACTAACACGGCTACCCCTTTGATTCTGTACAATGAGCTGCTCTGTCAAAAGCTGATAGCTATTTAATAGGCCACCTTGGACTACTTGCCAATCAGAAATACAGAAGCAATGTGGCAGATCACAAGCTATTCGAACAAGTTGAAGAAAAATGCTTCTGATGGACCTTTTGCCTCCACTTTTATAAATTAAAACACCAGCTGTTAGAATTCCATTCAAAATAGGATGGAAAGGAAAAGCCAGGGAGGTCTAACCATTATAGGGTATATTATTTTGTGTGAACTCTGTCCACTGCTAAAATATTTCAGCTCGTTCCAGAGGGCATGGTACAGAATGTCTATCAATGCTACTTATCACCAGAACTGACCGTTTTGGGTTTTGGTTGTTTTTTTAAATAAAGAGCCCTCCATATTATTGCAGGTACTCTATCACTGATTCAGTGTGAGGAATAAGAGATGCAGCCACAAATGAAAACACTCCCTCCTTGAATTCTAGACTTACTTTTACTGCATATTCTTGCCCATTTTGCAGACTAACAGCACCTTGAACCTTGGCATATGCTCCCTCACCAAGGAGCTCAGCAGTCAGCTTGTACAAGTCTGCCAGAAAAATCAGCACAAAGCAAACATTAGCAGAAGTATTTTGGTGAATTGTAAAGACAAGCTACTGTTTTGATGAGCAGCCCTAATACAACGGCAACTATGAGAACTCCCTTGGTAATAAACTGGGGAAGTTGCATTTATGCAGCATTTTCACTTAGCTGCATCAGCTTTACTTACACTTCCATTTTTATCTGTTCTGATCACCACCCAAACAACACGGGAATGGATTTCCTTGTAAGAGTGAAACTGCAATCCTATTAATATTAGGAAGTGTTTCTAACTCAATGAATGCTGGAATCTCAACTACTTTTCCTATGTTCTCAGTATCTTACCTAATTAGGGATTCAAAGATTAGAAAATCAGCCCTCGGTTTTCAAAGAGGACAATGTTTCATCATTTCTTAATCAGAAAATGCTCTAGGTTTAGAAATCTATAGAATAAATACCTCCTGAAGTTTAAATATTAAAGCTAAAATGATATTTAGGGTAATTACCTCGAGTTTTTGGTTTTCACTCAGTGCTATTTTCCGCAGGTGTTTTTTTTTTTTTTTAATTGATCATAGATTCATAGATTCTAGGACTGGAAGGGACCTCGAGAGGTCATCGAGTCCAGTCCCCTGCCCGCATGGACAGTTACATTGAGCTGTTCTAAAATGGTTTACATTAGCAGGTACATGTTACTTAACAGAAACAGTTTGTATGCAAATATTCTAAAAAACAAACACCTGTTTAGATGTTCTGCACCTTGCCTATTCTAAAAACAAATTTACAATGGAAATACAAAGGCAAAGAGCTCACTATAAGGAATAAAGGCACTGAAGAAAACAAGTGATGAAGAAATAAAAGATGAAGCAGTGTTAATTTTCACTGCACTGGCGAACAGCAATTATTTTGCTTAGAAAATTGAAAGGGGCCAAGAGGACACAGACATTATAAATCAGAGACACTGCAAATTGACACCAACCTTCAAACTTCCCTGGGAGATGGTCTGTGGCTCTGGTCCTCCTTTTTTTCTTTTTCTTTTTGCCGTTATCTACTATGGTGAGAGGCTGACTGCTGACCATCTCTGTGTGGCAGAACAAAGGCAGCTTAAACAAACCTACCCTAAGTTAGGAGGAAATCAACAGGGGTTGCATGTGTGCTCTTAAACTATCCTAAATGTTCACTGCTTTTCTTCATCATTATAGGCGGACATCTCTCCAGCAAAATAAGAAGAAAGCAAAAAAGAATTTGGATGCTAATTAAACACGCACACGAAGTAGTGCTGGTTTGATAAGTAGGACAGAAATACAAGGCAGAAATACAAGCAATTATCATGCATGAAAGTAGCTCCTATTCCTGCTACCACAGTGTATACTAAGTCAGCCCTGCGAGCAGCACTGCTCAGACTGCTGCAAGAGCCACCTGCATGCTACCATCACCTAACAAAGACCCCGGGGGTTAGCAGAATTCAGTGCAAGTACACAGGTGTTGGCAGAGAGTTACAACATTTTATACTTTTTCCAAGTCCTTTTGTTTCAAAAGAAAAGGGGTTCCCATCGCAGCAATTGGGAGAGTCAAGGAACAGGAAGGCACAGAGTCTCAGACAGGTGGGGAAAATGGAGGAACGTAGACTAGACTTGTAAACAAGACAATTAGCATACCAAATCTGACTACTGTTCCATTTCAGCTCATTCCCCAGCTCTGAGCGTGGACATGCTTCACAGACATGTGCAAGCCATAACAAACAATTACACACTAACCTGTCCATAGGGGAGGTTTCTTTCTAAACACAGATCAGTGGTTTGCTTATGCCCTGAAACACAAGTGTTCCTACCCTTTATAGATTTTCTTCTCGTGTTATGTAACTGTGGATTTTATCCCTATCAGTGTCTAGTCCTCATTACCTTCTTATTATGCCCTTGTTTGGACTCAATAACCTCACTCACTCTCTGCCATTAATTTGCATTGTGTACCAAAAAAAACAACAACATATCCTCTTGTTCTTGTACTATAGGAATGGGTACCTAGGAGCATCAGATTTCCCTTTTGTATCATGACCCTTTTATTAGTCTCCTCTCTGAACAGGCCTAATCTTTTCAATATCTCTGCATGTGTAAGCTTTTCCACGCCTCTAATCATGACTATCCATGCTGACAGATACCATGCTAGCTAAAATCAGCGTTCAAACAGTTAAGCACTGTTTTGCCATAACCTTGTCAATCATTTTCCAGAATTCTTGTAGGTAGGATTCCTAAAGAATGAAATGCAAATAATACACTGTTTTACTTTTTTTTTTTTTTTTTTTTTTATAATAAACATAACATACTGCTGTGTTGTGCCACAGAAAACAGAAATCCCTGTAGCAGGTAACATTCTGAGCATACTGGCAAAAGGAAGCAGAGTAGATGTTAAGGGGATCTTGTCAACAAATCTTTTTTTCTTAATTAACCAATTTTTAAAAAGGCTCCAGTTTCTAATGAAGCACCCACTAAATAATACATCTTTTCAATTATTATTGATTTTAAAATAAGGGCTTTTCTGCTCTCCAGTGATGTTTGTAAAGGTCTTTTCAGAATAAGAAGCTATGCAAGTTAAGAGTAAGACAGATTACACAAAGTGCTGTCAAAGGCACAAAATAAGATGGAATACAGAGAAAAGCATTTTTCCTGCCAACACCTTTCAGTGATAGTAATTATGGGAGTCACTTAACTGCCATATGTTGTGTACAAAATTTTCAGGCTAGAGTGATTTGGAAATTGGTGAAAAATCTGTGTCCCTTTAATGTCACTCATTGAAATACTTAATGCATCACTCAAAGCCACAATCATCTTTCAAGTATCAGAGGCGTAGCCGTGTTAGTCTGGATCTGTAAAAAGCAACCGAGTCCTGTGGCACCTTATAGACTAACAGAAGTATTGGAGCATAAGCTTTCGTGGATGAATACCCACTTCGTCAGACGCATGTGGTGGAAATGTCCAGAGGCAGGTATAAACATGCAGGCAAGAATCAGTCTAGAGATAACAAGGTTAGTTCAATCAGGGAGGATGAGGCCCTCTTCTAGCAGTTGAGGTGTGAACACCTAGGGAGGAGAAAATGCTTTTGTAGTTGGCTAGCCATTCAGTCTTTGTTTAATCTTGAGCTGATGATGTCAAATTTGCAAATGAACTGAAGTTCAGCAGTTTCTCTTTGGAGTCTGGTCCTGAAGTTTTTTTTGCTGCAGGATGGCTACCTTTAAATCTGCTATTGTGTGTCCAGGGAGGTTGAACTGTTCTCCTACAGGTTTTTGTATATTGCCATTCCTAATATCTGACTTTCATCTTTCGATCAATGTTACTTTAGACACACCGCAATGAGACTAAAACCTAAGCTTCAAAGAGATGGTTCCTCACACCAGAAAGTAAACTAATCATTTAAACGTAAGTTGAATTAGTGAAAAGTTGACATTTCCAACTTGTGTTCTGTACTAAATTTGTGCACAAACAGGGACGCAAGATTTGTTAATTAGCTTTTTGTTCTGCCTGTGATCTGATTAGGATACCTCTGTATGATGACACCTAGTTTCCTTTTCTGTTGAAACTTTAAGCAAGGAGGAAGCTCATTGCAGTTTTGTTCTCATTAGTCACTCCATTTTGATAAACCACTTCTATGCTTAGGCCCGAGTAGCAACTTGAATGACATGAGAAAACTCCTTTATCCCAGCAACTTGTTTTGAGGCCTCACCTCCTTAATGGAGTGTTCTTTGGAGTAAGTGTTAACAAGAACAAGCCTTTACACTAGTAAAACTGGATAGTTTAATGGGAACAGTCAACTCTGTCACCCAATTAATGGTAATTTTATATTACGGTTTCAGAGGTTTAACCTTCTCCCACAGACATGACTCCCCCATCTTCCCAGCAGTTGATCCTGGTATTGGAGGTTCTAGAACAGCGGTTCTCAAACAGTGGGTTGCAACCTCATTTTAATGGGGTCGCCAAGGCTGGTGTGGGCCCTGGGCCCTAGCAAGTCTGAAGCCCAAGCCCCACTGCCCAGGGCTAAAGTTACATGCCCCCTGTCCAGGGCTTCATCAGCTTTGGCCCCTCCCCCGCCCAGGGCGGTGGGGCTCAGTCTTCAGTTCCCCCTCCTGGGGTAGTGTAGTAATTTTTGTTGTCAGAAGGGGGTCATGGTGCAAGGAAGTTTGAGAACCGCTGGTCTAGAACACGAATGCTAAGTTAATACAGTGAGTGTATTCATTCACTCGTTTTTTTAACTAACATTTTTAGCAGAATATTTGACCTCTTGATAGAGTAATGGGTGAGTAAAAATAACCAGCCATTTTCCAGTCAAGTACACAAAAAATTGCCTATTGGGAGTTTGCCTAGATTGTTTATATACTGGTTAAGAAATGAAAAACAGAAGAAATTAGTTTTCATCACAGCAAGAAGTTAACCTCAGGGTGCCAAAAAAAAGTTCTATACTAGGCCTGGTGTTTACTATATAAATTAATGATTTGGCAACTGTGAATTTTGTCACTTCAGTGCTTCACCACTAACAAAACCCAGACTAGTCAACATCAGATGAATGAGGCACTTCAGAGGGACCTAATCAAGCTAGATGAGAGAACAACATAATGGGAGGTGAAATTCACTGTTGATAAATGCAAAGTTATATGCCTTGGAGGGAATAATTTACACTGAGTTAGTAGTTAATTTAGAAAGAACTCTGGGCATCACTGCAGATAGCTCAATAAAGACCCAGTCTGCTCAATGTGCAGCAGTAGTCAAAAAAACAAATAAACCCAAAATGTTAGGTCCTGTGGCACCTTTGAGACTAACAGAAGTACTGGGAGCATAAGCTTTCGTGGGTAAGAACCTCACTTCTTCTTGCATCTAAAGAAGTGAGGTTCTTACCCACGAAAGCTTATGCTCCCAATATTTCTGTTAGTCTCAAAGGTGCCACAGGACCCTCTGTTGCTTTTTACAGATTCAGACTAACACGGCTACCCCTCTGATACCCAAAATGTTAGGACGCAAATGGAATGGGATAGAAAATAATAGGTCAAAGGTATGCCCTCCTCCGCATTACGGTGTTCTCTTCTTGCAGACTCATCTCAAAAAGGATACAGCAGAACTAGAGAGGGTTCAGAGATTGTTGACAAGAATGATAAGGAGCATGGACAAAGGTATATAAAGAGAGATTGAAAAAAGAGTGGGATTGTTTACCTTAGAAAGTAGACAAATACTAAGTATACAAAAAATAGCAGAATAGATAGTGTGAACAAAAGTTCCGGATTTACTTTCTCTCATAATATGAGGCGACATCCAGAGAAAAAGTCAAAACTGATAAAAGCAAACACTTTTCCATACAACACGCAATTAGCCTGTGGCTTTAGCAGGATTAAAAAAGGATTTAGCATTTATGTGGATAAGTTTTGTAAGACGTACAGACACATGCTTCAGAGCATATGTCAGCCTCTATCAAGGTTAAAAGGAAACTTCTGGGGGCAGGATATCCCACAGCTGCCTACTGGAGGGTTCCAATGAAGTAGCTGGTATTGACCACAGTCAATGCCAGGATGCTGAACGAACTGGACCACTGGTATGACATTCTGGCCACTCCTACATACAGGTTAGACTTGAAACACCTACACAACACTTAGCCACAAAGGCTAGAATTTATTTAGTTTCAGTAGAAGCTAACAACATTCAACCAAAAAAATGTCTTACTCACCAGTAAGAGGACTTTTTAAAACCCCGTCTACAGTATAGACTAATTCCTGCTTCCACTGAAATCAATGGAAATTCTTCCACTGACTTCAGCTGGAGCACTCTCCGGCCTTCTGTCAACAGTGAAAACAAAGACATACTATGCCCACTGACAAGAGATGACAGAATCTGAGAGAAGCTATGGTTCAAACTCTCATAGAATCATAGAATCATAGACGAATTAGGGTTGGAAGGGACCTCAGGAGGTCATCTAGTCCAACCCCCTGCTCAAAGCAGGACCAACCCCAATTAAATCATCCCAGCCAGGGCTTTGTCAAGCCGGGCCTTAAAAACGCCTAAGGATGGAAATTCCACCATCTCCCGAGGTAACCCATTGCACTTCTTCACCATCCTCCTAGTGAAACAGTTTTTCCTAATATCCAACCTAGACCTCCCTCACTGCAATTTGAGACCATTGCTCCTTGTTCTGTCATCTGCCACCACTGAGAACAGCCTAGCTCCATCCTCTTTGGAACCCCCCTTCAGGTAGTTGAAGGCTGCTATCAAATCCCCTCTCATTCTTTTCTTCTGTAGACTAAATAAGCCCAGTTCCCTCAGTCATGTGCCCCAGCCCCCTTGATAATTTTCCCTTCTGTTGGGTCTAGGCATTGCAGCTCTCATTGGAGCCAAAGACGTGAAGCTCTCCTCCTTAGGTGTAATACCAAGGGACAATGGAGCAAGCTAAGGGGAGAATACATTTTGTAGCAACAATTCTGCCTGAGCCTCAAGTATTGCTGCTCTAGTAAGTGCTAGGGTTGGCAGGCCAGCCGGCTGGCCCGGGGTTAACGGTTAAGGTGTGTTAACCGATAAGACTGATGCTTACTGGTTAACCTTTTACATCCCTAGTAAGTGTCTACACACAGGTAAGCTTACTTAGTATTAGAGCCAATGTTAAATACATACAATATTTAAAGTCCTCCATGGGATAGGTCCTGGATACATGAGAAAAGTCTTCTCCTTCCACAACTATGGCCTCCTACAACACTTACGTTCCACTGGATCAATGAATCCATGGACAAGAAGAACAGCACTCATGGGTGCCGAAGACAGAATTTCAGAGAGGTGGGAACAAGAACACAGAACACACTACCAGAAAAGGTAAAAATGACCATAGTTGGGCATTAACTTCTGGTCGCAGTGAAACCTAACTGTTGACATAGCTTCCCCACAAGTACGTACTCCTCTCTCACACATGCAAAAAACCCAAATCAAAAAAGCCTTAATTCTAATCACCGGGGTTGGAAAGACAGGGATATATAATTATCTCTTAAATCCTGGGGGGGCAATTGGGTACTACAGCAATGGATGCCAGCATAAGAACTTGAGAGATAAAAAGTGGATACCTGGTCTGTGTTGGATTGACTTCACTGGAAGAAGGGAGTTTGGGAAGACAGGCTGATTACCATTTGCTTCAAAAACAGGACTTGCTGAAGTAGGATTATTTTGTAACTAAAAAGAAAAGAAAAAAAAAGCATATTCAGAATCACAAATCATTTACCTTTATTATTTATATTACAATAGTGCCTAAAGGCTCCAGAGATCGGGGTCCTGTTACTCTAGGTTCTGTACAGACACACAGCAGGAGACCTTGCAATCCAAAAAGAGACTGTATTCCCAGTTTACAGATGGGGCGCTAATGCACAGTGAGCTTAAATGAACTGCACATGAAATCAGTGACCGACCCAGGGAACTGAACACAGATCTCCCAAGTCTTGGGCCAGCCTTCAAGCACAAAGCCAACTTCCCCCAAGGAAATTTACTATCTTGTTTAGATTAGGAGTACAACTTCTCACTCTCCATAGACATGTACAAATGAGAAAGCCAAGAGTCAGAAAGACAACCTTCGCATACTCTGGGGCAGCGCCTCAGCTGACACAAAACTGCCATAGCTCCATTATCTTCAATGGCGCTACAACAATTTATACCAGTTGAGGATCAGTCCTGCACTCTCAGCACATTCCTTACGTTACTGATAAAACAATTAAGTGGAGTCCTAACGTTATATTCCAACTGCCATAGCATCAAGGGATAATTATTAAGGAGAATCACACACTCCACCTCCCATTTGAAAATGCCCTGGTGACAGGCACAAGGGTCTCCAAAATGACCATATAAAGACATATCTTGCAACCAATCTTGCAGGCTCTGACAGACCATGAGAGTGAAGCTAGGGATCTTCTATTGAAAAGCAGGGCCACCAATACGCAACCATTTATCCCTAGCAACCAACAGTAAAATAGTCCCAGATAACAACTGTCATGGCAAGGCATTGAGAGAAAGAGAGGAATACAAATAGTAATTTGAGCCAGATTCTTTGGAGTTTCGTAGATTATAACCAATGTTCTGAATTTCACCTGGAAATAAATCAAAAGCCAATTCAGAGGACAAATAGCTGGCACAACACACTGAGCCGCCCACTGAGGTAAGTAGTTAAATAAGCACGACAATACATTGGACAATAGAATTTCACTGTAGTCACAGGTAACCAGTGGAAACAAGTGAGAAGACTCCCTTCCAGAACTGCAACTCACTAAGAGCCTTACGACTTTTTCTAGCCAGGGCTTAAAAATTCATATCCTGTTTCTGCTGGCTAATAAGCACCAAGCAGGTGGCCCTCCCTAGTAGAGTAGTCCAAGCATTCTAAATGTAATAAAAACTTTTCTTCTTGGGAATTTGGTTTGTTTACAGGGGCCAAACATTTTCAAGCCAGTTTGCATACAGCTAGACTAAAATCCAAAACTAGGCACCTGAATAGAAGTGGCCTAATTTTCAACAAGATGCTAAACTTACAACTCCCACAGAATTCTACCGCTGTTTGAGTTCAGCACTTTTGAAAGTCAAGCCGTATTTTGACACTGAGGAGCCTAACTTTGGGCATCCAGAATTAAATCTCTCAGAAATTTTCAGCCAAGACCTTCACTTCCCAGAAACTTACCTACATTAGCCACAATTGCACGTGTCAGCCAAATAGGACTTGCTTAGCAGGTGTTGATCTTGCTGGAACACGCTAACCGGGTGAAGTCACAGAAGAACAATGCTACTTTGTTACAAACACTTGTGAAAACGCTTAAGCACAGTGCATTGCAGGCTGCCAAATGCAGAGAGAGGAACTGGTTCAGAGTGAAAAACATATTATTCATTACAGCACTGTGTTAAATCATGTCTCTTTCTCCAGTCAAGTCAATTGTTGCAACATAGGGTAGGATTCAGAGATACACCGAAGGAGGGAAGATACGCGTTTCAAATTCTGTCAAAGAAAAGGCATTGCTACTGTTCACTTATCTATATTAATAATTTGACAAATCACTCTAGTAATTAAAATTGCCTGTGGGTGGTGTAGGGAGTGCCTCTGCTATCATAGTTTGTGTTGGACACTGGTGACCTAAACAGCACGATGAAAAATGAGTCAGAAAAAGATCCCATACCACATACATTCCTGACAAAATGTAAGACTAATCTATTTTGGGATGAAATTCTGAAAATCTACAAGAAGTCTGACTAATCTGGCTCTGTGAAAAGATAAATGTGATAAAATCTACCATGGCCAGTGGCAATCCAGCGCAGCCAACGCCGTTAATGAAGTCTAGCGACCCTGGCTGCAGGGGGGTTTGAGCTACAGCAACTCCTCACTTAAAGCCGTCCCGGTTAACGGTGTTCGTTGTTACGTTGCTGATTCATTAGGGAACATGCTCGTTTAAAGTTGGGCAATGCTCCCTTATAACATTGTTTGGCAGCCGCCCGCTTTGTCCACTGCTTGCAGGAAGAGCAGCCCATTGCAGCTAGTTGGTGGGGGCTTGGAACCAGGGTGGACTGGCAGCTCCCCCATCAGCTCCCCGCTCCCCTAAGTTCCCTGTGCATCAGCTGCCCAACAGGCGATCAATTGCCGGCAGTTCAGCTGTCCCTCCCCCCACTGCCATGTGCTGCTCCTGCCCTCTGCCTCGGAACTGCTCCCCGAAGCCTCCTTCTTGCTGTGCAGGGGAAGGGGAAAGAGGGGGGCTAATGTCAGGGTGTTCCCCTTACCCCTACTCCTCCCCCGCTTACCCCTTCTCCATGTAGAGCAGGGGAGAGACACAACAGGGCTCAGGACAGAGAGAGCTGGCCGCAGCTGCTGTCTCAACTTCCTGATCTTTTTAAAGGCAATGTACTTAAGAGTGTGATGTCAGCATACTTAAAGGGGCAATGCACATCTCCCTCTCTCCCCCACACACAGGGTGTGTGTGTCTGTCTGCCATGCTGTCTCCCCTCCCTCCATTCGTGCTGCCTTGTAGAGTCTGAGGCTACATTAACAACAATGGGTTAACCCTTGAGGGCTCAGCTGAGGGCTAGTTCATCATTTAGCAGTAAGGCAATTCCCTGGGAAATACCCCACCCTCTTCCACCCTCTGACTTCGCCACCTCAACCAAGCTTCACAATCACCATTGCTGTGTACAGTATTAAATTGTTTGTTTAAAACTTATATTGTGTATACATATATATAATATAGTTTTTTGTCTGGTGAAAAAAATTTCCCTGGAACCTAACCCCCCCATTTACATTAATTCTTATGGGGAAATTGGATTCGCTTAACATGGTTTCACTTAAAGTCACATTTTTCAGGAACATAACTACAACATTAAGCGAGGAGTTACTCTACTTAATCAGCATAAGAATGAGTCCAGTGGCCTGTCCTCTACACTTCCTCTGCAATGGCCTCCACACTGCCTTTGATCGCCCATCTTCCAAGTGTACACTGAATGGAGAGGCCAACCCTATCGCTGTTCAGCCACCCACCTCTCTTGCAAGGTAACCATGGGGTTTCTGTGGCATGGAGAGTCAAGTCCTCTCACAATGGGTCAATCTCACACTTTTCAGGCTAGCTCAGATTGATTTTTTTAAATGGATTCCTCCATCTCAAATCTGTTGTTACTTCTCCATGATAACTATTGGAACACTGTTAGAGAACACAGTGGAATATAGGACAAAATATTTGCCGCTTTTAAAGTTTAAATTTCCTCTTGGGAGAAGGTCATGTACTTTTACCACAAAATTTATGGCCACTGATTTTCTGTAGCGGAAATAGATCTATATTAACGTAGGCATTTATACAGCTTTTTAAAAGTGTTCAGAATACCAGCCAGGTAAGCAAGGGCAATTATTTCTATTGGCCAGGTAAAGAGGCAAACAAAGTAAGGTTAAGTGACTTGCACAAGATAATACAATAAGTTAGTTAGCAAGGGCAACAAGCAAGACTTGACAGGTTTCAGAGTAGCAGCCGTGTTAGTCTGTATCCGCAAAAAGAAGAACAGGAGGACTTGTGGCACCTTAGAGCCTAACAAATTTATTAGAGCATAAGCTTGGGCTGTAGTCCACAAAAGCTTATGCTCTAATAAATTTGTTAGGCTCTAAGGTGCCACAAGCAAGACTTGAGGCAACTTAAAAAGAACACTGAAAACTATTAAGTTTATTTATTTATTTTGGGGGGGGGGGGATGGGAAAACCAGTGACCTGGCTGCACTCAACTGCAAATCAATATTAAGGATGAGAAAGGCATAACAGCAGCCAGTGTTTCATTCAGCAGAAAATAAATATGAGAGGGTCAGTCTCATGCAAGGGTTCCCTGGCATATCAATTGATTAATACATTGAGGATCATCTCCTTTCCAGTTTCCTTCAGAGAAGTAAATACGTTGGACTAACAAGAAAGGCGGCTTAATGCTACTGATCAAGGGAAATAAGGACTCAATGATAAGCAGTCTTCATCATGTTTCAGTAAGAATTAAGTTATAAAGTTATTTTGGAACTCAAGAGGAGTTATTTCAAAAAAAGACAAGACAACAGTAATAATACTTAATTTGACTTAAGCAAGTCAATTTCTCTGATTCTTAAATCAGAAAGTTGTTGAACTGTTTTAAATTACAGAAAAAAATATACAGGAGAAGTCAGTTTTGACAGTCACTTATGAAAGACTAGCATTATGATTTTTTTCTCCATCTGATTGCTTAGGGAACTCTCTTCATGATCTCAGAATGAATCATCAAACTCTAATCTGGTTAGCTAATTTCCTATTACTCAAATATAACCAGAGATGGAAGCTTTCTAGGAAGTGGAGTTTGAATTTTTGGTTGCTTTTTTAAATTTCATGAACCTACAAATAGTTTATTTCCTGCTCTTAAGAGACTCCCTCAAATCATATATGATGAGATCTCTTACTGGAAGTTAAGCTATACAACATACTTCCTTACTTAGGCCATGTCTATACTAGCAAGCTTACAGCGGCACAGCTGTACCAATGCAGATGCACCGCTGTGAGATCGCACGTGTAGCTTATCTATGCCGACAGGAGAGAGCTCTCCTATCGACATAATAAAACCACCTCCACGAGTGGTGGTGGCTATGGGAGAAGCTCTCCTGCCTACGTGGCATCATCCACACCAGTGGCGTTTGTCGATGTAACTTGTGTCGCACAGAGGGGTGTTTTTTTCACAACACAGCGTGACATAAATTACATCGACAAATTTTCTCTTAATTAATTGGCCTCTCAGAGTTGGTAAGACAACTCCCACCTTTTTATGCTCTCTGTATGTGTGTATATATATCTCCTCAATATATGTTCCATTCTATATGCATCCGAAGAAGTGGGCTGTAGTCCACGAAAGCTTATGCTCTAATAAATTTGTTAGTCTCTAAGGTGCCACAAGTACTCCTGTTCTTCTTTTTATCGACAAAAGTGGTAATGTAGACAGCCCTACCTATAGTTAAAATATTTATTGGTTGTAAATTACTAAGTGCTAGAAGATAGAAAGTGATTTTTCCTTGCATTACCTTTCTGTACTTTTAATTCTGATTCTTTAGAAAGAGTGAACCATGTTAAACTCCATCTTGAATGCTTTAGGGTATGCTGCCTCGATCAAGCAGTAATGATCTTTTCTATGGCGTAAAGGAATTCTCCCTTACCATAATTAGACTCCTCTTCTAAAAACAAATTCTATCATTTGTATATTCCAATAGTTTTACATTATGAAAGTTCAATGTTCTTTACAAAAAATAAGAGGTTTAGTTTAGCAGTAAGTAGTGACAAATATTCACTGACAGAGTTTAGACTTGCTATCGATGGAACAATTTCAGATTAGCATAGTGACAAGAAATTACACAGGTTCCTGAAAGTAACACGCTAATAGAATTACCATTATTTTCAGTAGAGTAACTCTGAAACAATATGTAATGTCCCGCTCTGACAATCCTGGAGTTTAAAATAGTGTAGTTTTCAAAATACTGGATATTTTAGGTAAAAGCCACTACTAGCTTTGTTTTGCTTGTATATAAACTAGTAAAGATAGATAGTAATACTTGTATTGAAATGAAATAGCCATTTACATTTGACAATTTGTAACCAAGCTAACACCACTTTACCTTTGGCATAACTAATTTTCAGCTATGGAGTCATAATGGCTGATCAATAATCTAGTTAATATTGAAAACTGAGTATTAATTTAGTATCTGAGCTGAACATTTTCAGTTTAAGGCCAACCAGCAAGATTTCATATATTTTGTTCCAATCATTTGCAATTTAGTCACCAACATTTTTTTTAGAAGCCCCCAAAGCTGGAACTGGGAGAAAGTCAAAATGGTACTGAAATGTATTTTTTTTTTAAATTAAGTCTAAATTTACTAGCGAGCTAGCTCAAACTTTGCAATACCGATACTAATGATGCCTTTTCTGCAATTTGTATTTTTTAAGTCTTTACTCAGTTAGAGTTAATCCGAGCTGTAGCCCACATCACGTGTACAAACACACTTGCTACCTTTGAGCCAGTTCTCATATGACAACAACTTGTTTTCATTTACAGAATTCTTTCCACAGACAATCAGAACTACAGCAATGCCAAAAATATTTTTCCAGTAAGGCACAGGCTCTGGCTATGTCTACACTTAAACCATTACAGTGGCACTGCTGTGAGCTGCTGTAGCATTTCGGAATAGCCACTCACTACAGTGACAAGACGGGCTCACCGTAGTTAATCCATCTCCCCCAGAGGCGGTAGCTAGGTTGACAGAAGAATTCTTAAGACTGCTTTTAAAGTTAGCTAAAATATTGCTTTTAAAATTAAGTTCTAAAACTGTCTGCATACTGGAACAAATTTCCCCCCAAAACTGAGAATATACAACTTCAGAATGCATGCAAGTGTGAAGACACATGGATCAAACATAATGGGAAACTTGTCGGCAGTTAAGAGTGACGTTAATACTCTATATGCTTTACCTTAGAAGAACAGAGGAAGTTCTTCAGTTCCGCAATTTTATTTTGCCTCACAATATCCGGCATCTAGAAGGAATAAAGAAGAACTTATTTTTGAAGAATGTCAAAGTGCACTCCTTACTTCCTCAGTCATTAGAACATACACTGAAAAACTCAGATGAGCTTCTACATGTAGTCTCTTTATTTGAAAAAAGCTTTTAAGGCCATTTAATTGAGCAGAAATATAAAAATATTTTAATCACTATTGTTTTAAATTACATGTACAAGAGCTCCTAGCATCAGAGTAGATAGGGCTAAGTTTTGGCTACTGAATAGCCTTTTGAGATAGTATCATACTTCCATGCAGGAGTTGTTAACAGTATACTGTTTCCGTCATGCATTTGCTGTGATTCGTCTTATACTGCTTTAAAAGAACACAAAAGATAGAATTTTTACCAAATACTAAGAGATACCTGCATTGAAACTAAACAGCCGTTCAACATGTTTCAGAGGGTTTGCAATTCTTAATTTTAAGACAGAAGAAAAATATAGTAAATACTGAACTCCAAGTAGCAAGGATTAAAATTAGGGCTGTCGATTAATCGCAGTTAACTTGTACGATTAATTCAAAAAACTGAATTGCAATTAATTGCAGTTTTAATCACACTGTTAAATAATAGAATACAAACTGAAATGTATTATACATATTTTGGATGTTTTCTACATTTTCAAATATATTGATTTCAATTATAACAGAATATAAAGTATACAGGGTTCACTTTATATTATTTTTTATTACAAATATTTGCACTGTAAAAACAACAATAGAAATAGTATTTTTCAATTCACCTCATACAAGTACTGTAGTGCAATCTCTATTGTGAAAGTGCAATTTACAAATGTAGATTTTTTTTTGGTTATGTAACTGCACTCAAAAACAAAATGTAAAACTTTAGCACCCGCAAATCCACTCAGTCCTCCTCCTTGTTCAGCCAATCGCTAAGACAAAAAACAGTTTGTTTGCATATATGGGAGACAATGCTGCCCACTTATTTATAATGTCATCTGAAAGTGAGAACAGGCATTCGCATGGCACTTTTGTAACTAGCATTGCAAGATATTTACGTGCCAGATATGCTAAACATTCATATGCCCCTTCATGCTTCGGCCACCATTCCAGAGGACCCGCTTCTGTGCTGATGACGCTCGTTAAAAAAATAATGCATTAATTAAATTTGTGACTGAACTCCTTGGGGGAGAATTGTATGTCTCCTGCTCTCTTTTATACCTGCATTCTGCCACATATTTCATGTTATAGCACATGTTCGTTTTAAGAACACTTTCAGTGCAGATCTGACAAAACGCAAAGAAGGTACCAATGTGAGATTTCTAAAGATAACTATAACACTCAACCCAAGGTTTAAGAATCTGAACTGCCTTCCAAAATCTGAGAGGGACGAGGTGTGGAGCATGCTTTCAGAAGTCTTAAAAGAGCAACATTCCGATGCAGAAACTACAGAACCCGAACCACCAAAAAGGAAAATCAACCTTCTGCTGGTGGCATCTGACTCAGATGAAAATGAATGTGCATCGGACTGCACTGCATTGGCTTGTTATCAAGCAGAACCCGTCATCAGCATAGACGCATGTCCTCTGGAATGGTGGTTGAAGCATAAACGGACATATGAATCTTTAGAATATCTAGCACGTAAATATATTGCGACACCAGTTACAATAGTGCCATGTGAACGCCTGTTTTCACTTTCAGGTGACATTCTAAACAAGGAACGGGCAGCATTAGCTCCTGCAAATATAAACCAACTTGTTTGTCTGAGGGACTGGCTGAACAAGAAGTAGGACTGAGTGGACTTGTAGGCTCTAAAGTTTTACATTGTTATATTTTTGAATGCAGTTATTTTTTGTACATACTTCTACATTTGTAAGTTCAACTTTCATGATAAACCAATTGCACTACAGTATTGTATTAGGTGAATTGAAAAATACTGTTTCTTTTGTTTTTTTACAGTGCAAATATTTGTAATAAAAAATACATATCAAATGAGCACTGTACACTTTGTATTCTGTATTGTAATTGAAATCAATATATTTGAAAATGTAGAAAACATCCAAAATATTTAAATAAATGGTATTCTATTATTGTTTAACAGTGTGATTAATCGTGCGATTAATCACGATTAATATTTTTAATTGCTAGAAAGCCCTAATTAAAATATCTAAAAAACACAGTAAATATTTATTTTAACAGTGAACATAGGGACAGGTATATTTCCCCATCTTCCCCCCTCACCCCCCAAAATATATTCTTAAGAGGAAACATCAATTTGATCACAGCACGTCTCTCGCTATATACATTACAGAATACCCTGAGTTTGATGCTCAATAAGTACAATAAGAGTCTTCCATGTTTTATGTTGCAAAGATGCGGCTCCAAGACTTGAAGCTCCTTCACATAGTACTCAGCTCTCAAATGTTCAGCTATATTGCTGTACAGCATAACTACAGTTTTATTGTATTGCTTCTGAAGTGATAATACTAGGATGTAGATTTATAGCAGGGGATGCAAAACACACCTTCAAAAAGTTGCTACAGTTCTGAATACTTTTTTTTTTTTTTTAAATACAGCTTTAAGTGAAGCCCTGGATTCTTATCTTAGAGGCCAAAAAGGCCAAATTCTCCAAGATCAGAAAAAAAAGAAAAACCTTAACTCTGCTAGCAGAGTCCAATAGTCCCAAGAATGGTTGGGGACACCATTGGCCAAGCCCAACAACAGTCAGTTGTCAGGCTGTTGTAACCTCTGCAAGGGCAGTGAAAGCCAAACCCACTAAATCCACTCTGTCCTCACTCAGGCTAAACTCCCATTCCAGTTCCATTTACTGTCCCAGCCCCCACACTGGGGCACCCAGTCCCACGAGGTGGTGCGGGAAAGGGAGGGCGCCCCAGCCTGGGGGGGATAAAGGGTGGGGGAGAGGACCCCAGCCCCCACACTCGGACACCCCAGCCTAGGGGGGATAAAGGGTGGGGGAGAGGATCCCAGCTCCCACAGTAGGACAGCCCGGTCTGGGGCAATAAGGGGTGGGGGAGGGTGCCCCGGCCTAGAGAGGTGATAAAGGGTGGGGGAGAGGACCCCGACCCACACACACTAGGGTGCCCCGGCCTGCAAGGGGTAAGGGGTGGGGGAGAGGACCCCGGCCCCCACATTAGGGCGCCCTGAACTGCAGGGGGTAAGAGGACCCCGGCCCCCACACTGGGGCGCCCCGGACAAGGGGGGGGGAAGAGGTGGGGGAGGGACCCGGGGTCCATGGGGGATAAGGGGCGGGGGTGGAGGATAAGGAGCGGGGGAGGGCACCCCGGGGGCCATGGGGGATAAGGGGCGGGGGTGGAGGATAAGGGGTGGGAGAGGGCACCCCGGGGTCCATGGGGGATAAGGGGCGGGGGTGGAGGATAAGGGGCGGGGGAGGGCACCCCGGGGGCCATGGGGGAAAAGGGGCGGGGGTGGAGGATAAGGGGTGGGGGAGGGCACCCCGGGGTCCATGGGGGATAAGGGGCGGGGGGGAGGGACCCGGGGTCCATGGGGGATAAGGGGCGGGGGAGGGCACCCCGGGGGCCATGGGGGATAAGGGGCGGGGGTGGAGGATAAGGGGTGGGGGAGGGCACCCCGGGGTCCATGGGGGATAAGGGGCGGGGGTGGAGGATAAGGGGGGGGGAGGGCACCCCGGGGGCCATGGGGGATAAGGGGCGGGGGGGAGGGCACCCCGGGGGCCATGGGGGATAAGGGGCGGGGGTGGAGGATAAGGGGGGGGGAGGGCACCCCGGGGGCCATGGGGGATAAGGGGCGGGGGGGAGGGCACCCCGGGGGCCATGGGGGATAAGGGGCGGGGGTGGAGGATAAGGGGGGGGGAGGGCACCCCGGGGGCCATGGGGGATAAGGGGCGGGGGGGAGGGCACCCCGGGGGCCATGGGGGATAAGGGGCGGGGGTGGAGGATAAGGGGGGGGGAGGGACCCGGGGTCCATGGGGGATAAGGGGCGGGGGCCCAGGCTGTGAGGGGCTCCGGAGCGCCCCCCCTCTTACCTCCATCGCTGCCGCAGCACGTCCCGCTCAGTCACCTGGCTGAGGGGTGGGGGGACGCTGCAGAGGGGGCTGGGAGGAAGCAGCTTAGCGCAGGCGCATGGCGGACCGGAGACCAGTGGCGGAAGTCGGGGAAGGGAAGTGGAGGTGTGCGCAAGCGCACCGCGGACAGGCGGGGAAATCGTGCGCAGACGCAATCGTTGGCGGCGGCGCGTGGGGGGGGGGAATTGCTCAAGTCAAGGCGCTCTGAGGGAGAGCGGGGGAGGGGAGTGCGGAAGCTGCGCGCAAGCGCAGCGCTACCGGGAGGGAAAGAGCCTGGGGGCGGAGCCAATCGAAGCCACAAGCCACGCCCCCCCGGCCATGGGGCCTAGTGGGATGACAGGGGTCAGGCACTGCTCAGGCCCCACTACCCTGGGTTGGCAGATGAGGGCCAGTGGGGGGGACATCCTGGCACAGAGCTGTGGGGGCGTCGCTCCCCCCGGGGCCCCAAGGCTGCACGGTGGCTCTGCCCCGCGTGGGTCGCGTCCTTTAGCCAGTCGCTGGGCAGCTCCGCAGGGGCCTGTCCCCTCACCCTAAGCCACTGGTGAGCGCGCCCGGCCCTGCGTAGCCATGGGGTCAGGCCGTGGCTGTGGATGGGGGGCTCAGGGGTAGCTGGGTGAGGCTGCGGCTAGTGGGCGGGGGGGCTAGATCTGCTAGGGAGCACGTAACAGCCGTACGGGGTCAGGCCGTGGTTGTGGATGGGGGGCCCAGGGGTAGCTGGGTGAGGCTGCGGCTAGTGGGCGGGGGGGCTAGATCTGCTAGGGAGCACGTAACAGCCGTACGGGGTCAGGCCGTGGCTGTGGATGGGGGGCTCAGGGGTAGCTGGGTGAGGCTGCGGCTAGTGGGCGGGGGGGCTAGATCTGCTAGGGAGCACGTAACAGCCGTACGGGGTCAGGCCAACAGCCCATCGAGCCCTGTGTCCTGTCTGCCAACAGTGGCCAATGCCAGGTGTCCCCGAGGGAATGAACAGAACCGGGCAGTTGTCGAGTCATCCATTCTCTGTCGTCTAGTCCCAGCTTCTGGCACTCAGCGGTTTAGAGACACGTACAGCATGGACTTGCAGCCAGGGCCGTCCCTACCTATTCTGGGACCCTATGCAGCCCGCACATGGGGCACAAGGCCTCCACGCGGGGGGGTATAGCCCCAGGCCTCCGTGGGGTGGGGGAGCTGGCTCAGGGGGGAACCACCCCCCCAACATTCGCCAGCGGCGCAGCTGGGGCCAGGTTCCTACACTTCCTGTCACCGGTGCGTGCAGGCCCGGCCCTGCTGCAGTACTGTAGCTAGCAGGGTGCAGGGGAAGCTGCCGCTTCCCCCACCTTTCCAAAAGCGGCCAGAGGAGCGGGGCGGGGGGCGGCATGCGACCTGCAGCGCGGCCCCGCAGCCGTGGCCGTGGCCAGCTGCCATGGGGGGGCGGCGGGCACAGCCGGAGGAGCGGGGGGGTGCAGCATGGCGGCTGGCAGCTGCGGCCGGAGGAGCGAGGGGGGGGGAGGCACGGGGGTGGCACGGCAGGGCCGGAGGAGCCATGGGGGGAAGGGGCGGTGCAGCCGGAGGAGGAGCCAAGGGGGGGGTGCCTTTTTTATGTTTGCTCCCCCTCCTCTTAGAAACTGGCTACGCCACTGCCCTGCTGCAGTCTTCAGGGGTGGGAAGCGGCAGGGCTGGGGCAGGAAGAGGCGGAGCAGGGCAGGGGTTTTGGAGAAGGGGTGGAGTGGGGGCAGGGCTGGGGCAGAGCAGGGGTGGGAAGAGGCAGGGCTGGGGCAGGAAGAGGCGGAGCAGGGCAGGGGTTTTGGAGAAGGGATGGAGTGTGGGCAGGGCTGGGGATGGGGAGGGAAGAGGTGGAGCAGGGCAGGGGTTTGGGGAAGGGGTGGAGTGGGGGCAGGGCTGGGGCAGAGCAGGGGTGGGAAGAGGCGGGGCTGGGGTGGGAAGAGGCGGAGCAGGGCAGGGGTTTGGGGGAAGGGGTGGGGTGGGGCAGAGCAGGGGTGGGAAGAGGCGGGGCTGGGGCGGGAAGAGGCGGAGCAGGGCAGGGGTTTTGGGAAAGGGGTGGAGTGGGGGCAGGGCTGGGGCAGAGCAGGGGTGGGAAGAGGCGGGGTAGGGGCGGGGAGCCTGGGGAAGAGGTGGGGCAGGGGCTAGAGCAGTATGCAGCTGCGCAGGGCACCAGAAAATTTGGTGCCCCAAATTCCCTGGTGCCCTACACGGCTGCGTACGGGTAAGGACACCCTGACCATCTTGACTAATAGCCATTGAGGGACCTATTCTCCATGACCTCATCTAGTTCTTTTTTGAACCCAGTTAGACTTTTGGCCTTCACAGCATCCCCTGGCACCAATAGGTAGGAAGTACTGAAGCTCTCTTTTGGAGGGGGGGAAGAATTTCTGGGGCTTCTAGCAACAGGTAGCTCCTGGAGGAGTCTGTAGTGGATGCTGGGGGCAAGGGGCTCTTAGCCTATCATTTTGACTTATGTCCCCACCCCTCTTTGACCTCACCATTGGCTCCCTTTTCTGTATCACATCAAACATAAGCTACTTGTCTTCACTCCCCACCTTACGTATGCTTTCCTACTTAGTATCCAGAGGTCAGTTTGGCCAATGATGCAAGCCTCCATGGCCCACTTGTTACATTTTGAAAGAAGCACCTTTGTGCTTTCTCTCATACTGCTCTTCGTGCTTGTCAAGAGTGCCCCGTAAGCATCCACAAAACCAACTCATTATTCTCCTTCAAAACCCTACTTAAAACTCTTCTTTGTTGTGAAGCCCACAAAAAACTTGTCAATGGTGAGGCTGCTGCCGTGCAGAGACCCCTGCCTGTCATCTTGATCATATAGTTTCTTTGTTTCCTTGTACTCCCTTGTCAGTGTTTGTATCCACCCATTGTCGCTTGTCTATTACTTAGATTGTAAACTCCTAAGGGCAGGAATTGTCTTTTGGTTCTGTGTTTGTACAGAACCGAGCACAATGGGGTGCTGGACTGTGACTGGGGCTTCTAAGGGCTCGGACAGTACAAATAAATAATGAGTCAGCCTATTGCAGCTCAGAAGTGAGGAAACCTGAGACCAGTATTGAACCTGATACCTTGACCCAGATCCTCAAAGATAGTTAGGCTCCTAAATTCCAGCACTGGTGCTGCTGTCCCCAGATCCTTCTCCAGCCACCATCACTGACTCCAGGGCTCTGGTTCCAGCTCTGGGGAGGGAGATGAGGGCTCTAGTCATCTGCATGGCAGGCACTAGTGTGACTTCTAGTGGCCAAAAGGCTCATCTGCACACAAATGCCTGCAACCTTCCCATAGTTCAATTGGATTCATGAAAATCCTGCTGAGATACTGGAATGTCTGATTGGGCTTCCAAATGCATGACCATCATTTGAGATGCAGACACTTGAGAGTCCTGAACGTGTACTGAGGGAAGAGCCCAGTAGAGAGCTTTGGCATCAGTGATGGTATTTCCCCTACAAAGGGAAAACCAACCAGCTAAAAAGATCTTGTAAACTGCAGAGGATCAGAAAACCTCCTAAATGGGGAGCCGGGAGCCTGGAGACTTTGGTTCTATTCCTGGCCCTGTTACTGGCCTTCTGTGGGACTGTGATCAAGTCACTTTCCCTTTTGGGGCCTCTGTTTTCTCCTCCCTCTCTTTGTTTGTCTTTTTTTTTTTATTTAGATTGTAAAGTTGCTGGATCAGTCTCTTTCTGTTGGTACTGCGCCCTGCACAATGGGCCCCAAGCTTGATTGGGGCCTCTGGATGCTAACTGTAATGCAAATAATAGTTATAAATATTTGTAAATAAATGTAATGAACAAGAAAACAAAATTCAGGATATATGCTGCCTAAAGTGTCAGAAAATGTCCAGTCAGGTTCTGAAAATGCAAGCGTCAATTTAACTTTTCATACTATAGTGAATGTTTATTCTGGTTACACAATAGAGCACAACAAGGACATTTATCTCATGGAAATCTTTTATTCAAGAACATCGATTTGACTCAAGTATTTTCACAGAAAGTTAATACTGTGTTATATTTATACCTGTGGCATCCCCTACACATCACACAGCTGATATTTTGAAACATATCTCCTTTATCTGTTTTCTCTCATTTCACATACTCACAGCTGGCGTGCTACATAAACCACAGGTTTCTTAGCGATTTCCAGTTTAGCCTCAGGATCCAGGAAGATGCTTGCATATGTGAACAGTCTGTCCGATAACACAAAGCACAAGTCTTCCACATCTTTGCCTTCACGGCTGTATGGCTAAAGTCAGTGGGAGTTGTGTTATGTCTCCAGAAATCGTGTAGACCAAATATCCCTCCAAGTAGATCAGATTAAGAAGAAGAAGAAAAATAAAGTAACATTCAAAATAAAATTAGCACAGTGTCTCCTCATTTGCAAGCTACAGCCGTCCTTGGGTTCAGTCTAAAACTATGAGGCCAGCTGCAATTGTGGCCAACTGACAAATCGTTTGTGTTTTGTCACATGCTCTCCATCTTTTGTGTTCTGCATCTGATCGCTACCATTGTTAAATCTCCATACGCCACATAGTGCATCTAAGTGTCTGAAAGCAGAGTAACTTCTCTGATGAGAACAAGACCACTCTAATCCCCCAGTTTCTTGGTGCAATGCCATCTCCACCAATGGTGACGAGAATGCTTTTGTTCTAGATTTACTGCTAGTGGGCCAAATTCTACCCCTTCCTTTGCCTTCTGTCCCTTCCTATGGCATGTAGGACCTTGGCTGCAATGCAACCAGAGCAGCAACACTGCATGGGAATGGGGGCAAGATGTCAACATCTGCACCCCTTGCATACCATAGAGGTGCACTTTTCTAGGTCTCTCATCTCAGCACGAAGAGGGGATTGAGCAGGGGTAGATCCAGGGGAACCGAGACACACAGAGCTGAGTGAAATCTCATTCTGGGCCAGAATCTCAGAAGGACATTTCAGTGCTGTAGGTAACAAATTGAAAATCTGCACCTTCTGCTGCCTCATGGGCAGGAATGGTGTCCCTAGCCTCTATTTGCCAGAAGCTGGGAATGGGCAACAGGGGATGATTCCCTGTTCTGTTCATTCTCTCTGGGGCACCTGGTACCTGGCCACTGTCAGAAGACAGGATACTGGGCTAGATGGACCCTTGGTCTGACCCAGTAGGGCCATTCTTATGTTCTCAAGCCTGAACAGTAGCCAATGACTAATCAACGACCAAACCTCATCTTCTTAACCTCTAATCACAGACATTTTATTAGACAGAGTTTTCCTATTTTACACTCTTCTGATTTGCTAAACTTCTTAGTTTCCCGAAGATCCCTCCTCATCTCCCCAGAATGGCTTTGGTCCCCCCTCCTGGCGTCCTTTTTGCCATTCACAGATCAAGATGCACTCTTTGTTTGTGATCATTGCAGCCACAGGACATGAGAATCACAACGGCAGTGAGCCAAGGCAGAAGAAATTAAGCAAACTGCTTTTGAATTTATTGTATAAATATTGTGGGATAAGGACTTTGTTGTGATGACTTTACCTTTTAAAATAATAAAAGAAGGATCAAGGCCATATTGTGTTAGGTGATCTACAAATGAATATAGTTTACATTTCTCCATTTAAATTCTACCTGCCTGATGGGGATCTTCTACGTTACAGGGTGAATTCCATTGAACGACAGGGAATTCCTGACAAATGAAAAATATGTTATTTTCCTGCAGAACAGATGGAATATGAAGGCTCCACACAGGAGCATCATTAAATGATAAAAACCAGTATCAAATATCAGAGGGTAGCCATGTTAGTCTGTATCCGCAAAAACAACAAGGAGTCCAGTGGCACCTTAAAGACTAACAGATATAAGTATCAAGTATATATCACAAGCATCAGAAGAGGACATACCGTGTTTATGCAGCCAGTAAGCAAGTCCTGTTTCAATGCAGTTGAGCTCTGCAGTGACCCAGTTCTAAATTAAGAAGCTCCAGTCCACCTCTGCAGTTAAAAAGGCCTGAGGGAAGACGGTTATCCATGGTGAGTAGTTCCCGATATAGGAACGATCAGGGGAGTTGGATGACGTGTGGACAAATAGCACTGGAGCTGAAGAGCTCTGCTACTATTCACTTGGGCTGACATTTACAAAGGTCATCGGTTTCAGCGACATTACAAAATCTGCCGTTTGGAGGGGTAAAGCAACTAAACGCAAACTTTGTAGCGCTAACGTCCATATGAAATGAAAAGAAACATAAAAATAGATTAAACTAAGGAGCAACAAGGAGCAACTGACAAGTAACACTACTTGGCTGCCTTAAAACACCCACCATCCAATGATCTCAAGAACATTAATACATTAAGCCGCTCAACACTCTTGTACATAGGAACCGACTTCCCCGCTTTCCCCTGGGTGCTCGAGCCCCACTCCACCCCTTCCATGCGGCCCTGCCCCGCCCCGCCTCTTCCCACTCCTGCCCCACCCCTATTCCAACCCCTTCCCCAAAGGCCCTACCTCCCTCCCTGCCCCTATTCCAACTCCTTCCCCAAATCCTCACTCTGGCCCCGCCTCTTCCCCACCTCCTCCCCTGAGCGCACCACGTTCCTGCTCCTCCCACCCCCCCGCCCCCGGAGTGTGCAAACAGCTGTTTGGTGGTGGCCAGGGGAAGCGCTGGGAGGTAGGTGGAGGAGCGGGGACGCGGCACGCTCGGGGGTAGGGAATATAAGGTGGGTGGGGAGGAGGCGGGCCGGGGGGTGAGGGAAGCTTGGTTGCCAGTGGGTGCAGAGCACCCACTAATTTTTCCTCGTGGGTGCTCCAGCCCCGAAGCACCCATGGAGTCGGCACCTATGCTCTTGTAAGGAGGAAAACATTCCCATTTGACAGAGGTTAAGTGACAATCACACAGGAAAACTGTGGTCAAGCGTTCCACATAGCGTTCCATAGACATTATACAGGTTTCAGAGTGGTAGCCGTATTAGTTATAAGCAAAAGGAATGAGGAGTACGTGTGGCACTTTAGAGACTAACAAATTTATTTGAACATAAGCTTCTGTGGGCTTCATCGGATGCATGGAGTGGAAAATACAGTAGGAAGATATATATACACAGAGGACATGATAAAAATGGGTGTTGCCATACCAACTATAACGAGGGTAATCAGTTAAGGTGGGCTATTAGCAGCAGGAGAAAAAAGTAGTCTAGTGATAATCAGAATGGCCCATTTCCAACCGTTGATAAGAAGGTGTGAGTAAATGTACGGGGGGGGGGGGGAATTAGCATGATTACCCTCGTTATAGTGGGTATGGCAACACCCATTTTTTCATGTCCTCTGTGTATATGTATCTTCCTACTGTATTTTCCACTGCATGCATCCGATGAAGTGGGTTTCAGCCCCTGAAAGCTTATGTTCAAATGAATTTGTTAGTCTCTAAGGTGCCACAAGTACTCCTCGTTCTTTTTGCAGCCATTATACAGGCATCACTCCAGATATCCTGTCACCTGAATGGGAATCAGAGTGAAATTCACCCTATGCTGCAGGTTCAACAGTTGAAGCTTAAACAATGCATAGGCTTTGTGGTGCCCTTTGCACAGGAATCAATTAGGACTTAAATGGCTCTTCGGGGGTGCATGGGGTTTGTGCTGGCCCCTCTTTATTGGGTGGATTGTGCCCCATTATTTTGAAGGATTACCAGGAGAAAATAGCACTTCCCTTCCAGGTATATAGAGTAGTTTTCTTGTTTATTTACCCCCCCCCTCCTTTAAATAGTTTGTGCCAGGTTGTTACACCACCTAAGGGGGCCATACAAGAGAGCAAAACCCCACACCACTGTCCTGTGTAGCTACCCTGTCACTTGCCCCATTGCAGCTCAGACACATGGTGTGAGCCGGGGCTGCACACCAGTTATTCCGCTGGCTCCCCTAGGTGTGTGGATGATGGAGTGGGCAGAGACATTTAACACCCCCCCCCATGCCAACGAGCATCATGGAGCTGGCACAAGGGGGAAGTAAGCTACACCCTAGTCATAGAGGTTAAGGCCAGAAGGGACCATTAGATCATCTAATCTGAGCTCCTGTGTAGATAACCCAGGCCAGAGAATTTCAGCTGGTTACCACGGCACTGAGCCCCAAAACGTGGCTCAAGCATACTTCCAACAAGGTATCCAGTCTTGATCCAAAAACCTCAAGAGAATCCACCAGTTCCCTGGGTACTTTGTACATCTCTGTTAAATAGCGGTGCCTTATTTCTCTTTGAATTTGTCTGGCTTTAACTCCCAGCCATGGGTTCTAGTTCTGCCTTTCTCCATTAGATTAAAGAGCCTGTTAGTGGCCAGTATTTTCTCCCTGTGAAGGTACTTATACACTGCAATCAATATAAAGGGACCCCAGTAAGTTACTTCAGCCCAGATCTTCAAGGGTAGTTCGGCTCCTAGCTTCCACTGAAGTCAGTAGGACTTAGGAACCAAAATACATTTGAAGAGGTGAGCCTTCCTTTTCCAGGAGCAAGGAGGGAATTGTCACTCAGGCACAATTCCTTCCCAGAGCGCCTTCTGGCATGACCCGCTGCACATCCACCCCTTACACAAGGCTAAATTAGTCTCAGGCCTGGTCTATGCTTAAAATTTTGATCGACCTAGCCACATTGCTCAGGGGTGTAAGAAATTCAGTGTAGAGGCAGATAGGTCGATGGTAGAATTTGGACCTAGCTACTGCCATTCGGGGAGGTGGATTACCTGCATCAAAAGGGAAAATCCCATCCATCGCTGTAGGACGTGTCTACCCTCCGGCACTTCAGCAGCATGGCTACAACACTGCAGCACCTGTAGTGTAGACATGGCATCAGTCTAACCCAGCAGTTCTCAAACTGTGGGTCGGGACCCCAAAGTGGGCCGGGACCCTGTTTTAATGGGGTCGCCAGGGCTGGCTTAGACTTGCTGGGGCCCAAGCCCAAGCCCAAGGACTTCAGCCCTGGGTGGCAGGGCTCAGGTTACAGGCGCCCTGGCTTGGGGAGGTGGGGCTTTGGCTTTCCTCTCCCACACCTGGGATGGCGGGGCACGGGCAGGTTCAGGCTTCGGTGGTGGGGTCCTGTAGTAATTTTTGTTGTCAGAAGGGGATCGCGGTGCAATGACGTTTGAGAACCCCTGGTCTAACCCTTTCTAACAAATAAAAGAAAGGAAGTGTTCTTTAGTGTCTTCTTTGGGCTTTATTTTTTGCTTTCAGTAGCTTTTCAAAGCACACTGCCACCTAAAAAGGGGATTCTGCTCCCAGGAAATCATTACGCTGATATTCCCAGAATTAATCTTCTAAAATGGCAGCAGAAAGAACAATTATGGTTATTTGCTAAGGTGCCATCTACCGAGCACACTAAAATAACTAATTTTTCCCGGGGCCATTCCTTTTTATTTACTCTGTTAATGGCTTTGCAGGTAGCTGTTGGCTTTTAAACTATGCTGTGGACAGCAGCAAGAAGAAACAGACCCTCCATGTGAGGAACCACTGGCTTCTAAACAAAGACGAGAACATTAGTAAAATTAGGTTTGGATTTTACTAGCATTTCAGCAGTTTGATTGGATCACAGCACATTGGCCAGTCTATTTTGATTAGAATGAATACAAAAAAATGGATGGCCAGAATTTTCAAACCTCTGCTGCCTAAAACCAGGCACTTACATCCATAATAAGGCACCCAGATAGGTTTGGCCTGGTTTTCAAGAGCACTGACTCTATGGAGCTCGAAAAATTAGGCCATATGTTTAGGAGACTAAATATGGATTTAAGTTTAAATAGTTTGAGCTCTTTAGTTCTGGAGGCAATGAGGACCATGCTCATTCTTCTCTCATGGGAGAGTTTCACCATCTAGATACATCTGTGAAAGTTCTGTTTCCTGCATTCTAAAGCCTTATGCTATGGGTCTACAGTTTCATTTTCCCAGTGGACTACAACTGGACTACAAGCTCCGTATGCACTCACTTGTGCAGCTGGTATTGAAGCCTGCATGGTGGCATCCTTACTTATATTTTTAACAAGCTAGCTAGAGTACAGCTCGCACAGGTATGTCTATATGAGCTGCCATTCACAAACCCAGCTACAGTACAGACATATTCTCAATTATTGCCAAGCTGTCCTACGGTGGCTTAAGAGCCTGAGTGCCAACCTCAGGTCAGACTGTTAAGAAGCAGGGCACAAACCCCAAACTGGTTGTGCATTCCACACTCAGAGTTCCCCCAACCGATCATCAGGTGTGAACTCCTCAAGTTCTGTAACAGCCTTAACGTGGAGTCCCAGGCAGCCCCCTTTGGTACTCCGGTCTATCTTGCCACCTAAATCACAACAATGTTCAGGTTACTCTCAATCCCCAATGACCAATCACTTACCCCAGGTCAATTGCACTTCAGATCGTACACCCCAAAAAAACGCTTGTAGCCAATCCTAAATTAATAAACCTTTAGTTAATTTATTAAAGGAAAAGAAATAAGAGTTATTTCCAAGGTTATAGCAAAAAAAAACCTACACAAACAAATGAGTTACAGTCCTAAGTTTCAAAAGGTAGTAGAGACTTCTATAATAAGCAAGCTCTATATGTCCCACAGGGCGAAGCCAGGCCAAGAACTGGGGATCTTTTACTTATGGTTAGTAATCTTTTCCCCTCATGCCAGGTCTACACTACAGACCTATATCGGCATAACGATGTCGTTCAGGGGTGTGGACTTAGGAGTATCTTCATGTTAGCACTACAAGGAGATGCTGTGTTGATGCACCATTTTAAGTGTAGATCTGCCCTCAGACTCCAAGCAGCGTAAGAGATGGAGTTGCTTCCCTTCCCCCAGCGTTCATGGGGTAAATCCATGTGAAAATCTCCTCTTCGTGGGTCTTGAGGGGCAGCAATCGAAGTTTTTTGTCTTCTGATGCTCCACCATGGTTTGCCTGGTGCCTTCTTCTGTTAGCCAGGCAATAACACCTCCTGTGGCAAACTAATATTTTTCCCACTTGGTAATGCTTCTCTCCCAACTGGTGATTTATAAATGGCAAACATTTCAATACACCTCTACCCCGATATAACGCGACCCGATATAACACAAATTCGGATATAACGTGGTAAAGAAGCGCTCCAGGGGGGCGGGGCTGCACGCTCTGGCGAATCAAAGCAAGTTCGATATAATGTGGTTTCACCTATAACGCTGTAAGATTTTTTGGCTTCTGAGGACAGAGTTATATCGGGGTAGAGGTGTATTACCTTGTAACATGGGATACCGATATAAGTGAGCGACGCATGGAGCAATCAACAAGCATTTCATAAAGTCTAAATACATTTTTATAAATCTAGTCCCTGTTTAACATTATTAACACACTGAGCCAGACTGGTTTCCAGCTATGCGTTGGTCCGTGTTCAGTTAAGGCCTGGAAGCCTTGGTCTGAACTGACACCTGATCTGCCAGCATCAGACACATAAGCCACCAATCTGCTACTAGATGATGGAAACTTGCAATCACCACTGACCTGGATTTGAACAGGCAAATTACAGATGAAGAATTCATCCCAGACTCTTCAGCCGTTCGGCCCTTCATTGCACCCACATTTTAACAAGCCTTTAGCAGGAAGAAAGCCCCAATGTATTAAGAGGGCATGCAATATTTAGAGGGTAGGAGATACGCCTTGTCTTTCTAAAGGGAATGACAAAGAATTCTTGTCAATTCACCATCTCTCCTGCTTCATGGAGTAGGCAGCTTCTTCAGAGCTAAATTTATGATTGATTGCCTAGCATATGTCAGCTCTGCACTGCTAGACTTGACAGGAGCTTGTTCTGTGCTAATCATGTATAATTTTTCTTTGCTTTCTCCCTATTTATGGAGCTTTATCTCACATTCCAAATACAACTCACATAAATACCATTATTATGTTCCACAGCAAAGTTTGATCTTAGATTTGCTGGGAAGCATTCAACAACTTGAGATTCTGGCTGTGTAATGGGTTTCAGTCCTTTTGGCCCTGAAATTTCTTTGCAGGCTTACTTCTCCTTACATATGCTCATGGTGAAATAAAAAAAATCAAGCACGTCTCCAGCAGTTTGTAACTGTTTTTTAAAAATATGGCTTGAATGCTGGAATTCACTGTATTCTTAAGAGGAACCACATAGGTTTTTCCAGAAACTCTTTGAAGGTGAAGTGAAGTTACCTGTTCAGTTGCAAAAAAAGAAATCTCTCATTCAGCAATGGGGACAGTCTCCCCAGAGTGCAATCCAGCTCTGTTGCTACGGGATGTTGTACTTTACATATTATACAGCTTCCAACCTTGTAATTGCCAGCTACCTGTATTTCCACTGAACTAGCCTTCAGTCCCCATCACCATTCCACTCTATAAACCTCCTCTGCAGGTGCTAATAAAAGTTAACTCTTTGGATACTGAGAAACAAGGAAGGCCTCTGGCTTTCATCACGGCCCAGATGCAGTTCACGTCTAGTATACCCCAGTGCACACCTTTCCATCAAAGAAGAGTCTAGTGGTCAAATAATGAGAGAAGTGTTCTTAATTTACAGCACTGTCAACTGAAGCAAGCATTTTGGAAAGGAAAAAAAAAATCCAGGGTTTCATCCCTTCTGGACCCCTCTCAAGGGGAAAAGCCCTCAGAAGGTGAGCTGTTTCCCTTAGAAGCAAGCTTCCTTATTGGTTATCAGTGAGCAACTTTGATCTGGCAATCGAGTGACTCATTATCACTGATTAGAGCTGGGTGAATTTTTTTTAGCAAATGGTACATTTGCCCAAAAATGCATATTTCCGGGCACTGAAACTATTTGCAAATTTGGGTTGAATTCAGTGAATAGTTTCAGTAAAACAAAACAAAACAAAACAAAAAAACAACAACCTGGAAATGTCAAAATGTTCCATTGTTCCAATGTTTTGGCATTTCATTTTGAAACGGTGTTTCGTTTTGGAATCTACCTAATTAAAAAACAACACACACACACACATTGAAAAACACCCTGAAAAAAATCTGAAATTAAAAAAAAACAAAAACAAATTTTGGTTTTGGCAAGAAAGACTTCAAAAAAAAAAGTTTCTGTTCAAACTGAATCGAATACATTTTCATATTTTTCAGTACAGCCCTTAGTGAAAAATCCATTACTTGATGAGCTCTATCACTGCTCATGGCTGAAAGGTATACGAACACCAAGAAGGGAGAACAATTGTATATGGTTATGGAACGTGGTCTAGCGAGGAGTAATGAGATGATATGGAAGAACAGACGTTTTAGGTAGAATCTCAAGAGAACCAAGTTTCCTGATGGTGAGTTTTATTAAGTTATGTAATAGTCTCCCCCATGGGAACTGGTGGAAGACCTTGGGCTTTGGATATTTAAAACTAGACTGGGCACTAGAAAAAATATTGCAGGCAGCAATCCTGCAATAGCAGCGAGATGGATTAGATGGTTCAAAAGGTCTTTAGAGAGACAAGGTGGATGAGGGGATATCATCTCACCCACCTGGTCTCTCTAATGTCCTGGGACTGACACAGCTACAACAACACTGCATACAAGAGGCCTTTATTAATCTAATCATTCCTATGATTTCTAAGATGGGGGAGAGTCAGTTATTCATGGATAACAAAAGGGGCTGAGAGAGTAAACATACGGCTGATTACATTAAAAATAGCCACAAATTCAGAGAAATTCACACTCCCTCCCAGAGTATGAGCCTGGCCAGATGGAACAGGAGGGTACACAGCCAATTTGTAAGGCAATGATAAATGCACAAGGACTTACTCCCCACTCCACACTGGCATTGCTAGGAGAAGCTAGACATGCAGAAAACAAATTGGTTTTCCTTGGTGGCTTCTCCATACTCAGCAGTGCTGCCTTGAATATCTGAATTCCAAGGGCCCACGCCGGGCTCTGCTGAAGTCAATGAAAAAAATCTACATTGACTTCAACAGGGCCAGGATTTCACTCCCACTGCATAACAGGACTGTGTCACTGGGGACTGCCGCGGCTCCCCAGCTCCACACATGTGCTGTCATTCCCAGCTTCAGTCAAGGAGGTTCATTCTTTTATAATGGTTCATGAACAGAACGCAGTCTTAACTCAATACCTGGTCCCCAGGCTTCAGGGCCACCCAGCTCCTCACCTCTGCTCCCCTCCTGGAGCTGCAGCCAGGGGCTTGCTTCCTTGAGCCCCTGCCCCCGTTACCCACCACAGGAGTCAGCTCCACTCCACCATGACTGTGCTCCCTAGGGCTCAGTTATCTCAGTCCTTCCTCTCAGCTACCTACGAGCAGCCCTTTATAGGCCCAGGTGTAGCGCAGCCCTCTTTAATTAGCTGGATTCGGCTCACCTGCTCCAGGCCAGGGTCGCCCGGCTCAATCTCGCCACAGAGACCTACTTCTCTGGGACAGACTGGCCATTAGGGTCTAATCCTGCTAACCTTACTCCAATGACCAAATCTTCTTCATATGAATGCTGCCTTTGCTTGAACAGCATTATTTGCAAAAATAGAGCGTACTCATAGGAGAGCTATAGGATTAAACAATGGATTGGACATTGGTATGGCTAAGAAGAATATAGATTCATAAATTCATCTCTACTGTTCAGGGCCAGAACAGACCATGAAATCTTCTAGTCTGATGTTCTGCACATCACAGGTCATTACATTTCACCCAGTTGCCCCTGTATGGAGCCTAGTAACTGAAGTTTGGCTGAAGCATCTCCTCCAGAAAGGCACCTGAAGACATCAAGAGATAGAAAGTCCAAGACTTCCCTTGGCTCTAGTGGTCAATCGCCCTCATTGATAAGAGATAATATCAGGGGTTTTAATAGCAAATATTTAACAAATTAAACAAGAGCTTTGGAAGGACTATTAACCCTTCTGCTCCCCTTCTGCTCCAGGACATGAGTCGACATCAAATGGGGGTCAGGAGAAACCTTCCTCAGAGCTGTTTATCTCCTAACTGCCTACCACATGATTTCTTGCATCTTTCTCGGAAGCAGCCTGTACTCGTCAGCTGGTGACACAATACTGGGCTAGAGGGATCACAGCAATTACCGTGTTTGTGGTAAAGGTTGCAGGATTGGAACCCGAGACATTGAAAGCAGTTTCTGGGTTTGTCTGCATGTCATGTTACTACCGGGTACAGCAGGGTGTGAATCTACAGTGCTGTTCGTAATGTACTGTTCGTCACTGCTTCAGTGCAGTGAAAGTCATGGAGTTACCAGTGTAATAAACCAGGCTGCACTCTGGGACTCTCAGAGTGTTCTAGCAGGGTCCACACAAGACGTTACTGCACAGCAAGCTGGTGTGCTGTAGATTCACACCCTGACTTGCTGCGTGGTAACTTGCCATGTAGACAAGCACCTAGAAACATACTAACTCACATGTCCCATTCGTTTTTCCTCCTTCCCACTCTCTGCCAGGTCCTTAGATGTTCCCCCATGAGCTGACACACAGTTAACACATACCTCCATGATTCCCTTCACTCCCCACTATCCATCTCCACGCACTGCATCCTAGATATTCCACCTGAACAACCTACAGTCCTGATCCTGATCCTACAAGTCTGTATTCCCAGGAATAGTCCATGGCCACTGGCTTCAAAGGGTCTGCTCTACTCCAACGAATCCGGGCTATACGAGCAAGGATATATGTATGACTGCTCATTGTCCCCCTGGTGGTTCCTATAGAAATATTTTGTTTTTCTCCACAAGAGGAGTCTCTAGGTCATTTCTTTTGGTTGCTCTCTAAATATTGAGAGGAAGAGAATGAGATGTAAAATGCTGAGATCTTATCTGCTTGGCATGAATAGTAGAGCTGACATTGTCAAAGCTGTGTAAGGGATTTGGACATTCCATTCCCATTAAAATGAATTGGGGAGAGAGTGTCCAACTACCTTAGGTTCCCTGTGACATTTTCCATAAGAGCAGCAGTTTGCCCTAATATCCTTGGCCAACATTTTTCCACTCTCTCACTTTGTGCACTGTATGTTCCTCCCCAATGAGCTGCCACCTCCATCCCAGAGGTGTCTGCATTTCAGTGGTGCTGGATGTATGTATTAGTTTGAAATTCTGGCCCTCTTGACTTGGCAGAACCGTACTTTAATTCAATAGAGTCTGAAATTCATCACTAGTTTGTGAAATGGACCCCTTGACATGAGAGGTGCTATACACATGTAATATATCATTATCCCTGGGAATATGCAACAAGCATGCTTCTTTGCTTGGTTGGAGTGAAGTGGATTGCTTGCAATGCTCTATAGACT
Organism: Chrysemys picta bellii; assembly: GCF_011386835.1. Lineage (NCBI taxonomy): Eukaryota > Metazoa > Chordata > Testudines > Emydidae > Chrysemys > Chrysemys picta. The sequence continues at coordinate 5,687,019 of NC_088798.1, forward strand.
CTGTTTTGGGTGTTGGAAAGCATTACGCTGAGGATGATGGTTTTAATGAATTTGGGAGCTCAAGGGACATGTCACAGAAAGACGTTTACAGTAATTGCTTAGAACAGAAGTGGGAGGCTAATTTTTAAGTGGTGACACCTTTAAACGCAGAGCCTGGTTACGCTAAGTTCCTTTTTTTATTTACTCAATTATTTGTTAAGTCTAACACAGTGATAGTGCACGTAAATTGAGGAGGTCAGGCAAGAGCTACCTGAGAGAGAAGCTGGAACAGCTCCTACTTCTACAGAACAGTGATCAGCACATGTCCCAGCCAGGGCATTTTACATGACTTACTGGGACTGCCCTGAAAGTGGCCTTTAAGAAATAAGTACACAGTCATTAAGAGGTCAAATGAAAAGTCACAGCATCAGAAACCCAGAAACTTCTCCACAAAAGCCTCTCCGTTCTTACCCAGCCACCCTGAATAGTCAGACAACAGGGAAGGTGGTTCCGTACTCTGTTTGCCCAATAACCAAGAGAAAAGAAAGTAGGGAACCTACATGCCTGGCCACTAGATTGTTGGGACGCAGTCCCAAACAGTGTATGTAGGGCCAAATTTGTATGGTGGAGAGAGGATACTGGAGAAGATGGACCATGGATCTGATCCAGTCTGGCAGTTTTCTGTCCTTATATAAGCCGGTAGAAGTTCATTGAAGTTAATGGCCCGTGGTGAATTTGATCCATCGTGTATCATTGTAGCCCCCTCCTCTAATGGATACATGAAAAAAAACAAACTATTAGATCCATCCCTCTGCAAGGGTGGGTATATAGTCCCCTGAGAGAGAAAATATCAGGTAATTCAATTGATATAACAAATAGGCGTAGATGGCTACGTAGGACCAGACCAGTGGGCATCCAAAGACTAGGACCAAGTGCTTCAAAGGAAGGTGAAAGAAGCCCCTAGTGGAAAATGATGGAAAAACCTTCCCACAGGGGAAACCCGAATTTCATATCCCTTCCCAACTGTTGAATTGTGTAGGTTGGGTCCTTTTTTCCTTTCTCCTAAATCCCATCTTAAATAACCATAGATGTTCCCATTGGTTTAACTCTGTGAGAGGCTAAGGCCTCACTGAAGGTAATGGGAATTAAGGTCTTTCACAGCTTCATAGATTCGAAGGCCACAAGGGACCATTGTGATCAGCTAGTCTGACCTCCTGTACAACACAGGCCCGAGAACTTCCTAGAGCAGATCTTTTAGAAAAACATCCGATCTTGATTGAAAAAAACTGTCAGGGGATGGAGAATCCACCATGACCCTGGGTAAATTGTTCCAATGGTTAATTACTCTCACTGTTAAAAACGTACACCCGATTTCCAGTCTGAATTTGTCTAGCTTCAACTTCCAGCCACTGGATCATGTTATATTTCTCTGAGAGAAGGAAGAGCCAGAAATGGGCATGAGATTCCTGCAGCTGTTGCACTCGTGCCAAATACAAAGGTAAAATAACCTCTCGGCTCCTACTCAAGACTCCTTGGTTTATGCATCCCAGGATCTCATTATCTCTCTTGGCCACAGTGTCATACGGGGAGCTCATGTTCAGCTGGAGCAGGGACTGTCTTTTTGCTCTGTGTTTGTACAGCGCCTAACACAATGGGGTCGTGGTCCATGACTGGGGCTCCTAGGAGTGACAGCAATACAAATAATAAAATAATCATAAATAATAAGTATTCAGCGCTTTGCAGAATCAGGCTCAGAAAAGTCATCTATCACCTTGAAATGGAGAGAATAATTAATGCACACTCTAATGTAGCCTTTAAATAAAAACTGTGATAAGAGTTGGAGGAAGGAAACAAAGGAATAATAAAGATGGGGCCAAATTACTGTCATTTAAATTAAAAAACAAAAGATAGTTTTCTTCAGCGGTTACAAAAAACATCAGAACTTTCCACTTTCTCAAAGAGAAGCTCATTTCTCACATTAACGTGTCACCTTCTTCAGCGAACACGCCTACCAAAAGAGCAGCATATGTAACCGTTCTGTGATAGATGTCGCAGGTGGAAAATAGGCACAGATCTCTCCACAAGTGAAATTAACTTGTCAGCTGCAAAAGTTTCAGCTGAAGGGGAAAGTAGCTTTGGGATTGAAAATTACACCAGTTAGATTTATTTATATTCTGTAGTGGAACATCACCAGGTCTGGTTCTCCTCTCATGCCCATGGATCAGAACTACCTCCATTAAAACCAGCGGCGTCACTGTAATGCACACATTCTCAACCTGGAGGCTGCAACTTCTTCTGCATATTTCTAAATGGGAGGAAAGTCCCGGAATGGAAGAGTTTGAGAAGCCCTACCTTAGTGCAACCTTCTCTTATCTATTTGCTGTCAGGGAATTTTATATGACCAGGTAGTCTGGACAAGCACTACCTGTGAAGTACACCACCAGTCAATGATAATCCAAGGAAAGCTCATTAGTGCTAAAGTTCGGGGGCAGATGCAGGTAGCCCTTGTGAGAATGGATGTTAGCTCACCCAGCCCACCATGCCTCAGCCTCCCCTTCTGTAATGTGTTGGAAATAGTTTTGTCCTGTCTTCACTAGCAGTTACATTGGTTTCCTTGCCACATAAGACGGAACCTTTGCTACCACTCAGCAGCAGCAACGGGCCTCTTTGCTAGTGTGGATGGACCCCAGATCTTTCTCTGCTGTCATAGAATCATAGACGATTAGGGTTGGAAGTGACCTCAGGAGGTCAACTAGTCCAACCTTCTGCTCGAGGCAGGACCAACACCAACTAAATCATCCCAGCCAGGACTTTGTCAAGCGGGCCTTAAAAACCTCTACGGATGGAGATTCCACCATCTCTCTAGGTAACCCATTCCAGTGCTTCACCACCCTCCTAGTGAAATAGTGTTTCCTGATATCCAACCTAGACCTCCCCCACTGCAACTTGAGACCATTGCTCCTTGTTCTGTCATCTGCAATCACTGAGAACAGCCTAGCTCCATCCTCTTTGGAACCCCCTTTCAGGTAGCTGAAGGCTGCTATTAAATCCCCCCTCACTCTTCTCTTCTGCAGACTAAATAACCCCAGTTCCCTCAGCCTCGCCTCATAAGTCATGTGCCCCAGTCCCCTAATCATTTTTGTTGCCCTCTGCTGGACTCTCTCTCCAATTTGTCCACATCCTTGCTGTAGTGGGGGGGCCCAAAACTCCATGCAATACTCCAGATGTGGTCTCACCAGTGCCGAATAGAGGGGAATAATCACTTCCCTCGATCTGCTGGCAATGCTCCTACTAATACAACCCAATATGCCGTTAGCCTTCTTGGCAACAAGGGCACACACTGCTGACTCATATCCAGCTTCTCATCCACTGTAATCCCCAGGTCCTTTTCTGCAGAACTGTCATTCCTATGTGACCCCAAAGAGAAGCTAGAGCTCATGCATGGAAGGGGGAAGCACTCCCATCCCAATCCAGATTTGGTTTATTAATAATAGTTTAGATAGACAGCACCTTCCATCCAAACAGCTCTATGCATTTTGCAAGTATAAATTAGATTAGACTCTCAACACCCTGAGGTATGGACATATTCTCATTTTATATACGAGAAAGTTCAAGCAGAGAGAGGTTAAGGCCTGGATCTACAAAACAGCATTGCCATGCCAAACTGATAAACACTAGAAAAATCACAGGAACCACACTGCAGTCTACAAAGCCTGTTAGGTGCCCGGGCTCAATACAATGCATAGAGAAAGACGGGCCCTTAAACTGTGATCCACAAAAGCATGCTGGCTAGGCAGGGAACCACCTAAACTAGCCAGTGGGAGATGCCAAGTCTCTCCCCTTTCACAGAGTTCAAGCCTTAAGTCCAGGCTGCAGGGAGGCGCCTATCTCTGCTAGGGATCCATGAATGGGAACCAGCCCCCTGGAGTCCAAGTGGAGCAGTGGGGGCAAAAAACCTAACTGGCTTCAAGACTGAGCTTGATATGTTTATGGAGGGGATGGGATGATGAGACTGCCTACAATGGCATGGAGCCAATCTGCAACTGCTAGCAGCAAATATGTCCAGCGGCCGATGATGGGACACTCGATGGGGAGGGCTCTGAGTTATTGCAGAGAATTCTTTCCTGGGTGTCTGGCTTCTGGGCCTTGCCCACATGCTCAGAGTCTAACTGATCACTGGTGATATTTGGGGTCAGGGAGGAATTTTCCCTCGGATCAGATTGGCAGAGACCCGGGGGGGGGGGTTGCCTTCCTCTACAGCATGGGGTCACTTGCAGGGGTGAAAGTAACTGAGGATACTTACTGGTACGGGCTGGGGGGGAGTTACTCTGGCCCCCGGAAGGGGCGGGGCCTCGGGTGGAAGGGGGTCAGCCTCCCCCAGCCAGCCCTTGGTCGCGACACCCAGGGCTCCCATGTTGATTTAAAGGGCTTGGAGCGCTGGACGCTGCTGCTGCGGTAGGGGCAGCGGCATCCGGGGCCCCAGGCCCTTTTAAACCGCCGGCCCCAGGGCAGCTGTTCCCTTTGCCGCCCCCCCCCACCTGTCAGCAGCCGGGGGGGCAAAACGGGCAGGGACGTTAAAGCACTGCAGGGTCCTTTGCCGCGGCAGCGCTTTAATCTTGCTGCGCCCCCTGTCCCCCTGTCGGCGGCCCCGCTGCCACGGCAAAGGACCATCCTTAAAGCGCTGCCGCTGCGCTTTAATGTCCCTGCCCCTTTTGCCTCCCCTGTCAGGGCCGCCAACGGGGGGTGGGGGGGATGGGGGTGTTTGGGAGAAGCGCTTTAAGGACCGTCCTTTACCGGCTCACTTTCACCCCTGGGCATGTGTCACTAGCTGGTTTAAACTAGTGTAAATGGTGAATTCTCTGTAACCTGAAGTCTTTAAACCATGATTGGAGGACTTCAGGACCTCCGCCAGAGGTTAGGGGTCTATTACAGGAGTGGGCGGGTGAGGTTCTGTGGCCTGCGAGGGGCAGAAGCTCAGACTAGATGATCATGATGGCCCCTTCTGGCCTGAAAGCCTAGGAGTCAGGTAGCTTAGACGCCTACGCTGGTTTTTACAAGAATGAGTTAGGCGCCTACCTCCCACCGCACAAAATGGTGGTGGAAGCAGGTGCCCACCGTGTAGCTTTGAGCCCTATGGCTAGACCACTCAGCTGGGCTATGGGAGACCAGATTTAATTCCCCACTGCCTGATGGGGAGACAGGACTTGAACAGGGGTCTCCCGCCGCTCAGGTGCATTCTCTCATGACTGACCTGTGGGATATTCTGATGGGGAGGGCGGGGGGCTGTCGGTCTCTCTGGTTGAAGCTGTCCCACTCTGGATAAATAATTAAATAGCCATGGGAGCAGGTGGCGCCTAGGTGGCGAGCTCTAACCACTAGACTACAGCATCATTCTCGGTCTGTCTGTCTGGCCTAATGACTCATGATTTACCCACAACAGAACAGCTTCAACAAGAGAGACACAGAGCCCCACATTCATTCATGATTTACCCACAGCTCAGCGGTTGGACCACCCTGAGAGTTGGGAGACCCCTGCTCAAAGTTTTTCTCCCCACTTGATAGAGGGGGATTGAAGCTGGGCCTCCCACAGCCCAGGTGAGCGCTCTAACCACTGGGCTAGAAGCACCACCACCACCCTGTCCTCCTCCTCCCAGATTCGGAACGGGACTCGACCCCGTCGGCAGCCTCTGAGCACGCCTACCAGATTGGATCCCGGACATGGGTCGTGGACTGCTCAGGGGCTGAAATGGCAGACAGGAATCCGGCCTAGAGGTAAGCCGCAGTGCCCAGGCCCAGAGGTCGAAACGTAGGCACTGAGGGAACGTTACCCTTAACACTTAGGCACTGAGTGCATTTAGGCATCTCCAGGGTTCGACGGGAGTTTTTCGGATCACAGTGGAGCCAAAACTGGGATGGAGGCATCTAAACTCCAGCCTTTGGTGCCTAAATCTGGGGTTCAGGTGCCTAAGTACTTTGGTGAATCCCGCTCTGAGTCACACGCCCGCGGTGACACAGGCAGCCGGTGACAGAGCCATAACTCAAACCCAGGGCTCCTGAGTCCCCAATGGCTGTTGAAGCCACTAGACCGTCTTTCCTCTCTTTTCACAGGGTCGCCATCTTGGATTAGCAGCTGGCCTTCTGCAAAGATCTGTGCAGCCACGTACCCGCTGCCCCCATGCACCTCCTCACATTAGGAAAGCCAGCTTCCTTTCCAGGTTGCTCTGACTACACAATGGAGCACGCTTTGCGGTTGTGTCTATGGCCCTGCCTGACCCAAACATGTCTGTTCAGTCATGGTGACCTTCCTGGAACACGCTGACATTACTGATTAAGTCAATCCTATCAGAGCTTCTGCAAACACACACTAATTAGGCATTTGACATCAGGCCAAATCCCCAGTTTGACAGCAAGAACACAGATGAGTCACAACATCACCGGATCAGCCCTTCCAAAAGCTTCTTTATTGTTCTTAGATTGGGGCTGGGCATCAAATGATCTTATTTCCCTTATGCAAAATGACATGCATCCTTCACGCCTGAATGTTAAAGATGGGGGGAGTAAACCATGTCACGGTTTTGAACCATCTTGGCAAGTGTTCTTGTGCTTGCTGTGCTCTCTGTCGCAGCGTACGAGCTGGAAAAGCACGAGCAACAGTTTGCCTCGGGTTTCAGATTTCACACTTTTCCTTCTCGCATGCAACACTAAGAAGTTTGTTTGGAGAAGCCGAGCAGACTGTTTACAGGGGAGGAAATATTGTCTCGTAATCAGAGCAGAGGAACGAGGTGTCAGGGACAACTAGGTTTTTTTATTCCCAGCTCTGCTACTGACTTGCTGTTTGAGCAAAGGAAGTCTTACAACCTCTCTGCATCCCATCTGTAAAATGGGGATAACAATACTCAGCTCCTTAGGACGGGGGTCCTCTTTTATTATAATACCTGTGCTGCCCCAGCAATGGAACTTCACCCTGGTTGGGCCTCTAGGGGCTATCACAAGAGAAGTCGGTCATTCAGCTCCAGTGGGCTTTGTGAAGCTTAATTCACTGAGGTTTGTTAAGCGCTTTGTGATTCTCTGGAAGAAGGGGCATAAAAAGGAAAAGCAGTTTTCACAGGTATTGCAAGAACTGTTCTTCGCGTGTGGCTTTCCATAGTTAAATCTCCCACTCGTGGGAACCCGGTCCCTGCTTCGGAAGACTGGAGAAAGCTCATTTTTAGTGCCCAAACCTTCCAGAATGACTCTGAAATGGGAAACAGGCTCCAGCGAAGGCGTGGGCAGGCTCCATTCTCGCCATTTCACCCTCGGCAGCTGTCAGCTGCTTCCGTGCGGAGGGAATCAAAACCTGCCACTGAGTCTGAAACTCACGCAGCCTGAGTGAGCCAGGAATCTTCAAGATGCTCGAGTTAGTGGAAACATGCCAGTGACATGCAGACGAACGCTTTTCATCCAGCCATCGCACAGCACTCTACCAAAACAGCATCATCCCCGTTTTACAGAGGGGAAAAATTGAGGCCTAGAGGTCACGTGATTTACATAGACTCTAGTCAGACAGGGAGTCAGCATATGAGTTAGGAAGAGAACCCAGGCGTCCTGGCTCCAAGTGCTGTGCCCTGTTCATTGAATCATGCTACCGTCGTTACTTGCATTTCTCCATGAGCAGAACACCCACCCACTCAGGTCTAGCCCCCTTTTCCCTAGCAACAGAGGCTCTTCGCATCGGTGTGCCTGCTATCTGAGCATGACACCGACAGTTGTTATCAATGTATCTCCTAGCTCAGAGGGAAATGAAAGGGGGCCTTTAGAATAGAATTGTGACTGGAAATAGCATCCGAGGCAGACAAGTCTCCTGGGTTGTTTTCGCTTGGGAAAGCAATGCAAATAATTACAATTCCGTATTTCTGGGAGTGGCTGCAACGTGCTAGATGGTGCACAATCATAAAGTCGATCCAAGGTATTATATGCTCCCCCAGTCCCATAGTATCTGAGCGCCTCACAGTCTTTAACATCGTTACCCTCACAACAGCTCTGTGAGGTAGGGCAGGGCTACAGTCCCCATTTTACAGAGCAGGAAGTGAGGCTAGGTAATTAAGGCCTCATCAATGCTAGAAAATGAGGTTGGTTTGACGACGTCGGTCAGGGGTGTAAAAAATCCACAGCGCGAGGGCGACGGAAGAATTCTTCCAGCAGCTCGGCTACCGCCTCTTGGGGAGGTGGCCAATGGGAGAATCCCACCTGTCAGCGTAGGTAGCATCTGCATTGAAGCGCCACCGCGGCATAGGCACCGGCTCTGCGGGTGCTCTGGGGCTGGAGCACCCAGGGGAGAAAATTAGTGGGTGGAGTCGGGGCAGGGCCAGGGGCAGAGTGGGGTTGAGCACCCACCGGCGCCAGTAGAAGTCGACGCCCATGCACAGTGGCGTAGCTGTAGCGTTTTAAGCCCTAGTGCTAGATCACACAGGAAGTCCGTAGAAGAGCACGGAATTGAACCTCCGTCTCGCAGGGCACTGCCCGAACCACTGGACAATCCTTCCTCTCGGAAAAGAAAGCACGGTCCGTGCCCATCTCAGTCCAACCCAAACAGGAAGATCTCGCTCTAAAGCAAGTGGGAGCTTTTCACCTCTCGATGGAACAGTTCCTTCTTGCAGAGTCTTAAATGCCAGGGAAGTTTCATCCGTTTCCTCCCTCCTCTGATTAGCCACAAGACTGGAGACAGCTTGCTTTGTTAAGACAACGCGACTGTCCTTAATGGGACAGATTTCCCCCAGGTTAAACCTGTGCCTTTCCAGACATGCAAACATGGTCAAACTGGTGCCTACGGTTATAAAGCCAGACTCTGTCCTGGGATGCTGAACTTGGTGGGGGGCCTCTAGATCTCACTGTAATGCAAATAAAATTAAATAATAATAATAATAGTACACAGGCTTCTGCTGGTGTAGACCCTGCTGACTGGGGGCCTGCTGGGAAAGGGAGGAAGAACAAAAGGGCTGCAACCTCCTTTTCACGGGTGGGCCTGCTGGCAGGTAGGGAGTCTGATAAGCAGCTACTTAGAAGGTCTGAGGGAGACGTGATCATTCAGTGCACCATCTTCAGCAGTGCCTAGTCCTCAGTACACAAAGAGTTAACTCCACCTTCTCCGTGCCCCTCACTTGAACACCTTTACAACCGGAAAGGTTGTAAGAAGGGCTGTGGAGGAGAGAGAGAGAACAGAATAGCTGGGGTAGGGCATTTTCAGCCCAGCTCCCGCTGCAAATTCGTAGATTATCAAGCCAGAAGGGACTACTGTGACCACCTGGTCTGACCGCCTATATAACACAGGCCAGGCAACTTCCTGGAAATAATTCCTGCTTTACCAGAGCAGATCTTTTAGAAAAACGTCCGTGCTGGATTTAAAATTGCCTGTGATGGAGAATCCACCACGACCCTTGGCAAGTTGTCCCAATGGTTCATGACCCTCAATGTTAAAAATGTACACCTTATTTCCAGTCTGAGTTTGTCTAGTTTCCACTTCCAGCCGCTGGCTTGTTTTGGACCTTTCTCTGCTAGACTGACGAGACAATTATCAAATATTTGTTCCCCTTGTAGGTACTTAAGCTGTGATCAAGTCCCCACTTGACCTTGTCTTTGTTAAGCTGAATAGATACAGCACTTTGTGGAAATCTGTGGAAGAGCAAGGAATTGAACCCAGTTATCCCCGAGCCCTTCTTCAGTGCCCTAACCACTGGGCCTTCCTTCTTTGCGCTGTGTTTCTAACTAGAGCCGGTCAAAACCTTCCCATCCAAAGGCTGACAGAATTTCATTTCTGAACCCCATGGAAGTTCTCCATGAGAAATGCACTTGGTCAGAAGTTTTGTTTTTAGAAAAGAAACTCAAAATAAAAAACTTCCAAGCATCTTTAGAATTTTTCTAAAGATTTTGTTTCAGTGAGAACCCACCCCCTTTACCTCCACTCCCCCCCTTTTTTTTCCCAGTGGAAAGTAAAAAAGTGTATGTAACCGCTCCCTCCGCCCAATAAACTTTTCATCAAAAAAATGTTTTTGAATGAAATGAAAAATTCTCATTTCTTTCAAAAATTATATCTAAAATAGACTTATTTCCCCCCAAACCAGCTCTACTGATAAAGATTCTCTCCTGGTGACCAGACCTCACTACCTGTTGCTATGTTTTGTGTCTGCTCAGTCATCTAGCCACCTTATAAATAGGGTTACCATTCGTCCGGATTCCCCCGGACATGTCCGGATTTTTGAACTAAAAATAGCGTCCGGGGGGAATTTGTTAATGTCCGGACTTCCCCCCCCCTTATCCCCCCCCCCCCATGCAGAGCACGCGCGGCTAACAGGGCAGCCGGATGGTGCTACTTACATGGGGCTCCAATAGCGAGAGAGAGTCCCTCCTCCACTTCCCCCCTCCTCCCCCTGCAGCATAGCTCCCTCCCTCCCTGCATTCGCCTCCGGCAGGCTGGAGCTCCTCCCTCGCTGCTGGCCAGCGTGCCGGGAGAACGGCTCAGGCTCAGCAAGCTCCCAGAGAAACCTTAGGCGAACCGAAGGCCAACAACAAGGGAGCCAGGGGGCAGGAGAAGGGGCAGGGAGGTTCTGGAGGGGGCAGTCAAGGGGGGGGGCTTTCTGGGAGGTGTGGGTAAGGTTTTGGGCAGTCAGGGTACAGGTAGGGGGTAGGGTCCTGGGGGACATTTGGGGGGGGTCTTAGGAGGGGGCAGTTAGGGGACAAGGCACAGGGAGGCTTAGGTAGGGGGTGGGGTTCTGGAGGGCAGTTAGGAGCAGGGGTCCCAGGAGGGGGCAGTCAGGGGACAAGGAGCGGGGGGTGGGTGTTTGGGAGTTTGGGGGGGGCTGTCAGGGGGCAGGGGTGCGGAGAGGGATCGGAGCAGTCAGGGGACAGGGAGCAGAGGGGTTTAGATGCGTCGGGAGTTCTGGGGGGGGGCTGTCAGGGGGTGGGGAGTGGTTGGATGGGGCGTGGGAGTCCCAGGGCTCTGTCTGGGGGTGTGGATAAGGGTTGGGGCAATCAGGGCACAGGTAGGGGGTAGGGTCCTAGGTGGCCAGTTAGGATTGGGGAGAGGGTCTCAGGAGGGGGCAGTCAGGGGACAAGGAGCAGGGAGGCTTAGGTAGGGGGTGAAGTCTTGGGGGGGCAGTTAGGGGCAGGGGTCCCAGGAGGGGGCAGTCAGGGGACAAAGAGCGGGGGGGGAGGGTTGGGGGTTCTGAGGGGGCGGGAAGTGGGTGGGGCAGGGGCGGGGCTAGGGCATGCCAGGGGCGGGGCTAGGGCAGGGCTCCTCCCGTCCTCTTTTTTGCTTGCTGAAATATGGTAACCCTATTATAAATATCCAAGGCACCGGCGCTGGCTTTTCCCTTTCCCTGGAGGTGCTCAACCCCTGCTCTGCCCCAGGCCCTGCCCCCACTCCTCTCCTTCTCCCAAGGGCCCACCGCACTTCTTCCCTCTCCCTCTCCACCCCGCGCTGCTTCTTCCCACCCAATTCCTCCCCCTCCCCCAAACACGCCCCATCCCCGCTCCTCCACATCTCCCTCAGTGCCTCCTGCACACCACGGAACAGCTGCTCGCTGCAGGCAGGAGGCGCTGGAGGGTGCAAGGGGGGAGCCTGCTGCCAATGGGTGCTAAGCACCTACTAATTTTTTCTGTGGATGCTCCAGCCCTGGTGTACCCATGGAGTTGGCACCTTATACCTATGGAACCTCAGATAGAATTTAAAGCTACTCTTCACCATGAGATTGAAACCCCCCAGGAAAGATGGCAGCATTGCCACCATCCTGCATCTGTCCCCTTAAGGATACTGGGATGTATAATTTGCCCCTCCCTCCCGTGGCAGGGTTGAATCCAGCACAGAGACTGCCAGGTCCATCTATAGGGCTTCTCTTTCTCACAGATTATTCGGTTCATTTTGCGGGGGTTATTTTTAGCAACTTTTGAGCTCTATGTACTTAGCCCCCAAACCACCTGATTTTTGGACTTCTCTTTGTATATATGTAATGCCAACAGACCCCAGTCATTGCTGGGCAATACTGAACCTAGGACCTCTGAAACTTAGTGTATGAGCCGCCTCTACTGCCGGATCTAAAAGCCACATGGCTCTTAGCTAGAGCTGTAGCAGACTCATCAATCTGTAACTGAGCTAGAGGCCACTAGAGGGGGACAGAGCACCACACCAAGCAGGCAGGGCTTACATATACATGTAACTAATTAAAGCACACTAGGGAACATTTAGAGCACACCAGCAGGGTCTACATGGCCCAATTAATGCATAACACATTAGTGCATTTTAGAAAGCATACCCCTGTAATCTGCATTATTGCGCCATGTAAACAAATCCTTAGATACAAGCGAGGGAGCAGTGACATCACTTATATAAACAAACTGCACTGCAAAAGGGGTGAAGTTAACCTAAATTTAGTAACCATTTCTGCTGTTTGTCCAGTGTTTATTGAATAAACACCTATTATTTTTATTGGGGGTATTTTATCTGGTTTTTCTGGTTAAAACCTAAAATAAGAACATAAGAACGGCCATACTGGGTCAGACCAAAGGTCCATCCAGCCCAGTATCCTGTCTACTGACAGTGACCAATGCCAGGTGCCCCACAGGGAGTGAACCTAACAGGTAATGATCAAGTGATCTCTCTCCTGCCATCCATCTCCACCCTCTGACAAACAGAGGCTAGGGATACCATTTCTTACCCTAATAGCCATTAATGGACTTAACCTCCATGAATTTATCCAGTTCTCTTTTAAACCCTGTTATAGTCGTAGCCTTCACCACCTCCTCAGGCAAGGAGTTCCACAAGTCAACTGTGCACTGTGTGAAGAACAACTTCCTTTTATTTGTTTTAAACCTGTTGCCTATTAATTTCATTTGGTGACCCCTAGTTCTTATGTTATGGGAACAAGTAAATAACTTTTCCTTATTCACTTTCTCCACACCACTTATGATTTTATAGACCTCTATCATATCCCCCTTTAGTCTCCTCTTTTCCAAGCTGAAAAGTCCTAGCCTCTTTAATCTCTCCTCATATGGGACCAGTTCCAAACCCCTAATCATTTTAGTTGACCTTCTCTGAACCTTTTCTAGTGCCAGTATATCTTTTTTGAGATGAGGAGACCACATTTGTATGCAGAAACCTTCTTCATCTACCAGAAAAGCAATAATTATGCATAATTTCATATACTGCAATAAGAAAAATACAAGACAACCATGCAAGTGAAATAACACACCAATAAAGAGCTTAAAAATTACAGGCAGGAGTTTGCACCATAATATCCCCCAAGAAGACACAGGCACTTTATCTTGTAACAGTTTCTCTCTTTCTTTATTGCTAATTTAATTAGCACTTCATTTCCCTGGTAGCCCTTTCTAAATTCCCAGTGACTTTCTGGTTTGCTCATTGGTAGAAGTAAAGGTAATCAATCACCAGAAATCCCCCGCGCCCCGGCTGCGGAGCTGAGCAGAAAGCCTATAACGATTGCAGCAGATGTTATGGCTTTATAAGCCTGGTTTTTCCATTCTGCCCTGAACGGAGTGAATGCCAGAAACGTCAGGGCTGGAATTTTAATTCTTGGTAACCACAGGTTAAACAAATAAATGGTCGCCAAGACTATTTTAATAATGCATATCTACAATTGTCTTAAATCCTGGTCCTAGCAGAGTAACTTGTAACAGGGCGCTGACCTTTTAAGGCCAGAGGAGGCAATCAGGGAGGCCAGTTACCCTGTTCCAGGTGGCCCAGGAAGGCAAATGAAGGCCAAAGGAATAATTGAAACAGACAATGAGGAAGAGGAAGATGGTCGCGGGGAGCATCTCAGAGGGGGAGGAACAGGAAAACCCAGGTCATGGTGCTGTAAGGGACCAGGGTCAGCACTGGACCAGGAAGTGCAGGGCAGGCTCCTCTCACTCCCAGACAGGGTTTGGGGTAATTATACCCACCTGGGAGGGTAAAGGTGTGGTCAGGTGACTGGGAGGGTGAATCAAAGAGGAGGCTCCAAGCCCAATCAAGGAGAGTAAGAGGGAGGACTTAGCCAGGTCAGTTCCCAGAAGGAGGCCTGTGAAAACTTTGAACTTAAGAGGAGAGAGTTTTTGGGTTGTGGAGGCCATGGACAGCCCCGAGAAGGACAACTGTGGAGCCCCAGTGTAAGTGGGGGACAAAAGGGGGCTCTTTTGGGAGCTGGGGATACTTAATAAGCTAGACCCCAGGAGAGAGGCAGTATTGTTCTAAAGTCTCTGGATGTAAGGGGTGTACTCCTGAAACTTGGAGGGGAAACTGAGGCAGGGGACGGCGATGGCATGCCATGCCACAAGTGGGGCATGCTCAAAGACCGCCTCTCTCCTAGAGTAACATATTGTGGTCTTTCCTAGGCTAGTAGTTAGTGAACACAATGCAGCTGAAGCCAGATAGCACCCAGGCAGATGAATAAATGTCTGGCCACTTGAACAACTGCTCTCCCAGTGTCAGTGGGGTGTGGGCAGTGAGGCCTAGTGGTTGGAGTAGTCAGGAACCAGGCAGGTTGCCAAGGGTCAGAGCGAGTCTCAGAAGCAAGGCTGGAAGGCAAGGCGGGCCCAGGAGCCGTCACAGCTGCGGGCATACGTAGGGAGCAGCTAGCCACCTGCCGTTGAGCTTAAAAGCTGGCTGAAGGGAGCCAGCCGGCCATCAGGCCGTCTGGGCAGTTCTGGTGTAGCTCAGCTGTGTTCATTAGTCTGCCTGGAGATCAGGCTAACTAGTCCCAGGCTCTCATTCCTGACCCCTGGGCCTAACGCTGACCACTAGGGGTGACGTTCGTGCCCCACCAACACAAAACCCGAGTCAATGGGGTTGGAGGGTCGGGAGTTCTGCAGTGGTTGGGGGGGAGGGTGGACTCCAGTCCCTAATCTGCAGGCAGGGCACATGGTAACTTTCCAATCCCCTCGAAGCTTCTCCTGACTTCTGTGCACGCCCGACATGAGCGCCCGCCCTAGCATAACTGAAGACCCAGCGGCCACGTCCTCGGCCCACCCTTAACAGCCCTTCCGCGCTATGTGACTTCCTTGGGCAGCACCCGGCTAATATGGAGTCCTGTCCCACAGCGACTCCCCAGCGCACGACTGTTTTCAGATTCCACTATCAATCCCCAAACTCGGGACAGGTTCAGAGAAAGGTTGGCCAAGGTTCACGAACCCTTATGTCAAGCCTGGGCCGCATTCCAAGCTCACTGAGGCCAATTTTTAGCTTTGGGTGGAAGCCCTGGATTACTCAGACGTTTCACTGCTTTTCCACCCGCGCTGCGTTTCGGGATTTCTGACTCCATGCGAAGCTCAAGGAAGGGCTGTGAAGGAAGCAAATAAGCAAACAGGTCTCAGGCTTTACCCAATACCCTTCCATGGAATCCCGCTTCCCCAGGAGCCAAAACCGAACCAGTTTTATACAAACCTGTTGAGAATTCATCCGTCAGGAAAAAGTGAGATTCCCACAGGAGTGGATGAGAGGCTGACCCCCGTCACCGTGAGGAGCAGGAGGGTGCAAAAATAAGCAGAATTTGCCCCACGCATCATGGTGGCTGCCATTAGCACACCGGTATTCACCAAGCATTACCACACTCAGGTGTCTGAGATCCCCCTAGCCAAGCAGGGCAGTGTGGACCAGACCTAGAGAGCTAAGTTCTAGTCATAACCTGTTGTGTGACCTTAAGCCAGTCATGACCTCTTTCTCTGCCTCCCTTCCCCCTTTCTGTAAGGTGGAGACATCTATTCTTCCTAAAGTTTCTTTATAAGGTAATTTGCACCTTTTTCCAGGCCTTCGGCGAACAAGTGAGGTCTGTTTACCAATGTGAAAGTCTGGCCCCACTTCCATATCACCCGTGAATTTGCCCCAAATAGCCAACTGATGTGAGCAGCGGCTGGGGCCTTAGGATAATACTAAAGAATGTCAGTGGCACAAACCAAACAACACCAGTTCTTGTTTCCAGCAGGAGAACATGCTAAACTCTTGACAGAAAGGTATCCCCTTGGGCAGGCCCCAGAGGTCGAATAAGAAGGGAAACCAAGCTGATGAATCATTCAGAGGATCAGGACTCGCACTCGGAGGCTAGAGGGTTGTGAGTCTCTTCAAACCACGTCGCAAGTGAAATTGTAGTGCTGGGGACCTGCTCTGAGACCCTCACCACTATTGTGCTGGGATGGGGAGATACTCTCGGGGCATGTTTGGCCCGTTTACTGTTTTGCAAAGGGTAAAAGAAGATACAAATATCATCCATACTTCCTGCTCCATAAACCACTCCTCTGTCAGAAGGGCTTTTTATGACTAAATGCCTTAAAGATGGTGAGATGCTCAGCTACTCTGGGAATGGGAGACATATAAGTACCTCAGATAGAAGGTATTTATGTACACCGGAGGTACTTCCAGGAAGCGTTGCAGCTTTGTCAGTGGCGATAAAGAGCCGGACAATTCCATGCTGCAGTCTGTGAATTCCACGCTGAAATCATGCTCAAACCTGGGAGCCTCAGCGGCAAAATCGTAGGTCTCTAGCCTTAGCTATGCGATAGCTGTCGACTACGTATAGTCGCTGGGAGCTGCCATTGGAGCGAGACAATCACAAGCAATCATAGTCTATTAAACAACACTCCTGGGAGCGAGTGTGAAGGGGGTCACTCACCGTAGGTGCCAGTGGTCAGGCAAGGCATGGCAGGCCCTCTTCTTACCTAGCACCCCAGTTGACAGCCACTCTGTTCCTGCCAGGCTCTTCCCTTCCACAACTCAGCTCTCCAGCCAGGTCATGTGTTTTATGTCTGGCCCTTTCCAGGTACATAAAGAATCCAGCAATGGGGTAACTCTCTGGGTTAGGTGGGTATCTCCAGTCTCCCACTGGGTTGAGGTCTCAGGGTCTTGCCTTTCAGTCCTCAGGGCCTTTTCTTCCCTAGATTCCCCATATTAGGTGTCTGATCCTGCCTTCAGCACCACCCCCCCCCAGGAGTTGGCAGGGGAACCCGGGCCCACCCTCTCCACTGGGTTCTGAACCAGAGCCCAGAGTAAGCAGCTAAGACCTGCCCCTCCAAAATGCTATACTCCTGCCTGTCTGGATCGCTTCCTACAACCCCTCTCTCCCCCACAGGTAGAGTAAAGCCCATAAATACCTGGAAATCAAAGACAAAGTCTCAGACTTTCTGAGAATCCCAAGTCTCTTTCCTTTGGGTTTGGCCCTCGCTATAGCCAGGCAGGCAGGAGGAGTGCCTGCAATGCTCTTTCCCAGGAACTCAGCATGCAGGACAGTTCACCCCCACTGTCTGCTGGCCTGTTCTCCTTTTGAATTCCTCCTCCAAGCCATGCTTGCTTTGCAGGTGTGGGGCTGCCTGGGCCCACCTGCTTAACCCGTTCCTTACTGGTGCAGGGTTGGGTATACCCCATCATAGGGAGGTTCATCAAATCCCTATTTGGGGATGGGAAAAATAAAAAGAGAGAGAGGTTACGAGTGGCCAGGTGCCGTTGAGGGAATCCAGGTCGCAAGAGGGATTAGAACTCCAGAATGACGGGTAAATAGCTATGTGCCTATAATACCAGATCTCCCTCTCCTATGTGTATTTACAGAATACACAGCTCTTCACTGGGAGCCAACGCAGCTTCTCCTGTGTTACTCCAGGATAAACTGTGCTCTCTTGATGTCAGTGCCGATACTCCAGATTGACCCCAGTGTCACTGAGAGGAGAATTTGTCCAACGGGTTTTGGTGGCTAAATAAAATAATAACGAAACTATTCTCCATACCTAGAAAAATTGCTCCCCAAGATTGGCATAGGGCCCCATTTCCCGAAATTCGGAGCGTCTTTGAAATCCGCCCAAGTCACCAGGCGCTGCAGAGGCTCGGCGCCCCTTTGCGAGTCAGGCTAACGCAGCGTTTGCCCCCCGATCCTGCAAAGCTTTACGGCCTGGCTGAGTGTTACAAATGGGCGGCGTCTCACAGAACTCCATGGCACGATGCACAGGCTGCAACGCTAAGCCCAATCAGGGCCTACATTTTGGTACGTTGGAAAAAGTAGCACCCATTCTTTTCAGCTTTTTCTTTTAAAAGGACATTTCCCTTCCCCCCCCCCCCCGCCCCCAGTGTTCTGATGCATTCTTGAGCTCACTGAGACAAGGGGTGGATCCATTGTGAGGCACCTAACACATTCTCCCGTCAAGTAGAGCAATGGTCAAAAATACAGCTAACAAGTAATGTAAAAACAAATTCACCACCGGGCATAATCCAAGAGCTAACTTCCAACGGCATCCACAGATCTCAAAGTACTTTACAAAAGATAGGTAAGTAAAAGTCCGGATAATTCCAAGAGACACAAAATAGGCTCGACTCTGGTCTGCTACCCCTGTATAAATGCAACTGAGTTGCTCTGGATATACACTGAGGTAACAGAAATCCAGATCCAGCCTTGTCTCGTACATTCATTTTAAATAATAGACAGGGCCAGAAACGCTTACCCCTGTTAAACTCACATCAAGATCAAAACCGGTGAGGCTCTCAATCCACAATCCTGTAAAAGTTTACGCCCATGAGTAACTAAGCACATGTGTAATTCCACTGAGGACAACGGGATTACTCACATGCTTAAAGTTGAGCATGTTCCTAAGCATTTGCAGGACTGGAGCCTTAGTCTTCCCTTTCTCAGCCGATCCCTCATGTGATTTGTTTGCATCACACACTAATTTTCCATCAGTCGAGTTAGTACTCCAAGCTGATTATCAGCAGTGCTTTGGGAGTCTTTTTTTACCATATCGCTTTTCTGACCCAGAGAGTTGCCGGGTTCACTGAAATCAATGGGAGTCAGGACCTCTGGATCAGGTCCATTAGAATTATCCCAGTTTCTGATAACCCTACTACCACACGTTAACCAGTGAAATTTGAAAGACACCAGTTTGTTCATGTTTCTTTAATCAGTAACAAAATGAGAACATCTGGAATTTTATCAGTTATTTGATGCATAAAATATTGGAGTGGCTCTTTCCCCCCTTTTTGCACCTTTTGTTTTTTTCTCATTTCTCGGTAAAAAATTACACATCTGGAATACAAGATTTAAAAAATAAAATAAGTGCTTTGAGCACAGCACTTGAATACTGGCTTTAACATTTCAGTTTCATAAGCAAAAAAACAGTACAGCACATGATATAAATATTGACGCCATGTAACGTACAAAACCTCTACAGAGAAAGGCCAGAAGACACAAACTTAACTCTACTGTGGCTCAGATCATTTGATATATAACAAACAAAAAAACTAAGAAATCACTTCACCTCTTCCCCGAAGGCCAGTGTAACAGCACTAGTTAGTAGGTATTACAAGCATGATATGGGGAATTTCTAACGTGTGATCTTAACAGCCCATCACAGTTTAAATGATAAGATCCTCTAAGGTGCAAGATTTCATTCCGATAAGGAGACAACATCCAGTAGCGGTGTCTGAGGCATTCAAAGCCGAGAGAGCAAACCGGAAATATTGATGGTTTCTCCCATTATGATTTCCTGCCTTCACTTTATATCACGGCATGCGGTGTTTGTCATGCAAAGTGCGTCTCCAAAGCGAAGAACGTTCCTCTGATGGGACATGCCCAGAGAGTCAGAAACAACACAGAACCCATATTTCTCTGGTGAAATATTCCCCTGGCCCCACAGCATGGGGAAACCTATGTGCTGCTTGCTGTTAGTCTTCTAGAAGCAGTAACGGGAAGATGAATCATCATTCGGTGTCACACCGCTTGGTTCCTTTCTGTAAATCCTTTGTCCTTCATTTTTGCCCTAAGTCCTCCATAGAGCATGTCAAAGGAAGGAAGGAACCATGACAATACTTGCAAAAATGACACTGGCCTGATTGGAATGCATCTGTCACCAAGGCCGCCTGTACCTGATGCTCCAAGACCCATGTAGAATAGCCCAGGCTGATGAAGTTATCTTCACTGAGGGACAAGAGGGGAAATATTGCTCCTTGAAAAAATGGTCCGTGTAGGGAGGCAGCAGCTGGTGTGGAAGAAGGGATATGCACGACTGAAATGACTTTGTTTAAAAGTGCTGCATGGGGTTTTAACCACATGAAGTCCACGGGAATTGCATGGCACTGGAAACGTAGGGATGGGGATGGTGGTGTGATATTTTATTGCAACAGTAAACACATTAACGATCCTTTACCCAAAAAGGGCCACGTTCAGCCAGTTCAGCGGAGTTGCCCCCGCCATGAATTTGGCCCTGAAACCAGAAGCTACTAGATTGTCAACTCCTAGATGAGAGCGGTGTGAAACTTCATACACATCTTGCCATCGCCTGCAGCTGCCTGGTTGTTGGAGTTTTGATAAAGACTTGGAGCCTGAACATGAGGTGGGTCAGCCCTCAATGCTCACAGATTGGCCTGGGGATGCTCATCGCACGGCATCAGGCCCTTGAAATGCCTCCCTTGAAAAGCTTTCCAGGGAAACCAGGCCTGGTTTTGAGGGAGCTGGGGCTCACTTTAGGTGCTGTTACAGGAGGACTCGCAGTAGGGTGACCAGATGTCCCAATTTTATAGGGACAGTCCTGATATTTGGGGCTATGTCTTGTATAAGTGCCTATTACCCCTCACCCCCATCCCGATTTTTCACACTTGCCATCTGGTCACCCTAACTCGCAGCTTCACATGGTGTCAAAATCGGATGAAAAAATCCACAGTTTTGAGTGAGTTTTGATTTCAGTTTTGGGGCTCTGCTCAACCTCCAGACTCACTGATTCTGAACCCCCAACACAGAGCCAGAACTAGTGGGGTTTTGTTTTTGTTCCCATGAAAAATCCTGTTTTCATCTCCATTTTTTTTTTAAATTTTTTTTGGGGGGAGTGTTGTTAAAAAACAACAACAACAAACAACCCCCCAAACAGAGTGGCAGATTCCAAGGCCAGAGGGGACCACTGTGATCAGCTAGTCTGACCTCCTGTATCACACAGGCCAGGGAACGTCCCTGAAATAATTCCTGTTTGAACCAGGGCAGATCTTTTAGGAAGACATCCGATACTGATTTAGAATTGCCAGTGATGTAGAACTAACCGCAACTCTTAGTAAGCCGGTCCAATGGCTAATGACGCTCACCGTTAAACATATATGCTTTCTTTCCAGTCTGAACATGTCCAGCGTCAACTTCCAGCCGTTGGATCTTGTTACACCTCTACTAGATTAAAGAACCAAGAAACTGAAAACTCTTCAGTTGAAAACTGAAGATATGGGGGGATTTGGCCAAAGTGTTTCAGTTTTTGGATACTGGGGGTGGGGACAGGGGAGGAATCATTCCCATGGAAATTTCCATTTTGAGGAACAAGCCATTGTTCAGTGAAAAATTGTGTCAACTGTCAGTTTTGACCAGCTCTAGTCAGATTAACTCTGGTTCCCACAATCCCCCTCGTCTTCCCTACCGCAAACCACGTCATCTGAACTTCACCCAGCCCCGTTACATAGTTGTCTTTGTAGCCAACCTTCCGAGTTTGGAAGGAAAAGCTCTCAATGACCCACTGGACGTACCAGAATGTGTGTGGGTGAAATTCATCCCTGGTGTAACACTACTGACTTCACTGGAATGTCAAACAGGGTCCCAGGAGTTTTAATTAAGCCCAAACGCCACAGCCGAATTAAAGGAATCCACAAGAACTGGGATTAGACCCCCAGCTCTGTATTCAGATAATGAGCACCTCCATTTGACCTTTAGAGATCAGAGAGGAAATCAGTTCTCTTGGTGCTAGTTGTTATGCGCGCCCCCACTCCCCTTTGCCTGGCTGATATGCGGGGGGAGGGGGGGGAAGGAAGGGGGGCGGCGGTGCAAGGCGAATGTGATTCTTGGTGCTTTTTTTCCATGTGCTTCTCTACCCCTTTAGGAACATTTCTAAAGTGAGCCAGTCGACTCCTTCCCAGTGTCCCAGTCCTGGATGCTGGATGCTAGTGCACAGGCGTGCAATGGTGCAAGAGGAGCTTTCTTCACATACCTGCACACAGGGCAGCCAGAATCCTGGTATAGTGAACTCCTGGTTATCCCAAACCCTATCTTAGCTGAACCCTTATCCAAACCCCTTCCTTGCCCCCGCCCCCAAAACAACTACTCGCTAGAGGTCTATTGTCAGTAAAATAGGGTCACAATCCAGTGAGCAGATGTAATCACTGGAGCATTTAGCTAGGGATTTCACCCTCCAGCCATCAGTGTCATAATTAAAGGAGAGCCACATAATTTAGGACACACCAGGTGTGTAGGGGATGGGCTTGAGGGGGAATAAAGAAGCAGGTGATCAGGGCTCGCGGGGATGAGAATGAAATCTGTGGGTATGTATTTAACCCCACACATGCACGCACACACACTTGTCCTATCCCCATTCTGGCCAATGGTTTCTAAAAATAAAGTATCCACGTAACGGAGACTGGGATAATACAAACACTGTTCCCTGGCACAATACGGCTCTTAAGCAGTACTCATATTTCCGTGCATTTCAAATCTCCACAGCAAGACCTCAGAGTCAGATTGTCCAGCATGCCGCGTTGCAAGTGGGCTCCGGGGGAGACAGACGGACTTCTCGGCAGAAATCGTCTCAGTGGCAAATTCTCTCTGTCATTTCTTTCTGCGTGGAAAAAAAAGAACAGACAAAACAATGTGTCTTATCAAGGTGGAATTTCAGCCAGCTTGGCAGTTCCGCAATGAGAAAGCGCCATGGGGAAACTGACATCACTCTCCCAGGCTGTCTCACGGGTATTTTTCACCAGAGGCTCATACTGAACCGGGTCCCTCTGGCTAGCCAGTGGGACTGTGTTTGAAGGAGACAACAACTATAACACAGTTTGCGAAACAAACCCCATTCAGATGAGTTCATTCGGGCCTCTCCTGCTCCTATTTCTGATTTATTTATTCACTGAATCACCTTACTTGGTTTAGAAATAAGAGAGTTCTGAGGAGGAAAAAAATCTCAGTCTGCACAGTTCTGGTTGTTTTTTCTATATTCTCATACCCTTCCTCCCTTTAAATCACCCCTTACGCCTCACCTTTATTACCTGTGCAGCACAGTGCTTCTCGGCCTGAGAACGGCTGTCAGAATCTGGCCCTAAAAAGAGAACAGTGACCCCTAATTTCTTGTACACCCACGGCAGTGCACTAAGAATTTCTGATTACCACCTTAACATAGTTAGCAAAGCACTTAAGTCCTCTAACTAAGCATGGGCTTAGCTGGGGAAGCTTAATTGCGTCACTGAATCCCGGCTTTCATGTTTAGGAGCTCTCTAGCCTTGCAGTTGTTCATGATGCGCAGAATATGCTGAACCAATAACCAAGCCCCTGCTCCAAACAGCGTAATCCCTGTTCCAATGAGAGTCTTTTCATGGACATCAATGGGCTTTGGATTAGGCCCTTCTAGCCCAGTTGTATCCAGCGTTAAGTCCCTCTTGCAAGAGGGCGGACGCCTTCCAGACGAGCTGGAGTGGAAATGTTTAGACAGGAACATGCAGTTCAAACGGCGAGTCTCTTGGATGATACCTCAAACACTGTCTGGATCAGCGGGCACTGCAGATCCCATAACACTTTTCTATAAGAGAAGGAATTTGCCCTGCTGTCCATATCCAAAACTTTCCTTTCCCTCCACTTCGGAGTAGCTCATGAAGAGCGTGATCCAACTCCAGCTGAAGTCAACAAGAGTGTTTCCTTCAGAACTGGATGGGCCCTGTGCACTGATTGGCTACTGTACTCCACCTCAGAAGCAACTGGACTGCTGTGGTGTGGAGGTACCTTTGGGATGGAAGGCACGGTTATAAATGTGCATTACTGTTAACCTGGGCTGCTGCTTCCAAAGCATTGTTGCACTGTGATGCATTGTTTTTGTCTAGGTCCTACATGCACTTTCATTTAATCTCAGTGATGGATTGGTGAACTTTTATAATCAACTGGGCATTGATCTTCTAACCCTTGGAGTGCTCCGTAGTTTCCACCAGGATGACACCTGTGAATGGAGGATTGAGGAGCAGATAGCACAGGGCTGCTCGTTCGGATTTGGTGGGAGAATTTCCTGTAGCTGGGGGGTAGTTCTGGTCCCAACTCCCTGGGGGGAGGAAAAGGGTTTGACAGCTGGGCACAGGACTGGACACAACTAGATACCTAAGGAGGGAATGAGTCGCTTTGTCTCATGACCAAATCAAGTCATTAAAAATGATCATAAAACACATATTTATCAAGCTAATGATCTGCCTTCTTTAAGAAGAAGCCCAAGAGCGTACGATTGCTAAAACAGAACTCCTAGCTGGCTGCTAATTAGCTCTGCAAAATAAATCACCTGGGGGGAAAAGAAAAATCAGTATGCAGAGATGCCTCTTTTAGGAAATAAATGCTGAGCATGGAGAGCTAATTACTTGCTAGAGGTCTATTGTCATTAAAATAGGGTCATTACTAAGCTAGAAGAAGAAATGTTATTTATATGGTGGGCACACACAAAGACATTACATTATCATTTAAGGATGTTATTTAATAATCACAGAAGTGAACACCTTCTCAGATTTAAGGCTCTCAATTCATCCTTAAAGGGGCCGTGTCAACGTAAAAAAAAATCCGCTAAATTATAGAGAAAGCCTAAAATGAGTATAACTGAAAGATTAGAGAAAAAGATACCAGTACTTTATTGCGTCCATTTTCCCAATAAATCAGTTTCAGTTTCCGCTGTACAGTCAGATAGGCCTCCAACAAAAGAAACTGGCAATCGTACAACAAGAGGGGAGGGGAAATACGTTTAAAAGGGAAAAGAAAAGAAAGCGTGATTGTAAAAATCACAAGGACTGAGAGCGGGACTGAGGGGCAGGTGTGGAACCTGAAACTACTTTTTGAAACTGACTCAATTCCACAGGAACGGTGTCACTCCCTGCTGCTGCTAAATATTACAGCAGGAAGATCAGTGCATGTTTTACATACCATCTGTGCTGCAGTGCCTCAGGGCGGCCAACCCCCCTGGTTCAAAAGTCATGAGCCAGCCTCCTCCACCCCCAAATGATGAGATTGTCTTACAAGTCATGAGATTTTAAAAAGTATTTCTGGATTTTCTGATTTGCCTTTTGAACCTTTAGGAGTCATGTTTTCAAGTTTTTCTTCACAACTGTGAGGGCTAGAAACCTACCTTAAAAAAAAGAGGTCAGATTCTCACATAATCACATGATTCCAGGAGCTGGGGCTTTAAGAAAAAATAAAAAGTACCATGACTAGCTAATGCATGGTGGAGGGGGGGAGGCAGCGGGCTAATCTAGATATTTATAATTAAATGGCTATTTCCATGGTAGGCTGAATAGGCATCCTGTGGAGAGCTTGGAAACAACCCCTCGCCCCCGGGAGTTGTTTAAAGAAATAAAAAATGTTTAAAAAAATAACACCTGTGGGAGAAGGTGCCATCTCCTCGCAGAAAGGGAAGACACACCAGATGCTTACCAGCCGCAAGGCAAAGAGGCAGCCAGTTGCACAAGGGTTAGGTTAGGGTTGGTGCCAAATTTAAAGGGCCAGCTTCAGAAAAGCATGAGTGGGAACTTTTCCCTAAAAGGGTAAACGCTGCAGTGTTTGGAGGGCACAGGAAGACGCTGCCTCTGTGTTGTGAATGCCCCCTTATATCACATCTCCAAATGCACACAACAGAAATTAAGGATTCTTTGCAGGGCCGACACAGAACCTCTGGGTCTAAACATAAGAGTCTTTACAGCTTAAGCTAAACAGCCAGGCAGTTAGCTCAGAGGCCGTTGCAAACTCAACGTCTTTACGTGGTCTAACCACTAGGCAGGGAGAAGAGAGCCACACATCCACACTCCTAGCACCAGCTTAGTCCCCCAAACCAGTAGCCTGACTGCCCTATATGCCAGCTCCTCTCACACAGCGAGCAGTGTATGCTTTTTTCATAGCCTTCATATATATATATATATATATATATATATATATATATATATATACTGGCCCTTAGCCACAGCCGTTGTACACAGGAAAAGACAAGACAGAGGCCCCTATAGAAAGCAAGCTCTGTTTAGGCAAATGGAATGTTTTCCTTGCCATGCATCTGTCTTTCAACGTCAGCTACATTAGCTGGGCGAGATTCTTGGCTGGTGGAAATCAGCATCACCTGTTGACTTCACAGGAGCAAAGCCGATCGCAGGTTTATACCAGCTGAGGATCTGGCCCAATAGTTCAGCTCAATCATTTTTCTGCAGGAAAGCAAGTTTCTGGTTTTTCCCTGGTTCACCATCAGCTGGGCGTGTATTTGAGAGGAATTTGTAAAACTTCCAGAGAAAGGTTAGTGGGAGTGTTTTATTTCATTTCTAAACTGGATCTAATTTAAGACACGCTGAAATTTTCAGAAATGAAAGGAGGATAGCGCTGAAGCCAGACATGAGCATCAACTCAGGACCGCTTCTTAGTGCCCCTTTAAGAGTTGCCTTGGTGATATTGCCAAGGAGGTCACAAGGCGCTAGAATCCATAAAGGCTTGTGCTGTAAAATCTAATTTCAGCCCCAAAGTGCTTTTAAAAAAAAAAATGTAGCAGAAAAAGTATCAGCAGAGAGGACGGAGTTGATATGTAAAAACACATCAGAAATCAGCTAGGTGATTAACGTTGTCGAATGAAAGTTACAGTTTTCCACACAAACGGTGTAGCGGGGATGGGGGGGGAGAATCCCAACTTCCCGTTTCAACAAAACTCAGTCCGCTCCTAAATACAGCCTCGGGTTTGATGCCTCGTTATCGGTACAGAATCATAATGCATTCTGCTCGTGCTTGTCCCCAAGAGATACAGCCCCAACGATCTCCCTTGGGAGACTGGAGACCCTGCACGCTCTGGGAAAGTTTGTCAACTGGAGAACTCTGGGGCTCTGAAGGGAGAAAGGGCAACAGGGGAATTGCCCACCCTGGATTTTTGGAGTTGAGGTCAGTGGCTCTCTGACTATGCTCCATGGACTACTAGAGATCTAAGGAGTACTCTACAGTTGTCTGCAGCGAGTTGGATGGGTATGGGTGGCAGGAAGGTGACACTACAGAAGTAGCTGGTACAGAGCGACTACGATGCTACGTGGCAAAAGTTGTGGTCATTAAGCCACTAGCCCTCTTGTATGGGCCGTGCAGAGTGTCCAGAAGGCCCATGTAGCCCTTCAAGGATGAGGGCTCCCTCCCAAGACTGGTAGGCCAGATGCAAGTTACAGCTGCGGGGGGCTGCATGGGGCAAAGTTAAGGCCTAGTGTAAGCTGGTGCAACCCCAGTGAAGTCAGAAGTCTCGCTTACAGACGGGATGGATACAGTGAATGTGTCTTTTCACTTAGCTGCAGGAAGAAAGTATCTAGAGACCAGACCCCCTTTCTATTAGGACCCTCCCCCCAACTCATTTTCCCCAAGGCCACTCAGTGAGTCAGGATTAGAAATAACAGGCTCCTTATTCCCGAATGCCAGTGTAATCAGCGCGTAGGCTCCCCCGGCGGCGCCTCCTGCTGGTCGTCTCGGGAATTAGCTCACCAGCCGTCAGAGCGCCCTCTGCAGGCCAGGTGTCCCACCTGTCGTTGGCCCCCCGTGTCCCTCCCGGGCCCCGGTGCCCTTGTCTTGGGTGCTGCCCTGGCAGTATCCCACTCTCTCTGGGTCTCCCCACCTAGGGGAACCCCCACCCGCTATCCCCACATCGCCTCAGTCGTGGGGCGGACTGCAGTCTATCAGCCAATCATCACAGGCAACAAGGGGTTTGGACTGGCTGCCTTTACCCACCCTCAGGCTGCCCCTCTGCAACCCCAATACCTATGTGGGCCTAGGACCAGGCCCTGCAGCCTGGGGCGTTGCTGGCCTAGGGCTTCCCAGCCCCCAAGGCCTTTCCCCAGCCCTGCCTCACTCTAGGTCCCCAGGTGAGCTCCCTGCAGCTAGGCCTGTCTCCCTCTCCTGTCAGAGGGAGACTTCTCAGTGTCTGGCTGCCCTGGCCTTCTTATAAGGCTGAGTGGCTCAGTTTGGGGCATGGCCTCAGCTGCAGCCACTTCCCCAATCAGCCGGGGTTTTGCTCCTTTACTCAGCCCCAGCCCTCTGCAGGGCTTTTCCAACCCCTTCAGGGCTGGAGCGGGTGTTCACCCCGCTACAGCCGGTGATCATTTTTCTAAAGCAGAGGTTCCCGACCGGTTGCCTGCAGGACATTTGCTGGTGGCTCGTCCCATGATGCGGGCTCCTCCCTCTCATTTCCAGCTGCTACCCCCCATAAGAAGGCAGCTAAATGGCACTCGGCACTTTCCAAATATCACTCGGCTCTGGGCAGTGGGTATCGAAGGCCGGGGGAGGCTAAGTCTCCCCTATCCCAGGGCGTGGCCCTGCCCTCCCTCCCCCTCTCCTCTGTATGATGAGATAACAGCACTTCCTCCCGCACAGCGGTGTGGTGCCGACAGGTACGTTCAAGGTTATGAAGCTCTCAGATGCTGCAGTGATGGGGAGCAGATAAGTACCTTAGACTGACAGGTTTATTTGCCTTACAATAGCATCTAGAGGTCCAGGCCCCTGTATAATACTAATGCCTAGATCTTATATAGTGCTTTTCATCCGTGGATCACGTTGCAGTTTGTACCCCATTTATCCTCACGACCCCCCTGGGAGGCAGGGCAGTGCTGTTATCCCCCCTGTAGAGAGGCACAGAAAGGCCACATTGGGTGGTGGAAACCCAGATTTCCCCAAACCTAAGCTCGTCCCCTAATCGCTGGACGATCCTTTCTCTCCTGTTGTGCTAGGCACTGTATAAACTAACACAGAGCAGCTAAATGTCCCTTCTGGCCTTGGGATCTATGACTATAACAAAGACAGGCCCTTGCCCAGGGACGTTAAAGGATTGTGAGCAGGAGGGGAGGCAGAGCCCAGAGTGGGGAAGGAGGTACCCAGGAGACAGACTCTATGACGAGTTGGTTCACACTAGGAAAAAGTTGGAGAAGCCCTGTGCTAGGCCCCCCCGCCGCTCAGAATTAGCCAAGTCCTCTCTCTGGTGGCTGGGCTTAGTTAGTGTGTTCTCCAGATCACTGCAGCAATGCTTAGCCAAGGGACCTGCTGGCCAGTAATAAGATCATACTCGGCACTTCTCTAGTAGGAGGGTATTTGAGGCTTTCAGTGCACTCTATGGAGGTAGGGAAGTGTTGAAACCAATCCCGGGTCATCTGTGAATGCCACGGTTTGTCATTATGTGGCACGCTGGGGCCATTCAAAACTTCAACAGCAGGAACAGAACTTGCACCCTCCTACTCCGCCAAAGTACAGGAGCAGTTCGCCATATAGGGCCAATGACACACAGCTGAGTCATTCCGATTTCATCCACTGGAGAGTATTGATGCCAATTCACTACACTATTGCAGAGAAGGATGCTCCAGTGGTGAAGGTGCTCGCCTGCAATTTCAGAGCCCCAGGTTCAATTCCTTGCTCCTCCAGAGTGCCTGGGTGACCTTGGCCAACTCTGGGCCTCAATTCCCCTTCTGTGCAATGGGAATAACACTGCCCTGACTCACAGGCATGCGGTGAGGACAAACACATTAAGGACTGCCAGGCACTCAGATACTATAACAAATGTGTGTTTGGGGGAAGGGGATGAGATAAGCAACGAGAACTAGATAGACCCTCCCCGCTTCATAGCTACAGAAAGTGAACTCTGGGGCAGTCGTGGGTCACACAAGCGAGTGAGCGGCAGAGCCCAGAATAAACAGCCACATCTCCTGATTCTCAGGCTCTGTTATAGCCACTTCACCACCCGGTGAGAGGAGCAAAAAGGGAGTTTGGCTGAGGGAGCAGGATTAGCGCTACAAAGTCTCTGATGCAGCCGCTCTCTGCAGATCTTACATTCCCCAATTTGCCATTTAAAAGGACTGAGTCTATCACCCAATACACAGTCAGCAGCTGTCAAGGCTGCACACAAATTGGCCCCGTTGCCTTAGAGCCATTCCAGCTGCTTCTACATCGATTTTCAGTGTGATATTCTCCAGGCTCAATTCGGTGGCGGGTGAGAAAATGGGCATTAATCTAACTGCCAATGGGCTCACACTGGCCTCGCACAAACATGGAAGCTGGATTTGGGAAGCAGCAGCCAGCCTGGATTGGAGGAAGGTGTTATAGGTGTATATTCCAAATGAACAACAACGAGAAATATCTAGATAGGAGCTTCATGAAAGGGTGCACGAAAGAAATCCATACCACCATGGCTAGGGGTAAGAATCTGCCCTGTGTTATACGGGTCAGACTAACGGCCTCCTGTGTGGAGCAGGGGCATTGTAAACTAATGGTTAGAGCGGGACCCTGAACGTTCTGTTCCAGGCCCTGCTACTGACTTGCAGTTTGACCTCAAGCAAGTCACTTAGTCTACCCCTGCCTCAGTTTCCCCCTTCCGAAAAGCAAGATAACTTCATTCATCTTGCTAAAGTGCATTGAGGTCCTTTGCTGAAAGGGGCGATTTAGGTGCAAAATATTATTTTCTCATTCTTACAATTCACACCAGGACACGGCCAGCAACCCCTCCCCCCAGCCCCAATCAAATAAACAAAGACCCGTGACTTATTGAAACGGTGCAAGGATGTTAGCCCTGAAACTTCCACTTATTGTGTCTTAAAGGAAAGAGCATTAGGGAGGGGGAAGTGGTTTATTATGGCAACATTTTTTTTCCTCTCATCCTCTTCAGCTTCCTGGTCTTTAATAGTGTTTGGGGCCAGAGGCGGAAAAGAGCAGCTCCCAGATGCGACAAGCTTAGCACGGCTCCCGCTGTCTCAGCCAGAGGGGGGCTGTTTGGGGGGGCAGGGGGGCTCAGCTGCTGCCTCCAGCCCATGGGGTTCCGGTTGGAGTCTTGGCTGCACTAACAAGCCATATTTTTCACGTGTATAGCAGAGAAAAGCACTTTACAAAAATGACTAGCTAGATCTCACTGAGTGATTTGGCCTTCTACACACCACTCTGGCAAAATGCAGCCATCTCTGGGGCAGACTAGAGTAGTGGCCAGCCAGCACATGGTCCAGGGGAGGGCAGTTTTGGAGAAGGAACTCAGGGCAGATCCCCCTGCTCATAGGAGAAGTGCCCTGAGCTATTTATGGACTGCACAAAGCAGATGGGACCTTGATTTTCCGTCACTTCTGAAAGCGAGCAAATTGCACAGGGATCCGGGGTGCCTTTGGCAGTCAGTGCCCTCTCAAAGCTGTGCGTGATGCTACGGCAACTGCCTCAGTTTCTCTCCCCACACCGTCAGTCATCTGGCCCTGGGCAGGGTGGCTTCCTCTTAGGACTCCAGTGGAGTTGTCTATAGCCTTTCCCCTTGAGGGGCAGTAAAAAGTCTGATGGACCAGGAGCCCAGTCACCCTAGCAAAGAGGCAATAATCCCAGCCCCCATAGACTCCAGACCCCTTAGCTCCAAGAGGTTTTACTATCCCCTTGGCTGGCAGATGGTAGGAGACCCCAGCCAGGCCTGCTCACTCCTCTGGGTTCCCAGGGACTATGCATTAAGCAGGAGGGACTGGCTCCTCGCAATCCTTTACTGCTTCTCAGTCCACCGCTCCTGTAACCCTCTTCCAGACTCTCAGTTTCTAATTCTCTTTCTCTGAAAGTCCGACTTGCAGCGGCTCTTCCGCTGAAGGAGTCTCTCCTTAGCCGAGAGAGCTGGCCTACCCGTTAACCTCTGCGTGGTCATGGCAGCCTGGCGTCTATGCACCCCACGACCCCAGGACTCACTTTCTCTGACTCAGAAGAAGGACTTACGTTGCTGGGGTTTGACTCACTGAGTCAGAGTATTTGACCTAAGACTGAGCCATTGCCTTGGCCCCCAGGTGGTCACCCACAGAGCAAGCCCATCTGCTGAGCACGCGAGCTATCATGGATGGTTGGGTCTGTTGGACGCCAATTAAGAGATGCACTAAGAGCCAAGGAAGACGAAGTTACACCAAGGATGAATCCAGCCTGTTCCCCTTCAGATGAACACCGGCATCATCGTACCAAGCAGCTAAGCTCCTCATGGCCTCAGTGGACCCCTCAGTCACCCCTTCTGGCAAATAAGCTTTGAAAACCTTTTAGCATTTTCAGGCCCCGATTCCAGCCACGTGACAGTCACATGTTCGAGTAGCCGGGAATCAATCCAGCATGAACCACAATGGGACGGAATAGTTATTGAGATGCAGCTCATCAATACCGAACAAGCTCGTCATGATTAGGGTCGTTAGGAAGAGGAGCTAATCAGGCTGAGGTGCTACTTGCCAGAGCTTCAGGCCATTAGATCAGAATTAGTTCATCTTAAACTATTGCTAGGGACGTCATATGAACCGGAGTGCTCTTTGGCCAGCTGAGCTACCTGAATCAGAATCAAATTGATGAGGCAGGATAATTAATTAGGGACCTGGATAGGTTTCTTCCCCCCCTCTCCCCAAACTTCCAGCAGACCTAGATTTTCCGTAACTCCCCTGCATCAGCCATGTGGCACTACGCAGACAGTGTGCAGTGCTCAAAGGCAGGCAGAACCCAATCGGGTCAGGAGATGATGTCTCTCACAGCCGGGCAGTGGGGGAGGACAGTGGCATTAAAGGCATGAATATAGGCCCTGAGCCTGCAATCAGATCTGCGAAGGAGGAACTCTGTGCTCATGTGGGGTCCCCTCCATTCAAATGACCCTTCACGTCATCACAATTCTCTGCATCCACAAAATCATAGACACGTCGGGCTGGAAGGGACTTGGAGAGGTCATCAAGTCTAGCGCCCTGCACTGCGGCAGGACCAAATAAAACTAGACCATTCCTGACAGGTGTTTGTCCAACCTGTACTTAAAAATCTCCAGTGATGGGGATTCCACCACCTCCCTTGGAAGCCTGTTCCACAGCTTAACTCCCCTTAGAGTTAGCCAATTTTTCCTAATATCTAATCTAAATCTCTCTTGCTGCAGATTAAGCCCATTACGTCTTGTCCTACCTTTAGTGGACATAGAAAACAATTGACCTCCTTATATCGGCCCTTAACATATTTGAAGACTTTCATCAGGTCCCCCATCAGTCTTCTTTCCACAAGAAGCAACATGGCCAGATTTTTTTAATGTTTCCTCATAGAGCTCAGGTTTTCTAACCCTTTGATCATTTTGGTTGCTCTCCTGTGGACTCTCTCCAATTTGTCCACATCTTTCCTAGAGTATGGCGCCCAGAATTGGACACAGTATTCCACCAGTGCTGAGTAGAGCAGGACAATTACTTCCAGCATCATACATGGAACACACCTGCTAATATACCCCAGAATGATACATATCAGTCATTTTTTGCAACTGCATCACACTGTTGATTCATATTCAATTTGTGATCCACTGTAACCCCCAGATCCTTTTCGACAGTACTACTACCTAACCAATTATTCCCCGTTTTGTAGCTGCGCATTGGATTTTTCCTTCGTAAGTGCTTTGCACTCATCTTCCCGTCACCATGGCTGGCGTCCAACCAGGTGGGCTGACCTATGTTATTGTTGTGATTGTGGTAGCACGTAAGGCCCCCAGCCAGGGATCAGGGCCCTGTTAAACGAGGCGTTGTACAATCAGAAACCCTGTCCCAGGAGGGCTCACAAGCTTGGATATAGACAACAGGTGAATAAACAGACATGCAAGCATGGGCGAGGGCAAGGCAACAGTACAGAGAGGTGTGTTTGCACAAGTTAGGAGCCAGGGTGGTCTCAGTGGCCACGTGGTCACCAGCCCAACCAATACCAGGAGGTATTTTTTGGGTGATGTGGCAGAGGCAGGGTTTAAGGAATGACTTAAAAAGAGGATCAGGTGGTGGTTTGGTAAGTTCTTCCTAAGCATAAGAGAGAAAACATGGAGGTGCTCATGGGAAAAAGTGGAGAAGAGGGTGATCAAGTCAGGTACGGCTGGCAGTACGTCAGTGTGAAAATAATACAATGGAAACGAAGAGCAGGGTTCAATGGCGAAGGGCCATTAAGGTGAGGACAAGGACTTCAGTGGGGGAATAGGCCTCATGCTCTCTTTCTGCAGAGAGGTGAATTTCACCCCCACGTGAAGTAGGCAACTGCTTACCAAAGGCTCCAGCTCCCGGTGGTCAATGAGGCTGAACTCTTTGATGAAGTAGTAAAAGTGCTTGTAGCAGGTGTTGACATGGGCCTCAGCCCCCATGCTGATGATACTATCGAAGTGATGGATGTAGACGTGGACGAAGACTCGGAAGAGGCGAGTGAGGATCTTGGTACACACCTGCTGGAAGTTCTTGGGGAAGGGGACTCCTGCAAGGCAGAAGCAAAAGCCATTTTCAGCGTTTAAGCATTTGACAATTTCCAAACAAGTAACATTTAAAAGGCTTGGTATATCATCATTACAGTAACAATATGGAGCATTCCACCTCACTATTTATTACACTGACGATCGTCATTTTACCATTTCCTGGCACTTCTCCCATCTGCTTGTAGTGTCCAACTGTTGTCTCTCATCCTACCCTTAAGCACGCTTGTGAGTCTTTACAAGAACAGGGTCTAATTTTATGCACTGTGAGTAGCTCCACTAAAGTCCCTGGGAAGAGCCGCTGTGGGTTTTGGATCAGGACCACAGTTAAGAGCTGTTCAAGAAACAGAATATTTCTTTTGTGAGAAGTTTTGAAATGACTTTCCATTCTGAATCGGAATTAAAACATTTTGCTACGTGAAAAAAGACCCCAAAAAAGGGTTTTTAATTGGAAAGATCAACATGGCAAATTACCACATTTTAGACGCAAACAAAAATTTTACAAAATGTCAACATGAAATGTTTTGGCTTCGTTTTCAAGTGGCCATTCAAAATGCAGGTCTTTGTTTTGCTTCCCCCAACTGGGAAATTTCATCCAATCAACATTTTTCCGGCAGAAAATTCCAATCTTGGCAAAGCCACATTTTCCAACGGGAAAATTTTTCAGTAAAAAAAAATTCCGTCAGCTCCACCTACATAAAGTTAAGCCCGTGCGTAAGTGTTTGCCGGCTCGGGGTCTTAGACTGTAATTTCTTTAGCCCGGTGGCTGTCTTTTCACGGAAGGTATGCATAATGCCTAGCACAATGGAGCCTTGAGCCCTGATTGGACCCCATAGGTGCTACTGTAATACAAATAATTATCAGTAACAATAACAACCATCAAAGCTCTTAATAGACATTAGCTAATGAATCCTCCCAAATTCCTATGACAGGCGTGCAGTATTAAAGCTGGTTGCAGGCTTTAAAATGACAATATTTTGTTGTGCCGCCACCTTTTCATCCAAAATTGAAAACGCGCCTGTCTTTTGACTATTTACATTATTAGCTCTTTAGGTCAGGGGCTGCGTCTCAGCCGGAGTACGTCTCCGCTGCAGCTGCTCAAACTAGCACAATAAAATAGTAGTGTCGTCCGGGGTAGCACAGGCAGTGGTTCAGGCTAGCCACCCGAATATGCACGCAGAGGTTCCAGGCAGGTTTGTGCTCACGTGGCTACGTGGCTCTTTTTAGCGTGCTAGCTTGAGCCGAGCTAGCGGATGTCTGTCTACCTGCACTGAGCAGCACGCTCCCAGTTGCAGTGTAGAAGTATGTGCAGCACAATGGGGCCCTGATCTCAGTTGGGGCTTCTAGGTGCTAGGGGAATACAAATAATAATGCCTCCAAGGGGCACACAGCCGCAGTTCTTATGTCACCTTGATGCAGGTGCCCTATCCAGCTATTCCGCTCAAATGCACCTTGGCCGGAAGGGGTGCTAACTCCAGGAGTCTGGCTGCCCATGTACTGCGGGCTGGGAGAAAGGATCCCACTCCCCCCACCATACAAGCCTGCAGAGACACAGCTAGACTCAAACTCAGAAGGTTCAGCTAAACTTGTCCGAGGCGACCCAGCGAGTCAGTGGCTGTCATGGGTTTATGCCACAGAAGTTCCTGGATTCTAGTGCTACATTTAATCCGTCAGACTGTGCCAGGCCTTTGCCCAGCAGTTGCAATGGAAGTTACATGGGACCATGGAGAAGAGGCTCTGGAGCGGCAGCCGCTTCGCAGAACGGAAATCTCGGCGTGGCAGGTTGGCCGACGGGCGGTGCAACTAAACCCATTCCAATTCCAGCCCCAGCCCCCCCTGCCCTATTATACACATTTAACCATGTCTGAAAACAAGCTCCACGCCAAAGATTGATCTGTATAACCAGGCTTTATAAGATATAAACATAAGAGCTCCATTAACGGTGCTCTTTCACCTCAGCTCACTCTTAGGCACTACTTTCAACGACTCGCTGAGAAAGTGCCAGCAGCCAGGCATTGGTTTTCTGCACTATGCTTTCAAGTGGGCTATGCTGGGTGTCGTCCCCCCCCCCCCTTTGAAGTCACCCCTGCCTGGAAAAGTAGCAAGAGCTGTTTAATCAATAAAGCCACCCAGCCTAATGAGCACAGATTGGCGTTTAAAGACATCTCAGCAGAGTTGCATCTGCACAACGCAGCTTCTTCCGATGATTTTCCGATGAATTCCCGGTGCGTCACTGGAGATGAACGAGCACGTGTTAGTTACAGCCACGTTCACCGCTGTCCAGCAGTGCTCTGTGTATTAGTGCATCAAGCTCTACTATTTAACCGTGGGAAAAGTGTCCTGGTTGGATCTTGGTGAGTCCAGTGACCACGGCAGGCCCAAGTCATGAAGTTTGGACCTGGATGCAGAGGTCAAGGTGATACGGTTTGGGTTTCGTTTTGACCGGCTCTCGCAGCCAAAGCGTGCTAGATAGAGGAAATGGGACTAGGCGGTGTTAAATAGGGACCAGTTGAAAAAGTTGGCTCCATCTGAAGATTAGAGGACCTGTTTTGAAAATCCAGATCTACCCTTTCTCCCTGACCCACAACTCAACCTCCTCTCAGAGGCTCAGGGGATCTAGTGAATTTCACCTACAGGATTCCGGGTCAAATCCAGCCTAGCTTGGTAGTTACTAAATGTTTACCAGTCGGTGGTAAAACAGGTTGGCTGATCTCAGCCTTGTTCCCACCTGAAAAGTGTCTGCCTCACTCAAAGATACCATCGCAAGTCTCGGAAGAGGAGGACATAGATGAAAATTTCCCACAACTGAATTTTTCAAAAATTCTGTTTGCTGGGAAGTTTTGAAAATATTGGTTTGGAATGAAAACAAATTTTGAAATGGCAAAATGTCCCATGAAATGGAAATCTTGAGTTTTGACCAGGTCTATTCATAATAACGTCTGCTTGACAGTAGCTACTACCGGCGCTGTGTTCTGTGACAGATACTTGTCCATCTCTTTCCACGCTAAAATCACTGTTCTTTGCTTTTAAAGCAGTTTCCTAGCTAAGACTTGACAGAGAATTAGGCAACTTCTTCAGAAAGGAATTCTTAAGCTTTGTTTTCAAGCAGCACTGACTGCTTGCTATCCTCCTGGGAAACTGCTGGGTTCTTCAGCAAGAGAGATTTAAAAAAAAAAAGATAAAAGATTTTTCCATAATCCTCCATTCACAAAAGTCAGCACTTCAGAGGCCAAAACTCAGAGTGCAGCCAATGCCACCGCTGGGCTAAATCCGAGATGTACTTAAGAGGAGAGAGACAGACTACAGTCTGTTTCCAAAAGCATAGTTACCCCTAAGCTCTGCAAACTATCGGAAACATAACGACTAAGCACACCACCACAGGGGGTCCCCTTCCCATACACTGATTTTAAAAGCTGCATAGTATTCATGTCATTTATAGATCCAACGGACCAGATTCTGATCTCACTTATGCTAGTGTAGATCAGGAGAGACTCCGCTGGGTTTAATGGAATTACACCTGATTTTCACAGATACCGGGCTAAATTCTGCTCTGTTTTCTTTAACTAAAACACACTCAGCCCTCGGGTTTGTTGTTTGTTTTTTACCCTTTTGCTAGAATATGAGACAGGATTGCCACGGCAGATTATCAATAAGAAAAGGCGCGGTTGGGATTTTGCATCAAGTCTTTTATTGCTTTCATAGAAGGTGGGTCAACAGTGAATATCTAACTGAGAAAACTAAACTATCGTGTGGACAGTAAAGGATTAAATTGACTGGAGAGGATTATAGGACTGGCCTGTGGTTAAGGTAATGGATGGGAACTCCAGAGCTTTGGGTTCTGTTCCTGGCTCGGTCACAGACTATGTATAACCAGCAGCAAGTCCCTTCATCTCCGCCCCCCAGCTGTAAAACAGGGCTAAGAATCCTGCTTTACCAAGAGTGTAAGATCTTGGGGCAGGGACTGTCCCTCACTATGTGTTTGTACAGCCCCTAGCACAGTGAGGCCCCGATTTTGCCTGGAGACTGAGGGCGCTAACAATGTAGCTGAGATATATGAAATTCTGCCTCTGAGGAAACCAAACCACACCCCGAGGTCTATTTCACAGTAATACAAACCTTGCATTGGGGACAACGGGATCTGGTCAGAGTAAAAAAAACTCAGTCAAGGTATCAGGATCTGGCCCATTAAACAGTCAGATCAAAGGCATTAGTTTCCATCTTTAGTGCTTTAAAGGGAAGATGTGGCTAGGGCCTGGGCCTGCCCCAGGCTAGCAATCTGTATGTGTGGCTAGGAATCTGTTCCCTTTGTCCTGAACCTTTAACTATCAAGACAGGGCCCCCCTGCCTGTCTGCTGGGGGACAAGGCCGTGAGGTGATTCCATGAGGTGAGCAGTTTTGCCCTCTATAATAGCAAAGCAAGCAAGCAGCTTGTTCGGTTTCCCCGCAGCCTGGAGGGTCTAGGTGAACTGGGGCTCTCTTTGGGCCTGAGCCAAAGCCCACTGAGGCTGTTGGAGTCTTCCACTGACGTCCGCATTTGATCAAGTAAAAGCCCTAAATGGTGGAGATCTGGAGGCAGAGCTGCTGTTCCTGCGAACAGAGGGAAGGAAGAACATCATGGCCCCAGCAGACTAAGATCAGGCTGGAAAACAACAAAGCAGCAGCCAGCATCCCTCCCCTTAATAAAGAGGATCCGTCACGGCCAGTGATTTTTTAAGGAGTGTGTGTTTTCAGCATTACCACTGGGAAATACCCTCTGCTCCAGAGACGCAAGGTGTTCAGAACACCGCCAGGGACTCAGCAAGGGGCTGTGGTGAAGGAAGCAGCGAATGCTGCCGCTCTGTGTTTGTGACCTAGTGCTGGTTATGCATCCTGCTTCCCTGATCCCTTTTCCGACCAAAGGAAGAAACTTGATCCAACTGGCCAGTTTTAGTTTATGCTGCAAACAACCAGTGGGGCAGTGCTTATAAAATCGGAGCACATGGTAAAAGCAGGTCGGGGGGCTGGGGTGGGAAATAAACTCGGTTTCCCAGAGCTAGCATTGTCAAGAGGACTAGAGTCTTTGCTCTGGCTGCGTTTACACTTGGGGCAGGACCAAAGGGAGTGGGAAAGGTTGCTTTACACCACTCTGGGTTCCAGGGCTGGCCAGGAACCAATCCAGACTTATGAGTGCTTTAGAGCAGCCTCAGGGCTGCTCTAACTTACATCTGGCTGCCAACAGCTCTGAGGGGACATTCCAGCAGCCGGGGACCACTGGGGTGTAAAGACACTCTGACCGCACCCCTTTCTTCATGAGAATACCCAATGCACCGGGGCAAGGGAGGTGCCATCGAGCTACGTCACTGAATAATTCTCTCTGGGCAAGGGGCAATTTAGAGAGGGCAGATTCTCAAGTGCTTTGTGACACCAAACCAGCGATGGGTAGGGAATGGAAGTTCCCTGTTCAGACCAGGAGAGGGAGGAGTCCACTACTGAGAACACAGAGCCAATGTCTTCCCAGCCAAAGTCACCTCCCGTGTGCTCACTCCCAACCTTCTCTTTAAAAGATCAACAATCACATGGCCAAGAATTTATATTGCTCTGCCATCGCTTTCTGCAAGACTGTTCTTCCGCTGATCTTCTGTAGTGCCTGTGCTAGTTCCGTGGAGCTCAATGCCCAGCCCTCTGGAGGGATGGACTCCCAAAGAGACAAAAACGGGGATGGGGAAATGTTTGCATGAACTCCCATGCGCCGAATTCATCAGCTCCAGTTACCATGGCCCAAGACTAATAGGCTATTCCACATTTCTGCCACATGGTGTCACCGTGTTATGATTCCCCATGAACACACACACAAGCCCACACATGCCCATGTGGCACTGGAGTGGGTATTGCCTTTGATCTGGAGTGTGCAGGGGACGTTGACAGGCAGCAGTGGATGAATAAGACAGAAAGGTTTCCAAGTGATCAGACACAGTGACACCAGGCAGATCGGACAAACCGGATTTGCCAGAGACTCCTGAGCACGGGCTTGACGTTCAGCTAACGGACCATGAATCTCCACGTCACGCTCTCCTCTGACATGTCAGTATGTTGTCCCTTCTCATCCACTGCTACATGGCTGCATAAGCTGTCACATCAGCCTTTATAAGATCTGAAGAACGATGCCCCGTCCTAGGAAGAGGGATCATCATCATCATACAAAATTTTCTATCCCAGCCCATCGAGTCCAGATTCCTGCTGCCACCCTGCTTTGGATGAAAGGGAAAATACATGCAACACACCTGTGACTGGGAGGTAGTAATTCCTTCCTGACCCCCAAGATGGCCAGGAAATGACCTGAAGCATGGATATGTCATTCTAGAATCTTAGCTTCTACCGGCAATTGCACCAGATGCAGGAGAAAGTATATCCCCATCATGCTCAGAAGCAAGTCTTAACACAGACCATGCCAAAGTATTTAAAAAGAAAGAGGCGCACTGTCTGTTTGTGATACACAGGAGCCACTCAGCATGGTGGCCTGCAAGATGATTAAAAAGCCTTCCCCTGGGCAGGAAGTGGGGTGGAAATCTGATAAGCGTCCACCCTCCTCTCTTTATGCGCTGCTGTGAATTTTCAAAGGCCTGAAGGCTTCTTACCATCCTGCTGCTCCTACCCGCAGCTCAGCATCGGAAAGCGGCAAGTTCAAAAGCAACGGGGGCCAGCCTCGCCTCTTTTCTCACATCAGCAAGGAGCTGGGGAAACTGAACTTCCCCTTGCCCTGAATCTAAATTCGATGGATGTTCTTTCGGGTACCGAGCCATTGCCCCGGCAGCCACTGCACCCTGGCGAGACCAAAACACCAACACCAGGCATGTTCCACACTGAGCCACATCTCCTCTGCCCCTTATGGAGCTGCATAAATAACTCGCCCGTCTGCTCCTCAAGCCGTCGCATCTCGGCTCTTCACCGAGCTGCTCCCTAGAATGATGGAGCGTCGTTTGCCACAGGGGCAGGGACATCTGGAGCTAAATGAGCTTCCCTCTCTCTCCATCCTCATTAGAAGAAAGAGGAGCTTTCCTGGTAGAAGACAAGGGGAAGATTTCTCGAGCCAGAGGCACACAGGGCCATTCAGCTATAACGAATCTGGTGTCAGGCGTGATGCTTAACAGGCTTTCCCTTCAGCTGATCTTCGCTGCACGGATAAAATTGCCTCACTGACAGCTCATTAGCCAGCGCTGAGACATTAAACTCCTTCCCCAACCCCAATCAGACCCTTCTGAAAAAGAGCTAACCTGACTTCCAAAGTCAGCAGCACCGACCCTCCACTTCCAGACACTCAGCTTTAAATCATGACTGAGGACACTTGAGGGGGGGAATGAGGTTGGTTATCAACATGGAACGGGGTTGCTTATTGGAGAGGCATCACGTTATGGAGCAGAGCGGTAATGGGCCCCCTCTTATCTAGCCCAGTGAGGCCCCAATCTTGGTTGTGACCTCTAGGTGCAAATGTAAATAACAATAATCCATTATTATAATTCCAGCCACAAAGACGGTGACTAATTCTAAAATCCAGGCCTGCTGCTTTTATCACTGTGTTAACCAAAGTCCTGATACAGAACAAAACCTTCTGAACGGTTGCCCTATCACAGTTAAAATGATACACGATGGTGCTGCCATAACCTACGTTACAGGATTTGTTTTGACTAGAGTGAGCGATTCAGGGCTAGTCTACCCAAGAAAATGAATCCAAATTAACTTTTAAAAGGGATTTGTTAAACCACAATAAATCCCTGGTGGACACTGATACAGAATTAAGGTGGCCTTAATTCAGTTGAGTTTAATTCACTTTGGAGGACAAGCCCTCATATATAGTGACTTTGATTCCAAAACACTTTCCAAACTTCACAACCTGACTGGACAACCTACACCTAGAAGAATCATGTTCCCCTCTACAGAAATGCAGCCATATCTGAGGTGGAGCATAGCAATGGCTTAACAGCGCTCAGGAACACTACAACAATAAGTGAGGCCATGGAGTGAAGAGAACTGTATCCATCTGAAACCCTGGGAAGGATACAAGTACTCAGAATTGAATTCCCTTAATTGATATTTGGCCAAGGCCCTGGTGTTAGGGGCGACTTGCAGCAATACAATGGTTTAGCCAGGGCTGGCTCCAGGCACCAGCTAAAGAAGCAGATGCTTGGAGCGACCAATACCAAGGGGCGGCACTCCGGCCGCTATTGGGGTGGCACATCCGGGTCTTTGGCAGCAATTCGGTGGCGGGTCCCTCAGTCCCTCTCAGAGCGAAGGACCTGCCGCCGAATTGCCACCGAAGAGTGGAGCGGCACGATGGCGCTGCCGTGGCTTTTTTTTTTTTTTTTTTTTTTGCCGCTTGGGGCGGCAGAAAACCTGGAGCCGGCCCTGGGTTTAGCACCTTAATTTTAACTTTACTGGGACGTTTTACTTGAAACCTACCTAGGGTTGTGCTTTAAACGCTCAAGGAGATATGTTTTCCACACACAGCCCTGATTGCTTCAAAACATGGAAACCATGTGGGACAATGTGGGGAAAGACATTAAAATGAGAGCAATCCAAAAGTATACACAATTATGGAAACAGAATTCTACGCATCTTCCCTGCCAGGATTCTGCCTATGTACCACTAGTGCCAACTAATTACGTTCTTTCATTATTAATCAGTCCCATGAAATTGTGGAAAGGAATAATTCAAGTCAACAGTATTCATACAATGAATTAATTATTATTATTATTAAATCCCGTTTTGGCAGCTTATTGTTAACAGAACGGCCCCTTCCTCTTTAAGTCTTTTTTTTTTCTAAACACCACTTAAAATTAATGGCAGGACAGCAGCTGCAAACTATACATGGTGTTAATTTTGGAAGGAGATGGGACAAGACAAAAAAAAAAAAAACCTCCTTGTTTTCTCAGCTGGCTGGTTTTACAATCGCATCACACTGCGTCCAAATGTTTTTTTTCCCCTTTATTACTGGGAAAGTATCCGATAGTTTTGTTTTGTTAATTGTGTTCTTTGGGAAAGGGCATGGAAGGCCCAGATTGTGTTTAGAAAGAAAGCACTTCACATAGATGCTTAGCTATGAACAAAGCTTGTTAATTTCACCGACAGAATTTAAAAGGGTGCTCAGGGCTCTTTTACAATCTTTAGGCTTGATCTACGCAGGTTTTGTACTGGCGTCACTAGGTCGGTTAAGGGTCTGATTTTCTATGGATATAGTTGTATCAGTACAACCCCTAGTCTGGCCGTAGTTAGACCAATGTAAAGGTCCTTCTCCCAGTATAATTTATTCCTCTTCTTATAAAGGAACAAGTCATTCCAGCATGAGGATCTTTATACTGGTATAATCGCCTCCACATTGGGGTAGTTGTACAGCTGTAACAATAGTGGCATAGTACATCAGTACAAGGTGAGTGTGTAGCCAAGTCTTGAGCCTTTAAACTGATCTTCCATTGTTGACTGACACCACCACTGTCCTTAGTAATCCTATACCCAAGCTTCTACATAACGTAATTCCGTGAGGCCTACAAACCTCAACAAGGGTTAGGCAGCAGCTGGCACGCGGATACCCCAGCCCATACTGTCTCATTGTTCCTGTTTGTCTGCATCCATCTGTTGCCTCTTGCCTTACTCTTGGATTATAAACTCTTGGGGGTGGGGGCTTGTCTTTTTGTTCAGTTTTTGTACAGGCCCTAGCACAATTGGATCCAGGTCCATGAACTGTGCTCATAGGTGCTGCCACAATGCAAATTATAATAATTCCTGTGTGTGCACGTCTCCTAGCACTGTGTGACAGCAGCCATCTCTGGGAAAGGAAGCCATCCCATGAGCGGGCCCAGCAGATCAGCCAGGCCTCACTCTAGCAACGCCCCAGCCTTGCTCAGCATTCCCCTCAAGCCCACAGAAAAGCTCCTCCGCTGGGATAAGATAAGAGCTGAGCAGGGTGCGGTAAAATCCTTCCCGGCTACCAGATGCGCAAGGCCTCCTCGCTGCAGATAACAGAAGGGTCACATGCACTGATCACCACCCCTCAGCAGCCTCGCTCCTTTGACATCCTGTGCTTCTGCAGCCCCTGAGGGTATCCCGGCAGCAGGAAGGGTGTGGGGCCCCTGCCCTAGTGGATCTCAGCTCCGGCGGGTGCTCCCCACCCACCAACAAGCAGGGGGCAAAGCCAGGGGACCCACTGCTATGTGGATTTTCCTCTCTGCCCCTCACCAAGTGGCCAGGGGAGGTAGCGTCTGTGGAGCTGCTCCTGTCTTGGTGCGGGGGGAGGGGGAG
This sequence comes from Chrysemys picta bellii, assembly GCF_011386835.1. Classification (NCBI taxonomy): domain Eukaryota; kingdom Metazoa; phylum Chordata; order Testudines; family Emydidae; genus Chrysemys; species Chrysemys picta. The sequence continues at coordinate 5,731,446 of NC_088798.1, forward strand.
AGATTTCCCTGATTCATTCTACACATTCGCCCCACGCGATCACTATAGCCCCTGGAGGCTGGGCTGTCCCGGTGTCTCCCCCCCGTCCCCGCAGGGACTCCAATCAGTGTGGTTCCTGCATCCCCCATTGCAGAGCCCTCCCCCCCTTCCCCCAGCATGGTGGCACCAACCATCCTGTATTCTCTTTAGGTGGAAGCGCTGGCCCAGGGCACAGCTGCTGGTCAACCCACGGCAAGGTGCCCCCTTATCCCCCTCGTCAAGCTTGGCCTGAAGGGAGCTGCCCCTTGGCGCTCAGAGGGCTGGGCTGTAACGGTACCATCCCGTCCCGAGCACGGGGCCGGCGCTGCAGAGCAGAGAAGGAGTTGGGAGCTCAGGTCACAATTCCTCCCCTGCTTCCCCTTGCTCTGGAGAGCGAGTAAGTTACTTCCTCCCTTTAGTAGCTCATCCCCCTGCCATGCATCCCGCCAGTTAAACTGGCCAGGGACTAAGGACGAGTGGTGGAGCTCAGGCCTGTCACAATCCGTGCCCCCCCCCCACACACACACAGCAGTCACTCACTGGGAGCTGTATCAGATACATAACTCCTACTCTCCCCTCTCCAGGCTGGAGTCTCCCTCTCAGCAGGGCCGAGCTGGGGCGGGAAGGGGAACCTTAGTTCCCTGCCTGGCCACAGCAGGGTTGTGACAGTCTAACCCAATGTAACTGCACCCGCAAATCCAGGGCCAGATTCGGCTGCACTCACTGACGCCGAACAGAGCCTTTCCTCCATGGGAGCCAGTGGGACGGCTCACAGAGCAAGGGCCTAAGGATATCAAAATCTGAAACTATGGGGCTGCCATACAGACGCAGAGTGTGAGCTCCCCAACGACCCGTCCTATCTGCTACAGTGCTAACTCCTTCGTTGTCCTGAACCACAGGAACATTTTATACTCCGGGGGCTGTTTGCAAACTAGTCACTCTGTGTGTTAAGAAGCAAGAAGAAGAAAGGGGGAGGGAGGAAAGGGGAATGGGGGGGGGGGAAGTGCACCCAGCTCTGGGAAGGTGAGTGGCGAATGGGGGACCCTGGTATTGGGGAATGGTGGGGAACCCCTGGTATGCAGAGAGGGAGGAAGGTAGGCCCAAACAGCCCCTCTCAATGGAGGGAAGAGGGTAATAAGGGTTCACGCAGTGCCCCTGCTGGGAAAGGGAATGGACAGCATGGGTGTGCACACACAGCCGCTGGTATGGGGGGTGGGGGAGAATAGGGGACCTTGGTATGCAAAGAGAGGGTACACAGAACCCCTGGCCGAGGGGAGATGGGGGGGAATTGCAAGGAGTTCCTGAAATAGAGGGGGTGGCCACAGGGAGCAAAAATGGAGGGATGCAAAGAGCCCCGGGCTGTGCGAGGAGCTCAGCCAACACAAACGACAAAGGACGCAATCCCTAGTTACTATAACCAGGAGATGGCGAAGAGGTGACTTGATCACAGTCTTCAAGAACCTCCCCAAGGAACAGGCCGCCGATAAGAGACAGCTCATTAACGCAGCAGGGAAAAATCCTGTAAGCAGACCCACTGGTGGTGAGCTGATGCTAGACGAATTCAGACTAGGAGTCAGGTGCAAATATTTAAGCGTGGGGGAAATTAACCATTGTAACAACTCTCGTAGGGCTGTGGTGGGTTCTCCCGCACTTGAATTCTTTAAATCAAAACTGGATTTCTTTCTGGACACTCTGCTATAGCTCTGTCAGGCCCCAGGGGTCTCAACTCCCAACATGGACCAGGATTTCATCGCACTCCAATCCTCCATTGGTGTCTCACTCAGCAGCAGGGACTAGGGCCCATGAAGCGCAACCAGGGCACAAGCCCCACCCCTCTGCTCTGATTGGGCAAGCTCCTGATTGGGCTGCAGCCCCTATTTAAGCCAGAGAAGGAACTAGGTAGTTGTCTGTACAATTGGGCTTCACTTTGCCATGGACCACTGGCCTGGTGTTTGCCTGGTCCTGCCTTCTGATCCTGACCTCCTGGTGTCTGGAGGCTTGGTAACTGACTCATGATCCCTGCCCTCTGGCTTGTCTCTCAGATCTGATCCCCTGGTGTTCCAACCAGGCCTGATTTCTGGTAGTTGGCTCCTGGACCCTCGGCCCGCTCCTAATGCTAACCCTAAAGCCAATCCCCTGGCCCTGATATGCTCCAACAGAAGTGATGGGCTTGATGCAGACGTTTTTGCAGATTTTATGGCCTGTGTGATAGAGGAGGTCAGGCTAGATGATAATTGTCCCTCCTGGCTTTAACATCTCTGAATTCTGCAGATTCCCCCCGCCCCATTTTTTGACAAGCTGTAGTCTCAGCCTTCCCTCCACACCACCTTGATCCATTCCCAGTGTATCCCTCAGCCCTACAAGGTCTGGTTCTTTGTAGAACACATCAAGCACCTTCTTTTGTTTATGTGCTTTCATTCCCCCCGAGTGGCTCCACGGCCCCGGCCTTGTCCTTCTCACCCAAACTCGTTCTATTGTTGAGTTCATAGAAGGAAAGCGCCCTCATCAGAAACAAATAAACGTGGCATTTCCCTTTCGCCCAGGCAGCTCCATCTTCTGAAATGCCAAAGCTACAAAGTAATTAACCTCAGCTTGTCAGAGTAATTAACTGGGGAAGTATTGACAATGGCGTGTGACTGTGGAAGGCTCCAGCCTTTCAGCGAGTGTCTACTCTGCAATTAGACACCTGCGACTGGCCCGTGCCAACTGACTCAGGCTTGAGCTAAGGGGTTGTTTAAGTGCAGTGTAGATCCACCTCGCAGGGCTCAGTGGATTCAGATCCATAGTCTCTTACTCTCAACCAGAAAGAACGTCCACAAACCACCACAGCCAGTTCCATGTCTGTCTGTGAGACTCCGGAGCGGGGTTCTGAACGTGAGAACATTCTGCCTGTTCCTGGAGGTCTGTCAATAACTCTCTGAACCCCAGCGGGTTTCTGCAGAACGGCAGGTGCTTCTATGGCACTGACTAGGACACAGTGGTGCGGGTGGAAAATAGCTGGCAACTGGACCACTGAAAAAACCCAGGAACGGCCCAGTACAGAGTGGTTCTGGGATGACTTGGGGGTCGTGCTGCTACTCAGGCCAACTGATGGCCTCGCTGGCAGTAGGGTTGCCAACCCTCCTGGTTTCTCCAGGAGTCTCCCGGAATCAGGCCCTATCTCCCAGAGGCTACTGCAGCCAAACCAGGAGATTTTACGCCACTAACACCGGCGGTGCAGCGGGGCTAAGGCAGGCTCCCTGCCTGCCCTGGCCCTGTGCTACTTGTGGGACATCCCTGCAGGGGAGGGCAGGGGGTCTATGCAGTGCCTGCAGGCAGGGGCAGTGCACAGAGCCCTGTGGCCCCCCCTCCCAGGGACCTCAGGGACATGCTGGCTGCTTCCGGGAGCAGTGCGCGGAGCCCCCTAGCCCCGCTAACCTCGGGTGGCTCCTCGGTCAGCGGTACAGTGGGGCTAAGGCCGGCTCCGCCCCCACAGCTCCCATTGGCTGCAGTTCCCAGCCAATGGGAGCTGCGGAGTCAGCATTTGGGGAGCGCACGTGGCAGGGATGTGCTGGCCACTTCCGGGAGCAGTGCGGGGTCAGGGCAGGCAGGGAGCCTGCCTTAGCCCCACTGCGCCGCTGACCAGGAGTCACCCAAGGTAACCCCTGCCTGGCTGGCCCCTGCACCCCTCACCTCCTCCCACACCCTAACTCCCTCCCAGAGCTTGCACCCCACACTCCCTCCCGCACCCCAACCCCCTGCCCCAGCCTGGTGAAAGTGAGTGAGGGTGGGAGACAAGGAGTGATGGAGGGAGGGGGGAAATAGAGTGAGTGGGGCGGGGCCTCGGGGAAGGGGCGGGGCAAGGGTGTTTGGTTTGTGTGATTAGACAGTTGGCAACCCTAGCTGGCGGCCCGGGGGTTGGGCCGGCCAGTGCTCGGGGCACTTCGGCTGGGACTCGTCCTGGGCCACAGTGGGGCGTTGGGGGTGGGGCCTCGGGTGGAAGAAGCGAAGCCAGGTGACTAGCCTCCCTGAGGAGGTTTCATGCTCCACCCATGCCTGTTGGTTCCTCCAGCCAATCAGGCGGTCTGGCCAAGTCAGATGATTGAGCTGCAAGCCAACTATGCTTCAGCTACCAGCCCTACATTGTTCACTAGGGAGGTGGAGGTTGCTGGTCCCAGGCTCAGCTGCAAGCCCTAATTCCTGACAATTTCAGAGCTGAACTGTAAACCCCGGCTTCTGGAAGGCCTGACCTCACCCGCTGCAAGCTCACACAGGGTGGCATTACAGCTTTGGTTAACAGCAGCTTTGCCACGTGGCGAGGGTCTGTATCCAGTGATGCCAGTGGCTGCTTTCCAGGAGCCCTCCCATATCTCCTGCAGGAACCTTGGCAGAGGCGTTCTCGGTCATGGTACTTCACTTCCAGCCCATGGGAACATAGTCTTTGTCCACAGCCTTCATGCCAGCGTGGGCTCAGGCCTGCCAAGGTCTTGCTTTGCCTGTTGGGTTTGGGTTCACTTTGGGTTCCCTCCCCTTGGGAAGATATTTATGGGATGAGGCTGGGAATGATGGTTTCTTCAGCAGGCTTTGGCCAAAACACTCGCACCTAACAGCTTTGATTTGATCTTTTTGCTCCAAGACAATTTCCATTCTTCGCTCGGCTGTTTCCACTTCTAATTTCAAGATATCAGATCTACAGCTTCTAAACCCAGAGGCCGCACGCCTGCAGGAAAGGGCAGGCTCTGCGAGTAAGGAGATGTTGAAGACAGGGCTCGTTATAGATTGATGCCTATCAGGATCAATGACACTCTAATACTGCCACTAAGTGGGAGCAAAAATTAGATTTCTTCCTTAATTCAGGCTCCCATAATGACTGGGACTCATCGGATGCATGCTCAGAAACCAAAGTGACCAACACAATGGAGTGCAAGGCCAGCTGAGAGGCACAGCCACTGTCCACACATATGCATGGAGTCTGGATGCACCGCCTTGCATTAGTGTGCATTGCGGTAAGTTACCGAGACAGGCTCCATCAATTTAAGTGTCTGCCGGTCGTGCCCCTAAAGTGTGGAACAGTCTCCCAAGGGAAGAAATGGAAGCCCCATCAGTTAAGTCATCAGGAACTGGACTGGAGAATATGAGGACGTCACTGGAGCCATGCCACTCAACACCAGTTGAGGATTTCGCTCAATAATCCTGCACTGGTCTTTTCCATCCCAGATTCCTACGGCTTTCCCACCAGGGTAACTAAAATAGGAACCCTCAACTGCAATGACTGGATTCAGATTCACAAGCCCATGCCCCTCTGGAAAGCAGTAATCGCGAGGAAGACGCGCCAAGGGCTGTGTTTCACTGGAAGGATGATCACTACGTTTTAAGATTCTTAAAGCTTCCCTTTGGAGGAGGAGGAAAAATTAAAAATCACACAAGCGTTGCTCACTTCATCGGAAAAGGAACCGCTTCCAAGAGCGCCATGTGGGCTTGGCAGCTGGGTTCAATACAACTGAACCACGGAGAGGACCGACTGCTATCTAGGGGGAAGTTTATTTATGGAATCCGGGTGCTCCATGAAGACGCTGAAAACAGCAAGAGCCATCTGTATGGAAACAGGATTGCTGGTATGTGTCCATCAGACCGAATAATGAATCGCCAACACCGATCAGCGATCCCAGTACACTCCAATCCCTGATCTCCCCAAAGAAGGCAGATGAACCTGATTAGCATGTGTGATGTTATCACCATAGTTACCCACAGGGGTAATGAGGATTAAATCTGCAGGATGGGCAATAAAGAGGGTTAGTTCACAAACTTTTTCCCTCTGGAAACTGGGTTAGGTTATAAGAACAACTGTTTGTGGTGGGCCACCTCCTATTCTCCTGGTGGAGATCTGTCCTCATTGAAAAAGCCACATGTCCTTGTAGGCCACAGGTAGCCTAGGAGTGGAATAGCAAGGCATGTCATAGGTCGGGGTGGAGTGCATTGCCACAGCTATGTACAGGATGCTTGAGTAGCACCACTCCACACACCCTGCCTGGCTCTAACGAGTGCTAGGAGTGCCCCACGTCCACAAAGCCCCAAATGTAGGGGGAAAGGATTCAACACACTGAGTTCATAGTGTCACTTCATTAAGCTGGTGGCAGGATAGAGCTGGCATATTTTCCTTTGCCTTTCCAATGAATGTGAAAAAGAAGATGGAAAACTTCTTTAACAGAGAAAGTAATTATCCATGGAAACATGTTACTGGTGATGTGCTGGATTCTCCATCCCTTGGAGTCTTTACATCACGACAGGACAATTAGCTAAAAGATTTACTGCGATTCAAGACTGAGCTTGATACGTTTATGGAGGGGATGGTATGATGAGGTTGCCTACAAGGGCATGTAGCCGATCTGTGACTGCTAGCAGCCGATATCTCCAATGGCCAACGATGGGACACGAGATGGGGAGAATTCTTTCCCAGGTATCTCACTGGTGGGTCTTGCCCACATGCTCAGGGTCTAACTGATCGCCAAATTTGGGACCAGGAAGGAATTTGCTCCCAGGTCTGATTGGCAGAGACTCGGGGGGGGGGGGGAGGGGTTCGCCTTTCTCTGCGGCATGGGGCATGGGTCACTTGCAGGTTTAAACTAGTGTAAATGGTGGATTCTCTGTAGCTTGAAGTCTTTAAATCATGATTTGAGGAGGTCAGTAATTCAACCAGAGGCTAGGGGTCTACTACAGGAGTGGGCGGGTGAGGTTCTGTGGCCTGTGATGTGCAGGAGGTCAGACTAGATGATCATGATGGTCCCTTCTGGCCTTAAAGTCTATGAGTAACCACAAGCCATCAGGGCTGGATGTGGGAACCCCTGGGTGAAGTTCTATGGCCTGTGTTATGCAGGAGGCCAGACGAGATGATCACAATAGTTGTTATCTGAATGTAAGAACTACAGCCCACTTACCGATCCTGGTAGGAAAGATGTCTTCATTGTTAATGAGCATCTCGATCCATTCCATCAGCATACACATGTACTGGGGTGCCGATAGCTTGGTCGGCCTCTTGTACTTATGATCATCCTGCCACCTATATTCGTATTTGAGCCCACCGGACATGATGGGGCAGCTCTTCTCGGTGCAGAACTCCGACATCGTCCCATAGATAAGGTTTATCCTGTTGAAGAAGTCAACCACGTGCACCGCTATCCAGTCATTGATATTCTCCCCAGGTGGCAACTGGACCACAGTCTTCAGATCCAGCCCAGATTTGAGTGAGGCCTGGGCTTTCTTGTACAGCTCAAACCGCTGGGTGCCGGGCTCGAATTTCTTACGGGGGCGAAAGGTTTTGTCTTTGTTGAAAACTTGGCTGAGGCATAAAGCCATTCTGGGCTGGGGCAGCCAGGTTTAAAAGGGGCAGCGGTGCGTCCCAAGGCAGATTCCTAGCCGGGGAGCTTCAGGGTGGACATCGTGGGTTTCTGAAAGGAAAATAGAGAAATAGTGAACCCATTATTTATGAAGCCAACTGTAACTGGCTCTCCCTTACTGAAGCTGCTCATGACGAATTGTTGGCACATTCAAGAGACTAAGATGGTCTTGTAACTAAGGTACTAGAGGTCAACTGAAGGAATCTGGGTTCGATTCCTGGCTCTACCTAGACTCCTTGTGTGTCCATGACCTCAGTTTCTCTATCTGCAAAACGGAGATAAAGGAAGGATTATTGTCTTGTTTATTTAGATGGTGCGGTCTTGGAGGCAGGGATGTATTTATAGCACCTGGGGCAACGGGGGACCCTGAGGCATCTCGATGCTGCCACAATGCAAATGGCAATAAATCTTTTGCTGGTGCTACCACGGCTGGCCTGGTGGGAAGCCTTGCGGGCGAAAGATCGGGGCACCTTATGTTGGGGGAAGAGGCGGTGCGAGGGCGGGGCTTCGGGGGGGGGAGGCTCTTATGTAAATTAAGCTGCCATGGGATAAAAGGGAAGGTCCTTTCATGGATTGAGAACTGGTTAAAAGACAGGGAACAAAGGGTAGGAATTAATGGTAAATTCTCAGAATGGAGAGGGGTAACTAGTGGTGTTCCCCAAGGGTCAGTCCTCTGTCTGTTGCTGCAGTGTGCTCTTAAGTACCTGCGGCGTTCCACCCAAGAGGCATTTGCTCTTCTCTCGTGGCTGAAGTGATTCCAGTATACGTTGTAATTGAGTCTGCAAAGTACCTTATAGGATCCTTTGGGATGGAAGGACCCGTGTGTATATCTGTGACCGTTATTACTGTGACAGGTGAACCGGGTCCTGGGTTGGAGCTCAGGTGGCCTGGGCTCTCGTCCCTTCTGCTTGAAACCTTGGGCAAGTTCCTTCCCCTTTCTGTGCCCCTTGTTCCTCTCCCACCCTGGCTGTGACTTATCAAAGTAGTTGGCAAGCTTTTCAGGGTAAGGACTGTCTCTCACTTGGTGGACGTGCAGCGCCTGGCACAATGGAGCTTCGATCTCATGTGCTTAATAGTATTAACGCTGGGAACTGTAGGACGATGCAAAATGTATTTTAGCTGCTCGGTGATGTTTGGCGAGCCCTTTGAAAACGACGCACAGATTTCAGTTCATAGTCCGAGTCCAGGAGAAACACAGACCCTCTGCTTCCGTGGTAGTAAATTCAGGAAGGCACCTAGGGGCAGCTGATTAAATGGCAAGTAGTCCCACAATTCAGGTAGTGTTCAGGGTGACCTCCAGCTAACCCCCTGGCCATCCCATCCGGGAGTACCTGCTTCTACTGATGCAAAGGTGCAGAACCAGCTGCCAAAGCCAGTGACCGACCTGACACAGCTTTATTATTTTAAAGCAAGGTGCAGATGGCGGCCGATGCAATCCAGCAACGTGGCAGGAGGAGGTAGACTGTGTGTGACTAGTTTGCATTGTGTTACGGCTGTACGGGTAGGGGAGTCTCTCCTTTTCTATCACATTGTTACACTCTAACGGTACTTCCCTTGGGACACAATTGTACATGGGATTTGGGCCAAAGGGGCTTTAAAGAAACAGAAGACAAACTCCATTTCCGCTAAATAATAGAGCGGCGTGCCTGGCCGGCTAGCCGTACTCGCTTCAGAACCCTGGGGGAATGACCAGGCTGGCTGCAGGGGCAGGTCACGAGGAGCACTTTTATGAGCTGGGAAACTCCTGGGGGGGAACTTCCCGTGTGACCAAAAAGGAAATCAACACTGAGCCATTTAGCGATGCTTGGACAGGGGAGGGGGAGGGACCGATCCTATTCAACTTATTCATAAATGATCTGGAGAAAGGGGTAAACAGTGAGGTGACTGCCTTGGAAACGGGGTTCAAGCCCTCTGAGGCAGTATTCAGTGCCACTCTATGGCAGTGCTGGGGGGGGGAAGCGGGGGCATCTGGGACTGGTAGCAGGCCCTCTTGTTGGCTACAGCTCCAAAACACTCCAGCAGCATCGCGGCTTCCTGCCTAGCAGCACAGAATGGCCGGAGAGGGAGGCTGGTGGTTTGTAACCCAAAGTGTCCACCCAGTTACTGAGCCTGGAACTAGTGCCGGATAAAGAATGAGCGTTATCTTGTACTTTCCTGCATGGCTGTCACATTTTCAAGGCGCACCCTGCTGATACCGATAAGCTTTCCATGACTGCAAGTTTTCTGGACATTTAGGTTACATCTACTTCTAAAATAGACTTCCTGGGTGCCCCGCCCCCCAATCCAGCAAAGTGCTGAAGCAAGCACTTAACTTGAAGCATGCTGGACTCCTATTGACTTCAACAGAGCTAGTCACATGCTTAAAGTTAATACTTTCACTAGATCAGTGCCATAAATATAATTGATACACATAACAACATTCGGGCATTAGTAGTGACTCCGTAGTTAAGGTCACATTGAGATTTGCACTTAAAATAGGACTAAAAATCCCTCACGCTATAGAACACGCATCCATATGTGGAGCTCAGTCACCATTGCATATCACCTTGGGCCAGAGCCTCACCTTGGCTAAATTAGCATCTCTCCACTAAAGTCATATACTCAGAGTTTAAGGCCAGAAGGGATCATGAAGATCAGCTAGTCCAGCGGTTTTCCACCTTTTTTCATTTGCGGACTCCTGGAAAATTTCAAGTAGAGGTGCAGACCCCTTTGGAAATCTTAGGCATAGGCTGTGGACCACAGGTTGAAAACTACTGCTCTAGCCTGACTTCTTGTAGGACACAGCCCAGAAAATGTCACCCACGGACCTATTTTATGTCTTAGGCTAGGTCTACACTACCGGGGGGAGGGTTGACCTAAGATACGCAACTTCAGCTACTTGAATAGCATAGCTGAAGTTGCGTATTTTAGGTCGACTTACCTGGCTGTGAGGACGGCGGCGAGTCGACCACTGCCGCGCTGCCGTCGACTCCGCTTCCGCCTCTTGCCGCGGTGGATTTCCGGAGTCGACGGCAGAGCCATCGGGGATCGATTTATCGCGTCTTCACTAGATGCGATAAGTTGATCCCCAATAGATCGATTGCTACCCGCCAATCCGGCGGGTAGTGAAGACGTGCCCTTAGAGTTTTATCCTGTCGCACACAACACCACGGCATTTGAGCATCTTCCATGTAAAATCAATAGCAACAACAAAGTCCCTAGTGGGCTTCCTGGAGCCTTTGGCACTTCTCCCAGGCCAAGTAAAGACTCTGCTTGTGGTAGGGTTTTTTCCCTGGGTGGAGTGAAGGGCTGGGATAACAGGGGTGTTCGACTTGGAGTGTCCCTTATGGTGGGAAGGCTTTCCTTCCTCAAGTCCATGAGTAGGTCTGTCTACACGTTGAGCTGGAGGGGTAAATTCCAGCTCGAGGAGTCATGCCCACGCTAGGTCTGATCGAGCTAGCGTGCTAAAAAATACAGAAGTGTAGCTGCAGCAATGCAAACAGCCTCATTGCCCGGAGTACGTCCTTGTGGTCTCAGATTGGCTTGTACTCGGCGCTGCCAGCCCCTTCCACTGCTCGCCCCGCTGTGGCTACACTCCTGTTTTCAGCATGAGTCTTGAAGTGCCGAATGGGGGGCTCGGCAAGAAAGTTTCGGAGCCTCTGCCGTAAAGCATAGCACATAAAAAGTGAAAGGCTGTGATCCATAAGAACATAAGACTGGTCTGACCCAGTAGGTCCAAAGGTCCATCTAGCCCAGTATTCTGTCTTCCGACAGTGGCCTGTGCCAGGTGCCCCAGAGGGAATGAACAGAACAGGTCATCAACACGTGATCCATCTCCTGTCGCCCATTCCCAGCTTCTGACAATACAATAGAATTAAATCCCTGTTCCTCCAATCATTAAGGTGTTATTTGTACATCTATATTTACATCTAATTTATATTCTACGGCTCTTTCCAACTCATTTATACGCAATGGGAAATGACTCTCTCTCTTCTCCAGTAACCAGCTCCGAGGACATATTTCATCATACAAACTTATTCCACTGTATCACTTTCTTGTTATCATACAAACGGATCTCTTCAATCATTAGGCAAATGGAGGTGGATTTCCTTTTTGGATATTTATTGACTTACAAAAACCCAATTAAGATCAATGATGCTATTAAGCATCTGGGATGTGTTTTCTTACAGCGTCTCTGTGAAAGATATACGTGAACTGGTGCACCGGAACAAGCGGATTTCCTAGTGCTCAAGTCCTTTAGTTAATCCGCTAGGAAGGCAGCGCTGTACATGCCCGGTCATTACGTTCCAGTCTACCCCGAATGCAGTCAGCACCTACACGAGCTGTTTGCCGTGGTTTTGCTTAGTGACCCGCTGTCAGCACTGCTGCCAAGCTGCGCAGGCCTTGTAAATCCTTACAGGAATTTGGAAGAAAACAGACCTTCAGAAAAAGTAGAAGCAGAACGTTTCCCTTCAAAGCAAAGAGACGGTAGAGCCACAAACCTACAAAGAAGCCAGGTCACTTCTCGATCTCCCTCAAGAGTGGTCGGTTTAGTATCAGCACGAAGCTTGGATGGGGAGGGTAAAGCAAAAGCTCAGAGCCCAGGGACCTGGGGGTGAAATCTTGGCCCCACTGAATTCAGGGGAGTTTTGCCCTCCACAGCAACAAGGCCAGGGATTGCAGCCTTGCAGTCTAATCGCCGCTCTGGTTTTTGTGATTAAGGCACTGAAATGGGACTTTAATTCCTGGCTCTGACACAGACTCCTTGCATGACCTTGGGCAAGTCACTTTCCCCGCTGTGCCTCAGTTTCCCCGGTTGCAGAATGGAGACGATCATCCTTTTCTACCTCACAGGGGCGTTAGGAGCACTTGCAGTGGACGCTGCTATACCAGTACAAAGTATTATTCATAGCTCTCAGCGATGGTTTCACCCAAAGGCCTAGAAATCGATTGCATTGACTTCGACAGACTCTGAGGGAAGGAAACCTGCAGTTAAAAGTGCAGGACCAAATCCCTCCCCCCCTGACCCATAGTAGTCTCTGATTTTGGGCACCCAACCTTATTTACAGAGAGCGAACACACACAGTGGGGCTGCTGATGTTCCAGCCGTGCCCATGTGCTCCATATAAACAGTAGGAAGATGGCCAAGTCTCGGGCCATTCTAGGAGGGCTCAGGGAGGAAGAGTCTGTCCTCCGAGTATCAGTATATACTGCAGCGGCTGCTTCTCAGCCAGCCGCCTCACACCATTAGACACACTGCCCCGATCTCGCCCACCTCTTCACTGAATGCATCCTGGAGTAACAGTGGCCTAGAAGAGCACATTTTTGCTTTTAATTTTCACATTACAAAACAAACTCCTTCCCAAAGCATCAAATCCGCAGGGGGATTTAAACAAGCAGCAGCTGCAGTCTATTCCATTATAGCAGGCGCCTACAAACCCCACCAAGGATACAGCTGAAATAAATCCAAGCCTCTGGACGTCTGAACCACAGGCCTACAGGGAAGGGGACTTGGGGTCAGTCTCTTGCTTTCTATTCCCGATTTGCTGCTGCTTTTGGGGACGTCACTCTGCCTGCCTTCGTTTAATTCTTCTCTATCTGACCAGGGTGCTTTGTGAGGCACCACTGATCTGCTATCCTGGATAGGGGCACTCACCTCTTGAGCGCCTCCAAGTGGCAGGGTGCAGTACTGCCTTCCTTTTCTCACCCCTGGTGCCGCCTGCACCCTGCTGGCCGCCCTCAAGGCCTTCCGTGGCTTGGCCCTCCAGCCGAATCACGAAGTCTGAATGACCCTTCCAGGATATTCAAGAGTCTAGTAAATAAACAGTCTATTTGCCCTCGCTGCGGTCTTCCGCTGCAGCTCTGGGCCCTTTAAATTTGGCCGGTTGTTCAGAGTCCCAGATAAGCCCCACCCCCTTTGTGGGGTTTACTCCAGTGGCTGGTGGCAGAACCTGGCTCACTCATTGCTCTGGGTTCAAGTCCAGGGACCCTATGCACAGTAGCCACATACTGCCCTCTCCAATCCGTCACTGCTGCTTCCTTGGGCTTCTTCCAACCAGGCCCTTTATCTCCAGCCTTAGCTCAGGGCCGGTATCCCCAGGTTACTCTGTCTGCAATCCCTGTTGTGCAGGTTCAGCCAGCCATGAACTCTGTGTATTGCACAGAGAGAGACTCCCTCCTTCTCTCCTCCAGTCCTAGCCAGGGACTGCTCCACTAACCACCAGGCAGCTCCTTTTATCCGAGTCAGCAGGGCCCTGATTGGCTGTTGCCAGCCCCTCTAGCCCTGGAAGGACCAGGTCTCTGTGGTTTTCCAAAGTGACTGCTTCAGAGAGTCCTCTCTAGGCAAGCCTGGAGGACCCACCTTTGCTGCTCTTTTCTTCTCAGCTCACGGCTTCTTGGGGAATCATGTAGTAGGACCTCGGGGCTCCCAGCAGGGAACTGCAAAGGGCTAACACACTCCATCACAGATCTGTAGACCGGCAGGTGAAAAGCACTATACAAGTATTATTTTCTTGATAAGAATTCGCTTAAATATTTCTCTGGGAGGCCCAGAACTCATCCCTGCTGAGCAACGTCAGCCCTGCCAATTGCACATGGGATCTCTGTGATGCCACCCATGGGTTGAATCATGGAGCGAACGGGGAACTGATCAGAAACCCCAGCCTTTCGCTAAGTTGTCCTAGTGACCAGGAGACCCATTGCAAAACAAAGATGCTGAATCACGAATCAGTTCTTTCTCAGCTGTTGTTTAATCACTGGTGATACTTCCGGGCATGCCAGGACGTGCGCTGGAGTAGATCAATAACCCTTCAACCTTTGGCCTAGTTACAGCCACCGGCAACGCAGAACCAATGCAACCCAGAGTGCGGACGGACAGAGCTGCTGTTTGTCCCAAACAAGCTTCCCCTTGCTTGAAACCGCAGCTGGTTCCTACCGGTGCTAAATACAATGTAGCCAGTCCACATAGGGATTTGTCCGATCTAAGGTACTTATGTGGCCCCTGTTACCATAGTATCGGAGCATCTCATGATCTGTAATGCATTTACCCTCGCCACACGCCGGTGCAGTAAGTAAGTGCATGATCCCCATTTTATGGATGGAAAACTGAGGCACAGCGTGTCTAAGTGAATTGCCCAAGAAGTCTGTGGCCAACCAGGAGACTGGCCCCTGCACAGTCCTGCCCCTACTGCGTCAGACCATGGTCCATCTAGCCCAGTAGCCTGTCGCTGACAGCGGCCTCTACCAGCGCTTCACGGGGAGTGTACAGAAAGGGCAATTATGGAGCAATCCACTCGTGGCTTCTGGTACTCAGAGGGTTCGATCACCCCGAGCATTCCTTCCGCTGGTGAGACCTTATTACAGCATTTGCTATTAGTTCCTTGCTGAGGGGTTGGGAGAAACCACCCATTTTTTGTTGAGTGGCTTAGCCAGGTTCCATGCTCCAATGGTTGTTTCATTTCATGGAAATCAGTCCACTAGAGGCACCAAAAAGCCACAGAGCCCCTCAAATCAACCCTGAGAACCTAAACTTCAGGAGAACATGATCCTCCCTCCTGCAAAGACCGGGGACACTCGCACCCCCGGTTTTGGGCCCATTGCTAACTGGATTGCAGGGAATTTCGTGAATTAGAACTAACACTGCAATAGCATCTAGAGGCCCCATTTTACCAGGCACCGTACAGACATATAGTAAGAGAGAGTATCCCTGCCTCCAGAGAGCTTACAATCTATATAGCCAACAGACAGGAGGGGAAACTGAGGCACGAGGCAGGGACGTGACTTGTCTGAGGTCACCCAGCAGGCCCATGGTAAAGCCAGGAATTGAACTGACTCCCAACCCAGTGCCTGAGCCAATCAGCCTGTCCTGCAGTCTCCCAGGCATTCATAGCACCAGCTCCGTCCAGTTTCCCAGCCCCTCAGCGAGCAGCGTCCTCACCCCAGCGTCAGGATGGACGGAAGCAGATGTGGAATGCCGACAGGTGGCCGTCCCGGCCGGAGCCCCGGCTGCCTTTCCTGCTGCGCTGCCCCCATTGTGAGCGGGGCCTTCCTGTCCCAGCAGCCGCATCTCACAATTGCCCGGGGAGGCAGGATGTTGGAGAGCGATGGCTCCCTCCCCCTCCCCACAGTGCTCCATTCACCAGCCAGGGTCCCAGATTCCTTTGCCAGGGAGCTGCAGGAGAAAGGCCTCAGTAGTGTAGACGAAGGAAGGAAGGGGAAGCCCTGTTCCTGTATCTGCTGGGTCAGGCACGAATATAAGCTCCAACATTGACTTGGCTGCCAATTTCAGCGCCAGCTGCACTGTGCTCCTTCCTCTAGGCACATGGTCTTGTCTACACTGAGAGGAGACACCAGTTTAGTTTAAACTGGTTTAATTCAATCAGGGAAAATCCAGATCGGTTTAAAACTGGTTTAATTGTTCTAGTTTGTGCCTGTAAATTTACCACCTAAGCCAATGCTCAAGCCACGGCTAAGCCAAAATAGGGGTCCATATGCAGAGCTGTAACTTACAGCCTGTCTCCATTAGCAAGTTAAAGAGGGAATTATACTGGGAGAAAAGTGGTTTACACTGGTATAGCCCTGCCTGTTCGGAAAGGGGAATAAGCCACGCTAGCAGAAGCACCTTTATAGCGGTATAACGGTGTCCACACTGGGGGTTGTACTGGAATAACTATCTCGGTTAAAATAATCATGCCCCTGTCCGATATAGTTATATGCATACAACACTAAAGAAACGCAAGGCTTCTCCTAATAGTTTTCCAAGAACAGGTTCCTCTGTGCCTCAAAAGGACAGGCGTTACTGGTGCAAGGGTTAGGGTTTTTCAGACGCAGAATGCCAAAGCTCTGGGCCAGTCCCGTCAGCTCCATTGCACAGATGGGGAAACTGAAGCACGGGTGGAGTTCCGAGAGTTGTCCAAAGTCACACAGCAGCTCAGCGGCGGCACTGGGAGTCAGGAGACCTGGATGGGTGTTCCTGGCTGTGTTTTTGTGTGACCCAGAGCAGTCACTGAACCTCTTGATGCCAGTTTCCTCTCCCATTCTTTGTCTGTCTTGTTTATTTAGACTGTAAACTCTGAGGCACGGACTCTCTCTTACTATGTGTATGTACAGCACCTAACACAATGGGGTCCTGATTGATTTACCTCAGAATAAAACCCTGCTCTCTCCTGACTCCCACTACTCACTAGACCACACTGCCACAGCCAAATACAAAATGAATATTCATCCAGGGTGATAGGTTTCAGAGCGGTAGCCGTGTTAGTCTGTAGCAGCAAAAACAACGTGGAGTCCTTGTGGCACCTTAGAGACTAACAGGGTCAGATGCAGAAGGAAGCCACAAACTAAAACAGCACCCACAGCACATTTGGCTAAGTTTCAGTTCCCCTAGTCATCAGTCCAGCTTCAGAGACCTCCCAATATGCACAGCAACCTTTAAACATGAGAAGTTCAGCCAGCGTAGGGTGTAAGATGCAGGGCACAGGGGTAATCAAACAGGTTCTCGAGCGTCATCTCCACTTTGTTACACAGGTACACACAAAAGAGGAAAGGAAAGTCGCACAAATGGGGAAAGTGATAAACTGAGGGCTGTGGCAAGAGATAGACTGGGCAGCGGGGAGCTCCTGAGTTCTAATCCAAGTGCCCAGATACCAAGGTGATGGGCACAGTATGAGAACAGAACAGAATCCCAGCGCTGATTCTGATTTTCTCAGGCATCTGGGCAAGTCACTCCCTGCCTCAGTTTCCCTATTTTTAGAACGAGGGTATATATGGTGCACCCCTCTCCTTGCTCAGTTTTGCTGTGTTTAGCTTGAAAGCTCCTCAAGGCAAGGCCTGGGCTTCCTTGTCCGTTAAAAAGCGTTTAGGCCCAGATCCTCAAATACACTGTAGTTCTAGAAATGGGGACACTGAGGCAGGGAGGTTGTGACTTGCCCAGGTGCCTGGAAGCTAGCCACGTAAATCTCGTTTAAGATCTGGGCCTTCCTGCATTGTGGCTGCTACCAGAAAGAATGAATAAGTATTATTAATAAACCATGAGAAAGCAAACTGAGCAGCACTGGGTGACCAAAACTAAATGATCAGCCAGGAAAATGTATCCATCTGCTCATCGGCTGAGAACACAGCTTGGTACTTGATCGACAATTAAATGCAGTGCTGGGAGGCTGTTTGAAACCTTTAATGAATTAAATCCCTTCTCACATGCCGGTGGTCAAAGACTCACACAAGCATCTGGCTCCGATAACCTCAAACAGCCACTGAGCAGCACGATTCAAATTTTAAAGCAGCGGAACAGCTGCTCTCACGCTGGGACGGAGCGAGGCGTTTAACACCCTAACACCATCTGACATGCCACCAGCTCCTAAGGAGATGCTCAGCCAGGGGCGGGTCACAGATCGCAGGCTCTCAAATCCATGCGTGAATTTCCGGTGGGGGTAAAAATCCATCTTTAAGAAATGCAAGGCCCCAGTTTGAAGCAAGGGGCCCCATGCCCTCTTGCATTTTTGAACCCGGAGGTGGGAAGGCAAGCAACCAACTTTTGGGGGCCTCTCTGTGAGTGTCCCTCGAAACATCCAGGCCTGGATCAACCTGTCTGTTGGAGGCTGCCTGAATCTGCGCAGAGCCTACAACAAACTGGTCTGCATGCCCCTGCAACGCTGCTCTCTAGTGGACAGACTTGGTCCTACCCCTTTCCCAACTCTACACCCCTGCCCTGCTCGTGAGTGTACTAGATCTCTCTACCAGCCTAGTTAAGAGTTACGCTTTTAGTTCACCGACTCTTGGGTTTTGGGAGTTGACAGTTACAAATTTCCTCTCTCATGCCACATGCATGTGGTTTGTGGGTGACCTTGGGGCCTGTGTATCTGCAAAAAAACCCAAACATGGCAATGCCTCAGAGCCTGAGTCAACTGACTTGGGTTTGCAGGGCTCGTCCGACGGGGCTAGAGATAGCAGTGCAGACGTTCCCGCTCGAGTTTCAGAGCCCGGGCTCCAGCCATAGGCGCCGACTCCATGGGTGCTCCACAGCTCAAGCACCCATGGAAAAAAAATAGGGGGTCCTCAACACTCACCATCCACAGCTGTTTGGCGGGGCCCCGGGACTAGCCACCCAGCAGCGAGAGGCTGACGGGAGGCGTTTGGATGATGGGGGATGGAGAGGTGCAAGTAGTGGGCGGGCGGGAAGGGCTTCGGGGGGGAAGGGGTGGAGCGAGGGCGGGGCCTCGGGGCAGAGCGAGGGTGGAGCACCCAGAGGGAATAAGAAAGGTCAGTGCCTGTGACTCCAGCCCAAGCAAGCACATCTACACTGCTATTTTGAGCCCCGTAGCATGAGACCTGCGAGCCTGAGTCAGCTGACCTGGGCTCTGAGACTTGCTGCGGTGGGTTTTGGTTTTTCTGCCATGCGGGCATACCCGAAGTGGCCGTGCGCTGCGGACTCCAGCTAGGCAGACTCTGCGTGACAAAATAAAGAGGCCTGTAGTCCTACTCCTAGCCATCTCAGTGGCTGACTTCGGCTCCTCTGAAGTCTGAGGGAATTCCTCTCCGCTGTCAACAGTAAAAGAGGAAAGTCCCCTGCTGACACATTACTTCGATAGCAGACGAGCATCGGAGAAGTCAGCGAGGAAGCTGCTAGCTGAAGCTTTAAAAGGATAATAGCGAGATATTTCGATTGGATATTAACCTCTCCAGCCAGCTGTCCCATCAGGCACCTGCAACTGTATTAACTAGTCTTAAGAAGCGACAAGGAGTCCTGTGGCACTAACAGCACCTTATAGACTAACCTGTTAGTCTATAAGGTGCCACAGGACTCCTTGTCGCTTTTTATAGATCCAGACTAACACGGCTACCCCTCTGATACTTGACACAGTTAAGCCTGCGCATAAGCATTCATAGGTTTGGAGTCTCGTTATTGTTGTAATGAAACCCTGATACAAAGAGCCGTATGTTTGGAAACAGACCAGCAGCGTTATGCCCAAGTCAACCATCTGCGCCCTGTCCTTGTACAGCCTTTGAGTTTAACTAATCGAAGGGGACATGACAGGATAATGTTTTTTAAATGGTCACTTGACCTCAATGTTCCCCAAACAGGGCTGGTTTCTCTTGGCTTCCTGCTGAAGCCAGACCCCGGCTGCACTGCCTTGGAGGAACGGGGTTATTGGCCGCAGATCCCAAATGCCGTCACAAAGGATGGAAAATTCCAGGAGACGTTCCAAGGAAATTACTGGGAGGGGGGGCTTGCTGGCTGGGGGAGAAGCCAAAGTGAACTAGCCTGGGAGAGGAAGATCGGAAGAGGAACCCCAGCTGAGAGATGATGATCTCCAAGGAGCGCAGAACAACATTTACCTGCTAGATGTCATGGGAATCTGTCTGTGGGTCCCAGGAAGGGAGCTTCCCGCACAGTCTCAGTTGTTCAGAGGCAGCACCAACCACCACAGAAACTAGGCACCAAAACCCACGTAGGGCATCACCCTTCTGGATGCTGCAATCAGGGGACAGCCTGAGAAGTTGCAGCCAGGAGAGCGGAGCCCAGGTTACTCCAGTGGCGATTCCCCACCAGATCGCTCAGGACTTGGAAACCCCCTTCTGTCCCCAAGTGCGAAACACTACAACCGTGCCAAGCAGATGTCTGCTTCCAGACCCTTGCCCCCTGCCTGGTTTTGTTCACTCCTTCTTCACCCTGCCCACTGCCAGGCAGTCCCCATCTGCTGCCGCCACGCCCACTGCCTGGTATCACCCAGCCTGCCTGCGGCTCCCTCCACTGTCCCCTCCGCCTGCCCCACGATTTCCCTGCCCCAAGCTGGTGTTACCGGCTGGCCCATCACTCTGCCCAGTGCTAGCCCACTGAGTGCTTGGCATCACGCACCTCGGCTGCTGCTCCTCCAACACCCTCTTAGAATTCGCCTCTGATCACGCCTCCTTGTAGTGTTTGTTCCCCAAGGGACCAGACACAGCTTCGGTCTATCTGGCCCCATCACCTCCTCCCACCATGTCTTTTTCCTCCCCACACCTCTGTGAGGTAGGGTGGTGCTGTTATCCGGGAACGGAGGCACAGGGAGGCTAAGTGACTGGCCCAAGGTCACACGGCGAGTCTGTGGCAGAGGGGGAATTGAACCCAGGTCAGAGTCGAATGTCTTCACCACCGGACCAACCTTCCTCTCACTAGACCGATCCTCTTACTTGGAAAGCAGAAGGGAGGTGTAGCTCCCTGGCCAGTGTGTGTTACACGTCCCACTCTGGGCCTGATCCGCAGAGGACATGGATCTTCCACAGCTGCCAGCTAGGGGATTTGGGGTCTGATCTAACACCCGTGTAAATCAGTAAAGGCTCATGCTCCTAGCACTGGAGGGACCAGGTCCAGTCCTTAGTAACAGTTGCTACAGAGGCACAACCCCGAAAGGCCTGGGCTCAGGGGCTCCTGCTGCCTGTTCGGAGCACGTGAGCCGCGCAGCCCCCAGGCGAGGGTCAGACATGATACCAAAAAACACGACACACCTACCCTCTACAACTCATCTTCTGGGCAAACCCAAGCTCCTCCCGAACTCCATGCGCTCACGCCAACGTGTATGGACCAGCTTCCAGGACATGCAATTGCCTCACTCAAGCCACTAGCTATGGGCCATTTAACTGCAAAACACTACAACCATACACAGTACATTTCTGCTCCCAGACCCCAGCGTAGCCTTCCAGTGGCAACTGGCCCCTGTCCAAACTCTGCTAAGCACAGAATACTGCTTCCAAACTTCGGCTGTTTTCGATCCTCTTCTACTCCAGGAAGTGACATTTACTCCACTCATCGGCTCCGAAAGCCACACTCATTCCCCCTCTGCTGTGGCTAGCCCCTCACGCTCGCCCCGGATGTCACAAAACACAGGGTCACTAAATATTTACAAGCGCACCAGCTGAGCGGACCCTAGTTTGCAGCATCCAACTCCTGAAATGCCCCCTCCCCCTAAAATGTACCATCTGCAACTTCATGGCGGGGCTCTGAAGTTGGGGGAATCAATCCTCTTGGCTGCGTTTGCTCTTGTTCCCAGTGGGACTGTGACACACAATAGGCTAGCGGGGAAAGCGGGAGGTTGTAGCTGGAAGGGGCTTTGCTGGGAGACAGTTATTCTCAGAGCAAGCCAGAAACTTCTTAAGGGAAGTTTAAGAAAAAAACAAAAACAAACACTCACCTAACTCCAGAACTGATCTGAATTAGAGACCAAATCCCTCCCAAGTGTATGGAAAGGTCAACTAGCTAGATCCTCCGGATTCCTTCTGGGCTCCCTCCGTTTAGCTGTGAGATCCCGGGGTCAGGGAAAAACCTCACACACACACACCAACCCTTGCTGGGGTTTTCATTAAAGAAACTCTGCCTGATCTTTCCCACCCCCCCTCCCAGTGATGTCATATCCTGAGTGTGTCCAGAGTACAGCTGCCTTAGCAATAACTGACTCAAAAAAGAAAGAAAGAACCCGTCGCTTGCCCTGCCCCCTACGCCTCAATCTCTCTGTCTCCTGCTTCCACTCTGTGGTATGCAGCGTAGTTGTAGTCATGTGGGTCTCAGGATATTAGACAGACAAACTGGGTGAGGGAGTAACTTTTATTGGACCAATTTCTGTTGGGGAGAGAGAGAAGCTTTGGAGTTTACCCAGAGCTCTCCTTCAGGTGTGGGAAATCACTCAGTGAGTCACAGCTAAATACAAGGTGGAACAGGTTGTAGTTAACATATATTTCAAGGGATCATTTCAGGTGAAGTTGCCTGTTATCACCCCTCCAGTCCTGGGGGCAGGAAAGCTGTGGAGGGGGGAATTTAGTGTGTTACAGGTTGTTGTAATAAGCCATAAATCCAGTGTCTGTATTCAGTCCATGGGTTCTAGCATCTAGCAGAGTTATGAATTTAAGCTCCCAGCTATGTCATGTGCGGGTCTGTTATGATGATCAACACCCCCCACAACACACCTTTCATGATCCATAGGTCCCACACATGCTTATCACAACATATGGCGTATCTTATCCAGTGCTCTAAATGCCCCTATAACAACCATGTGGGTAAAACAGACAGACAATCACCACGCTCTTGAATGAACTCACACAGAAAAATGATAAACAAAAAACCCCATCTCACCTGTGGGTGAGCACTTGTCACCAAGCGATCGCTCTACAGCTGACCTCTCAGTCCTCGTCCTCAAGGAGACCTGCACAATTCCTTCAAAAAATGAGACTGTTAGATGCTAAAAATCATGGACCAAATAGACACACTGGATTTATTGCTTTTTACAACAATCTGTAACCCTTTAAACCCCCACCCACAATGACTGGAGGGGTGTTAATAGGCCTGAATGATCCCTTAGAATATGTGCGGCTAATAGGGTGACCAGACAGCAAGTGTGAAAAATCAGGACAGGAGTGGGGGATAATAGGAGCCTATATAAGAAAAAGACCCAAAAATCGGGACTGTCCATATAAAATCGGGACATCTGGTCACCCTAGCGGCTAACTACCTGTGCTAAACAATCTGTTCTACCTTGTATTTAGCTGTGATGCTGGGAGTCCCTTTCCCAGCCCTGAAGAAGAGCTCTGTGTAGCTCGAAAGCTTGTCTCTCTCACCAACAGAAGTTGGTTCAATAAAGGAGATTACCTCACCCGCCTTGTCTCTCCACTCTGTGGAGGTGTTTGCTGTGTAGCATGTTCCCTGGGAAAGTGTAAAGCACACATCATGCTTTGATGCTGCAATATCTCCTTTGGCTGTGGGTCTTTCATTGGGCTTCTCCTAGTTGGCTCCAGCCCACAGATTTACAAAGGAATGTTACATGTGGCAGTAGCTCTCCCAATGAAAAAGTTAATTGAGGGGTGGGACCGGAGGAGAGAGAAGGGGGAGAGAAACATTTACTATTCGCTTTCCCTCTGCCACTGAAAATCAGTGCTAGCATAACCCTCACCAGTGTTCAGAAAAAGAGAGGTTCTCTTGAGCGAATTGGCTTTAAAGTTGCTTCCTTTAAATGTCACATTCAAAACAGAGCTCTGATCCTGCAGTTTGGTGTAACTGAGCCTGTTTCTATGAGCAAGATTGGGTCTTTACATTTGTATATGATAAAGTTCCTTAAGGGGACCAAAACTCCCGGTATAAACCTGCAATCCTGGTGGCCCCCAAAGCTGCCTCTAAATCCTATGGACATTTTAGGGGTGTGAGGAATCGAGAATCAAGCCCCCCGTGAGTTCTACACAGCAAGTTTCTGTACTTGTGTAATTAACAACACCTTCAATTTCTATGACAAAGGCTTTTGCACATCCAATTTCCTTCACAGTTTGCTCTGTAGGTTTGCTTTCTGCCTCTCTCTCTCAGCTCAGCAGCTTAGCCTTTGCTTATAATCAGTTTCACCATCAGATTGCCTTGTATTGGCACAAAACTACAGCGTTTGGGTAGCAAACATTGCTGGAGAATGTTTGCAAAAGGGGTTTATATGGGGGGGGGGAAACGCCATGGCAACATTTCTATTGTTCTTAGCTTCGGTAAACCCTTATTCTATACAAGGGAGATTTAGGGCCAAGTTTGTCCACATTGTCCATTAACTATTGGCTACATAAGCTACATAACGATCCGTCCCCGGCCCCCCAAGATTGGCTTGTAGCTACTAACAATACCCTGATTTTCTTAAAGGGGACCATCAACATATATGTAATCAAATCCCTCTGCTACTAATGGCAGCTTCAGTTACTAAAATTAAAGAATGTGAAAGGTCTCATTTATTTCCCACTATTTATGGGCCTCGTTGAGCAGTCAGGGGACACATGCCTTCTTAGATAGAGTCAATGGGAATTCAGCCAGAGTGCATCCTAAGTTACTTTACTTTTCTCTCCCTCTGCTTGGGCAATGAAGCTAGACTGACCAGTTTAATGTTTAGGACCATGCAGGCTTAGACCAAAGGTCCACAGTGCCAATAACTTTCCTCTGACAGGGATCAGCACCAAAGATGCTTCAGAGTTAGAGTTTTGCAAAAACCGGCTTATATATGCATCTCCCAGTGGCAGCCCTTTATCATGCAGTATGATGGTAGGTATAGCTCATATGCTTTTATCCTGGTTAGTATACATTCAGACACTAGTTATTACCCATATAATTGTCCAAACTTTACTTTAGATCCATCTTTTTCTCTAAAATGATATCCTGTAGCAGTGAGTTCCACAGGTTAATTGTTCCCAATGTACTTCCTTTCACCAATTTTAGGATAATAACTTTTAATTTCATCAGATGCCCCTTGCGCGGAAGATGTTGCCAACTGGCCTTCTCAAGACCGTTCATTATTTTATATACCTCTGTCAGGTCACCTCCTTGCTATCATGGTTTATAGAAGCATAGTCATTCTTAAACAGGAGGCATTCATTCAAGAAACCACAGCTAAAGACAAAAACAAACAGGCTTCCATGTAGCTTGACTCCCAACTTTGTCTCCTTTGTTTACTAGCATAGTCGCACCTTGCCTGGAACTCTATACAGCACACAGGGTGACCTAGCCGCTGAATAATACACTGCAAGAAAATGTATAGTTACACTCACTGAAATCTGGCTCCTCCCCAAAATTCAGGGATGCTCGGATCTGGGTGGGGTCTTGCTTTAAATCCACCCCTAACAATATTAAAATTTCACAGAGCTCCGGCAGTAAAGCAAGACAGAGGAAACTCTGATCTTACTTCCACTGGTTCACACCAGGAGTAACTCCGCTGAAGTCTCCGGAGTGACACCTCTGTGGGAGATTCAGATCAGCCGCCAAAGATTTTGCTTAGTCGGGGACACTGCCTCCCACTACTCCCCAGCCTGCCTGCATCACAAGTGTTGCCCCTTCTCAGCACTGTGGGCCTGGTCCGATGCCCATTGAAGTTAATAGACCCTCCACTGACATCAACGGGCTGTGGATCAGAGCTTATGGCTAGTAATTGCAACAGCAGATGCGGCCGTGTCATTGCCCCGTCCATGTCACATTCCATTCCTGGTGCAGAGTGCTCCTCACCTGCCATCTTAGCCACTGGCTGAGCAAGACAGGAGGAACGGTTAGATTTGCCTTTCCCTTTTTATCACACTTCAGAATCGAGTTGAGTGAACATGAGTCATCCAGGAGGCAGGAAGCCACAGACCCATCAGCTTGCAAAAATCACAGACCCCCCCTCCCTCCCTCCCCCTGCAGCTCTGAATTCTAAACTATGCCTCAAGAAAAGGAAACAAATGGGAAACAAGAAGACAAGCTCCCCTCAATCTGTTCCCTTTCCGGGCCATCGGCCTCTAGGCCAGATCCTAAACAAGTGCAAGTCAGCTTAGCGCCACTGAAATCAACGCAGCCACGTCAATTCCCGCTCGCTGAGCATCTGGACCTCAGTCCACAGTCATTTTGTAGTTACATTAAATCGTGAGTCTCCGTCTCCAACCTCTCTGGGATTTCCCTTCTGCTGCTGTCAGCCACAAGGCCGGGGGCGGGGGCGGTTAATTTTTCGCATTAGCTGAGAGGTTTGGAGGCACAGATGTTTTTCACATTTTGCTTTGGTCCTTTGCAGATGGCTTGACGTTTACACGTGGCACCAGGACAGCAAATGTCTGACCTAAGCGTGTCTGATGTACATTTCACCTTCCACACAGAGGGCCCAACCCTGCAGAGCCGTACACACTAAAGTTCTGCGAGTCACCTCCATAAGTCTTAGCACGACCGGGCCCTAGTCCCCCAAGTATGGACTCCACTTCAGATGATGTTGAATCTTGTTCCTTTTGCTACTAGCTACAGAGACAGTCATTGACAACAGTAATAATACTATAACCCAGGGGTGGCAAGACTCTTCTAACCAGCTCTAATCAGCTCAGGTTTGTTTCACTCACAGCCTCCCAAAGCAAACAGCCAGCAGAGAGACAGAGATCCAGAATCCTGGTCCCTTTAACTCTTAAAGGGGCCTGCAACAGATTTTTTTTTTTTTAATTGGGATTGTGCCCTTGTTTCTGATACAAGAAGGACTATCCTCCCCTAAGTTCAGGGATGCTCAGATCAGACTGAAATGGGTCTCCACCTCTAACAATACAAAAATTTCACATCGCTCTGGTAGCTAAGCAAGGCAGAGGAAAATATTCTGATCCAAACACTCCTGTAACACCATAGGCTGGCAGCAGAGGGTAGGTTTCGTGTGGGAGCTAGAGAGACCCAGAGGGTTTGTCTGGATCCAGCAGCACCAGTAAAAACCTTTCAGAGGAGAGGGGAAAAAAGAGAGGAATATAAAAATGGCCATTCTGGGTCAGACCAAAGGTCCATCTAGCCCAGTATCCTGTCTACTGAAGTGGCCAATGCCAGGTGCCCCAGAGGGAATGAACAGAACAGAGAATCATCAAGTGATCCATCCCCTGTCGCCCGTTCCCAGCTTCTGGAAAACAGAGACTGGGGACACCATCCCTGCCCATCCTGGCTAATAGCCATTGATGGACCTATCCTCCATGAATTTATCCAGTTCTTTTTTGAACCCTGTTATAGTCTTGGCCTTCACAACATCCTCTGGCAAAGAGTTCCACAAGCTTACTGTCTGTTATGTGAAGAAATACTTCCTTTCGTTTGTTTTAAACCTGCTGCCTATTAATTTCATTTGGTGACTCCTAGTTCGTGTGTTATGAGAAGGAGTAAATAACACTTCCTTATTTACTTTTTCCACACCAGTCGTGATTGTATAGACCTCTATCATATCCCCCCTTAGTCGTCTCTTTTCCAAGCTGAAAAGTCCCAGTCTTATTAATCTCTCCTCATACAGCAGCCACTCCATACACCTAATCATTTTTGTTAGAACCTTTTCCAATTCCAATATATCTTTTTTGAGATGGGGCGACCACATCTGCATGCAGTATTCAAGGTGTGGGCGTACCATGGATTTATATAGAGGCAATATGATATTTTCTGTCTTATTATCTATCCCTTTGTTAAGGATTCCCAACATTCTGTTTGCTTTTCTGACTGCCGCTGCACATTGAGTGGATGTTTTCAGAAAATTATCCATAATGACTCCAAGCTTTCTTTCTTGAGTGGTACCAGCTAATTTAGACCCCATCATTTTATATGTATAGTTGGGATTATGTTTTCCAATGTGCATTACTTTGCATTTATCAACAATGAATTTCCTCTGCCATTTTGTTGTCCTGTCACCCAATTTTGTGAGATCCTTTTGTAGCCCTTTGCAGTCTGCCTGGGACTTTATATCTTGAGTAGTTTTATATCATCTGCAAATTTTGCCACCTCACTGTATACAGATCAATTATGAATATGTGAATAGGACTGGTCCCAGTACAGACCCCTGGGCGACACCCCTATTTACCTCTCTCCATTCTGAAAACTGACCGTTCATTCCTACCCTTTGTTTCCTATCTTTTAACCAGTTACTCATCCAGGAGAGGACCTTCCCTCTTATCCCATGACTGCTTACTTTGCTTAAGAGCCTTTGTTGAGGGACTTTGTCAAAGGCTTTCTGAAAATCAAAGTACACTATATCCACTGGATTCCCCTTGTCCACATGCTTGTTGACCCCCTCAAAGAATTCTAGTAGATTGGTGAGGCATGATTTCCCTTTACAAAAACCATGTTGACTCTTCCCCAATAAATTATGTTCATCTATGTGTCTGACAATTTTGTTCTTTACTATAGTTTCAACCAGTTTGCCCAGTACTGAAGTTAGGCTTACTGGCCTGTAATTGCCAGGATCACCTCTGGAGCCCTTTTTAAAAATCGGCATCACATTAGCTATCCTCCAGTCATTTGATACAGAAGCTGATTTAAATGATAGGTTACAGACTACAATTAGTAGTTCTGCAATTTCACATTTGAGTTTCTTCAGCATTCTTGGGTGGATACCATCTGGTCCTGGTGACTGATTACTGTTTAGTTTGTCTATTTGTTCCAAAACCTCCTCTAATGACACCTCAATTTGGGGCAGTTCCTCAGATTTGTCACCTAAAAAGAATGGCTCAGGTTTGGGAATCTCCCTCATATCCTCAACCACGAAGACCAATGCAAAGAATTAATTTAGTTTCTCCGCAATGGCCTTATCATCCTTCAGTGCTCCTTTAGCATCTCGATCATCCAGTGGCCTCACGGGTTGTTTAGCAGGCTTCCTGCTTCTGACGTACTTAAAATTTTTTTTGCTATTACTTTTTGAGTAGAAGGATCTGGTTTTCGTCCAACAGAGCCCCAAGCCGGGTACCTTCACCCAACCCAATCAGACCACCCTGAGCAAGCGCCTAGTGATATCACAATCGACAGTAACATCCCAGGATTTCCTGAGCCAGGGGGCAGTGGGAGCAGAGGAAAGGACCCCAAACAGTCTCCTCTTCAGGCACGTTTGTGAAGACCACATCACTCTTACCTCACCGATATCACAGGAGTTGTTCCCAATCTAAAGCAGTTTTGCTGGACTCAGAATCTGGCCCCGACTGCTTGTCAGATTTCTCCTCCCACCTACCTACCGCTAACTGGGAAGTTCCACTTTTCTGTGGATTCAGGGATGGGGGAGGTGAAAACTGAACGGCCCTCTCAGAAAACACTGGCTGGACAAGGTTGGACCCCTTCACTGTGATGGGCTGCCTAGATCCCCCGGGCTTGTTAAACAGGTTCCTCCAGGAATGGCTCAGCCCAGCTCAGGGCATGGAGATCAAAGCCTCAGAAAGGTTTAAAAGACACAGACACTTTCTGGAGGAGGGCAGATGGTTAAGGGGGGAATCGAGGCAGAGATTGTTGGGGAGCAGTCTGCGCCCCAGGGGTTGGGGAGCCTGGTGCAGGATAGCCTTTAGGGAAGATAGGTATGCATATAGACTGTCTTAAGAGAGGGATAGAGGCTGACAAAGGACTCAGGCACTCTGGGTCCTATGCTTGGCTAGGTGACCAGCCTGCTGGGTAATCTTGGGCAAGTCACTTCCCCTCCCTCCCCCCATGCTCTGTGCCTCAGTTTCCCCACCTGTAAAATGATACTGTCCTCCTTTGGAAAGCACTTTGAGCTCTGCTGGTGAAAGGCACCATATAAAGGTGAGGGATTACTGTTTAAAAAGACTTTTCTCTTGTCATGCTTCCTTCCTACTGTTAAGATTAAACAATACTTTAAGAAGGCTGGTTTGGGTCACTGTATTCATTTCCTGGTAACAGCTTCCAAAGGGATGAACCTCAGGGGCTGAACGCAGTCGGGACTGTTAGGCAATGAGGGTTGGTACACAGAGTATTGTAGCCAGCGCCCTATCTGGGAGTGAAGAATTGTGAAATTCCTCCCCAAGGTGAAAGCTAAGGGCCTAGCACCTGGAGGGAGTGCACTCAGAGAGCCAGGGAGGGGTCAGAGGCGCAGCTGGCCCTCTCAAGGTCTGGGGGGAGGGAGAAGGGGAACTTGGGGGGGAAGGGGGAATCTTGTTTTTTTCCCTGGTCTGGAAAAATTGGAAATTTGGGGGGAAATTGAAAAGAAACTGTTCTATTAATGACAGGTTTCAGAGTAGCAGCCGTGTTAGTCTATTAATTATTTTTCTCTCAGAATGAACAGTGATCGAGGAAGGAAAGAAGTAAAATTGAGGTAGGCTGTTTAAGTTATATTATACTGTTCAGAGGATGGCTAGTTTTGACTACAGTTATGACACTTACTGTGTGTAGATGTATATTGGATGATAATGCACTATTGAAGAGTTTGGTGGTGGTTTTACGATCAAGTTTGGCTATATACCTGAATTTACAGTTGGTCCTTAATATTGTGCTCTGTTAACTACATAACAAGGACATTCGTTTTCCAAACTCTTTGGAAACATGAGTTTCTTCTGTATCTCCGTGATAATGTCAGGCCAGGTCTATTTACACATTATTTCTGACCTGAAATGATATCACCTTCTCTTCTGTTTACAACAATATTGATGTTTTCTATTTGCAACATGTTATATTTTTATCCTATTTGCCAACGGGCAAAAATATACACCTAAGTACCTTAGTGAGCAGCTGCAGCGCCGGCCCTAATGCTAGGTATATTTGTCATTATTCAAATCCAAACTAAAGAATTTCTACATATCTATTTCATAAATAGACCAAACGGTACTTTTTAATGTGCTAACAAAATTATCCATCAGACAATTCTGATTCTTAAAGAAATAATCTTTAGCTTTGATAAATACACAACTACTGCAGAGTTTCCCCCCAAATTTCTGAATTTTGCTGGAAAAAAGGGGGGGAAATGTGCTTTTTTTCCATGCCTTCCAAATTTCTGCACATTCGACAAGCCTCGTCCTGACCCATGATAACCCCCTAGATGACAAGAAGCAGTCACCCCTAGGGGGCAGCGATGTGTTTGACTTCCAGTTTTTCCTTTAGCAGCTCCCATCAGCCTCTGGGGCCCCCAAGGCCCTGTCAACATCACAGCTTCAGGAGTTGGTTGGCTCTAAACTTTTTTTTTTTTTTTTTTTTAAGACCAGTGCAACATAGTTAGCACTCAGTTGCCATGGCAACTAACCCTCTTTCACTGGTGCTTGGGTGTCCCCCCCGCCCCCGTTCCCAGGTCGCAACATTGAACGCCATGGACCCCTAACCACACGGGCGCTGACTTTTGTTTTTGATGGTGGGTGCTCCACCCCTGCTCCGCCTCTTCCCCCGAGGTCCCGTCCCCTCCCGCCTGCTGCTCGCTCCCTTCTGCCCACTCTTGCCTTAAGGGCGAGTGACGGGGATGGGGCGGAGAGGAGTGAGCCGTGGGGGCCTTAGGGGACGAGGCAGAGCAGGGGCAGAAAGAGGCGCAGCACAGGCAGGGACACGGGGGAAGAGGCCTAGTGGGGGTGGGGCCTTGGGGTCTGTGGGTGCTGAACACCCCCGATTTTTTCCCATGGGTGCTTGAGCCCCGGAGTACCCATGGAGTCAGCACCTATGCCTAAGGTTTTTGCACTGATTCGGCCAGCTTCCTCCTTCCCCGCTCTCTGTGTGGTAGGCCATCCCAGAATGCACCGCACCACATGCGGTGGCGGCCACTCTCGCTCCCACTGAGAATACCCAGAATGCCTAGGGGCGGGCAAACAAACATGGCCGACGCCGGCCTGCAGGGAAGAGGTGCTGGGCAGACACAACATAACTGTGTCCATTGCAAACGGGTCCGACGCGAGTCACCACGAACCCCTGTCACGCCTGCAGCATGGATGGGACCAACGAAGACTCCTAGGGCTGGCCCCTAGACTCGCTATCAAGGGCATCTCTCGGCGCTGATCAGCTGGGGGAAGAGGACATACGTGAGCCGCGCAGGAAGCCTCGGGTGAGCTCCAGGAGAGGAGAGAGAACAAGGTCAATGTGCTGCCGTTTAAGCCATCAGCAGCGCTCTGCTTGGGAATTTGGCCGCAGCGCTCACCGGAAGCTGCTCGGAGGAAGCGCGTGCAGCAGGCGTTAAGAGGCGCTGGGTGGTTAGCACTGCAGATGGGGTGCTGGCAGTAGTGGAGAGGGCCATGGACCCCAGGAGATTTCTACCCTCAATGGAGACGCCCACGTGGAGCTGCCCAAAGAGCCACGCCCGAGAAAGACGAGGGCTTCAAGCGGGTGGTGCGTCAGATTGCTGCAATGGGTTGAGAGTTTGCCTCCTGGCGGGCAGACTCAGGCACGCTCAGCGTTACAGAACCCCAGCAATCACTGCACCATTCGCCGGCCAGCGTAGGCCACTGAGGAAATGGCTCCCAGACAGACTCGGCACCCCTCTTGAGCCTGCTGGCTCCCATTACAGTAAAGGACCTGACCCGGGACCCATGCTGGAAGACAGAGATTAACTAGTCAAAGGCTGTGTCCGATTTCTGACAACACAAACCAGGGCCCTGTTCTTCAGC
The DNA here is from genome assembly GCF_011386835.1 of Chrysemys picta bellii. Lineage (NCBI taxonomy): Eukaryota > Metazoa > Chordata > Testudines > Emydidae > Chrysemys > Chrysemys picta. The sequence continues at coordinate 5,763,611 of NC_088798.1, forward strand.
GTCTCAGGGTGAAGGGAAGAGGGGAGTGGGGTGAAGTTGGGGTTTATGTCAGTAGGATGGGGGGAGACGGCTGGCACAGTTTGGGTGGGGGGTGTATCACTAGAGGACGATGCTCCTGGGGGGGGGGGGGAGGTCTATGTGACTGTAGAGGTAGGAGGGGATGGGGCATTCATAAGGTGGCCCACGGGTGGGGAGGGGGAAGAGGGGGATATATGGGAGGAAATGGAAAGGCCCTGACTGTAGGTGAAAGAAGGGAGCTCCTGGTGGCCAAATTCGGGGGAACTCCCAATTGGAAGGAAGCACCAAGAGCTGCTGCCCATTATCACTGTCGTAGAAGGACAAGGCCCTGAAGTCAGGCTCCCTGGGCTGAGGGATAGCCCAGAAACAGGCCAGGGAACAGCGCAGAAGAACTGCCTCACAAAGGTTAACTGGAGCCTTGAGATGCTCTTTGAAAAAAACCCATCTGTCCTCTGTGCGTGGGCTGGGAAAGACGCTGAGAAACTGGAAGGCCAGGGTGGATTTGCCATTGATGTAACACACGCAGGGCAGGTGGCGCAGATGAGTACAGCACACCCATGGAGCACTCCGAGACAGGAAACTGTTCTGGCAAACTGCCTGGGTCCTGCCTTTATTCCCATGCCAGCCAACCTGCAGCGACAGGAGCGATGCTGGAAAGCTATTCAGTGAGAGCCAAGTGTGTTTGTTTCATATCGAGCTACGAGGGCTGAGCGTGTGAGAGCTGCTGAGAATTGCTACAACAGGTTGCCTGGATGCTGTTTGTGGCTGGAGCTGACAGCTCCACGTGCCTCCCCGGACAAGGACAAATTTAAAAGAGGCCCGTGGGTGGAATCTGACAGGTTGGCCTGGATTCTAAGAGCCATTCGGCTACAAAGCAGGGGAGAGCAGAGTCTATCTAGCCTCCTCATTGTAGCATGCGAACGCTTCCCCATCACTGATGTGTCTATCCTCACACCACCACAGCCAAGAGGAAAACATTATTATGCCCATCTTACAGGTGGGGAAACTGAGGTACTGAGCGTTTAAGTGACAGACAGATCAGTGCTTTAATGTCACCATGATTTTTCCTCACTTTATAGAAATACAACTGTGATCCCCAATGGGTATTTTGTGTCTGGCTCTCAGGAGGGAGACCAAAATATGACTAAGATCAGAGTAAGATTGAGATGAAATAATGAAACCGATACATGTGGCATTCATCAGCATAAAGCTGGAGTTAGTCATGGGAAAACCCCGCTGAGTGACCCACCCCCACGCAATGCACAAGCCACTGGGCTGCCATGAAATATAATAATAGTCCACTGCAGCCTGGTAGTAGCCAGAGAGTGCAGGGCTTTCACAGTTATGCTGCCACCCCGTGGCTGCTCCAAGTAACTACATGCAATTACCCATGTAGCATCACTGCAGCTAGCTAATGAAGATGTTCCAAGGTTCATGGCTCAGCCCCAGTGCATGGTCAGTCCTGGTAATATAGCAGATGCTAGTCTCTGTAAAGGGCATTACTGGATGAGATAGAGTGAATCCCACTGGCAGGACAGTACCAGGGCTGGAGGTTGGGAGAAGGAGGACAGGGGGAGGGCTAAGGGGGGCTGGGCAGTACAGCACTTTCAGGCCTGGTATCAGGTGCAATAACTCACCCTCCAGCAGGAGACTGTACCCCTCCCTTGCAGGGAAATGTACCCATTGAGCTAAACAGGTCTTCTCCATCTCTGTTATTATCCCACTTTAGGGATTAAGGCAAATGCTTGTAAAGGAAGTTAGCCATGCAAAAAGGACCTCTCAGTCCCCACCAGGAGAGGCGCTAAACCTCTAAGACAGTAATCGCCAGGATCGCTCGCCATCCCATGCTTTGAAGATTAGTGCTACATTTGCTTTTCTCCACCTTCATCAGCAACCTGGCTCCTTTTAGCCCTTGTCTCTGATGCTAACCCGCTGTGTAATGTTGTCACCCTCTTGTGGCTGGATCTCATAAAACACCTAAGGTGGGTTAAACACACACACACACACATCAACAGAAACTCTCCCATCCACTTGGTGTCCACATCCAGCGCAGCGCACAGACTCTGCTCTTGCTTGGGACTGCTAGTGCCAATCTGTTTTGAGCGTGGTGTGAGCAGGGCAGTTTAGAGAGGACTGCTTGCTAAGAGGGTGATTGGGTGTCTCACGCAATGGCTGTTACTGGGATAGATTTGACAGCTCCGACAGAAACCACCACCTTGATGACGGACAGAATATGATGGCATTGCTGTAGAATCTGTCTATGACTGCAATAGCCAGGTGATTCGTCACATGGTTTGCATGGGGAGCCATTAACATCACCTAAACAGAGAGAGCAAAATATACTGCAACTCTGCACCTCCACCCTACCTCAGTGCCACAGGCATGCACGGTCAGTGCCTGGGCCTCAGCTACAAAGTCCCATAATCTTCTGGCTCACCACTACCTGACTAAAGAGAACATTTCTTAAAGAAACACTAGCACTTCACAGAGAACCTCAAACCAATATCCAATACCACATGTGCTGGAACGCAGAAATGGGAAAATATGAAGTGGGACCTCTTTTTTGGGGGGAGTGGAGGGATCTATATTTGTAAAGAAAGCGTCCATGTTGCAGATAAATATGGGGGGGGGGGGAATGTAGATCTTATTGCAGACTTAATCAGTAACATTGTTCCTTTACAAATACCATCAGTCTATCCTTTTCCATTGTTCAGTGGTTTTATCCCCATTTAAGCATAAATTCAGAGCAATTCCTCATCGACTCAGACTGGAGGTTGAGAGGTGTGATTGTTGTTTATGGAATGGAGTATTTTAAAGGTGATTTGCAAGGGGAAAATGAATCTGTGCCCCCTTTTTTCCTTATTTATGGTGAATTTCTCCCCTTTATTATGTTAGAAACTCTGGTCTTGTCTATTCTGTTTTTCCTGGAAGACTCTATGGATGATGGGAGACCTAGTGAAACAATGACATCATAAGAGTCAAGAAAATGAAAGTGGAGTAATTGGGAGGGGAAGGAATTTTCAGCCAGTCTGTTCAAAACGCTGTTTCCTATTTGGTTTTGTCCGTCGTTATTTTATTCAAACACCTGACAAACAATTGGGATTAGCAAACTCATTGCTAAAAAAAAAAAAAAAAAAAAAAATCAAAACCAACTCCCTTCAGTCCACAGCTGAGAAAACTCCCACTTCACAGTCTTGGGACTTCCAAGGAGAGCGCCAGAAAAAAAACAACCACCACCTTTATATTTCTGATACTGTAAGTCTAAGGTAAAAAGCTTTTTTAAAGACAAATCACTCCCCCCCCCCCCCACACACACACTTTTAAGCTTTTCTGAAACAAGCAAGGCTCTAGCCCATTTCCCCCATCATCTTTAAAATCCTGGGAGTTGGTTTTAAAAAGCTGTTGGTTTTTTGGTAAGAGATTTGACTGATCTGGAGGGAATTAAACTGCCCAAGTAGCAAGAGAGAGACTCCCCCTCCCCACCTCTCACTCAGTGAAGACACAAGTTAGAATGCCATCAGAACAGATTATTGCTGGCTGGAGGCCAACGCATGGTTACCTAGCAACTTCTGAAGCTGTTACACAAAAGCACCCTGCCACACAAGCTTACATCACAAGAAGCTTTTACTGCACAACCACAGAGGACTGAAGAAGTCCCCGTAGTGTCTTATTGTTGTAGCTCCTCCCCACAAACAACTCCTGGTTAACGAAAGCCTGGATTGTCTGGCCCTCGGGAAGAAGATACAGAACAAATCGATGCATGTGTGATGGCCACCATCTTAGCCAACACTGGGGATTGAACTGACAACCTTCCGAGCTAAAAGCATGAGTCCCTACAGCTCATGCTAGAGAGCCAAAGCTTATAACAGGTTCACCTCCACGGAGAACATACTGAGCAGTGGGTTACACGTGGCTCTCCCTTTATTATGTGTGTCCTGGTCTATTGAACTCAGATCTGCACTTGACCCCTTACAGCTGAGATCCAGCCATTTGTCCTGGCTTTCCAAGACCATCCCAGTTATATTGGGTGGATAATACGTCCTACAAAGCCATGCTTTCAGGACCTAAAATACCTTCCTAGCCCCTCGACATGTTTGTCCATGTGATGTCACAGTGGGGCAACGTCCTGATGTGGCATGAAGCAACATGGAGACCTCGTTTTCACCCTAAATTACATGGGGTACTAAGTTCCAAGGCTTTTGTGGCCTAATTTTTAGAGGTGCCAAGCGACTACAACTCATTGAAGTCAGTCAACTGCGTGTTCTCAGAGCAGGCCTTTGACCCAAAATAAAATTGTGTTCACAAAAGAAGTGGAGATGGCAACTTGCTAGCACTTCTCTTTGCTCTCTGTGGATAACAGGGACGCCGGATGGTTGCACTGTTCACTTGATGCAGACAGTGGGATCTAACCCATGCGCCATAGAAAAATAAAGGTGATCAAAGATTTTTTTGGAGGTTCTATTTTATTTGGGGAACCCAAATGGATCACTAAATGACAGTGGTTTGAAATACCAGCCGCCAGCAGCGTCGGACACCCAAAATGCCAGGAGACAAAGGTCAAGCTTTGATCCAATTTAAATGGGATTGATTGTAGATGCTTGCTATCGGTTCAGCCCACCCCTTGCTCTCAAAAAGGCCATTCGTCCTTCCAGAGTTCAGATCCAAGTGAGGAGAGGTTTAATTTCATCTCTGCATGAGCGCAGTGTTCATCTGCTTGAGGTAATTGGATTCTTCTCCTCGGACTAAAGAGGCCAGGAAACGTCAAAGCAAATGCCTGAAGGATGGGATCACTAGAGACAGCTGCTGGCATCTCCCCTTCGCTCACTAATGGCATTTAATTCATGAAGCCTTAGAAAGTAGGAGATGGTAGCGGTCCATGGCCACACGCATTCTGAGGGCCCAATCCTGCTAGATTCTGAGTGGGTCAGGTACTTCCATGGCCCACGTCTCTCTGAGCATCGGGAGAGAGAATACTATTAGCCCCATTTTACAGATGGGGAAGGGAGATAGTAAGTGTCTTGTTCAAGGCTTCCCAGGAAGATGCTGAAGACAGGTCTGCCGTGTCCCAATCCAGCGCCTTTAACCACAGAGCAGAAGATGTCAATGGAAATTCCACAGCGGCAGCTTGCCGTCCTGCTGTTTGCTCCAGCCCTGGCGTTGGGTAATTCCCATGCAGACCTCAGAACACACATCACCGGCTACGACCTTGAAAACGTTGCTGGCAACAGCTGATGAATCAAGCCATCCACTCTCTTGGAGAAATGACATTTCTCTTTTAACACAATGAGCCAATTCCTGAGCCGATTCCCTCCCCTCTCTACACACGGCCATTCCACCAGAGAAAAAAAGCCACGTTGGGTTTGGGACATACGCAGAGAGCCAGGTCTTTACACAAGGAGAAATACAAATCATTTGGGGAGCCCCGGGGAAGGTCAAATCTTGATGCTTCAGCGTGGATTCACAATTCAAAAAGGATGTTGATAAATCGGAAGGATTCAGAGAAGAGCCACAAGAACGATCAAAGGTTTAGTAAATCTGCCTTATAGCGATAGACTCAACGAGCTCAATCTATTTAGTGTAACAAAGAGAAGGTTAAGGGGTGACTTGATCCAGTCTTAGGAGCCTTGAACTCAACCCCACGACACAGTAATTGCAGGTTGTGTGGATGCGAGAGCTGCGTGTCTCTTTTGATTCCTGAGCATCTGTTAGTCAGTCCCGGACTAATCATCTCATTTCCCCTTACTGCAGCCCATCACTGCTGGTTTATACAGAATTAGCTGCACTATTTCTCCTATGTTTTAAGAAGACCAGTGTCTCCCTGCCCCCCCCCCCCCCCCAGAAGTCCCATTTTGTTATACTGCAGCAGTACAGGGAGCTCCAGCAAATTAAAACCCTCCCCCTTAACTTCATTCCCAACAACAGCACAGCCATAATTCACTGTGCTCCTTCATGCCACGCTTCTGGTTATGAAACAAACTGTGGTTTTCCCAGTTGTCCCTCATCTGTGCAAGGACCTAGAGAGTCCTGAGCAGGTGGTCTGCCGGCAGCTGTGTGCAGTGGACACAGCTCACTTGCAGAAGTCTTGGCTGCCTCCCATTTCCCTCTTCCCATGTGCTTTTCCCTCCCCGGGACATTGCACGTGTGTTGAAGATTCTCCTGATAGGGTGTGAACTGGGATGTCAGTCTGACTCATAGAAGGTGGGGCTCCAAAGGCCAGATCCTGAATGCTGTTTAGGATCCAAACTTTCACCGAGCCTAAATACCTTAAAAGATCTGGGCCCAAGAGCCATATTAGGTCTCGACCCTTTCGGCAGCAGAAACGGGCACTGCTGGAGCCCACAGCACGTTTGATCTCCAGCAGCAAATCTCCTGGCTAAATTTAGAGAAGTAGAACTGCTGACCTCATCTAGGGTGACCAGACAGCAAATGTGAAAAATCAGGACAGGGGGTGGGAGGTAATAGGAGCCTATATAAGAAAAAGACCCCAAAATCGGGACTGTCCCTATAAAATCAGGACATCTGGTCACCCTAACCTCATCCCCAAATATGCATTTAAAGACATCCGAGTGGCTGAAATGCAATCAAAAATCAACGGATCGCCTTTGGGATGACCTCTGGAATGGTAAAACTTGAGGGTTTTCTCCTGTACTCAGCACCCCATAATGAAGGAGTCCAGGGAATTCCAAGATTTGAGCTCAACAGGAATATTGGAATTAAGACAGTCAGGGCATTGTTACAACTGTCTGCATGGCTTTCATCAGACAGAGGCCACTGGAGATGGAGAAGACCTTCTCCCGGTCAGGACAGGACTGTTCCTTAGACATTCACTGTGCTAGTATTTTGTCTAGTCTGGTTTTAAATGTATCACACATCTGAGAGGTTCTGCTGCTTCCGTTGGCAGCTGATACTCTCAGAAAGTTTCACTGGGGAGAGATCTGTTCATCTTGATCTTCATCTTCAGTTTTCATTGCCTGAACCTTATCCTGCTCCTAGTCGTATTCCCCAGTCCTTGGTGTTTTTAAAAATAATTCCTAACTGCTGTTACACATTTCAAATATTCGTAGGTTATTGTCCTTCCTCACTGAAGGACATCTCTTACCCAAGCTATATTTTACTCCTCTTTGTTCGTGTAAGTCAATTTCGCGCACACACACACACCCTCCCCTCCAGTACTCCTTTTGTTGCTCTTCTCCACATCATTTCCCTCCAGTTTGTCGGCATTATTCTGGTGGTGAGGTACCCTGTCATCTAAGCCACTCAGCCTTAGTAGGAGACAATACAGAATTGTTCCATGGATTAAAATTTGCAGGGGTTGCTAGTGTCTCATTTTATATGATCCATGTGATGCCACTGATTTCCTTGGACTAGTGGGGCATCTTCTCAACTCCACCACCAGAAACATTTTCCTGATCTCTCTAAAATCCATTTAGCTATAGATTTCTCTTTATGTTTTGGCCTAACTTAACTGAGCTTTCCTTTGACCTTTGACGTTCAGTGATTTAAACCATATCCATTTATTTACCTATCATACATACCAGCAGGCTCCACAGTAGCGTCTCTGATCTATGGCGGGTGGGCCATGAAGATTCTGATTGTGAAATTCATTTAATAAGAAACATTCAGTGCCTGAAAAAGAGAACCAGCCCCGTCCAACTCTGGGTCCTGTGGTCCTTCCCAATCAGTAGGTGATACTGCCCTCTGGTGACTTTATGGTGTGCTACTTTTATTTTGAGTTACAATTTTTTTCCCCCCATTTCCCCTGAGACTGCAAACACCACTCTCACCCGCACTCCAGGCTCAGCGTATTTGATCCTGAAAAGCCGTCTAGCATTCAGAGCAGGAGTTTCAGAGATTTTTAAGGCCACTGCTATGATGATCCGGTATGATCTCCTGCATAACACAGACCATAGAATTTTGCCCCATGATTCCTGCATTGAATCCAATAATTTGAGGTTGAACTAGAGTAGATCCTTTAGAAAGGCATCCAGTCTTGCTTTAGCTTATTAAAAACATGCTCAAGAGGTGATTGATTATAGTGTCTAAGTACCTTCACAGTGAGAAAATACTGCAGAGTATACCCAGCTACTAAAGGGCTATTTAATTTAACAGAGCAAGGCAGACCAAGAGCCATTGGCTTGAAGTTAAAGTCAGACAAATTCACATTAGAAGCAAGGCACAGAGTTTTTAACAGCAACAGTGATTAGCCATTGAAACAAACTCCCAGGGAAAGCGGTGGGTTCTCCATATCTCCAAATCCAGACGGGATGACTTCTGGAAGAAATAACTCAGACTTGGGACCACTATGATCATCACGTCTGACATCCTGCACATCACAGGACAGAGACCTTCACCCACCCACTCCTGTAATAGACCCCTAACCTCTGGCTGAGTTACTGAAGTCCTCCAATCAAGATTTAAAGACTTCAGGTTACAGAGAATCAACCGTTTACACTAGTTCAAACCTGCAAGTGACCCGTGCCCCATGCTTCAGAGAAAGATGACCCCCCCCCCCAGGGTCTCTGCCAATCTGAGCTGGGGGAAAATTCCTTCCCAACCCCAAATATGGCGATCAGTTAGATGCTGAGCATATGGGCAAGAGCCACCAGCCAGATACCTGGGAAAGAATTCTCTGTAGTAACACAGAGCCCTCCCCATGTAGTGTCCCATCACCGAGGACTGTTGGAGATATTTGCCGCTAGCAGTCACAGATCAGTTACATGCCTTTGTAGGCAACCTCATCATCCCACCCCCTCCATACATTTATCCAGCTCAGTCTTGAAGCCAGTTAGGTTTTTTGCCCCCACTGCTCCCCTTGGAAGGCTGTTCCAGAACTTCACTCCTCTGATGGTTAGAAACCTCTATCTAATTTCAACCTGGTATCATGTTTGTGGCTTTAAATCACACTCAGGTAGCAAATAAATAGGGTCCTTTAAAGGGGATGAGATTTGATGGTTACAGACTTTAAATAGAAATCCTCTATGTGATTCATAAGCAGGCTGCAAAGTTACCCCCGCTCCTTACCAGAGCCCCAGCTGAGAACTCCACAGCACAAAGGCAGGGTACAGAGATGGCATTAAACTCCACCGTTTACTCCATCAATCTCAAGCTGTGTGCCTGCGTAAGTGGCAGGAAGAATCAGGCCTGGAGTTTCTATTGGACCTTTCATCTCCTCAAAGCTCTGATGCCAATTTCTACCACCATGCACCATGGCAATCGGCATGGGTCACTCAAACCCGAATCAGTGGAGCGAGCACAGTAAGACCAGGCCGCACTTTAAAAGGACCAAGAGCGACTGATTTTCTATTTAGAATCAGCCGGAGGCATGGTCATGGCATATCAGATGCTGACCCCCAAAAGAGGCCTATTAATATTGAACAATTGGATGGCTTGTAACCAGCAAAAGGCTTTAGTTTGATTGTGCAACGTCTCAGCCGACAGTGTCAGAGAACAGGCTGTGGGGTGGGAATGAAACAGCTGTCAGTAGAGACCCCGCTCTCTTGGAGCTCTTGAGACACACATTCACAGCAAGGGCAGTGCTCTGGGAGGCAGAGTTAAATCTCATGACAGGTCTGCATGGTGTCACACCCATTTGAGAGACGGGTAAGCTCAGGCACACAGGGTCACAGCTACAAAAGCGCCCACGTGCCTGGCCCAAATTCCCAGCGAGTTTGTGGCGGAGCTGGGAACAGAACCCAGGAGACTTGACGCTCTCACCGCTCTATCCCCTATGTAACACTGCTCCTGTTGCATGGGGGGAAAGAACTGGCCCGCTCCACTTCTCCTCCGCTTACTGGGGAGAGGCCCTGAATCATCAGGTCCCAGTTCTAGAGCAGGTGGTGCATTTATGCAGGGTCAGGCCCTGGAAAAGGGGAGAGGGGAAAGGGTCCCACAATGAAGTGATGGGCAGACAGATGATGCGTAAAGAGACAGGGAATGAGACAGGCTTCCAAATGGAGAAAATAAAATGACAAACCCCTCTGGAAGGACCCTCAAAATCGTCTCAATTCCCACGGACCTTCTGAAACAGCCCCCCTGCAGGATCCTTGGCGGTACAAATTCCTTTCCCTGCTGCCTTTGTCTGTCGGTGACAGGTTTTCCCATCCAGAGTTTCAGGAACCCAGACGTTTCAATATTAAAAATGCTTCCAAAGCCCCACTCTTCTGTATTGGATCCCTTCCGATTCTGACCTCGTTACAACAGAGCAATGACTCATCCTCTTCCGCATTCACATTTCTAACAAATAATAAACAAACATCTCTTCTGCTCAAAGCTGGAGTGAGCCCTACACTTGATGTTATTTTAGGAAGGAGAAGGATAATCTAGTGGCTAAAGCATGGGACTAAGGAGAGGCGGTTTTATTCTTAACTGCGTAACAGGAAAAAGCAAGCTCTTGCGCAAGTCATGCGGTCTGTCCGTCATAGGGTGACCAGACAGCAAGTGTGAAAAATTGGGACAGTTGGTGGGGGGGTAATAGGAGCCTATATAAGGAAAAGACCCAAAAATCGAAACTGTGCCTATAAAATCGGGACCTCTGGTCACCCTAGTCCCTCAGTTTCCCCATACATACAATGGGGACAGCAGCATTGTCCTGCCTCACCGGAGTGTTGTGAGGTTCAGTCCACTGCGTTTGTAAAACACCTGGAGAAACTCACCAGGAAGGTGCCAGGGTGAAGGGCAAAGTGAAACTGTGTTGCTTCCACTGGAAGAAAGCGACAATCTCTCGCGAGACCGTCCCATGCAGCAAGAGTCGAGCTGCACCTTGTAACAGAAAGCGAGAGAGCCGGCCATAAGCACTGCATTCACAGGCCGAGTGGGTCAAAAAAAACCAGACCTTTCCTTTCGTGGGGAATGTTGACGTTTCAAAATTACTTTCCGGATCGGAACGAAAACCTGAAATGTCAGCATGTCTGGTCAAAGCTAAACAAGCCAACGTGGTGAAACCAGAAGTGTCCTTTTGACATGTCACTTTGAAGCAATATTTTTCATTTTGTTTCTCGCAATTGAAAAAAAAAAAATGTTGGAAAAAAAAATCAGCGTTTTTCTGCAAAAAAAAGTCAATTCTGACAGAACGCGCACTTTGCAGTGGGAAAAAACTTTTTCCATGAAAAATGTCAACTAACTGCAGCCAGTGATGGAAGTCAACTCTCATTTGCCACATGGCTTCCCACCTCCTGCGGGTGCGCTCACGCATCCATAAAGCAACTCTGTCCCTGGAGGAAACACTCCTTCTTGACCCTCTGCAAGTGATTATACACCTCTTTCCCTGAAACCATAACCAATGATTACCTTATTATCTTAGCCTGAACAGCTGCAAATGCTATTATTGGTTGACATTATCAAGCCCTTATTTATTTAAATGCTGTCCCGGTGACTGCGATACTGACATCCTACTGAGGTAACCACACACAGCATAAAGAAATGCCTCCCCTCTTGCTTCACATTTGCTGCTTTTTAAAGTCCCTTGAACGATTTCTTACCTTGTAACTATTTACAAGGTAGGTTAAAAGAAAGACTGAAAATTATGGGTAACACACACTTACTGTGTGGCTCTCTGTCCCCCTCTAGGGGTGGACTGTAGAAACTGGAACCTGCTACAGCCTTGAGCTAACAGAGCTTAAGGTCTTGTAGCTCAGAGGCTGAGTTTTAAGTCCTGCGTTTGATTCCCGCTGCCAATCACCCATGCGGGTGTCATGCTACATAGGTAGTGAAAACTTTTGCAATAGCTGGAAAATCTTGAAATCGGGAAGTGGTAGACAGATTGAAATCATCCTTCTTTCAGCGTATGAAGGGAAGCCGATAAATGTAACAGGAAGGCTACAAGAAACCCAGCAGAAGGAGGCAACTGTTTCGATGCTCCACTTTGTTTTTTGAAGAGGCGTGGTCTGTTTGGTGTATCATAGCACGAACAGGCAGGATTCAATAAGGACTGATTGCCCCCACTGTGCAGGGTGCTGTACACCCACATAGGAACTTGAAACCTAATCAAAGCCTAGATGAGGTCACCAACTATCAAAGGCCAAGAGCATCCTCTCCTGCAGAAAAAAAACAGGAGGATGAAGCTCTTCTTCCAGAAAAACCCCACCACATCATCCCCGTTTGGGAACAAGGTTCACACCCAACCCCTGAAGAGAGCATCAGGGCACACCTCAAACCAAACAGATGCCCAGGGATCTGTGGGAAGCCAGGACCATCTATGTGAGGACTCTATGCCTCCATCCTGGCTCCACAATTTTGTCATCAGTTCCTTTACAGCTGCTCCCATAGGGACTCCCATGGCCCCAGATACCTACCAGGGCCCCTACCAAGCCAGCATGTCTTCTTTTCTAATTCCTGTTCAGCTGATGGAGGAATGTCACATCCCCAATCCCATTCCCACTCCCTCTTCCACTTGGCCTGACCAGTGGAGAAGCCTCCAGAGGGCCCAGGGTTAGGGAGAGGGTCAGACAGTTCTCAGGAGATACCTGAACCTCCTTCCACCAGCAGTCGGGAGCACCACATGTCACAGTATGAGGCAAGGGAGCAAGCGCCGGCCCAACAGGAGAGAAGCACCAGTGTGTGTGTGTGTGTGTGGGGGGGGGGAGGATAACAGTCATGAACTATGTACATAAGTGAACAATGCGCACAACTCGATAGTTCAGCCCCATTCACACCTCGGCCTAATTCTAAAAATGGGTCACACACAGGTTACGAGCCTTGTTCCGATCACTCAGGGCCGCCCAGAGGATTCAGGGGGCCTGGGGCAAAGCAATTTCGGGGGCCCCTTCCATACAAAAAAAGTTGCAATACTATATTCTCGTGGGGGCCCCTGCGGGGCCTGGGGCAAATTGCCCCATTTGCCCCCTCACCCCACCCCCGGCGGCCCTGCGATCACTGCTCCCTCTCTGGCTGGGGGCAAGTCTCTTACCCTTCCTAGCGCTATTTCCCACTCTGACAAACAATGTTTACCTACCTCATCGGGTGTTGGAAGGAGTAAACAATGTTTGCAAGGTGCTCTGGACACTACCAACACGTAGTATGTGCTAAAGACAGTAAGTACTGCTCGGGCTGTATGTGTGTGTTGAAATCCATTTGAGAAACATTGCAGTTTTATTCCCCCGAAGCTACAATTGCAGAAAAACACTGGCTGCCTTTCGTTTACTTCTCTAGCTGCGCACTGGCATCACATTGTCAATGATCTGTGCACAGCTTTTGCATCCTCACTGTGCAGATCATTATGGCCCTTGTTCAAGGATTCAGTGGCTGCTTCCCACCGTCATTGCAAATAACGGGACTTCAGGCAATGCTTGCAAGATCCTTGCAGGAAAGGCGCTAGTTTCACCAGAGATCACCAAGGTTTATTAAGGCAGACTCACTTTAATTGCTGCTCGGTTGTATCATGTGTGATACATTCACTCCAGTGCATACGAGTTATCCCACGGTAATCCTGAACAGAATTACACAGCTCTCTATTCCCAACCATTTTTAACATTGTATACAGTGTTTTTCCCAAATGATAAAGAGCTCTATTTTACCCCTTTCAAATGCGGACGTGTTTAAGAGCTGGCTGTCTAGAGGATATCTGACAAACTAGTATGATCTCTAAAACAATTTAATTATCTGCTGGACTTTAGAAAGCCCAATATGCAAAAAGAAAACCCTGTTATCACATCCTGTCATCGGTGAAATGATCCCCAGTACAGTGACCTAACAGCTGGGCACCTGAATGAAGTTCATGTCTCAATTAAAAAACCTGACATTCCCAGAGCCAAATCTAACTCAGCTGAGTGTTTTTTGGCCTTAATTGCACTAGCATAGAAAGCAAAGCATGCACCTATGGACAGAATCCCACACGTTAATCAACAAAGAGGAGCCTGTCTTAGATCATCAACTGCATTATCTTTTCACTGCTGGATGAAAGAGGGGAATTTATAATCTTCATACAAGATAAAATGCACTGACCCGTGCAGTTATAGTGGAGGGCAACTTCCAAATAGCTTTTACTGAACACAAACATCCTTTGTTCTCTCTCTCCAGTGGCTGACATATTCCCGTAAGTAGCCCCCCTTCTCTCATTTGATTTATCATTTCCAAAGGAATACTGCACTCAGGCATAAGGTATTGAAAGAGTTGTTTTGATGAGGTTGGGTTAAGGTGCGTCGTTCCCATTCGGTCCTAGTTAGGCTGCCATATTTCCTTGCACCGATACAAAAGTCAGGGGTGAATATCACTCCCCGAATCTTTCTTTTGTCCAGACCAACTCTGTAGCAAACAGGCCCCATATAAAAACTGGAGTTTGCCCCCAATTTAAAAAAACTCCTGTGTCAAGGACCCTTTCCAATGAGCAATTTCAGTTGCGTCTGGCCCAGATGCTGTGTAAATCAGACACTAGGCTTTGTCAGAGTCCCGTCTAGGTCTCAGTTCTCTTCCAAGTCCGCTCTGCTCGAGCTCTGCTATAACTGCCATGTACTTAAACTCATTAGGTCTGTGGTTGAAGGTCTCCACTAATCCATAGGTCTCTGGTCGATCCGTCGCATAGAAAAGCTGCACCTGATTGGCTATGCACTGAGCTTCAGAGACATTCTGTAAGGTTAAAAAAAAAGAAAAAAAGAACGTATCAAAATAGCAAAAGCAGCAATTCTGACATTAAAGTAAGTTCCCCTTTCAAAAAAGCTCTGTGGTTACTGAAAAGCTGCAAACAGATCCCTCTTCAGTCCGCTTCTGTTACCTTAGCGAGCTTCCCGCTCAGCTCCTAACTCTATTCAAAGTTCGAGTTTTTCAAAGCTCTCCACAAGCCTGATCCATCTTCCCACTGACCTACTTACCTCTGTGCTGTTCCTACTAACTTGATCTCCTTATAGCTCTGCATTTCAGGAACCGCAGCTCCACCACCCCTCTCATACTCCGCTCCCTCCAAGACTCTGAATATGTTCTCCTTAACTTTCCGCTCCACTCCTTGTCAGACTTCCTCCATAAAAGTTTTTCAGTAATACTCTGTATTAAACACAGCTAGGCAAAGAACTCAAAGTTCTGGGCAACACAGTTTTTATAGCCATATAAAAGTCTGTCAGTTAGGGGTGAGATTTTATTTTATGGATATAGTTATACCAGTACAACCCCTAATGCAGACAGAGTTATACTGGTATAAAGGTGCTTTATACTGGTATGGCTTATTCCTAAGGTGGCCATTCAGTCAACCAGACATTCAGGTACTTCAGGGAATGGTACAGACCTGCCTACCCACCATGATCTTGCATGCCCGGTGTGTGGAAGGTCACCCCACACAGTGCATTCAAGGTCACATGAGAGAGGGTGGAGTGGCACGCTCTTAAAGATGGTGTCCCCATCCAATACTAGAATAGGACAACCCACCCCAAATGAGGACTGTCTGGTTCAAAGCCAGACAAGTGGCCTCCCTACTTATTCCCCTTCCCATATGGGAGTAAGCGATACTGGTGTAAGGAACCTTTACATTGGCATAACTGCACCCACACTAAAGTACCCCCTTAACTAGACAGATACAAGCTAGAGTGGTTCAATTCCATGTGCAGACATGCCCAAAGAGAACAACCAATTTCACCGGTTTGGAAACTATAAGAGAAAGAGACCGGAATTTTCTCAATTTTATTAATCATAGAAAATTATTCAAAATGTTCTGCTTGGGAGCAGTTATTCACGAATATCCAATAGCCAAGCTGTGCTGGTTGATTTTGATTGGACTTCGGGGTCACATGCCTCAGTTTCCTGACTGGATGAGTAACTAACAATCAAGCTTAACCCATAATTAAGGCCACACTGGGTCAGGCCAAAGGTCCAGCTAGCCCAGTATCCTGTCTTCCAACAGTGGCCAATGCCAGGTGCCCCAGAGGGAATGAACAGAACAGGGAATCATCCACTGATCCATTCCCTGTCGCCCATTCCCAGCTTCTGGCAAACAGAGCCTAGGGACACCATCCCTGCCCATCCTGGCTAATAGCCACTGATGGACCTATCCTCCATGAATTTATCTAGTTCTTTTTTGAACCCTTTTTTGGTCTTGGCCTTCACAACTTCCTCTGGCAAGGAGTTCCACAGGTTGACTGTGCATTGTGTGAAAAAATACTTCCTTTTGTTTGTTTTAAATCTGCTGCCTATTAATTTCATTTGGTGACCCCTAGTTCTTGTGTTATGAGAAGGAGTAAATAACACTTTCTTATTTACTTTCTCCACACCAGTCATGTTTTTATAAACCTCTATCATATCCCCCCTTAGTTGTCTCTTTTCCAAGCTGAAAAGTCCCAGTCTTAATCTCTCCTCATATGGCAGCCATTCCAAACCCCTATTTATTTATGTTGCCCACAGCATGGTTTCTGAATTAAAAATCCATTTTCCTTGAATATTCTCCAATTTCCACTCTTTTTTCTATGAATATTTGTGACCTGGGATCTTCTTGGTGCCAACAGACAGAGGACACAGGGGGCACACAGAGTTTTACAGTGATCCCCTGTTTCAGATGTCTGCATAATAATTCACTAAAGGGTGGCATGTGAGGTCTTTACCGAAATCCGATAACCCATTGGACATCATAATCACTGTGAAATGTGTGTACGGATAATATTTAAGGAGATCTATGTCTATAATGAAAATTATGTTCTTAAGGCAGGTAACCAGGATGTGACGCGTCCCCGACAGGTTCCTTTCATAGCAAGAGATAACCAGACAGAGAGATAAACATCTGTTATGTGTGTAGTGGGTATTGTATGTCTTACAATGGGTGCCTGTTTCTATAGTGAGCAAAATGCTAATGAAGAGATTGTGAAGTGTTCAAGAGAGGACATTTACAAGAAAAAATAAACAGCAGCAGGGCATCCTGTTCCCGAGTAAAGACAGTGGAATGAGGATGTAAAATTAGTTTATAGAAACATTACAGAAAGCAGAGAGAGATGAAACAAATTTGTTTAAAAATTCATACAAACATTCACTGAAAGGTTTTTACTTTGAGAATTTGCCTCGCTCTAGTATTAAGATATAATATACTTCTATATACTATAATTCACAGACAAAACTTTGGTAATGGAGTTAAAATTGGAAATGTGTCAACAACAACATTGGGGTGACTGAAAATCAACAAATATCGGAGGAAAAGAAAATGTGCATTGTGGTAAAATGTCACAATGTGTTTTGCCAGCAGAGTTCAGGTATCTACAGTCATAGATTTTAAGACCAGAAGGCACCATTAGATTATTTAGTCTGACATCCTGCAGAGCACAGACCATAGAATTTCATTCAGTTACCCCAGCGCTGAATCCAATAACTATGTTTGACTGAAGTACATCTATCAGAAAGGCATCCAATATTGATTGGAACACTTCATGAGATAGAGAATCCATCACTTCCTTCCGCAGATTGTTCCAAACAACATGAAACAACCTTAAACTCTGGCCCTTTAACAGCCCACCCTCTAATAAAACATTCTGCACGCATGCTATTCATGTGATTGGCAACATGAGTCCCGTAAGCTCATTACATGTACTATGAGAGCTATCCAAGTGGCAGTACATCCGCACTCAGGGGAGATACGGGAAGGCACAAGGAAAATCCAATGCAGGCTTAAAAATTTGTTAATTTAAAAAAAAGTCCGTTTTAACATTGCTGGGAAGTGCCAACTTTTTATTATTATTCTTTAAATCCCCTTCCCTAAAAAAAAGAGAAACGGAGGCTCCAAAATTCTGCACTTTTCTAAATTATCCTTCTGAATTATGCTAACGTCAAGAACGGAGTGGGGGGGGGGGGAATTAGAGGTGGCATAAACTACAATCACTAGACACCCAGTCTGCAGGCTTTGGGAATCTTTCTGCCTTTCTCTAGGTTGGTTATTCAATGGATAGCTGTAGATTTCTTTAACCTAATCGCTTTAGGGGAAGGATAGAAGAAGAACAGTGCTTCTCATTCAGAAAATCACCTGATCTTTCTGCTCAGTGTGGCTTTACAAGACTTAGCTTTTAATTGCTTTTAAAGAAATACCAGGAGTATCAGATCTTAGTAGAACACTATGGAAACAATGTGGGATTCTCTTACCAGGAAATTGGAGTCCATTTCGGCTGTCATTAGCACTATTCCCTTTTCCTTCTGGAGTTCAGGATAATGGTACAAGATCAACTGGCTAGTGGCAGTTTCACCTCGGGTCTGCAGGAGATGAGAGAGAGACTTCTTAAACAGTGCCCTAGAAAAACTCTAGATTTACTGCATATTTAATAGTCTGCGAATAAAGAATCTGAATATTAACTGCGTGCATAGACTCACTCATTCAGAGTCTCCCCACTGTCCTCCTAGCAAGGTCAAGGAGAGGCTGTTTTAATTAAGAGTCAATTATTTGCGGTTCTGTGTGTCTGTAGCCAACAGTAAGTCACAGATTCAGAGTTTTTAAGGCCAGAAGAGACTATTAGATCATCTAATCTGACCTCCTGTATAGCAGAGACCATGAAATCTCACCAGTTACCCCTGTATTGAGCCTAATAACTTGGGTTCAGCTACAGCATAACTTCCAGAAAGGTCTCCTGTCCTGATCTGCAGACAGCAAGAGATGAAGAATCCACCACTTTCCTTGGTAGTTTGTTTCTACGGTTCATCACTCTCACTGATAAAAATGTGTGCCTTGTATATCATTTGAATTTGCTGGCTTCAGCTTCTAGCCATTGGTTTGTGTTCTGCCTTCCTCAACTAAATTAAAGAGCCTGGTAGTACCTGGTATTTTCTCCCTGTGAAAGCCTGTATATCCTGTATTCAAGTCATCTCTCAATTTTCCTTCTGTTTAGCTAAACAGATTGAGCTCTTTAAATCACTCACGGTGAGGCATTTTCTCCAGCCCGTGAATCATTTTTCTCTCTCTCTTCTGCCTCCTCTCCAATTTTTCAACATCCTTTTTAAAACGTGGACCCCATTCCCTTACTCAGGCTTGGTTTCAATCCTTTCCCTGCACGCCTCCTCCCTACTCTCGTTTACACATCCAAGGATCTCATCAGCCCCTTTTGCCACAGCATTGCACTGGGAACTCATGGTGAATTGCTTGTCCACTATGACCCCTACATCCTTTTCAGGTCACTGCTTTCCAAACACAGTCCCCATTCTGTAGATATGGCCTGTATTCACTGTTCCTAGATATAGATCTTTGCAACTGGCTGTATTAAAGATACTTGTTTGAATGGGTCCAGCTTACCAAATGGCTCTATATGACTACCCTCTCCTCATTATTTATCGCTCTCCCAATCTGTGTGTCATCTGCAAATTTTATCAACAGTGATTTTAGATTTACTTCTAGACCACTGATGAAAACGTCAGGCCTACAACTGCTTCCTTTGGAGCCCCCTAAAAACATCTTCATTTGATGCCGATTCCCCACTGAAAACCACTTTTTGAGATTTGCAGTCAGCCAGATCCTAACCCAGGTAACGTGTGCCTTACTGATACCGTATGGTGCTCATTTTTAAATCAGACTGTCATGGGGTAGCAAGTCAAATGCCTTACAAAAGTCTAAGTCTGTTACATCTACTAAGTTATCATTATCAACCACACTTGGCATCTCCTCAAAGAATGAAATCGGGCGTGTGTGACAAGACCTATTTTCCATACAACCATGTTGACTGGCAGTAATCATCTTTCCATCCTTTAATTCTTTATCGATTGGATCCCGTAACAGCTTTTCCATTACTTTGCCTGAGGTTGACACCTGATCATCCCTCTGGCCCTTTTGGAATGTGGCACAACATTAGCCCTCTCCCAGTCTTCTGAATTTCCCGGGTGTTCCAAGCTTTATTAAAAATTAACATCAGAGGACTAGAGATCTCATTGGCCAGCTCTTTCATTACTCTTGGGTGCAAGTTATCTGGGCCTGCTGATTGAAAAATATGTATCCCTAGCAGATGTAACATCCTCAGTCACGAATGGACTAGAAAGTACTTCATCATCCTCATGTGATAGGAGGACATTATCCTGCTTCTTTACAAATACAGACCAGAAATGTTTAATGAGCACTTCTGTCTTTTCTGCACCATTAACAGTTTTACCATCTACATCTAGTAATGGGCCTATCCCATTGCTGTGATTTCTTTTGTTCCTAACATGCTTAAAACCTCCTTCTCATTGTCCTTAGCCCTGCCAGCCATTTTTCTCTGATGTTTTTAGCTTCCCTGATCAATTTTCTATCCTTCAGACTTTCTAATATATATTGACTGCTATCTCCCCCCCGCCCCTTTTCTATTTGTTATATATTGCCTTTTTATTTCTGATTGCTTCCTTCACTTCACCACTGACCCAGGATTGGCTTTAAGGCAAAAATGTCCATTTTATTGATTGTGGAATCATGGCTTTTTGGCTACCTAATAAACTCTTCTTAAATAACTCTCAATTTTCATTCATATTTTTCTGTCTAAATTTTCCCCTCAATCAATTTCTCTGATAATTTGCCTCATCTTTGGAGAATTAGCCCTTTTAAAGCACCAAGTTATATATATTACTGGCTGGGATTTTCCTTTGTTTGCCCACATTGAATGTAATCAAGTCATGATCACTGGTCCCTAGGCAACGACCAGCTTCCAGTCCAGTGATTCATTCATCTTTATGTGTCACAATGAAGTCCAAAATAGACTTACCTCACGTTGGGGACAATACCTTTTGTGTTAGAAAGGGGTTATTCTAGATAATGATTTAACTACACGATATATAGGTGTCAAACTAATTGTAGAGAAGAGAAATTAGAAAGCCTGTCCAAAAGGAACAAGAATAACTATACTGGTATACAACAAAATTAAATCATAGAGGGGTTAGAAGCCAAGGTCTTTGTAGACATTTTATTTATGACTCAAACATTTTCATAAGACAGTAAATACAGAACCAAGGACATATTAGAGAACTGCTTAATACCCTCTGTATTAAATTATATGATACCACTGAAGGGCCCACATATCTATTTCATCAAATTTATAAACTTCACCATGGAGTCATCAGAATTGGCAACATTTTTATTACTTGAGGGTCAAAGGCATAGTGCCAAAATTGGAAAAACAATGACAGTGACAATTTCCATGTCTATGGTACTACTTTATGTCGTACGTGATGAATTTACGGAATCCAATGCTGCAAATGGTCAAAACATAATCATTCAATTTTACATTTGTATAGCACATTTCATGCCCAAGGATCCCACAACTATTTAGAAACCACATACAGGAAACATTTCATCCGCTAAAGAAATGAAGCTTCCTCTGGGGTCAACCACATCAACTGTTTTACAGCACACATCACTCTACTTCAGTGGAGAATCGGAAGGGAATACCTTATCCAATTAAAAATGGAGATGCCATTTATAGTGTCAGCATCTGAATGACCAATCAGGATTAGCTTCTCTATTCTTGCAAGATGTACCAAGGAATGGTTAGTGGCCATAAACTGTCAGCTCTTTGGTTTCAAGTCCGAAAATATGGCACTTCCAGCAGTGCACTACCATCCTGCAGCATGGAGATAATGATTCTAACCTCCTTTGTAAAGTGCTTCCAGATCTACTGATGAAAAGCGCTATCTCAGAGCTAGGGATTATTATAATTATTATTGCTGTACCGCCATAAGAGTGCCTGGTGCTTTACTCACAAACCCAATATTGTCCTCCGTGTTGAGGAGTTTACAATCTAAGCTAGACAAAGGTCAGTGAGTGATAATAAAATGCAACGGACACGAGAGCAGCTTACGTTAAGTACATTATTGGCCCCTTGGTTCTCCCCACACTTTTTAAACTAACTTATTTATTAAAATATTTCAAAGGTTAAAGGGAACAAAATAAGGCAAGATGGCAGGAGTGGTGTAGGGAAAAGCCAAACTGGAAAGCCAATGAAAAAGAAGCAACTCCAGAAAAGACTTGAAGGAAGAGTGAGGCGTCTTAGCACACTGGGTCTCAGGGGTGTTTTGCTAATAGATGAAGTTAAAGAAAGCTTGTGGGAGGCAACGAACAAGGGATTATCAAGTTCTGACTCAGAGGAATGAATGTCACAGATTGAATCTTGGAGTCTCCCGTCCATGTACTGAGCCTGTCTGAGCCTGCTTAGCCTGCCGAATCTGAAGACTGAAGCATGTGGAACTGTAACTTGCAAGTCAGAGAAAAATCCCATGCATGGATTTTTAAAAGGTTGGGATGGTTTTCTGGACTCATATGCACAGGCTAAGAGAAGAGCAGTCAAATACGTCATGCATAAACTGATTGCTGGTGGGTGTGTGAAAGGAAACCTTGCTTAATTGAGTAGACAGACTATGAACAGGTAGGATAAGGCTGCAGAACACCAGAGCAGATAGACAAGTTGTTTGATCTAGTACGGCAAATCAAATGGAATAAAAACAGTTAGGGCCCAACAAACTTCTGAGACATTTACAACCTCTTTCATTTACAACACCAAGAAGAAATACATTATCTCAGAACTAGAATGCCTCATTTAAAGTCATGCACCAGCTCTATAAATGCTGCATTACATGGAGCTGGAGGAAACCAGGCAATAGTTTGCATGGTATTTTATGGAATGATTCCGCTAGGCAGGGTTTTGTAGTTTTGTTTAAAGATACATCTACCTCTAGATGTCACTCAGAGTCTAATACAGCTGGAGTTTCAAACCTAACCCTGGAGGGTAACACACTAAAATACACCCACCTGAATGTTTATAAGCGCGGTGAAGTGCAGCTCTGTCCCTGACCACTGCCCCACAAAAAACTCATAGCCTTCTTTCCTTGGCAAAGCACACAGGAACTGCAAAGAAAAAGACAGTCAGCGTTATATGTGCTCCCAGCCCACGTCAGAGTAAATGGGCATCCCCACTGCACAAAATGGGACCTAACCGGCAACCCTGTTAGGAGTCACAGCAGGGAGTTGGTTATTGAGACAGAGCTTACGGCTTTTCTACGCTGGGGGTGGAGTGCAGGGGACGTGTAGCCACACGCTGCCGTGAAAAGTAGGCTGTGCCCATGTTGTGGTGTGTAGCTACACACCACACTGAAAGGGAGCTGCTAGAGCCATTCCCTACTGCCTACCTCCTGCTGGCGTCTCCCAGGAAAACACACAAAGGCTTGGGTTGAGCGTTACTGGCAGGGCAGCGTAGGGAAGTCTGCCCTGCTGTTTCCTATGTACTACCTGCTTTGTGGAGAGAGCAGGCATCCATCTTCCAGGCAGACAACACACCAGCCTTACATCTCCTAGTAGATAGTTTTAGAAGCTCAGATTTAAAAGAATCATGACCCTAAACTTTACTGTGTTCTCAGAATCGCTTGATTCACTGTCATGGGAGGGACTCATGGAGGATGTTTGGTAACAGCGTTGTGAGACACTTAAAACCGGACAGTGAACAGTACGATACAATGAGACGGTGGCCTCGCACGCCCGACATTCCTGCCCTTCTCCCCAGATGCTGCAATGAGGGATTAAAGTCACAAAAGGTCAGTTAGGGACGCAGAGAGGCCAACGGCTTTCACACTAGTTTAGTTTTTCTAACTCTGTCCCACCGCAGCTTGAAAGCAACTTATCTCTGGAGATTTCTGGTCTATTTGGCTTCATAGGCTCCGGTGTTGCATCTGTAACACTATCACACACAAAGAGAAAGGACTACCTGGGACCTGAAAGAGAAGTGAGACACCAGACCATGTGCTGATGCACGGGGTTCTCTCTGCAGCAAAACACAGACAAGTGTAAGTTATTTCCCAAACTCTTGATAGCCTTCACTGTAGAAGGCCAAATACATTTGACCTTGCTCTCAGTAAATTAAATAGAATTCACTTACTAGAGAATCAAGTTGGTGCAGTCTCTTCCTGTCAAAACCACAAGAATATTCCTCTTCCAGAATCTAGCTACGCATGAAGCATTTCACTGCTGCCTATGCAAACTGGGACTATGCTAGGCCATGCTTCATTGTACAAATTACTGTAAAGGCATGTACTTTACAATGGAAAACAATACTATTAACCCAGCATGTGGGGAAATGCAGTCAGATAATGTTCTTAATCTTTTTTGTTGTTCTGTTCCTTCCCCCCCCAGCTTAATCTCTCCTAAGCAACAGCACACTCCCTTGCACAGGTAGTCTTTGAACAGCAGTGCAAAAGGTACCAACACACTCAGGCTGTAAACAACTGTTCCATAGCTTGGGCATTCATTTCATTTCTGGAAACAACTACGCTGAGCACCCCCACATGTTTAGCCTCTGGGTTGTCATCACACAGGAAGCACCATCTTGTATGTAATGAAGATAATTGATATTTACCACAAAGGTCATAGAATCATAGAATATTAGAGTTGGAAGAGACCTCAGGAGGTCATCTAGTCCAATCCCTGCTCAAAGCAGGACCAACCCAACTAAATCATCCCAGCCAGGGCTTTGTCAAGCCTGACCTTAAAAACCTCTAAGGATGGAGATTCCACCACCTCCCTAGGTAACCCATTCCAGTGCTTCACCACCCTCCTAGTCAAATAGTTTTTTCTAATATCCAACCTGGACCTCCCCCACTGCAACTTGAGACCATTGCTTCTTGTTCTGTCATCTGCCACCACTGAGAACAGCCTTGCTCCATCCTCTTTGGAACACTCCAAGTAGTTGAAGGCTGTTATCAAATCCCCCCTCACTCTTCTCTTCTGCAAACTAAATAAGTCAGTTCCCTCAGCCTCTCCTCGTAAGTCATGTGCCCCAGCCCCCTAATCATTTTTGTTGCCCTCCGCTGGACTCTCTCCAATTTGTTCACATCCCTTCTGTAGTGGGGGGCACAAAACTCGATGCAATACTCCAGATGTGGCCTCACCAGTGCCTAATAGAGGGGAATATTCACTTCCCTCGATCTGGCAATGCTCCAACGAATGCAGCCCAATATGCCATTAACCTTCTTGGCAACAAGGTCACACTGATGACACATAATCCAGCTTCTCGTCCACCCTAATCCCCAGGTCATTTTCTGCAGAACTACTACTTAGCCAGTCAGTCCTCAGCCAGGTCCTCCAACTGGCAGCTTTTTTATAAGGCTGCTGACTCGAAGCAGTTGGCCCAGCTCAAAGCTTTCTCTCCAGTCAAACACTCAAGGCCCCCCTGGAACAAAACACTCAAGGCCCCCCCAAGAACAAAACACTTTTCAACCAACCAACCACACGGTCAAACAGTCACATGTTTCAAACAAAAGGTCCTAGCTACACACCTGAACACAAGCCCAGAATTACAAGACAGCGTTCCTTAATGGAACTAAAATTAACTTCAGTGCAACGTTAGTAACTTTTGCAATTTATAACAATACAATTCTGTCCTGAACATCTTTCACACAACCTATATCTCAAGATGATTCACTGACACAAGTAACACCAGAGTATAAATTGTATTAATACTAGTAAGCATTTACACAGCTTAATTTCCATCCAAGGATATCACATTGCTTTAATTAATATTAATTAACCCACAACAACCTTGCTACCTGAGTATCCTTATTGTACAGGTAGGGAAACAGAGCTTAAGAGTCTTGCATGAGCTTATATGTGTCAGGGATTCAGCTGTGGACAAAACCCAAGAATCCTGGTTTCCAGTCCCTTGCTCTAACTGCCTCCTCCATTACTAAAAATAGTGCTGTAGGACATGGGGGCAAATCATGTCAGCCAAAGGGCAAAACAACATTCTATTTGTCGCAACATGGCTCTTCAGCATGGAGTTTGGGGCATGGGTCATACCCTGTGCACCCCCATCAGCAGCAGTGTGAGAAGGGGTCGGGAGCAATCCAGTAGAGGGGGGACTAAATCTGCAAAGATGCAGATCCACAGGGCGAACTTGCCATGTGCAGGGAGAGTAGTAAGACATGCAGCGGGACAGAAGCTGTTACACCTGTGAACAGCTCCACAGGTGCTGTGGCTTGTGAGGCAGGATTCCATTCCCCATCCAGCAGCCGTGAACTGGGCTTTGTGAATGGAAGGGATTTGGTCCATCGTAGAGTGAATGTATTTAACACGTCAGGCCTGCCACAACGCTAGCTGCACTCAATGGAAAGACCCCCACTAACTTCAATCAAGCATTTAGCCATAAGGCTAATAAAGCGAGGAAATCTAGTAAGCAGCATAAACAAGAGGGATAGTTATGCAGTAGTGTCAATAAAGCTGGCATACAAGGCTAGCTTCTCCGCAGAGCGGCATGCAGATGATTTAACCACATGACACCTAGTATGATGAATTTGAGGCATGTAGCTAAATCTCTCTATAAAACTAAGCTTGGGAGACTGCCTGGTTGTAGAACTCCTTACCTGTTATGCCCATACTGAAATGTTTGACAGCCTGCTGCCTTTAACTGACTGTTAAAACAAATACTTGATCAAATGGCTTTTACCAATCAAGTTACGACAATTAATCTGAATAACAAAAGGTCAAAAGTTTATAAACTTCTACTCTAACTTCTGTCTAGAAGAGATCCATTAAAGCTGAATATGCATGCAGTATATATCACACTTACTGATGGACAATTCTGGGCCCGCTTCCACATTAAATCGAACGTCTCTGCCTTTGGAGATGAAACAAGATCATTTAATTAACTTTCACAACATAAAAATAATGGATACACAGTTATCACTCAGTCACTCCATTAACCTTTATCAGGTTCAACCTGCATATACAGTCGGTCTCAAATATGTAAATATTAACAATTAAGCAACAGTTAGGCTGCCTTAATTGGTAACGTTTACAGAAATGAGCAAATGGAAAGTATCATCAGCACCCCTTCTAGACAATGCAGTCCCTGGAAGCCAGTAACAAACTCTTGGAATTCAAAGCTTTTATATCTTGAAAAATGTCTACACTTCAGAATTATACCACTTCCCCCCCCCCCCCCCCCAATATAGTTCCACTGAAATGCATGGTGGTGCAAACAAGCAGGTTGCTGACCCACAGGAACATACATTATAGATTCTCTTCTGCTCTTTATTACAGTACAAGCCAGATTGTCATTCAAGTGAGTCGTACATCATATTTATTTTATTAAGTTATATTGATCCCCAGAAATATGTGAGTTCCACCATGCTGCATAACCATATAATTTGGTTCAAGTGTTCCCCAATATCCCCTCCCTGCTGTTTTCTTTGCCCCTTTGTTGTGTCATATGCTAATCTAGATTATAAAATCTTCAGGGCAGGAGAAATGTGCTGTTCAACTGTACTATGTATAGAGCTCTGCACGGACACAAAATTTGTATCCGCATCCGATCTGCGGATATCAAGCAGATATCCGCAGATTTGCAGGGCTTTAGATAGAAAATTTGGATCCACATCCACCTGTGATCCGCAAAAATGGTGCATGGATATAAAGCGGATATCCACGGATTTGCAGGGCTCTAACTATGAAGCTCTTAGCTTCCTTTTGAACACTGTACAGAGATAATTCAGCATCCAGCCAACTAAAACTGCAGGCTATTTAAATGCAGTTGCTTCCCTAAACAACAACATGCACCATGCATTGCTCCCCTACTTATACAAGATCTGGTTTATACTAAAGTTTTAGAACCATCCACAACCTCTTCTGAGATCGACTTAGCTTTAATTGGAGACACATCTTATTGCCAATAGCAGCAATCTCTTGAAGTATATATATTTTATATTACCCACAAACATTATGTTAAAAGGACATGAAGGTTGCAAAGTCAAGCACTCAAAAGTTAGGAAATGCCAGAATTCAAGCTGCTTGTGCAACCTTAATTTGACCCCCTTGCACATATGCATGATCCAGTCTTTCATTACAGGATCATAAACGATTTTTTCCACAGGACCTCTGCCTCATCCATTACACAGGATGGACGGTGCTCAATGAATGAGCAGCTACAATTAAGGTTAAGATTTTGTCTCGGTTATTTTTAGTAGAAGTCATGGACAGGTCATGGACAATAAACAAAAATTCATGGGAGCCCGGGACCTGTCCATGACTTTACTAAAGATAACCGGGGGGCAGGGCTAGGTAGGGGGGAAATGACAGCAGGAGTCCCATGGTGGGGTGAGGGGGGCTGACAGACCGAGCCCCCCGCCATGGGGGGGGGGCACAGCTCTGGCTCCAGTGGCAGCAGCCACAGGGGGGGCACACAGCCCCCACTTCAAAGTGGCCTGCAGCTGCACACAGTCCCCAGCTCTAACCCCAGCACAGCCCTGGCTGCCGCCGTGGGGGGGAGGGGGGGAGTGGTGATGGTCCTGGGAAGCTGTGAGGGGAGTGCAAGGCCCCTGCTGCAGCCCTGGCCATGGAGCAGGGGGCCGGGCAGCAGCCCCCACTGCAAGCCATGGGGCAGGGGTGCACGGCTCTGGCTGCAGCCCCCGCCTTAAGCTGCTGACAGCTGAAGTCGAAGAAGTCATGGAAGTGACTTTTGCCATGACCTCCATGACTAAACTGTAGCCTTAGCTATGATGAACTGAGAACTATCTACATGATATTTTATGAATATGATACATGTCTCTGTGTTCGTTTATGGTGGGTTCCTTGCTATGGAGTTACATCAAAAGGGACTGTTAAAGAAACCAAGCAGGAAAGGGAAAACACTGGCCCAGATAAGGAGTTTCCCTACCCCCCCCCCCCAAACACAACAGCCAGGTTTATAGCAGTGACAGGAAGAGAGATTAAATCGAACAATAAGCCATTTCCAGACCAAGGGCCTAGAAGTGACAAACAGGGGGAGGCTGAATGAATTGGGAGAGGCTGCTCATGGGGTGCCACTGAAAAGTTGGGATTGTCTAGGACTGTGGAGGTATAAATCTACCCTGCAGCAGCCTGCCACACACCAACTGTCCAAATGGATCCAGCTGCCGCACGTGAGAAGTTCCAGAGTGCGCTTTGATCTGCCCTGCTTTGAAACAAGGATTTGACCAAATTTGGGCAGATTTCCTTAGGAACACACAAAGCTCACCCTGGACACAAAAGCCACCTTACTACCAATTTTCATGTCCTCACTCCAAAGCATGCGGCACTAGAGAAAAGGTCGCCAAAATTTAACATGGGAAAAACCATGCATTTTCCCCTAGACTTGTTCTTGGAAATGGATAAACTGTTTAGGAAAATTTCAGCCAGAACTATTCTGGTCTAACAGACCACTGCTCCACACTGCTACGTGAGAGATCTGGGTTTGATCCCAGTGTTGCAGAAAGGATTGACACCGTAGGCATTAGTGATTCTGAAAGTCAACAATTGGGAAAGTATGAAGACTATGCACTTAAAATACACAAAGACCATTGAGGTCAATGGAAGCCTAAGAAGCTTGACTTTCAAATTACTGATCTTACATGCAGAATTATAGCTGGTCAGCCTAGGAAGGAGACTGGGTTTAGAAACTTTACTTTCATTAAGTGATTGTTGTTACAAGCAACAGACACCTAGTGGAACGGAAGCTTGTATTGCAAAGCTTTTTGTGCTGACCTCCATGGTGTACATTTTGTTAAGGTAACTACTTACAGGAATAACTGCATAAACTGTATCTTTTGCAGAAAAATACTGCTTCCAGATCTGTAAGAAAGGAGGGAAGCCAAATATGATTAACACCACAAACAAGCATCTAGCATTTAAAATTAAACACCTTTAAAAGTATTCATTTATCAACTAAACTTCGTTTGCAAGTACATCGGGGCAGGGGCCATTTTTCCATATATTTTTGAAAGCTATTATCTCATATATTATGTTCCGAGACTACTAGTATCAAATGCATATGCATATTTCAGCCAGACAACTGTCGTAAACAATGGGGTCAGATTTGGTGGCCCACAGTGTAGTAATGGTGAGAAATGCTTCAGACCATGTGACTTTTCACAAACACAGCACACAAGCAAAAGATTATTTCTAAGTAAGCCATGTACAAGATCCTTCCCATCAGAAGACAGTACTTGTATTTTTTATGATTCTCTGTATTTGCATAGTGCTTTGCTTCTGAGAATTTCAAAGCATTTGATAAAATTCTTTTCATTATGCATACAGGGAAAGTGATTTATTCAACCAGCCCAAAGCCACTAATAAAGTCAGTGACAGAAATACAATCCAGACTCTCAAAACTCTTTTCTAACTGCTAGATAACACTGCCTCCCTATAATCCTTGATACTTAATCAGAATCTTCAGAAGGGCCTTTAACATACAAAATCTTGAAGTGTGGTGTAGCCCCAGAGACCTATGTGTACACAATGTATCCTCTTATACACCATTGCCTCACAATCTGATGAGCAAACAGAAAAACTCTGCTTGAGTTTGGCTGTTTCAGAGATGTAGAATGGAAGCAGATTTTTAAAAAGACAAAAAGAGGAAAATAAATCTCAGTGCAATGCCCACAACTGTACCAGGGAAACAACCTTTAATCTCACTGTTTTTAATAAAAATTCACTTCCCTTCCCTCCCCTCCCCCTAAGCGTTGTTAGTGCTAGTGAAAGGCACCAGATTGACAGCCAGAGGGCTTCAGTTCTTCGGAAGAACTGCAGAATAGGTGCAGCACAGGCAACATTAGCTTCCTGCAAGATGCCCCATCAAGGTGCTTCGACTCTGACTGCAGCTGGTGAGCAGGCAATTCGGTCGCCACACTTATCCAATTGTTGGGACGCTGCCAGTTGCACGGAAGGTAACTGTTGACTAATCAGGTCGAGATATGAACTGCTCATCTACCCAAAGGTGAAAGGTTCCATGTCATGTTACCTAACCCCGAGACAACTTTTATTTTTGTTTCTATTTAATTTTTTTTTTTTAAATGTTTGGCTGAAAGAGATGCCTTTATTTTCACAATTCTTCTTAGTACGCATTCCAACCTCACACGTAGAATACTAAGTGAATTCCAGAATGATGCTTAACATTTAATTATAAAATTTCCATGTAAATGTATCACCTGTTTTATTTCCTCTGGTGTTTTCTCTTTCACCATTTCAACATTAAGTACTGAATCAAGTGTCTGCAACAGAAAGCACAAAGAATTCAAAAGGAAGACAATTCACTGGTACGTTACACAGGACAAATCCAGGCTGCAGAAAGTTCAGAAATGACATCTCATTTAAACCATACCCCGGCACACTTAATTGTCAAAAAAATGATAAATCATAAGATAGCCCTACAATGAAAAGAAAAGGAAATATATACCGAGCTGAGAAACAGAGTCCATAAGGATACATGGTAAATTTTGGTTCCAGGAATTAACTGCAACAAGACCCATGTGCTTGTAATATGTGTTGTGACCTTTTTCCTTTCAACCATTACCTGCATGTGCTCGGTCAGTAAATTTCACAATTTTAAACAAGGAGATTGCTGGCACTGAAATATGAATAGTCCCTCTGCAGCATCTCCTCTGATGGAACCAGGAGAGGCCTCAATAAGCTCTAAAGGGAGCTTAACTTGTTGTATCAATTTCTGTGTGCAATCAAACTGATTCCCAGAATAGCACAGACTTCCAATATTACACAGAGACAAGGATAGGAACTACTCTGGCATTTTAAGACTTCAAGACTACCCCAGTACTCAAAAACAATCCTAAAATGAGATACAATACAAGGAATTTCGGATTCTTGCATCCCACACAACAACGGGCGTAAGGATAATGCAGTGTTTAAAATTCATCTCCATGCTTGATTCACAGGCACGCCATAGCCAGACATGGAGGTCCATTTTATCTTACCTTGCCTTTTGTGAATCCTTCCTTTGATGCCTTTGTGCCCAAGGCTTCTGCCTAAAATTAAAAATAAGCCTTTAAAGTTTTACGTTTGTTTTCATGTTATTTACACTGCCTTATCCGGCAAGCATAATATGTCCACTGACAAAACCTTTCGAGCACGTGCCCTGTGAGTGGAAGTGAAGAAACCAAAGGACATACCTATGTAGTTAGTAACCTTGGTTGTTAAAGGGACATTGACAAGGCCTACAATTAGACCTACAGGTTTTCTTCAACATGAGAAGGTCATACCCACTGCATTGTTCCTCTGCTCTGTTCTTGAGGCACATGGGGGTATTACAAATAAACAAGAATAACAGAAATTAGAGAAGGAAATCTCTCTTAAGACACCATGCCCACCCTCGAAGATAATGAAGGATTGCCCATTGCTTCCAAACCTTGTCTCTTTTAAAGAGCCTCAAACAATGGAGATTTCAGCACTTCTCATGGCCCTTGTCTACACACTGTTCACAGCAGACTGCTTTCTGTTTTTGTCAACAACCGTCTCCACCTTACCTGGTACAGAAAATTGTTTAACTACTCGTGTGGACAGGCCAAAACTAGTTTCAACACCTTTAAAGCAAGCAGGTATATTCCAGATCTAGTAAAACAAGATTTCAAGTCATGCTTACTGTAACAGTGCTGAAAATGAATCTGGAGAAATTGTTGCGACCAACTATTGGCAGCAATGGGTCATTTACCAGTATAAAAAAGGACCTTGGAAATTGTTCAGATAAAACTGAAAATGCTTCCTATTACAGAGCCTCAAGTTTACTTTGCTCATCCCCTTACTCCTGGTTATACCCCTAATTCCTCTCCCTTCTTGGTGTTTACAACTTCAAATACTTATAGGAAGTTAAGTCTTCCTTTAGTCTCTGCCTAGCCAAGCTATATGTAGTTTTTTTATGAGCTGACCCAGCAAGGTATTTGAGCATACATGGCCTCATTGACTTTAACAGGACTACTGACATACATCCTACTTGGGGCCTTTATCTTTCCTCACAGATCAGGCCCTCCAGCCTCTTAATCAAGCAGCTGATGATTTCCACAGTTCTCCTGTACATGTCCACACAACTCAAACTTGTAAAAATGTAAAGTCCTAATGTGATGCACCCAATGTGTGAATGAGCACAATTTCAGCACCCTACATGTGGTGATTGGTGGTGGGTCATCTGGTGGAGCAGTCAGTATTTAAACAATGTTTCAGGCCTCATTTGGCTGGAAGAGAAAAGTTTTTTTCAGGATCGTAAGTGGTTTTCTTTTTAAAAGGTAATTTAAAGGTTAGTCCTGTAACCCTGGCAGTGCACTTGAAGGCAATACCATCAGTACACCAGTCTAGACTGGGTAAGTGGTGCACTGATACTTCACACAAAGAAAAACACTGTAGAAAAGTTAACTCTGCATTAGTCTTCATGCCCACCAGAAGATGGTGTCCCTGCAACATTATAGCAGTGTCTCTGGAAGGGAGTAAGAAATAAAGATGCTTAAAATGCAATTAACGTAGATAAAATACTGGATGAGGACAAATAAACATCAATAATAGGAGTAAATTAAATTAATGTAGCATATTGATTTTCTAATTAATAATCAACTGCTTAATCACTCCATTTTATTAATTGTTCAGCATCAAGTTGGGAAACATCAGAGGGGACCTATAAAAGCCCATTCCAAATCCAACACTATTCAATTGTTTGTTTCATTCATAAAAAGAGAATGAAGGTGAGAGAGTATGTCAACCGAGTTGGACCTCATGGATCTGGAACTTATCACAAACACTTTGAATAAGATTCAAACACAGCATTTACTAACAGCAATATCACCATTTGGAGCAAGCACCTGTCTTGCATATTTGCAGTGAGCCTTGTACTTTCAGGCACCATATAAATAGCAAACAGGAACATTTTTAATTCCAGACAGTAATTCCCATTCCAGGATTACAGTTGTAAAAGATGACATTCTGAAGCTAATTTTAACATGATACTGAATGAAGTTAACAATTGGTCTTGCCTTTTCGTCCATATATCTGATAAATTCCATTTGCTTGGAATGTCCCACTGGCTGCTTTTTCACTTCACTTCGTTTCTCCATGCGGGATTCAAACACACCTGGATTGGATCTGAAACAAAACTGAGACTATTACTACTTTGAGTGGCTACTACTGTTCTGGCATTTTAAAACTTGACTTTCCATAGGACAGATTTCTATTCTCAGCGTTTCTAGTTAGAGCCCTGCAAATCTGCAGATATCCGCTTTATATCAGCGGACCCTGTTTGTGGACTCTGGATTGGATGTGGATACAAATTTTGTATCCGTGCAGGGCGCTATTTTCTAGTAGAGGAGGCAAATCTATTTACTGTTAAACTGATCACATTGGTGCCAATGATACCCACAGATAAATACATGCAGCCCTCGTAGTCCAAATTGAGAGTTGTGTGGCTGTATTTTAAGGCTGAATTTGGCTTCAAACACAGCTTATTTTTTATAGAGACACAGCCCCGGGCATTCTACAGCACAGCAGTAGAACAAGTAATTTCAGACAGAAAATGTTCATCCAACCAGATCAAGGACACAGGGCTAGAACCCAGGTGCTATGCACAGCTATACTTATAATAGTCAGAACCAAGGTCATATCTGAGGCATAAACTATACGAGAGCTTTCCAGTAACTTACTTGAACATGTCAAAAAAGAACTAGATAAATTCATGGAGGATAGGTCCATCAATGGCTATTAGCCAGGATGGGCAGGGATGGTGTCCCTAGCCTCTGTTTGCCAGAAGCTGGGAATGAGCGACAGGAGATGGATCACTTGATGATTACCTGTTCTGTTCATTCCCTCTGGGGCACCTGGCATTGGCCACTGTCGGAAGACAGGATACTAAGCAAGATGGACCCTTGGTTTGAACCAGTATGGCCGTTCTTATGTCAAATGACAGCATCAAATGACAGAGGCATGATAGATTTTTTTTGGTGATTTTCGAGACCCACTCCCCACCCCCTTGTAAGACTTTACTGAAAAAATGTAAAATCAAGAATTCCCACCCACCCCTTTATGCATTACATAATAAAGTACCCCGCCTCCCAGCCAAATATCCCTCCCTATTGTTACAACTTCTCCCTAAAGCCCCCTTATGTCAATGTCAACCTCTATCTACTAGGTATTTACATGCCCTCCACCTCACTGTAATATCTAGAACTTTGAGAAAACCATATCCCAGGCTATGTTCTGGAGGGTCCCAGCTACCGATCCCCAGAGCGCTCCACATCTCCCCCTGCAGTGCCCCATTCCCATCAGAGCCCCACTGCCCCCCAAACTCTGAAGGCTCCATCTGCTTCCAGGAGACCCAAACTCTGGGCCTCTCCCTGAACCCCAAGTCCCACCAAGCACCAGCTCCCCCTGTGTGCCATTACCCCTGCTCCCAATGCCGCCAGAACCCCAATGCCGGAGGACTCCAGCCCCAACTCCCAGGGGTGTCTCCACCCCTAGCAACTCCCCATCCCCCAGGAGTGTCCTCTCCCCTCAACGGCCCCCTGGGGTGTCGCCAGCAGAATCCCACCCCCCAGGGGTGCCCCCCCCCGGGCGGAACCCTCCCCCTCAACGACCCCCATCCCCCGGGGGTGCGCTCCTCGGCGGAACCCTCCCCCTCAGCGACCCCCATCCCCCAGGGGTGCCCCCCCCTCGGCGGAACCCCATCCCCCAGGGGTGCCCCCCTCGGCGGAACCCTCCCCCTCAGCGACCCCCATCTCCAGGGGTGCCCCCCCTCGGCGGAACCCTCCCCCTCGGCGGAACCCCATCCCCCAGGGGTGCCCCCCCTCGGCGGAACCCCATCCCCCAGGGGTGCCCCCCCTCGGCGGAACCCCATCCCCCAGGGGTGCCCCCCCTCGGCGGAACCCCATCCCCCAGGGGTGCCCCCCCTCGGCGGAACCCCATCCCCCAGGGGTGCCCCCCCTCGGCGGAACCCCATCCCCCAGGGGTGCCCCCCCTCGGCGGAACCCCATCCCCCAGGGGTGCCCCCCCGGGCGGAACCCTCCCCCTCAACGACCCCCATCCCCCAGGGGTGCCCCCCTCGGCGGAACCCTCCCCCTCAGCGACCCCCATCTCCAGGGGGTGCCCCCCCCTCGGCAGAACCCTCCCCCTCAGCGACCCCCAACCCTCAGGGGTGCGCTCCTGGGCGGCTCCCTCCATCCCACTGACCCCCATCTCCCAGGGGTGCCTCCCCCCCCCGCGGCCCACGCACCTGCGCAGCGCCTGGATCTTGTCCCGGTACCTCCCGTAGAAGGGGTTCTCCTCCAGGCCGGGCTCGCCCCCCCCGGCCGGGCCCCGCGGCACCGCCAGCAGCCGGGCCTGCGGGGAGAGCAGGCCCAGGGGCCGCAGCACGGCCCGGCTGCGCAGCGCCCCCCGGTACAGGCCGGACACCTGCTGCAGAGCCCCCGCCATCGGCTCCCCTTGGCCCCCCCACATACAGCGGGTCCGCCTCCAACCCCCGCCGGCTCCGCCGCGCTGCCCGCACCAGGGTTCCGGGCAACCAAGGTTCCGGAAGGGGCGGGTGGCAGTGGGGGAGGGATTAGGCGGTAGAGGTGGGGAGCTCTGTATTCTACAGCACATGGGGAGCCCAGAGCTTAGGCACCCAAGAGTTGAGTGGCTCTAGGAGGTGGCTATGGGGCCTCATCTGGATGCTGGGGGGGGTGCAGGGCACAGGGGGCTGTGTAAGTCCCTCCTGCTTCATGACTATCCTATTACCCAGTGGTAGGGTTACCATATTTTGTGCCTCCAAATGGAGGACACTCCACGGGGCCCTGGCCCCGCCCACACCCCCGCCCCAACTCCGCCCCCTCCCCAAAGTCTCCGCCCCCTCCCCTGCTTCCCGCGAACATTTGATTCGGGAAGCCTGAAGCAGGTAAGGGGGAGTGTGGGGTGAGGAGGCGCGGCCCAGGCTGGCCCCCCAGCGGCTCCAGCCTGGGTCGGCTCGGGCCCTGGGGTGCTGGCCCCGGCCCCCAGCAGACCACCCCCGGCCCACCCAGCACTGCCGGCGGCCCGGCGCACCCCCCGGCTCCCGGCCCTGCGACCCCGGATTGGCTCCCCGGCCCCGTGACCCCGGCCCGGCACTGCGACCCGGCTCCTGGCCCGGCCTGGCCCCCGGCCCGGCACTGCGCCCCTGGACCCCGGCCCGGCTCCCGGCCCGGCACCATGCCCCCCGGCCCGGCCCCGCACCGCCGACCCCAGCCAAAGAGGCCCCGGCCGAGCCCTCCCTCCCGATTTTCCAGGACATGCCCGGCTTTTGGGGATTTCCCCCCGGACGGGGATTTGAGCCCCCAAAAGCCGGACATGTCCGGGAAAATCCGGACGTATGGTAACCCTACCCAGTGGTTCTCAACCAGGGGTACCTGTTCCTCTGGGGGTACGCAGAGGCCTTCCATCCTGGGGGTACATCAACCCAGCTAAATAGTTGCCTAGTTTTACAACAGGCTCCATAAGCAGGACTAGCGAAGTCAGTACAAACTAAAATTTCATACAGACCAGGACTTGTTTATACTACTCTGTATACTATACACTGAAATGAAAGTACAATATTTATACTCCCATGGATTTATTTTATAATTATATGGTAAAAAGAAAAAAGTTAGTAATTTTTCAGTAACAGTGTGCGGTGACACTTTTGTATTATGTTGTGTCTGATTTTGTGAGCAATCAGTTTTTAAGTGAGGTTAAATGGGGGTGAGTGGGGTGGGAGAGAGACAACACCATAAGATAAATCAGGAAAAAGGGTACAGTAGTCTGGAAAAGTTGAGAACCACTGCTATCGCTCACCAAGTACACACAGTGAATCTGTGATCAAGTGATTTTGGGGGAGGGACTGAAAAATCTCTTCCCCCACTGAAAACTACAGAGTTAGGCCAGGCTGTAAGATTCAGCTGTAAAGGCTCCTGGCTGTATGATCAGTAAAAAGCCAGAGGCTTCTACCAGGATAAGTCTGTGTATGGGGTGGGGGGCATGCTGAGTAAGTAGGCTTGGAAGGTTAGATTATTATCATTGGTAACTGTCCATGAACATCAGTTTCACCCAAACCCACCCACAAATCCACAAAAAATATTTCCATAACAATTGAAATGTACAGAAAAGTAAAGTAAGGAAAAATGCTGCTTTAGAACTTATTAGAGATTGATGTAAGGATATTTACTTTGTATATTTTGATATGCGCTGTTGGTAGTTTGTGTTTTAAAAGCTTTAACTTTTAGAATCTCAACAGCTACTGTCATTAAATAATTTTCTCCCCCTTCCTTTCCCTTAACTGTGAAAATTTAAATTGATAAAAATAAAAAACGCTTAAAAATAAACATATCTATCAGAATGATATACTGTAGATACAACAATCAAATCCTGCTAAGCCTATGACCATACCACCCCAAGTCTCTGCTGTGTATACAGTGATAGATCAGCCTCTGGCTTCGGTGTTAGTTGGAGGAGTTTCTGTCTTTGCATAGAGTAAGGCTTTGTCTACACTGTAATTTTGTTGATAAAACTTCTGTTGGTCAAATGTGAAAACACACACCCCGGATCAACATAAGTTACACCGAGAGAAGCACCAGCCCGTGTGGACAGCACGATGTTGGTGGGAGACGCTCTCCCACTGACATGGCTACCGGCGCTCGTTGGGGGTGCTTTAAATTATGCTGACAGGAGAGCTCTTGCCTGTTGGTATGGAGCGGCTACACGGGAGACCTTAGAGTGGCGCAGCGGCAGCGATACATCTGTGCTGCTGTAAAGTCTCTAGTGTAGACGTAGCTTTATTCACACTTCTAGTATCAGCTTCATGCCCTTTAAAGAGATATTTCCAACAGCCCCAACATGGGTTTATTTTATGCCACCAGATATTGAGGCCCACAGCCCCCGGAGTGCCCTGAACACCCCAGGCTGATGTTCTAGCTCCTGCTGATGCAGCTGCAGCAGCAACCATTGTTTCATTGGGAGACCTAGAATGCTCAGCTGCGGCAGTTCTGTTACATCAAAGGCATCGGCTGTAATCTCAGTGTGTTTGTGCCTTCAAACTCCCTCCTTTCCTCCCCGCTCCAACCAACCAACACAGCCCTGTGATTATTACCCACACCTCTTTGAAGAGCACGTTGTAGGTAAACAATGATTATCCCCAGCAGTGAGTACCATATTTACCATCTGAAAACTAGTCATCAATTTTCTATTACCTCCTTAAGATGTTCTTTTTTCTGAAACCTCAAATAATAATATTGTGTAAGTGAAATGGGCTAGCAAATAAGATCACGCACCCATCCTGCAGACTACTACTTACGGTTAAATGGAATCTTGCCGCTAAGCTGGTACAATTGCTATCTTGTGACAAG
This sequence comes from Chrysemys picta bellii, assembly GCF_011386835.1. Classification (NCBI taxonomy): domain Eukaryota; kingdom Metazoa; phylum Chordata; order Testudines; family Emydidae; genus Chrysemys; species Chrysemys picta. Next base: position 5,802,614 of record NC_088798.1, read on the forward strand.
TTTTAAGAAATGCCCGTTCCCCAGAAATTTGGAAGGTGACATTAGCAAGTGATTGTCTGAAGAGGCAATATTTCAATCTCGATTCTTTAACATCTATGAATTTTATTAGCTTTAATTATGGACTGCAGATAGATTTGCTATGTTCAAAAGGCTTTTTGGTAACACACACAGGTTTTAAGGCACGAAGGACCCAGTATGTTCATCGAACCGGAACTCCTCATAACACATGCCAGAAGTTCACCCTGTAATTCCTGCACCCAGCTCATAATTGGCCCTCTTTACTTGCCTGGTGATAACACCCATCAACCAGATCCCACTCTTTGTGTCTCCTTGCTGCTGGCTATGCACTGTTTATGCCCCCACAGACTGAAAGCAGCTCTTTCAATTAAACAAATAGTTTCCCCGGTGCCTTTACTAGAATAGCATGTGCTGACATTACATTTCTTCCTGAAGGATCCCCAAGTACTTCACATAGTAACAGCCTTGCTACTTTTGCGCAACAGGGTAGATTTTTGAGCCGGAGACCAGGCCCTTCCCTTACCCAAGATACCACATGGCCTTTAACATGTGGATCCCCAGTCACTGGAGGTTTTTAAGAACACCTGTCTGCAACGGTCTGGGTTTACTTGGTCCTGCCTCATGGGCAGGGCAGATGGACTGGTGACTTCTTGAGGTCCCTTCCAGGTCTACATTTCTATAAGTATACACAGAGTAGACAGGTCTTTATTTTTTAAAAAGATTTCCTCAAGACTTTGACACCAACTGCATGTTCAGTCTAAACTGGCACTTCTGGGATTTGAACCTGGCTTTCTAGATAGCCAGGGGAAAGTCTAAATACAGAGTTGGATTGGTTTAACTAAAGGTGTTACTTAAAACACATTTAGTAAAACCATTGCAAAAAAGGCTGCGTGGACACTTAGCTTAAGTCAATAAGGAACAGTTTAAGCCAAAGAAAGAATGTCCAGACAGGGGGTTACACCAGTTTCAACTGGTGCTCATTTGTGCAGGGCAATTGTGTACATGTTTTAAAGCTGCAGTTTAGGTTCACTCAAATGGACCCTAGTCAGATTATATTTTTAGAATAATTAACACTCCGATGTTACTTGAACCCTAGCCTCAAGCACCAAGATCCACACATACAAAACAGGTGCAGCTACTAAGAGAGAGAAAGGGAAAGAGGGGGAAATTCTCTCCTATATTTAATGGAAGTGGGTTAAAAAAAATAATCAAATGACTGACCACTTAGTGTCATTTATAATAGGATAGCTCCAAAAAGGCCCTAATCAAACTTAAGTCTCCTATCGTGCTCGATGCTGCACAAATGCATTAATAGAGCACCAAAGAGCTTACCCTCTGCTCTTGCTTTTCAGGTTGGCTGCCTCTCTACTTTGCGAGCCTAGGGCTATGTTACATCTTGATATTCAGTAGCATGTTTTTCTTTCACTGGAAGAAAGTCGTCCAGCGGGAGCAACGTGCAAAAGCCTGGGTTGAGCTGATGAGGAGCGAAACATTCTTCCCCAATGCAGTAGTTCACTGGGCTAACAAGAGAGCTCATTATGGGATTAAAGCAGAGGTATGCACTCCCGAGTCCAGGGCCAGCCCAAAACAAAATGGCAAAAGCTTTGACAGACAGAACAACACAGGCAGGGATGGAGCTTTCTTCCCTTCCCTCACAGGTGTGGGTTCATACAAACTGGTGTTTCAGGAACTGCCATGGGCTCGTTCACCCTCCAGCCTGCCACCGCTGCTCCATCATTCAACCTCTTATCCTTTTTCAGCCACTCCATCAAGGACTGTTCCATTCAGCTCTCTTCCTAATGTAACGAAGTCAGGAAATGGGAGATGCCACCTCAGTAACAGCAACTCTGCTTGTGAGATATAACTCATGTCAGACCCACAGTGGACTGCATCATTTGGGATGGAAACCAAAATAAAACAGAAAACTTTTTAAAGTCAAATAAAAAGCTACTGTCACCAGAATACTTTCAAAGGCCCCTTAAATGGGTTTTCTTTGTTACTCACAAGACATGTAGGGGCTGCAGTAGAGATATTTCCGCCTTTGAGGGAATTAAACCTGAACAACCCCAATTTCAACTTCCTATATATACACATCTCCAGTTAGGATTAAACTGGCTATTTGATTCCTCATGAAATCTCCACAAAAGCCATTTGCCCAGCTTGGCAGTTTGCTTTGCATCTTCACATCATTCTGACTAGTATAGAATGCACCTTCTCTTATTTTCACGTCCAGGCCCCTGACCAAAGCACTGTATCAAAATAAGCAACTGAGAGCTTACCCCAGCAATTTACTGAGCTGCAGACCCCTCCCCCTTTTCTTGAGGTTTAATTAAAAAAAATCAGCCACATAGGAATGGCGTTTTTCATCCTTTTACTCCAAATCACATAACCCCAGCTATGGCTGGATTGGGTGAGTGGCAATCCATGCTAGACCCTTATTTTGTGTTGCTAGTTTAATTATGGAGAAAGTTTCTTCCTAATTAAGGTTATAACCATGGTTCCATTATAAACTAGGGGTGAAATCCTGGCTCCAATGAAGTCACAGAGTTTTGACATTGATTTTTAATACAGCCAGGATTTCAATCCTTGAAGGCTGAGGGAGTTTGAATATCAATTTAGGCTAGGACCTTAGTTTGCCCATCAAAATATGCATGGTTAATGTTAGATTGGAGCAGAATTTTCCCCACATACATTTTGGGTAATTTCCTGAATGTTTTAAAAGTTTGAGATGCCCCTTTAAAAAAGCAAAACCAAAAAAAACACCAAACTTTTTTTCAGCCAGCTCTAGTTTGAAAGCTGAAAGGACAACACTTAATTTTGTCTAGAGAAACTTGTCTGTAATTTTTTTAAAAAGTATTCGTAACTCCTTTTTATCCCAATCATGGAAGACACTGATGAAAGAATTGCCGCAAACATCACCACTTTCCAAGTATAAAGCATTTCTTTGTTCTTGCCTTCAATAGCACACACAGCAGATACAAACTAATTAAAATCACAATTTTCCCCTTGGCGAGGAAAAAGGGAGGAAAAATTACACATAATAAATGTCTGTCACATTGCTTAATGCACTTCTGGAAGGTACTCTGATACTATGATACTCTGATACTATGGCAACAAGGGTGGAATAAGAACCTGAATAGAATAAAAAGGTTTTATCATCAGTACCCATGTGCTGAAGTTGAACATTTGAAACACCAGGGAAAGTGAAGCTGATCTCAATTTTCAAGGTCTTCTCACTTTTTTTTTTTTAATTTTATCTGCTTATCACTCTAGTGCTGTTTATTCCACAAATGATTTACTCAAGTACACACTAAAAAAAATGAAATATTTTATTTAGATAAATTAAACAGTTATGTTACATGATGACATGTGCAGAACTCGGTAACTAAAATCAGCTTTAATTTACTCCATATACAGATCTAAAAAAGCCTCTGTACATTCCAAAATAGGTCCAACTTTATTCAAATAAAGCTAACATTTCACTTATTGTACAGGAAAGGTCAGGTAAACTAAAATTAACAAAATGGTCCTTATACACCGTTCAGTCTAAAAATCTGAGTTTAGTAAATCTAAGTTTAAAAACAAATTAGCAGGCAAGAATATAACATATATGGAAACAAAACTACAAAAAAAAAAATCACTGCAAAACAACTTGGTAATTATTTACAATTATAGGATAGGTTATAAAATGGGTTTTTAAGAATCCTGGACAGCAATTGGCTACACCAGTGCAATGCTTTAGTACTAGTTTAACAGGACAGTCCAGAGGGTCTCTTACATAGCTATTCTCAACCAGGCGTCTACAGCACTAAATTAAGAACATGAAAGTCAGAATGATTTTAAAAGCCCATTTAATAAAGTGGTGCACCTTCTCTCCTGTCCCTTTCCCAATGCTTAGAAGCAACCTTTTTCAAACTTCCCCTGCTGCCAAGACCTCTGTCAAGTCCACTTCTCCATCTGCTCTCCCAAAGTAAACCCATCTCCTTAAACCCACCTCTGCTTCTCAGACTTAACCCTTTCCTGCTTGGGCTTCCACTAGCCAAGGTATAAGAAAGTTTCACTGGTATTTCTGTGGCAGCATCTTCCTTTAAGTACCGCATCCTAGTGACCATGGTTGAGCCTTTCTAGGGTAAGTAAAGAGTAACGACACTGGAATCCATGGAGTTAAGCACAGTGAGAGACTAGAATTTAGGATCCATGCATCTTCCATGAACTATCCCACTGTTTCATTTCGGAAGAGCTGTTCTAGTTGTGGGGGGAAGCATTAAGTCCCATGGCTGACAGAACATGATTTAAAAAGTCACACCAACTGTGGCTTGATTAGACTGTTAGATTTTTTGGCTTGATTTCCCACTAGTGCCAGGTGGTGCAAATGTAGACCAGCCACCAGTCATCTCACCCTGCTCAGAGCAAATCTAGGCAAATGTTTAACATACCTGCAGCTACCAATGGCCGGTCAACAGTAGCGTAGATAAGGTCTTTGGGCTATCAACAAAAGTCTGCTGGTGCCTTACCTAACAATCTAGGTCAGAACATGGATTGATAACATCAGCAGCAACTGAGAAGCTGGAGAAGTCTCGAGCATTTGAATGCTGAGCAATACTTTGAGATTAGGATGGCTGCCTGCGGGCCAAAATTAAATGTAAAAAGAACTAGTTGAAAATGAATAATAATTCACTGTACTTTTAAATGACCCTATTTTGTTAAATTCCTTGTACGTGTCCACTCCATAATAATAGTAAGGCTGCAGACTTTGTGGCAATGCCAATTAATGACCTTAGAGATGGCACTATGTATCCAATATGCACATTAACCAAGGTTAACCAGCACCACAGAACGGTCATGTCTTAGTGCCTCAATAATTGATCAATTCAGTACCACTGCCATACACACGACATAAAAATACTAGAGATTGGAAATGCATGCACTCTTTCCAGAGAGTTTTGAGTAAGATTTCTCATTACCACAGAAGAGCCCTGCAAACTTAAAACAAACTGCAACAAAGAAAACATTTAAAGTTGCGGTTATAGACAATTCTAAGTTTTACCTTTTACACAAGTTTTGTTTCATACAAATAAACCTTCCAAAAATACCGTGCAAATTCTGGCATACAACTATGATACAGAATGTACAAACAAAATACCAGAATGGTTATTTTTTATTGCTAGAATTTTTATTTGGTTAAGGGATTTATACAGAAGTGTATAAAAGGGGTGTGGAAACTGGTCAAAAGCAGTGAGTGTTGACTTCTACTTGCCTTAGAAGCCAGGTTATACTGCATTTCAAAACTTCACATCAATGAAAGCATCTCCCTGTTGGGCAAAGCAAACATGCCCAAAACAGGACAGTAAAAGTGATGGTGAAACAGATTAGATAACCTAGGAAAGGGTTCCATTTTGCTAAACCTTTCACTGATTTGACTACTTCCAGAGAATATTTCCTTGTAAAATTATAAGCATCCCATTCAAAGTCACATAAAACTAACTATGAACAGACTTCCAGATAACCCATGTCAATAGACCATCGGTATATTTTACAGTCCACTAAATCAATATTCAAATGACCATAAAAAAAAGAGCTATGAATTATGCTTGTGGCCAATGAAACAATTTGTATAAAGTCTAATTTGTCCCTGATCTGGCCTGAGGGAGACAACGTTCTGCAAAAGCCTTTTTGTATGTTCCAGAAAAAGTTTCTAGATATTGCGGTCTTCAAGTTGATTCATAATATTTATAATATGAACATATTAGTATGTTCTTTTTGGGTGTGGATATTTGTTTCAAGATCAAAGCAGTACCTATAGTAAAGAAAATTTATATTGCACTCATCAATAAAAAAATATATGTTGTACAATCTTACCCTGCACCTGCCTTTTGTCCCCCTTTGAATGAGAGGAATGCACAGTTGTCTAAGACCCTAAGAACTATGAACATTCATGCAGCAAGGAAACTGCATCCAAGTTCTCTTTATTGTAGGCTTTCCCATCCTGTTGGTGACACTGCAGCACAAAGAGGCTTGTTTAGAAACAAACTGCTCTTGGTCTTGGGTAGACTAATAACATGAAACAATATTAGAAGGAAGAAACTGGGAGTGTCAGCTCTGTTAAAAATAACACCAACCCCAGTCAGGGAGACCATTATCACACTTGTGAGCTTGCCAGGTACATGGAGCGTAATAGGGGTGCAAGTTACCTTGTCAAGATGGCAGCCAGCAGCAGCTTCAGGGGACAAGCTTGCTTTAAACTAAGAGTCAATTAAAATGTTCCAATAGCTTCCCCCTTATAGCCACCCTCCTCCCACAAATTATAACCCTGGATGCAACAGAGTTAAAAGGAAACACTGAACTGGGTCATAAACAGTTACCTTACCTAGTCCCAATCATGTCATTATTCTGATGGGCTCAGGATGTAAAACAAAACAATAAATTTCTCACTCCTTGCCTCTTAAAATTAAAGCCCTCTGTAGGACGGCATGCGAAATCATGCCTTGCATCTGCCTCAGTTTGAACTCAAATAGCATCCCTGGATGCACTGGCCATTTAAAATCCAAGTGGAAACTGAAATACCCTCTGCCTTCAGACTATCCTGCATTTTTATGGTTTAGAAACCAGCTTGGTCATCAACCCAGCCCTGAAAACGCCCCCCTCCCTAAAATATGCATAATTTATTCTATTTCAAATATTTACAAGCAGAAAAGGCCTACCTTTAAAAGACAGATTTCTTCTTGCTCTATATAAAGTGCAGCTCTCTAATTTAAGGCAAATTTATGTGAAATATAAAACATGGGTTTGTCTATATGTACACATGTTCCAATTTAAACACAAGAATGCCCCTTAAAGGGAAAGAAAATGTTGGCTGATGATTCCTAACAGTTTGAGTTTATGATCTTCCTGGAATTTTGAAGGAACTTCCTAACATTATGCCATAGATGAAACCCTTTAAAAAAATCTTTAAATATATCCAAAGAATGCAAATTAAAAAGGTGGCAACATGTACATAAAGTTAGCTCCAAATATTTGAAGGACGCTGGGTAAAGTGCAGACGTAACTTTTGCAGTTTTCAGTAGCTATAGTAAAGTTCATCAATACTGCATTTCTAAATATTTATGCTATACACCTAAAGCTAATCTCAGTTCTGGTAATGAGTATTTTTCATCCCCGTCTGTATCAAATTCCTTATAGCTCTGTGGCTCTTGTATTGCCAAGCCAACCAGAGTTTGGAGATCTTCATAGGACAGCTTTCCACCAATGCCTTGATCTGTCTTTTCAAACAAATCCTGAAGATCTGCAAGAAGGACAAACAGTTTTAAGCAGCAAGCACTTTAATTACACAATGTACAAGTTCTGCTCCTTGTTTTACTACATTATATGGTCCCCTACAAGCCTGGAAAACTACATGAGGCTTTATAAGATGTTCTTTGTATACATACAGTAAGTTAAACACAAAGCATAAGCCAGTAATGATGAAAATTCAGAAAGCAAGTGTAAGCTCTGTTGAAGATGTGTAGATTTTATTTAGTTGGAATCCACTTTATAAATCTGAACACAAAAGCATTTAATTGCTGTTTCTAATAACCCACTCCCCCAACCAAACATTGATAAAAATATGCAGACTGAGTTTACCTTCCATGACAGAAGCCTTTGAACTAAAGTTTCTGTACTTGTTATGTAGATCATACGGGGGGACAAATGTTATTATTCTCTGCACATTTTCTGAAGCTAAAACATTATATTTTTGCCAACGTAAGAGTTGAAATAGTTCTATCCAAATACCAATTTGCTCCATCTTACAGCTATATCCTGTGCCCTTGACACCTTCCACTCCTCCTCTTATCCCTTCACCCCCACCCTGTTTTCTGTATCTTTCATGATATACCTTACACTCAAAACATTTCTCCCATTTCATGCAAATACCACTTCTCCTCCAAATCACTAACACACGTCTTCTTCCATCTATCCTTCCTTCTGTTGGACTTGTCAACATACTTTCTATACGTTCCATTTCCAGAACTACTGTCCCATATTCTGCCTCCGCTATGTTATTCCACAACTATTCATGGTCTGTTAGTCTGCACTTACAGGAAGTGTTTATGCAAATCAAAGGCAAACTGAGATGTACCTTTTATGGTGGCAATTCCTGGTATCGACAAGCGTCTTGGGTGTCCATTTCTCTCCATGTTGACTCCAAGTGACCTTGATAAAAGTTTTGGAAGATTTGTAGGCTTTGATGTAGCAGTCTGCATTTTTCCACCTGTTAGAAGTTATTTTACATTAGTTTTATAAATTTTAACACAATTAAAATCAACAGCAATAGCCTGGGACAAGATAGACCAGTGGTACAAAGACTTTTTGCCTTACAAAAACTAGGTTCAAATGTACTATGGGGTGGTTTGCTAGTTTCAACATGTAACAAGATTTTGCTATATCTCACTACTAGTAGGGAGGCCCATCAGAAATTTAACTTAGAGTAACCGCAAGTAAGCAAACAAGCCATCCTATAGGATACATCACCTAAGTACATTTTGTAAAACAATTATGTGGTCTTAATACTTCATGCTATGCTAGGAAATATACATTAGTACACTGTGAAAAGAACAAACACTTGCAGTATGAGTGCACTTCAGGGTATATGCAGCGCTCTAGCTGAGGGGGTTAAAGAACAACATTGCCTAATGGCTAGATACCGTAATTGTCCACTTCAGGGTTTCTTGCACCTTCCTCTAGATCATCTGGTGCTAAATTTTTTGGAGATCGGCCATTGGCCTGATTTGGCATGGCAATTCCTACGTAGGTCTCACTAATCCTCTTATCTCTTTCCCAGTAAGTGAGGGGAGCCTTTTTTTGGGAAAGAACTGTCAAGTTTACCAATTAGATGAGAATTAGCAAGGTTCTACTTCAGTAAAGAGTGGCCATTTAACACACATGTTTGGTATTACTCAGGACTGGAATAGCAGAGATACTGAAGTTCAGGACTGAAGTGCAGTGGTACAGCTGTAACTCGTTGGCATTATGCTAAACTTTTAGAAGCACTAACTTTTATTGAAAAAGCAGTACGCTTAATTTGGCTACAGAGCACCAATTGTATTAAAATTATAAATTTACAATGATAGTTTAACAGACCCTGATGATAAACATTTCATTCCATGCCTGTATTGCTTCTACATATTTATCTACATAAATTGAAATGCTACACAGCATAAGTGTAGGGGTCCTTCTAAGCACAATGGGAAACCTCACTTAATTGCTCCACGTTATATTTTGAACTCTAAGCAAGAGTTCTGTTTTAGTACCATCAATTTCTTACTATTTTAAAGAAGTCTCATTCATTCATATTCATATCTTAAGAAAATATTAATTATTCACCTTTGTTACTTATTCTCTGAATTATACAAGTACTACAATATTCCCACCTTTTACTGATGCCTCAAGAGATCTTTCATTTTCTGGCTTGCTTGTGAGAGCATTGATCAGCTGAAGCTTCTCTCTCAGTTTTGATACCTGAGGATCTACATTTTCTATTTTCTGCATAAAGCAACAGGAAAATATTTCTTAAAAGCAACCTTTCTTCACCAGGTACAGCACAGCAGGTAAAGAGAATTCACTTTACAACAGATCTGTAAACTTTTAGCCTACATACTTCCAGGCCAAATAAGTTTTAGTTGATTAAGAAGGTAAAAAATCTTCAGGGAACTATATCCCAAAGTTCACTCCTGTGCAACCCATTAGTCTCTAATACCAGAACTTGAATCTAAAACAACTGGCAAAATTTTTTTGCATTATTTGTTTCAAAACAAAAACTTTTTCCCAGTGCTTTATTTACCACTATTTTGTATCTAAATTTGAGGTGTCTAATATATTGACTAAAGCCTCCATTTACTATATTTTCCCAACGTAACACGGAATAAGCTTCTGACACATTAGTAGAGCTGCACAGCATTGTTTCAACTGCTTATTTTCTAAGTGTTTGTGCAGTAATGATTGCCATGGTGGGATGCAGGAATTATAAATTACTAAATCCCTGTTAAATGAACTGAAAATACCCAGACCTTTATATAGAGCTCGTTTGTCACACATGGGACCTATTTTGCTAATTCTCATAGTGAACCTAGGATTTAAGCCATGTACTAAAACCCAACCACCACATGCATTTGAACTTGGGGTCTTGTTTTAAGTTACGTCAACTCACTGAATCTTAGGACATCTTGGGAATTATTTCATCCATCTGAACTCCTTTTCAGAGTGTCTAAGTAAAGTTTTATCAGATGGTCCCTTTCAAGCTCTTTGCTCAGTCTATCCCTTCTCTGGCCCTTACTTCACAGACTGAACATGTAAGTCAAGATTACATGAGAGTCACAAAAACAGGGTTACTGAAGGTATTTATTCTTCAGCAAGCATCACTCAGATCACAGGTGGTTTTTTTTAAACCAGTGCCGAAGCATTTTTTATGCGTGGTGTTGGTCCTGCTTTGAGCAGGGGATTGGATTAGATGACCTCCTGAAGTCTCTTCCAACCTTAATATTCTATGATTCAATGCATCCAACTACCCAACGCTATTTATATACTGAATACAAAGAATAAACTGTTTTCCAGAAATAATAACTCCCACCCACAACACTTCAGCTGCTGTTACTTAATCAGAGTGTTCTTTCGTTTGTCTATTAGAGATGCTCCCAGTTAGTCTTTAGAGTTTGTTACTTGAGGGGGAAGGCTTTCACTGAGCCACAAAACATGCCAGGCTTGTCCTGATGTCTATTAGTAAGGAGTTGATGTGCCAAGGGCTGTCTGCCAAGACGACCCAGCCCCTGGCCCCTCAGTCTCCATCAATGCTCCTTCAGTTGCAATATCCCAGTAGAATGCAGCTATCTTGGAAAGTTACAGAGGGAGATGTAGTTACTGGGAGCCTGGATCTTGCAGCTTTTACTCATGTGCATGCTGCTTCTACAGATTTCAAGATGGCAGGGTCTTACCCCGTTACTAGTTTTACTTCCATCTTAATTCATTTCCTGCACACATAATGTTGTGGGAAAGTTACTTTGCTACCTCATTGTCTTTGAAAATATGTATTAGTATCAGAGTGACCCAAATAAATGCGACTTAACATGACTAATAGCATGATCTACTAATCAACATTGATTTTAGTTTCCTCTACTTACCTTTGCATTCTGTGCTTTTTCTGTAGCAGTTTCATTCTCTGGTTGATCTTGACTTTCCACTTTTGGGGAGGTAGTTGTATTACCCACCTGAAGAAAAAGGTGAGAGTATTAGAGCTTAGACATTTGCTTAAAGTCTTCTGTAATGAAGATTGCTTCCTTCAAACTGGGCATGCATGTAGCAGTAAAACAGAATCAAACTTACAACAAGTATACACCAGAACCACATTAATATTAAGAGATTAATTCTGGTTACCACACTATGTGAAACATATTTCTGCAGGATCTCCTGCATGGACTTGGCCACATGTTCTACTTTCCAATAAACCACCAAGACCCTGCAGATCAAGATGGGATTAAGCAGTGTATTTAAATGCAAATTTCAAATATGGCATTGGAAATCTTACATTATGTAGTCCTAAAATTTAATTTCAGCCCTGAAATTTATCTGCATGGCTTAATGTTAATGAGACTTATACAATTAAATTCCTACACACTGTAGCCTCAGCATACCCTTACTGTATAGCATACACTTGGAAAACCCTATCACAGAGGCAGTCCTAGGTAGGAGCATTCAAGGATTGGCCTAGATTCTCAATGGGGTGGTGGAATAACGGTCTCTGTTTCAGCACACAACTGTTCTTAAGTTTGCCACTTAAGATACCCGAACAGCAGCTGAAACTTCCAACTTCCTTTAAAATCAAATATTAAGCCTCCCAAAGCATCATCTTGACACATTTCCTTTATGTTAGCCAGTGGTTCTCAAACTTCGTTGCACTGCGACCCCTTCTGACAACAAAAATTACGACAGGACCCTGGAAAGGGGGACTAAAGCCTGAGCCCGAACCCCACCACCTGGGGTGGCGGGTGTCGAAGCCAGAGGTCTTCAGCCACAGGCAGGGGGGCTGTAACCTGAGCCCCGCCACCCAGGGGATTCGGCTTCAGCCCATCAATTCTAGCACCAGCCTGGCAACCCCATTAAAATGGGGCTGTGACCCACTTTGGGGTCCCAACCCACAGTTTGAGAAACGCTGAGTTAGGCCATCCCCAGTGTAGTGAAAGGCCTCCCTAGTCTCTTGCAGACTAGGACTGCCGCACAGGAAGCACCCTAGGCCACTCAAGTACCCTACAAGGCAAGTAGGCACCCATGGTCACTGAACACTTACCGCACTAATGGACAAATTCGCTCTGTTTTCCAACGTATTCACAGCAACCACAGAGTTTTCTAGCCACGTAACCCTCTGAGTTATATTACTGATTGCTGTATCCATACTTAGAAGCTTTAGATCATTGAGCTTTTGGTACGTCACTAAGGAAGCATTTATCTCTTCTACCATGGCGTGCAGGAACTGGTTATCCTGAAATAAAAAAAGAATAAGTTGTGTTATCCCACTACTAGTGTTTGGAAACACTGCCACAGCATTATTTCAGTTAATGAAACAGTGAGCGGCCCAGTTCAACCAAGTATCCTTCTCCAAAGGGCCTCAGAGCCACACAAACTACTGTGTATTTGGAATTGCCTGACAGTGAGGAAGACTAGAGTGAGTCACTTTAGCCTTTGCTGTTTGAAAATGGGATTTCCTAGTGCTAAAATTCATTGCTGCCAATGAATACTCTGATTACAACAGGTGCCATGCAGTTAACTGAAGTGAGCATTAACCTAATTTTTCAATGCAAGTTACCTTAGGCACAATACCAATTACTGTATTAGACAAAAAGCTTAAGCACTAGGCATTGTTCATACAAGGTTTACTTCTGAAGTTGGCACTGGTTTCACTCCCATCCCAAGGTATTTCTGTCTAGTCATACGTCCAATTCACTCATTTTTCCAAAGTGCTGTTTCTGTACTTTACCATCTTCAGAACGATTCATCACCTGCCTCTCCCTGTCTTGCTCAAGCTGACAGGCAAGTACCTGACATTAAAGCCAGGTTCTATTTCAAGTCCTTAACTCGTTAGTCGCACTTCTACTACAAGATACACCCTTAACTTGTTCAACCACCACTTACTAAGCCTTTGCAGTACACTCACGTACATGGATTATATTCAAATTCAACCTGGACATGAACAAACTTCATAGTATCATACTACAATATTGAAGAGCCTAAGGGAAAATATTAATTGTACTTTTACCCACTGCAATGCTGCTGGCATTTAATGGCAAAGCAATAAATACCTGTTTACAATTCTCCGTCTGATTTCTATTGCTAATTCTTGGACTGGCAGTGGGGGAAAGTGAAGATACCTGTTTTTCTCCATTTTCTTTAATGTATTCATTCTGACAAAAGAAGCAGAAGTTGCAATAATAAATATTTTGTTACATCTATGAAACTCTTGAGGCTAGACAAAGATTGTAGACATAACTTCAGATATTTTACTAAAATATCTGCAAGAATTACACATTTTGAACCATAGGTTGGTTGTGCATGGAATATTTTAAGGATGCTAGTACAAAGCACAGTGTACTATTTCTGTTCTATTAAATAGGCAGGGTCCAGACTTAAGTTTCACTAAAATAGTGGCCATACATCAGCCATTTTCCCTGTCACATGCAGCATTCAAAGTACACATGCACGTGATATACATTTCAGTTAAGAAAAATTATGAATGAACTGCATAGTTTCTTAGAATCAGCATCAATTATTTTCCAATACATAGCACAAAGAATCCCTGGTTGTCAGTGTTAGAGAGTTAACCCTGCTATAAAAGAAAAATAAGATTAGTAGAAGTGAACAAATCAATTAGCACTATGGTGTTCTTGAAGTGTTTCTTGCTGCAGCAGGAGAAGTTAGTTTACAAACGCTCCCACTGTGGCAGAAAGACTGAATGTTTAAAAGTAAATTAAGATTTCTAAAGGTTCAGCTATTTGAGAGTTTCAGCTGGGATTCGTGAACCTGTATTTCTTATGTACGCACCTTGATTTGGGCCATGGGCTTGTTCACTCCAGCACACTCCCAACACAACCACAATCTCAACTGCTCTCCAGTTGTTCCGAGAGCCACAATAAGTTGTACTTTGCAGCACGCAGGTGGCATAAAGCCCTCCTGAGACGGCCACACATAGTGGGCAACCACTATTTCCAGTCTTGCGAACCTACTGAAATTTTGGCCTCAAGAAAATATGCTCTCATTGCTGTAGAATGGATGTCACATGAAGACTATTCGCTATTTTATTATACTAGCCAGCATCTTGCAGAGATCTTTAACTATTTATTATTTTTCAAGTTACACAGCACTTGGTAGAGTTCACATTAAGCTTTGCTACAGATTATGTAGCTAATATTTAACTCTGTTAAATTAGTACTGTCCTTACCAAATCATTCTGGAGCCTCTCTGTGGTTTTCTTGTGTTCGTCAATCGCCGCCTGCATAGTCTCAACATCATGAGCCACACTGGTTAGAGTGCTACCAATAGTAGCTACGCTCTGAAAACAGAAATAGCAACCTAATACATTTCCGCTGTGCTCAACTGCGGAATCTGAAAGACCAACTTGGAAAACAAGGTTTTGTTCATTAAATGCACGCAGCCAGATTGCCAGAAACCTAAGTGATGAACTGGAGGATTCAGACTATAATAGTTATTTTATCCTTAGTCTTTGCTCAAAATGTTTTGATGCCAACAAGGAAGATTAATATAACCTCCATCCACATGTATTCTTCCATTTTTCATGTGGGCGATTTAAGGGGATATATAGAGGCATGCTCCTCCTGCAGGAATCTAAGTATTCCTGGGCAGTACTTAGATGAAAAGTAATCTAATTTTTCTGTGTGCAGTTTTAATATCAGCATCCCTACACCAAATATGAACCATTAATCTTCCCTTTTAAGCCCCATCATGGCCTGTTCTCCCTTGTATCCTATTAAGATGTTGACCCCATCTCCATTCTGCCAATGACCCCACTTTTTAGATTTTCAAACAAGCTTCTCCCAGGTAGCAACTCATACATAGGAGGAGGAGCTCCCTGTAAATATCCACTAAGGCACCTTATTATCCATCTTCAACTCTCAGGAAACTTGACCATTTTCTCCTCTTGTAAATCCCAATACAAGCATACAGCATACATCCCCCTCCACTCTTATGGAAGTCAGGACCCCAGCTGTCCTGCTGTAGCAACAGTGCCTTCACCACTTCCCCATAACCAAGTGCCCTGCTGCAGGGGAAACTCTGATACAGTAAAGGAATTCTTCAGGCTTGTTTAACAGTATAAAAAGGCTCCTCATTGCTTTCAGAGACATTAACTGCAATGGAGGAGGAGGCTTACAAATATTTTTAAATCCAATTCAGGGGGTAGTAGCAGTTTCCCTCGCAAACAAGGCAACACCCAAAGACAACAATGAAGAAGCTCCACATATGCTTCTTTTCCACAAGAGTGTTCAAAAACATATAAAGAAGAACAGGAGGACTTGTGGCACCTTAGAGACTAACAAATTTATTAGAGCATAAGCTTTCGTGGACTACAGCCCACTTCTTCAGATGCATATAGAATGGAACATATATGTTCCATTCTATATGCATCCGAAGAAGTGGGCTGTAGTCCACGAAAGCTTATGCTCTAATAAATTTGTTAGTCTCTAAGGTGCCACAAGTCCTCCTGTTCTTCTTTTTGCGGATACAGACTAACACGGCTGCTACTCTGAAACCTTTCAAAAACATATAGTGAGGGGTGAAGCTTTAAAGCTTTAAGGTTAGAATTTCACCACTTTTTTTAGTTTTCAAACCTGAAAACAATTTAAACAATTTTATTTAATTCCACAGTGTTTTTCTAGCTCTTTCTGTAAAAATAAAATTAAGGCACAATGTAGTTCCTGGCAGGATTCCAATTTTACACTGCACATACCAAATATAAGAGTGCAAGCAAGAGGATATCCGGGAGAAGAGTGAAAATGGATGCCACTATTTCTAATACCTTAGCTTAGGGCTGGAAATAGAGCCATTCATTAACCCAGTTCAGCTCCCAAAGTTCCATCATACGGTCAGCTGGGCTTCAACTTTAGTGAGATGTGGCCAAGCATCACTTGTTCCAGTATGAAATACAGCCTTGTCATTCAGCTCAAAAATGGAGCATTGCATGCTGTAACCTGTAGCCCTACAACCACAGTTCTAGATTAAAATCGGTGGTGAATCTGGGGAGACTGCAATCTTCTGTTTTATGCAAACTAGGTGCAGCCCTTGGGCTCCTAGAAAATTACTTTAAAACTTACCGCTGATATAATGCCAACAAAACAGCGTCTCCTGATCATGTCAAAACAGGTGACTAGCTATGAATATTCTCCTCTTCCCCAATCCCTACACCTATCTCTAACCTCAATTAAAAAACAAAACCCCTACAATGTAACCAACCACGCTGTGCCAATTCATTATATTAATTTGTTTGTATGTTGTATCCTCATCTTCGACCTTTACTCGGTGTCTGTAGACTGTAAGACTTCCACTTCGATACTGTCAGCACGATGGGGTTCCATCCCATCTATAGCCTTTAGGTATTGCCATAATAGAAATATTTACTTCTAACAAAACTGCTAATGCGGACCTTGGGAAAGTTTAGGCAACTACTTGCTTAACCCAGGGAACAAGCCAGCTCCTCTTTTTGAAAGAAAATTCAGCTAAAGCATGTGCGACAGAAACCACCACTATAATAGTTAAGTCCATGTACAGTTAACCTCTTGGAAGACTAGCTAGATGGAAACAAGTGTATCAACTGCCTGGAAATATTCTCTACACGTTGAACCCTGCTCTCCAAGAACTCTGAGTACAGGAGGGGGGTGTGTTTGTTACCTTTAAAGAGTTAAAAGCAGTGAAAATTTAAAATAAAAAGTAGCTGAGATAGTTTTGCCTTGTATCATTCCAAAGATACTTTTACCAATCAATTTAAATTTAGTCAGCTGATAGCTTTATGAAAACCATTAACATAAAATGGCAGATCTGTTCTTGGAAATTCTGATTAGTATGTGTACACTGACCACTTTTCATAATGAATTTCACTAGGCATATACTGGAAACACAATACCCTGAGGGCTTTCATATTGTCACTTCAGCCTATTGGATAAATGACACTAAGTTTCTGCACTTCTACATGTTAATATAAAAATAAACCATTCAGAGAATTACACTACTTCTGAAGTTTAAGAAGGTTTTCCAAAAAGGATCTGCTTCCATTTCCTACCAAAGAAAGCTAAATAAATATTGATTTAGGGTTGTAAGGGTTATAAAACAAAGCCAAGACTTTCACGTACATGTGAATGGAGCAAGATTACCAACGCAAATGGTAATATACACATAAAACCAACATAAAGATGTAACCATTTCATGAAAGATATATTTATCATTTTACCAATTAAAATGCATCTAGAGAATTCTCAATCATATTCTAGATTGCATTAAGTAAGGATCACTGAGCGTGACACTAAAGGTGTTCCACTGAAATGAACACAAGCTAACAGTATTTCATAGAAGCATACGATCTTTGAGAGATTCTGGTAGTTACTGCTGTTTGCAGAAATATTTGGAAACTAGCCAATCAGCTACAGTTTAGAATTAGTGTGATGTTCACTAAAAGCCATATTTATAATACTTACCTTCTGAAGTTCCTCTACAGTAACAGGAAGAGTAATCAAGTCAGAAGCAGACTTGATGTTGGCTTTGAGGTGATTTACTGCTGATGTCAAAAACAATATCTAAAAAACAGAGAAAAGTATTTAGAATTAGTAAACACAGCAACTTTATTTCAATCTTCCCCCACCCCTAATGACTGACTTTAATTTATGACTGACATTCAACACATGCAACTGCTTGAGGCCATGTGTTTTTCTTGAAAGTGCACAGAATCCCTAGCCTAACCAGTCTTCACCACCAAGGAGATGTGGAATGGCTGATGTTTCTAACACTATTTACGCCATCTCATAAAACAAAACGCAAGAATTTAATCAGCCTGGGCCCTGCAAGTCACAGGAAAATCCTTACCACAAACCTTCGAATTTGCAAAAGAGAATTTGTGGTGTATATATCAGGTTAATTTCACTCTTTAGACTGCTTCTGTTTGGATGGATTGCTACCCTCCTTTACTATTCAGAATATCTATCTTCTCCTTCATATTAAATCTGCATACAAGACAGACATGGAAAGTCATTTTTGTGGTACTAACATCTGGTTAAATTATAATAATCAGGATTGGGAACTAGCATAAGAAACTGATCGTTTGGATGAGATACAAGTGCCTGAAAATAGGACCTATGAAGAAATATCTTCTCTACTGTGTTACTTTATTCATATCACTGCCACCTTGAAAAGGAAAGAATCTTAATGCCTTTTTATTAATAGAAACTTTTTAAATGCAAAGCCTTAACAGAAGTGTCCACTGGATATTTTTGCACTTTCACTATTCAGTGAACTCTCAAATATGACATTGTACACCTTGATAATATTGTAAGATATTTTAAGTACTTTATTTTACTTGGCGGTCACCTGAAAAAGAAGAGCTAGAAAAGGATGGCCCAGTGGTTGGTATGCCAGCCTGGGATTGGGGAATCCCGGGTTCAATTCCAGCTCTGCCACAGACTTCCTGTGTGATCTTGGGCTTGTCACTCAGTCTGGGCCTCGGTTCACTATCTGTACAATGGGGATAAATGCCCATCCTACTTCACAGGGGTGCTGAGAGGAGAAACACCTTAAAGATTGTGAGGGGCTCTGATTCTAGTTTAAGGGGAGGGGTGTCAAATAATTAACTAAGAAATAGAATACTACACTGAACACAACTGACATACAACTAATACTGTAAGTTGGCCTATATAAGAGCTCTATTACATGAGACATCAGTACTACTCCTTACATTCCGTTTAAAACTTTGCTCTATTTGTAAGAATCATAGGAACTAAAGCCTATATATTTGTTTTCAACAACTTTTTTCAATTTGTATTTGCCCATTGCTATACAATTCATTTCCTTTAAGAGACCAACAAAATAAATGCACTATCATCTAGTTCCATATTGGTTAGCCTGCTTAGTCACAGTATCTGATACAACAAAATGCTCAACTTTCCTGTCTGTCCTTCCCTTAATATGCGCTTCAAACAGCTACAAAAAAAGGGAGCTACATACATAACACACTGAAAAACTAAGTTATGAAAAGCAACAAAAAGTCCTGTGGCACCTTATAGACTAACAGATATAAGTTCTGAAAGTAGAACTAAGAATTTGCGCAAAATAGTTTAGCTCAAAAATTAGTTACAAATAATGCACCAGAAGTTGAGTAATTAAAAAGATTAACTCATTCAAAATGGCTTATAAATATGATCTACGCAAGTTACAAAACTGCCAATTAGCAAGTAAAAATATTGACAAGTTGTGGTCATTTGCTAAACACATCACTTTAAAAGCAGTTTACACTTCTCTGCAGTTGAAGTGAACAAAGTACAAAGTCCTTCCATTCGACAATCCAGTTGTTAAACAGATAAATTCAGCCTGCTCCTGTAAAAATATATGCAGCTTCCCAAGCTGAGGAAAGGCATAGATACTGGTTTAGTAGTAGGCTGGCCGTGACGGAAATTAGTAAATCCCTTGTATGTCTCCAAGTGGGAAGTTAGGCTGACTATCAGACTGGCCTGAAGTGGCCAGCTATAAAATAATTGAAAACTTGGAAGTGATTAGTGCCAAAGGGCCAAATGTAAAGGTATTTAGGTGCCTAAGGATGCAGATAGGTGCCTTCTGGGGTCTTTAAAATTTAAATGTCCACGTAGGCACCTATTTGCATTTTTAGGCACCTAAATACCTTTAAAAATCTGACTCAAAGTGAAGACTTTATCCAATGCTAAATTGTTTTGAAAACAATCAGTTTCACTGAATCTAAATCTCCATCTTGCCAACAAAAGGTACCTTTATCTTCACTAAGATTCTTATCTGCCAGTTTTATTAATAAACTACGATTAAAATTAGATAAAACTCAAAGGCTCAGATCCTCAGCTAGTATAAACTGGCTTAGTACCCTCGACTTCAATGGAGCTACAATTTATACCCGCTGAGAACTGACTCAGTTTTTTTAGTATGTTATATACTAATAGAGGCATTGAGTTCTTTATTTGTCTTTGTAATACTATAAACAGGAGACAAATTGCAGTTTAGGTATCTTTCATCCCCCCCAGCTTCTGATGTAATTAGGTATGCTAATTCCCACCTCCGACAGCCCCCTCACACTTGGGGCTGCCCTCATGTCAGGTATTTAGGAACAAGTTGCACAATTATCACTGTCACAAAGATGAAGCAATGTCAACCTTAGGCTGTCTCCTTTAAACTTTTCCTCCCAGATAAATAATATTCAGTCACTATTTTTGATCCATTGTAATGTGCTCTGGTTGAGATTTTCAAAGCTAAGGCATTTTGCTGTGTATGTGCCATGAAAAAAATACAGGGAGTGGTGTCTGAATCCCTTAGTTAGCTTTGAAAATTTCAACCTACATCTACATAACTTCTCATATTAAGTCTTTAGAGAAGAGTGCTAGCATGTTTGTAATTATCAGACAGTTCATTTTCATTCATACTTTCATATGAAGTCTAAACACACAGTAAAGTCAAGAAGGCAGAGTTGATTTAAAACATTAATATTGAAAAATATTTTGTGAAATATTGTCAAACATTTGTTCCTATTACCTGTTTATTGATCTCAGTGATATTTATCCAAATTTTATTTAGTCCCATGTCTCCAGTCTCTATTTTCTCAAGCTGCTTTTGCTTATCAAGCAGATCTTCATTTAATTTGGGGATCTCTTGGAATGATGTTTTTTGGTAAGATTCCACTAAAAAAGAAATGAAAAATTGAGTAATCCTGCAAAATAGACTAAGATGTGAAAATTATACAAGCTAAAACTCAAGTTGTAGCCAGTGACATCTACAGTAGTTGAAGAACATTGCAAGTAACATTCTCCACTGTATAATCCTCCTATATTCAGGATCAACCCAGAAATAGAGTATTGATTTAAATTGATAGCTCCTGGCCCAACAGTATCCAACACATGATGCTTGGAGAATGCCAAAAATTAGATAGTCTACTATGTTTGGCACTTTACAGTAACTTCATATTATGGTTATTTCTGATAATCTTTAGAATCTCTTCAGGTAGTCCAATCATTTTGCACTATTTTCTTATTACAGCATAGTTGGGAACATATACAATAACTAATGTAATAAAGAAACTGTGCAAAATGAGTAAGTGATGAGAACTGCCAGGAACTGTACTCTCATAGTAGCAGCATATGAAATTAACCCCAATCCCCAATTCAAACATACAGAGTGACTGCTGACTATGAAGAATATTCCAAAAAGATTAGGGTGATTTCATATCACTTGAAGGAACTTGGAGTACTGAACAGAGTAAGCTCCCTTTACAAAAAAAATGCATGTACTTACACACTAAAAGTCTGCTTGTAAAACAAGTTGGCAAACAGAAAATTCCTTGACTAAAGAGAAATTTGTAAATAAAGAGTAAACAGCACACCTTTAAAGAAAGAACAGGGCAATGAATCCTGTGGATTTATGATCTACAGGAAAGCTACTTTTTTATTTAGAATTTAAGATGGGGATTTTTAAAAGGACCCAAAGGAAAGTAAGTAAATTAAGAACAGCCACTCCCATTGACTTTATATTGTTCTCCAAGGAAAATAAATGTACTTGATTGCTATATGCTGTGCTGGGCTTCCTTAAAGCCCTAAAGGGTGGCAGCCCCACTACACTTCTGTTTTCTAGTCCCACACTTTCCTCATCCTGAAAGGCTGCTTCCCACGTTTAACTGCCTATTTCTTTGGGCTCAAAAATATACCAATATTTAAGTAACTTCTATAAAAAAAATTACTTTTTATAACTTGTTTAAAACAAACATTTTTGGGTCCTAATCAAGGATTATAATAGACCTGTATGGACTCCTCAGGATCCAAACAGTGTTTTATTCAGAAGCTCTTATAGGTAAATCAGGTATTTATAAAATAGCTTTAGAAAGAAAGTAAATGTTTTTACCTAAACAGTCTGACAGAGTCTTTTGCATTTCTATGCTTTTCACTTAAAGAGCTCACACTGAAATATGATGGCTTGTCCTCCCACTCCTACTTACAATTCCAGGAAACCCTGGAAAAGTTTTTCACATTAACTAATGCTACTGATTCCCCCACTTTCATGTATTTATTATTATGCATTTAAGTGACCTATTTAAAGCCTGAATGATGCTTTGAAGATTAAGTACTATATAAATTCTAAGCATCACTACTGACAACTGACCTGAAACTGTCTTAGTGAAAGGCATAGTGTTATTGTAGTCATGTTGGTCCCAGGATATTCGAGACAAGGTGGGCGAGAGGTAATATATTTTATTGAACCAACCTGTGGTGATGCGAGACACAAGCTTTCGAGCTACACAGAGCTATTCCTCGGGTCTGGGAAAGGCATTCCAGGCATCACAGCTAAATACAAGGTGGAACAGATTCCTTGTTTTTAGCTGTGATGCTTGGAGTGCCTTTCCCAGACCCAAAGAAGAGCTCTGTGTAGCTCGAAAGTTTGTCTCTCGCATCAACACAAGTTGGTTCAATAAAATATATTACCTCACCAACCATGTCTCTTTGGTGAAAAGTTGTCAGATTAAAAAAACCCTGTTTGAAGTTACAAGAGATTTTTCATTTGAATTTTCTTAGTATCATACTGAAAAAAATCGTAAGCGTGAAATCCTTTGTCTTACACAAAGCTGCTTCAGACATAGATAGCAGAAATGATCCTGTCCACTTTGCATACAAGCTCAATTATAAAAAATACACCACCTACCATTTAAATCAAAAGGAAAACACTAATTAAGAGATATGTTCATGTTATAAGAACATGCCCATAAAAATCTGTGTGTCTCCGTAATTATAACAAAAGTAAAGCAGAAGTGTTTTTGGTTATCAGAGCAGTTTACTGAGCATACTCCCAATGCAACATCAGGAATGTACAATAGGAACAACAATGAGAAACCGTTAAAATAAAAATAAACCCTAACAGAACAAAAAGGAAAACTGGTCTTGTAATTACAGCCCTTCATTGAGACTCAGGAGATCAGGGTTCAATTCCCAACCCTGCCAGGGCACCTCTGTGCCATCTGCAAAACGTGAATAATAATGTTTCCTCTCTGAATCGTCATCTGTCTTGTCTATTTCGATAGTTAGCTCCTTGAGGAAGGGACTGTCTTCTGTGTTTTTGTACATTGCGCCTAGTACAATATGGCCCAGAACTTGCCTGGGAACTTGAGGCACTACTGTAATACAAATAAACAGTAACAAGACAGTTGTGTATTTCTTGCCATGTGAGGGTTCATACTCTGATTTTCCAGCAATGTCCCTTTCGGGGGACAAGCTTAATTGTTTGAGGGAGGTCTATGCACAGGGATGTGATTTGATCGTGCTGCAACTGTGTCAACCTTGTATGAGTGAACAAAGCAAGACTCACACTAATAAGCAGAATGCCTCATGTAAACCTAAATTCCTCTAAGTACAGAATTATCAACTATCAGTTTTAAACAAGAGATGAAGATAAATAATGAGAAAAATGGGTCCTGGAGTGAGCAATTTCAAAAGAAACTAATGAGTTACAGGTTTTAGAAAGATGCACAGAAATAGCCAAAGTTGTACTAAAGCAGTACATAACCAGCAGCATTCAAAGACTTGAAAAGAAGCGGAGTTATTTTAAAGCAGCCAAAGGGATTTTCACACATCTTCCATTAACTTTAATGAAAGATGTGTCAAAATCCCTTAAGACTACTTGGAAAGTTTGATTTTTTTTTTAAAAACAGTGCTGCAATCATGTTAATCTTTAACAGTCCACAGACCATACACGTCTGGGTATTTTTGAGAACCATTTTCAGGTTTTGTTTCTAAGAAAGATGTATACAAATCTCCATAAAAACAAGTAGACAGTTGAGGTTCTGACCTTGTCTATCCAGACCTTGTCTTGTGACAATCTGAAGCACAGGATAGTATGTTATATTACACACAGCTTACCTTCTCCCAACAGCTAGGGTAAAAAACAGCTAAGTTATTCAGTTTAAGAAGATTGATATACTTACTAGTTCGAAATTTTTCCTTTAGCGCATCCAGATCTTCCTTGAGGGCAACCTGCATCCATACTAAGCCAACGCAAGCTACCACACAAGCAGCCAGAATGACAAAAGCACATAGTGGATAACAGAACTTGCAGCATCGCAGGTATTCTCCCCTGAGTAAAAGATCAAAAATTGATCATGAATCTGCAATGGGACATGTACAGCTATATTATAAGTGTAAGAAGATCTACGGTCAAGTTAACTTAACTGACAGCCTAACAAAACAGCAAGTTTGCTTCACTGGGGATAAGAATCAATGCAGTGCATTTCCAGGAGTAAACAGTGGGAGACAGTGAAAATCTGGTTTAAACGGTATTCATAGTAAAATGTATCCGTGAGACTGAAAACATGCTTCATCCTCCATGATTAGTATAATTGTCATGCTACTGTTTCCAGAGTTTCCTGCTTTATTACAATAGAGTTACAATGCAAAATTCAAGTTTAATTGTTTGGAAAGTAATGTAGACTTAAAGGGTAAGACTTGATCAATTATTATGATATGACAAAAAACAGAAGCTATTTCAGATCTTTTTTACTAGTTGTATGAAGATGAATTCTTTCATACAGGACAACACAATTTATTTAAGAAAAACTTTCTAAAGATCATTTTGCCCTTACTGACTTTTACAAAATGAAAGATTCTAAAAATACATTAAATGAGTTACTTTAGAAGAGTTAAGGATCAATTTGTCATCAGACTACCTGGTAACAATCCTGTAAGGTTAGCTACTGTGGTCATCCAGTGATGTTGAGAGATGGAAGACAACCAAGGAAGGATGGAGGAACTTTTTTTTCTCAGAAGGAGAAACAGAAGATAATTCCCTGAGCATCAAAATAAAAGTGGTGTCTACAACTACAGTGGTTGGTGCATTAGAAACATGGAAGACAAAACCCTCTTCTGACAGAAGGGGATTTGTTCACTGAGAAACCAAATAGCTAGGTGTGTGACTAATCTGCCCAGTGGGTGCAGAAGTGTCAGATTCCAGGAAGAAAATAAGCAGTTTTAAAAAATGGGAAAAAGCCAGTGACAGCCTTACATAACACCACCAGCAACTTAGAAAACTGAAGAGCTGAGTCTTGGAAGTAAATATAAATTAGAAAGACCTGCCAGTGCCTGTGTGAGAGCTTTATCTGAAATGTCACCAGCCAGATAATGTCAGCTAGACATGGGTAATGAGTTACGCATGGATACAAAAACAGTCTAATATGGACACATAGAAGAAAGGATGGGATGAAGGTTATTAGAGGCAGCCTAACCTTTTGGAAACAGAAATTATGCAGGAAGAATGATCTCCACCTTAACCACAAGGGAACCATGCTGCTGACAATTAAGACTTATTTTGTGTGTTTGAGAAGAGAGAAGTAAAGAAGGGGTTGAAACTAGGAGTCCAGGAGCCAGGTTTATTAAGGGTAGAAAATGAGCAACTGAACTCACTGATGCCAAGTAGAACAAAGACGGAAGTAACTAGGATCAGGTAAGGGGTGGGACAAATGGGAAGCAGGGAACAACAAACTCAATAGGGCAACAATAGTGTCTCAACAAAAGAGTGCATAAACCCCTTTTTATCTTCAAGGGTTATTCCTCATATGTCAGAACCTGACGAAACCAGGTGCTAAGACCAAGTTACCCTCACAGCCCAGAACTAGCTCCCCTATTATACCTATCTTACCATGTAGCTCATAACCTTGATCCCCTCCCCTTCCAGTTCCTCTCCCTTATTACATCCACTCTATGCCCTCCCGCTCTTAACCTTAAGCCCCCGCCACACCCAATGTATAACATCTAAAACAACCCTCAGCCCCCCCCTTATCACACCAACTAATCCCCTGCTCCAACCACATTCCAACTCATCCCCGCTCCCTTCCAACATACAACCAGCTCCCCCCAGCCCCACACCTCTAATGCCCCAACCCCCCATCCCAACTCCCCCAGCCCCACACACCTCTAATGTCCCAACCCCCATCCCAACTCCCCCAGCCCCGCCCCACTTCCCTCCCCCAGCCCCCCTCTAATGCCCCAACCCCCATCCCAACTCCCTCAGCCCCACACACCTCTAATGTCCCAACCCCTATCCCAACTCCCCCAGCGCCACCCCACTTCCCTCTCCCAGCAGCCCCCAGCTCCTCCCCTCTAATGCCCCCAACCCAACTCCCCCCAGCCCCCACAATGCCCCAACTCCCCAACCCAACTCCCCCAGCCCCCCCTAATGCCCCCAACCCCTATCCCAACTCCCCCAGCGCCACCCCACTTCCCTCTCCCAGCAGCCCCCAGCCCCTCCCCTCTAATGCCCCCAACCCAACTCCCCCCAGCCCCGCTTCCCTCCCCCAGCTCCCCCACGTCCCCTAAATATAACCCAGCGTCCTCCCCCCCGACCCCACCCCATTCCCCTCCCCCCCGACCCGCGCCCCCCGACCCCGCCGGGCTCACTTGGCGAAGCGGGAGCGGGTGCCCGGCGTCCCGAACTCGTCCTCGTCGCCCTCGGAGCTGGACTCGGAGTCGGAGGCGGGCGGCTCGGTGCGCAGCAGCCGGTGGCCCGACCCCTTCTTGGGCAGCTTCTTCCGGCGGCCGTCGCCGGCCAGGCCGATGAGCGCGTTGAGCTCCTTGCGCTTCTTCATCCTCTTGTGCGGGGTCAGCGGGGCCCCGGCGGCGGGGGGCGCCGGGGGCTGGTACCCGACTCCCAGCACCGCCGCCGGGCCCCGGCTCTCCAGCGTGGGGCGGCTCCGCGCCGGCAGGAGGAGCCCCCCGGGGGGCGTCGGGCGGGAGCGCGGGGCCGGTCTCAGCCGGGGGCGGGGTCGGTCTCTGCCCGGTCCCTGGCCGGGCGGTTCGGTGTCCGGGTCTCCGGGCCCCGCTCTCAGCGGGGCCTCGCTCGGGGCCGCTGCCGCTTCCTCGCCGCCGCCGCCTGGGCCATGGCTGCTCCCTCAGCCGCCGAGAAGGGGGCGGCCGCCGCCGCTCCGCTTCCCTCAGCCCCAGCCCGGCCCCACCTGCCAGTAAGGGCCGCTCCCATTGGCCAGCGGCGACCGCCCCGCCCCGCCTGGCCGGAGGGGGGGGGATCATTAAAGGGCCAGCAGCACCGTCTGGCGAGTTAGGGGGGGGGAAGTGGAAGGTTCCAGTCCGGCTGGCCGCAGGCCTAAGTGGTATCTCCCATCTGGGGGGCTTTGAAGTGATCCCTCTCTGTGCTGCGAGAGGTGAGATTCTGCTTGAGGGGGTCTTTGGTGCATTTCCACTGACCCCCCTTCCGGCAGTTTCCGAGCTCCCGCTCACCATCAAACACTTTTTATGGGCGGCTAGCATTGCCCATTCTGCTAACAGGACCTCTCCATCTCAGCTGGTCATGGCTGGTTGGTTTTGCTCTTTCGAGGAGGTTAACGTTTCAGACTGGGTCTTGCCAGGGGACCTTCCCCCCAGAGCAGAGACCGCGCGTGTGAAATTTGGGAAGATGGGACTCAGTCCACCCCGGGTCACAAAATCTCTCGCTAGAGCTACGGGCCCAGGGATGGGCTCAGTGGGGTATAGTTTGGCTGCACTTCCACAGCGGCTCATGCCAAGTCTCACGGACTGGCTCGCGCTGCCGTACCTGCTCTGTGGATAAATGGAGGGTTTCCGGCTCAGCCTGCCGTGTGGTTTTGCGTACCTGTGCTAAACTCACAAGAGCAATGCATGTTTTCTAAAGTGAATTGGATTTAAAGCCTTTCAGAGCAGCACGTCGATTCGAGCCAGAGTTACAGAGTTACTGGGTTACATTTCACTTGCACTAGAGTAGCCGTGGCTCATAAGAAGTACATAATGACATGATGCGTTTACATGCGTTTGACGAAGTGGGGATTCACCCACGAAAGCTTATGCTCCAATACATCTGTTAGTCTTAAAGGTGCCACAGGACTCTCTGTTGCTTTTTACAGATCCAGACTAACATGGCTACCCCTCTGATAATGACATGATTTAATCTTTTCTCTTAGCTACCCTCAGAGACGGCCCATGCCTGGAGGGGTGGAGCGGCAGAGTGAGGGCAGATAGGTTCAGCAATGTGTGAGCATGCTCAGTGCAAGCCAAGCCGCAAATCTGGGGAGGGAGGAACATGACCCCGGATGCCCCCCTCCCCGCACACGTCACCTCTGTTACCCCTATCAATAATTACAAGATAAGGGCTCAATCTAGGAATTTATTTAGCAAATGTAAAGCAAACAAGAGGAGACATTTCTTGTGCAGTGTATCGTTATTGCAGTAGGACGTCAGTATAGCAAACACCAGGGCTGGATTTAAATAAACAAGGGTTTGGCAGTGTCATAACTGATCCTACATTTTCAGCTGTTCACGCTAGATTATAAAGTAATCAAACTTTATGGCTTCATGGAGAAAGGTGAATAACCACCTGCAGGAGACAAGAAGATTTATTTCCCTCTATGTATGTTGCTTTAAGGGTATGTCTGCACACACACATGCAGGAGGTGGGTGGGTGTGTGGCGTATGGGACTGTGCCTTCTTCTGAAGCATCTAATACTAGCCCTTGCTGATGTACACAAGGATCTGTTCTGATATGGAGGGAGGTGGAAAACCAGACCAGATTGAGCTGGGCTCTATTCTGTGTGGCAAACCCTGTGTTCTTTGTAGATACTTGGGAATGAAAATAGGAAGCATCACCCTGACAAAGAGATTCTGTATATAGTACACATGAAATATCTGCAGTCCAATGGCATGTAGGTCTTTAACACATGGTTAGCTAGCTCCACTCTCAGATAATTCACCTCAAGCATCCCTGAGACCACCCCACTGAGGTAGACTCTCTTTGTAACTCATTATTCTACCATCAAGATGAAAGGTTTGGCTGGAACAAGCTGGTGCTGGTAAGGCTGTGAGACTGTCTGTGCCAGCTTTGCTATCAGAGTTGAATTTGCTAGGGCCTGTCACCCACAACCAATGACCTTCTCTGAACAAGTGTGAAGCAGTGGAGACACAATGAGGAGCTAGTTTTTAACCACTCTACTTACTAGTGTTACACCAGCAACACAAAGGTAGGTTCTTGGATAGGGTCTTGGCTGTGGATAGGGTCTTGACTCAGCAATGGTTACAGGGTAATACAATGGGATAATTCCCACATATATAATCTGGGCACAAATAAAATCAAGTTTAAAAGTTTTATTAAGATGATGTTAAAAAAAAAGTGAACAGAGTTTGAGCGTAGAAGTTTCTGGTTCTCAGGAAATAACGTACAGATTATCGAGGGTGCAAAGTTTGGTTTAAGATCAGGTGGCATAAGGAATACATAATCTGCAATATCCCCAGTTGGGGGTAAAAGGTTGATGGGTCAAAGTACAGGCATTGAGATATGAGGGTATGAAGTTCATAGAGTGGCTATGTTTGGGTGTGGGGTATAATGAGTGGATATGATGATGAGGATGGCTTGACCCACATTTGGTGAGATTTAATGTTCAGGGAGTTTATGGTTCCAGTTCATATGATCCAACAGAGAAGGTCACTTGGTCCCTTTCTCGTAGTGGGAGAACGATGTCACTCTGTCTCACGCCTCCTGGTACTGTCGGTGGCCGGTGATGTGCTCGATGTAGATGTCCCTGGACCATCGGATGGCGTCTGAGACCATGAGGCATCGCATGAGCCGTGCATAGCGTTGACTGATCCCGCAGGTCCACAGCACACGCTCGTTGCAGGGGTCCTAGGTGCCCAGGGCTCCGACAATCAGGGCATCCATCTGCACCTTGTAGCCCTTCACTCTCAGGGTGTCAGCCAGGGGGGCGTACTTTTCCAGCTTACGACCTCGGGCTTCGCGAAATGCCGGGGTCCTGTTCTCAAAGGAGACTGTAACGTTGACGAGGATGATCTTTTTCTGGGCCTCGTTGGTGATGACCACGTCAGGTCGTAGCTGGGTGTCGGTACCAGGGATGGTGCAGTTCAATGAGATCTCCCCGAGACGTGGCGCGATGGCTTTCACCAGGCAGTTGTCCATCAGGGTGTCGAAGTTCTCCAAGTCCTCAGCCTTTGCCAGCTCCTCCATCCAGGCGGATTGCCACAGCGTGGCGACCCTCGCTCGCGGCTGTCGCTCCTTCTGCTGCGTTGTCTCTGCAGGTTCCGGTGCTGCAAGGACGGTCTGCGGCCTTGTTGTCCCTCGGACTGGGGAGCAGTATTCAGGTGGGTCTTGAGGCGGGGGCCCTGGTGTGGTGGGGAGGGCAGCTCTCGGTGTCTCCGAGACAGCGCTGGATCTTCCGGGAGGGAGTGGGGTTCTGGAAGCACCGGTGCTGGGCTTTGTGGGGGCATGGTCGTGTTTGGGAGCGCTGGGGATAGTTCTGGTTCTTCTGCGGGCTGCATCCAGCTGGGGGGTCCTCGGTGGGGCATGGGGTTTTTGGCGGTCGGAGGCTCTTTGGGTAACCTTGGAGGAGGTGTTGGGTCTCCCGGGAGCGGGGTCCGGCCATGGGATCTGGGGGCTGCGGGAGGCTCCTCCGTTGGCTGGGTCTCGCCGTGTGGCCTGGGGGGCAGTGCTAGTTGCTCCTACGGCAGGGTGGCATGAGGTTACCTGTGGGGGAGCGCTGCAGCATCTCGTTTCCGTGTTGTGCCGGATGGTTTTTATGAGGTCGCTGAGGCGTCTGGTGAGTTTGCTGACTTGCGAGGTGGCGGTGGTCCCCCTCACAGCAGGGTCCAGCATGGGGATTCTGGAGACGGGACTGGTCCTTTTGGTGGCATCGTCAGTCCTCGAGGCGGGGGTTACGCTTCCCTCAGTTGGCGGTTGGTCCCCCCTTATCTGCTGTGACTCTGGGGATGCTGGCTGGGGTGCTGAAGCCAGACCATCAGTGGGGGTCAGGGTTGGAACCCGCAGGATGTCAGTGGGATTCACCTTCACAGTCGTGGGGGGTCCCTTGCATGTGGCTTGATGGAACTTACATTTCCTTTGGGTCTCGAAGGGGAGATCGCAGCGGTACACCGGAAAGCAATCCGTTTGTTGTAGGTCTTACGAACGTGTTTGCTGAGGGCCGCGAGGGTCTGGACTCCATGGACAGGGAGACAGAAGAGGCAGAGGAGGAGACCTGTAGGGAGCGGGTACTGGAGGTAGATGCGGTCTTCTTCCCCGCCTCACTCTCCATGGGGCGGATCTCTGTTGGGCCTGCAGACTCGCCAGGTGATTCCTCTGGGTCTGGTAGAGAAGCTTGGGGGGGTGAAGTCGCTCTTGGGGGGGTGCTGGACTCACTGGCCACGATGTCTCTTTGCCCGGAAGGACAGCATGCGGCATCGAGATCTTGGGCTCTGAAATGCATTCCCCTTCGAGCGGCCCTCCTCCGGACAGCTGGGTGATAAGTAGTGTCAGGGTCTGGGGTTGAGGAGGTGGTTCCTTCCGGAGCATCCCTCTCTGGAGCAGCGGGGCAGCGATCAGCATCCTGGTCCCGGGTCATCGGGGGGGCTCCTCCGGTGGCATCCTTCCTGGCGGGGCAGCCATCAGCATCCTGGTCCTGGGTCGTCGGCGGGGGACTCTTCTGGTGGCAGCCTTCTCTGGAGCAGCAGGGCAGCGCTCACATCCTGGTCCTGGGAAGCAGGCAGGGTTTTCCAGAGGTCCTACTCCTGAAGAGCTGTTGAGATATTCTTGCTCCTGGATGTGAGGTCCCGAAGAGCTGTCCTTTGGGTGCTAGGTCTCCCTGCAGAGGTATCCACGGGGGTTTTCTTCAGCCACCTCCGAATGTTTTCATCCTTGCAGGTGGTCCGGGTCTTCCGTGAAGCACCAAGAGTGGTCTTTGGGATAGGTTTCTGCTGAGCTTTCTGGGAAGTAGAGAACACAGGAACAGCAGCAGCCGACAACAGTGTAGATGAAGGTGAAATAGAGTTTTCTTCCGAAATAGCAGGAGTGGAGTATATCTTCAAAGCAGCATCAGTTTTTTCAAAAATGGCTGCAGGAGATTCCATCTTCAGGACGGGTGTTCACAGATGTCCATCAGAAGAAATTAAACTGATAAGAACAGACACTACACTTGGATCTTAGCTCCAAGGAGCCGAGAAGCAGCACAAATAAAATCAAAATTAAATAAAGCACTAACTATTCACATTCTTCTTACTGCTAGTGGACACATAGGACTGTATTGTGGCTCTAATTATATTTAACAAGGGAAACTCCTTTTCCTCCCCTCCCCCCCTCACTTTTCTGAGCCATCCACTCTCCCCACCCTGTGGTTGGATTGGAGATGTAGGAGTGTCCAAGCAACAAAAGGCTCCTTACCTCAGGGTCAATCCCCCTCATCCATCCATCTTCATATCTTTCTTTCTCTCCTCCCTCTCTGCATTGCCACACACCTGATCTGTAGGGTTGCCAGCCTTCCCCGGTTGTCTTGGAGTTTCCAGGAATTAAAGAGATTAGTCTTTCATTAAATGCATTGTGCTACTAAAGTGAAACAATACTAGTAGCTACACTAGTAATCACAACTGCATGACAACAGCAGAGCCTAGTGACCCCATGGTAGTTCTGAAGAATTTCACAGAGCCTCTTTCTTTACAATATACATGCAGCGTGCTGGCCTGTCCCTCAGCCCAAGAGCCTGGATCAGGCCCCTTTCTCAGAGTTCAATATATTATTCAAGTACAAAACAAAGCTATTCTCCTGACCAAAGCAAGTTGTAGGTATCTAGAGGATCTTCCTCTTGCATCTTCTCCACTCCAGGGCTGGCCACAGCAACCCACCTGCTTCCTATAGCCCACCTCCAATTGTATTCTCTTAGTCTTTTATAGTAACCCCCTGACCCCTTCCCATCTGTGTCTGACAATCGA
Source organism: Chrysemys picta bellii (assembly GCF_011386835.1). Classification (NCBI taxonomy): domain Eukaryota; kingdom Metazoa; phylum Chordata; order Testudines; family Emydidae; genus Chrysemys; species Chrysemys picta. Next base: position 5,835,637 of record NC_088798.1, read on the forward strand.
ACAGGGCTTGCTGGCTCCTGGCCTCCAGACTCTTCAAGGAGCAGAGCAGCTTGTTATAACACCCCAGGCATGCAGACACCCAGTATAACCCCCTATTGTAACATGGTGTCATGAAAGGCGGTGGGCAATTATTACACAGTGGCAAAGAGCATTGTTTCCCGGGCCGTTGTAGTCTGCAGCACAGATGGCTTGTTGAAAGTCGGTTGAGCAAGATGGTCACTGCAAGAAGCATCCAGCAAAGCATATCATTTGCCTGTGGTTGTGATTGTTCTCCCCACGACAGGGCAGGAATTTGAGGTGTTGTCGGGGTGAATAAGCAGAGGCATGTGCAGAATACGAGTTTCACAGGCAGAAGTGAGTCAGGATTGTCCATGGAGGGCGTATGCCCCAGCGTTAATCACCTGTGACAGCTCAACTCGATAAACAGATTTCTATTGCTTATTTATTCAGATTTATAACACTGTGGATACAAGCACCTGGCCTAGGCCTTTGGCAATGCTTAAAAACAACAATCAATCCAGAGTAAAGTCAGCAGCTGCTCCACACCCCTGTGCCAACGCTAACAGTGCACAGGAGAAGCCAACCCAACAATTCTCACCCTCTTCCACATAATTGATCGCTTCTAGCGTGTCCCTCCCTCCACAAAGGCGTGGCTGAATAAATGGGCTTTGCAGTCTGCCCACATCTGAGCCATTTCAGACGAAGGGCTTGTCTACACTTGAAGGTTGTACCACCATAACCATGTTGATGAAGGGGCTGGTTTGTTCACTGATATAGTTCTACTGGTACAAGCCCAAACGAAGACACAGTTATATCAGTATAAAAGTGCCTGATACCAGTATAGTTATTCCTCTTCCCTTACAGAAACAGCTCTAACTAAGCACCTTCATGCTGGTATAACGCCTGTACCACTTCAGCTATACTGGAGTCATTAAAATAGCACAATTTTCTAGTGTAGACATGGCCGACATGGAGAATAGGTTCCAAATAGGGCAGCTTGGAGACTTTCCATCAAAACGAGAAACTACGAACGAGAAACTGCAAAACTGGAATGAATTTGCAAACTGGACACCATTAAACTAGGCTTGAATAAAGACCGGGAGTGGATGGGTCATTACACAAAGTAAAAACTATTTCCCCGTGCTAATTTTCCCCCTGCTGTTCCTCACACCTTCTTCAACGGTTGGAAATGGGCCATCCTGATGATCATGACAAAACTTTTTTTTTTTCTCCTGATGATAATAGCCCACCTTAATTGATACCACCTTAGTCTCGTTAGAGTGGGTATGGCAACACCCATTTTTCATGTTCTCAGTATATATATAAAACTTCCTACTGTATTTTCCACTGCATGCATCTGATGAAGTGGGTTTTAGCCCACGAAAGCTTAGGCCCAAATAAATTTGTTAGTCTCTAAGGTGCCACAAGGACTCCTCGTTCTTTTTGCTGATACAGACTAACACGGCTACCCTCTGAAACCTTAAGAGAAGGTTAATGCATGAAGCATGTTATCCTACATCTGCCTGCTCCTGGGTTTCTTACCACGGCGACCCCTCCGAAACCAGTCTTTAGTTACACGATTGCATACTAATTTTCCTGCCGGCGCCCTGACGCATTCAGTGCACAGGATGGATGGTGCTCAGTTAATGAGCAGCCACTGGACGGTTCTCTTTATCCTCGTTGAACAATGGAGGTCACTCAGTGGGGCTGATTTTCCACTACCTTACACCTTGTGCCATTCTTGACAGCAGTGCGATGGGAGTGTTATACGCGTCGCAGCCTAGCCTGCTGCCATAATCTCCAGGAAAGGCAGGCCAGATTGTTGCTCTGCTGCACTCTTCCCCTCACAAACGATGTCTCCCCGAGGCTGTGCTGGTTGGACTCTTCCCTCCAATAAAGACTCTCATGATTTGGCAACAAATCAGCCTCTGAAATCCTTCCTCTTTGCACAGTATTGGCTGAGGCTGCCTGACTATAACTGTAGCAAAAGAAGGGTGAGACAGGACAATGAGTGCAGTTTGCGGGAGCCAAACAGAAGCAGCAGGAACATGACCTCTGTGCTAGAGAGAGGGTTAAAGCCCTCCTGGTCCTGGCTGGGGGTGGATATCTATCGGGTTTTTCACCTGGCTGCTGTGTTCGGCTTGACCTGCGTGCTGTTGAAAGTGATTCAGCTGTATCACCGGAGACAGGAATTGATCAAAGCTTTCAGCAGTTTCCCAAGCCATCCGACCCACTGGCTATACGGCCACGTCCATGAGGTAGGAAAAGGGCTCAGTTTGCACCTTGGGGGATGGGGATGGGACAGAAGGAGGTGGTATTTAAAAATGAAATAGACACAGTGCAGTGAACCGAGTAAGCAGCTTCCCTGAACTAGGGAGGGGCGGGGGGAAGCGGGGAAAATCTCACTGATATGGTATGTCCCTGGGATCTGTGAGAATCCTCCTTGTGCCCCTTGGGCTAATATAAATCATTGGTAAGTCATGCATCCCACTAGACCAGGGGTCAGCAACCTTTCAGAAGCGGTGTGCCAAGTCTTCATTTATTCACTCTAATTTAAGGTTTCGTGTGCCAGTCATACATTTTAATGTTTTTAGAAGGTCACTTTCTATAAGTCTATAATATATTACTAAACTATTGTTGTATGCCAAGTAAATAAGGTTTTTAAAATGTTTAAGTAGCTTCATATTAAATTAAAATGCAGAGCCCCCCGGACCGGTGGCCAGGACCCGGGCAGTGTGAGTGTCGCTGAAAATCAGCTCGCGTGCCGCCTTCGGCACACGTGCCATAGGTTGTCTACCCCTGCACTATACAAACCTTGCTCTGCAATCATGATCTAAAGAGTGTTGTGTAAAGAACAAAAGACACAGGTCAGTGCAAAAACCACAAAGAGGTAATGATTAACTGAGGGCAAAGGAGAAGGTAACACCTTATGACACCTTATGGGTCAACTCTTCACCTGGCGTAAATCAGGGTAGCGCCATTAAAACTACACTGATTTCCACCTGCTGACTCCAGGTCTCTTCTGGTTTGACTGGGGAGTGAACTGAGAGTGAAACCACTGCAATGCTCTCCATGTTGTAATTCCTTTGCAGAAGGGCAGAATGCATATTAGGATCAAGCTTCCATACATGGCAGATAATGTATGGCAGATACGCGTTTGTAGGGTTTCGTTAATTCCATTGCCAAATGAGATGTACCAAGTAGCGATTCATAGATTCATAGATTCTAGGACTGGAAGGGACCTCGAGAGGTCATCGAGTCCAGTCCCCTGCATGATGATCAGTTTGTAATGTGCCGGCACATGCTACAAACCCCACACTCAGCAGTCAGCACTGATTGTCATGGACTGGGGTGTGAGCGGTCATGCCTAGTGGTTGGAGCAGCAATGGTCAGGCCTAGTGGTCATAGCAGGAATCAGAGGCCAGGAACAGCGCTGAGGATCAGACCCAGCGTCAGAGACCGGGGTAAGAGTATTTTGACAGCTGCAGGGGACAGAAGAAGATTCTTTCTTACAGGAATAGGAATTCCATATGATCCATAATGGTAAATGTAGCTATTATTGATTTTTTTTTAATAATAAATCAATGAAAAGTTAATACAAGCACTGGTAATAACATAGTAATACAATAAATATATACTTGGTGGTGTTAGTCTAGCAAGTCTGAAGGTAGTATGGGGAATCCAGGATAAGGTCCGATTTCCACTGACTTTAGCTGGAGATTAGAATGAGCAATGAATGCAAGAACAGTTAATTATAGACCGTTGGTTTGTGGTGGTGAGTGACTGTTGACTTGAGGGCTACTCAGATGAGTAAATTTGTGCATCATCCGTTCCAAGGCCATAGATCCTGCACTTGGAGCTAGGAACACTAATGTCTGCAATGGTATAGGGTCTCCCAGACTATCCTTCTAAAATTTAGGGTCTCCCTTAATTAAATCTTTATAACCCGTAGAGAAAATCCATAACCACTCTAGTGTATGGCTGTAAATATTTCCATTTCCCCTGGAAACATAACCCGTTCAAAGGTTACTAGGCTGAATTAAGTGGTTGTAATTGTTAGATGCTGTACAAGACCTGGGACTGAAGTTTAGGAGTGAAAGGTGAAGGGCATGGTCTTATAATAATTAATGGAGATATCCTATCTCCTAGAACGGACCTTGAAAGGTCATCAAGTCCAGCCCCCTGCCTTCACTAGCAGGACCAAGTACTGATTTTTGCCCCAGATCCCTAAGTAGCCCCCTCAAGGATTGAACTCACAACCCTGGGTTTAGCAGGCCAATGCTCAAACCACTGAGCTATCCCTCCCCCAGCTATCCCTTCCATGGTCTTGCACCCATGGAAATCAGTGGACTGCAAAGACTGGGGAACCTCATGAATTTTCAGCGGATCAGGGCTAGGAAAAGGAGTTGCTAAATATTTTCCCTGTTACCTGTTGCTCTGGCTCCATGTCTTATGGGTACTGTCACAAACTTGGCTTGGTATCTTGTCCAGCCCAGGAGAGGTGAAGGAGCTGCCCTGCTTTCCCCCTCCCTCCCCAAGTCTTAGTAGTTCCCCTCCTTCCCCCTCCTATCCCTCTGACCCCCACTCTCCCATTCACAGGGAGCTTCTGCCCGGCCCCTCCCCAGCGATGTGACAAAGCAGACAGGCCTTTGCTATAAAATGGGCCTAATTCAGCTCCCATCGACTTCAAAGGCAGCAGGTGTGAGGCCGTTTAGGCAGATGTCTAATGGGCGGGCTCAAACATGATTTTTCAATCGCTTGTATCTGAGGATCAGATTGTGATCCAGTTACTCATACTGAGTAGGACCCTACTCCAGGAGCAGGGGCGGCTCCAGGCATCAGCGCAGCAAGCGCGCGCCTGGGGCGGCAAGCCACGGGGGGCGGCCTGCTGGTTGCTGTGAGGGCGGCCGTCAGGCTGCCTTCGGCGGCATGCCTGTGGGAGGTCTGCCGGCCCCGCGGCTTCGGCGGTAATTCGGCGGCAGGGACGCTGAAGGCGCGGGACCAGCAGACCTCCTGCAGGCATGCCACTGAATCCGCGTGGCCAGCGGACCACCCGCAGATGTGCCGCCGAATCCGCATGGCCAGCGGACCGCCCGCAGGCGTGCCGCCGAAAGCCGCCTGACTGCCGTGCTTGGGGCGGCAAAAACCATAGAGCCGCCCCTGTCTAGGAGTAGCTCCAGCTGTAGCGTCAGATATTATTCAGTGCGAGTTAAGGTATCAGAATCTGGCCTTTCATTATTCCACAGTGAAATGCTATCCAGGATCTGCTCCAAAAGGCAAGCTATTTACAGGCTTGTGTTTGAGTTTCAAAGTTCAGCTGTTTCCAGGTTAATGAGCAAACAAGGGCCCCATTAAAGCGTCAGAACCAGAGTAAATCTGAAATAGGATCATTAAGAAATGAGGCACTGATCCATTAATTTCGATGGCTTTGGATCAAGCCTTTAGTGATCCTAGACGTTACTATATTATTAATTATTATTATGTGTATTCCCGTAGCACTTAGCAGTCTAGTCATGAACCAGGACCCCAAAGGACTAGGTGCTGCTCAAACACAGATTAAAAACATAGTTCCTGTTCTAACGAGTGTACAGTCTAAGTATTGCACCATGGCCTATATCCTGCCCCCAAGTTGTGGCTCACACCCGATGCCACATTCTGTATGTAAATCAGTGGGGTGACTCTGCAGAAGTTAGACATAACAAGGACTTTTCCTCAGGAGCAAATTGCCCCAAAAGTTCACACAATAAGGATAGCAACGCTTTATTACTCCTGCCCCAATAACAAGGAGACTGGGGATCCAACACCAGCCACAAGTGATCATTTGTGCAAGCAGTCCCATCATGCTGAGCACCTAGGCAGGGTGGGTGTGTCCATGCAAACGAGATCAGCTTCTGAAGTCTTTCCACAGCTCACCACTAGTGGCAGAGGAGAGCTCATCCAGACTCTGCTTACACTTGTAAAACCAAAACCAGAGGTGGTTTGGCATTGGTTTCCACGCTAACTCCACCACCGTTTGATGGAAGGGATGGGTGAATGCTTTTGTGACAGATATGGTAATTTCCTTCACCATCCTGGACAAACCTTATTGGATTAAGCCAAACTTTATTGGATTAAGTTGAGTATTTTAGGAGTTATTGAATTAACGATGCAAAGGTTTATATATTATTGTGGGATTGTATGTAACATCTCTAGGGGGAGATGTGACTAATGCAAACCCTAGGAAGTGTTATGAGCTTCAAAGGACTCTTTTAAACAGTGTGCCAGGCAAGAATGAACTTTTGGCTAAGTGGGTTTCCTAGGAAATCTCTGGGGGGAGATGAATGCAAATGTACCTCATCCCCTTTCTAGTTATGCAAAAACCCAGCCTTTTGAAGCTATGCCCTGAGGAAAGGTCCATTGTCTGTTTACCTGCTCCTGGAATCTCTAAATTAGAGACCCCAGATGTATAAAGGACAGGCAGATTTATTCATGAGGGATCTTCTTCTGAGCAAAAGACGTCTGAACTTGTAACCAAAGAAAACACCCTGTGTGTGGATTGAAGGACTGACTCCTACCAGAGCCCTTGTTGGAGTTTGGGGTGGGGGTTATGATCTCTGATATGCCAGTTAGCATGTGTGTAGGTCCTTTTATTGTTTTTAACATGTTTTCTCTGTAATGTTTTCACCTTTATAACAAATGTGTTTGCTTAAAAGAGCAGGGTGTTAATTTCTAACCAGGGGCAATTATGCTGTTTACAGCCTCTGAGGAGAAAGCCAAGCAGGCCTGCTTGGGCAGTCTGACTTGCTGGGGAACTGCGCAGTCTGGCCAGTAGGGAGAGAGACAGGTCTCCGCCCCAGAGAGGTGACGGCTGAGGAGTTGGGAGCCTAGAGTGGGTGCCCTTGTGAGACCACAAAGGGAATTTTAGATCAGTCCTGATCTGTGACAGCTTCTGGCCCATCTTTATCTGGGCTTTTTATTGGTTGGTTAGATTCCTCCTGCTCCTTTACAAAGTCCATTATATATTGTACCACTGTGGCAAGGATTGAACCAGAAACCTCATAGAACTGAAAACTTGAGTCTCCATCTATGAGCTAAAAAGCCAGGCTGTCCTGCTGAGAGCTGTAACAGATTCACATCCTCTGTGGATTGGTTCCAGGGTAGGGACGGGTAACATACACTGACCAGTCCGTTACAGCATTCCATGTAAAGGTATTTTCCTTGGTGAGAATCCCTGGATGAACAGTTATTTCATATAATGTTTAAAATAACAACCCTCTCTGCGGTACATCAGGCCAATTCAGAGAGACCATGGACTATTTATAACTGTCATGTCCTATGAACATTCCCCATTCTTCTGGCTGTAGCAAGATTACCGTGAGCTCTTCTGGACAGTTTTCCAACCCTGTTTTCTTCTCTCTTTTTTCCTCCGCTGTTGCAGCTTCTACAAGGGGAGATTTTAAACAAAACAGAGCTATGGAGCCAGAAGTACCCGTATGCCTTCCCTCTCTGGTTTGGGAGTTTCTCAGCATTCTTAAACATCACCCACCCTGATTATGCCAAGGCCGTATTTGCCAGAGGAGGTAAGGCATGGTGCATTTGAGTTCTGAACGATTGTAACGTTCCTGCAAATTGCAAATGCCGAGCATAATTTCCCGGGTATTAACTATTCACAGCAAAGCAGAATTCCACAACTATGATGTCACTCAGGAATCCCAACTCCTTGATGCATCATCATCTGCAAACTGATAGAGGACCTAGACAAATTAGAGGATTGGGTCAAAAGAAATCTGATGAGTTTCAACAAGGACAAGTGCAGAATCCTGCACTTAGGACGGAAGAATCCCATGCACTGCTACAGACTAGGGACCGAATGGCTAGGCAGCAGTTCTGCAGAAAAGGACCTAGGGGTTACAGTGGACGAGAAGCTGGATATGAGTCGACAGTGTGCCCTTGTTGCCAAGAAGGCTAACGGCATTTTGAGCTGTATAAGTAGGGGCATTGCCAGCAGATCGAGGGACGTGATCATTCCCCTCTATTCGACATTGGTGAGGCCTCATCTGGAGTACTGTGTCCAGTTTTGGGCCCCACACTACAAAAAAGATGTGGAAAAATTGGGAAGAGTCCAGCGGAGTGCAACAAAAATGATTAGGGGGCTGGAGCACATGCCTTATGAGGAGAGGCTGAGGGAACTGGGATTGTTTAGTCTGCAGAAGAGAAGAATGAGGGGGGATTTGATAGCTGCTTTCAGCTACCTGAAAGGGGGTTCCAAAGAGGATGGATCTAGACTGTTCTCAGTGGTGGCAGATGACAGAACAAGGAGTAATGGTCTCAAGTTGCAGTGGGGGAGGTCCAGGTTGGATATTAGGAAACACTATTTCACTAGGAGGGTGGTGAAGCACTGGAATGGGTTACCTAGGGAGGTGGTGGAATCTCCTTCCTTAGAGGCTTTTAAGGTCAGGCTTGACAAAGCCCTGGCTGGGATGATTTAGTTGGGAATTGGTCCTGCTTTGAGCAGGTGGTTGGACTAGATGACCTCCTGAGGTCCCTTTCCATGTTCCCGTTCAGCTCTAGACCTGCAGTATCCTTGGTTAATGCTAGTCTTGCATCTGTTCTTCATTCAGCCACCTCACAATTATGCTGAACTGGGTGTTGCTTTGTTGTGTAATATTGATTCATTATGAAGCGATGCCACCCATTTTGTTTCATTCACAACTGAAGGTTGGTGTGTACCCCACAGATAAACGTACAATGCAGTGAATCATTACTAATAAAGTATTATCTTCTTCTCTCTCTCTCAATTGACTTTTCCAGATCCCAAGGATAACGTTAGCTATAGGCATATAGTTCCATGGATTGGTACGTATATTCGTGGTCTCCTCCATATTCTCGACCAGAAATGATGCCGAGGTCAGTCAAGAACAAGCCATCAATCGATGGCATTTCCCGCTCCTTGGCGTGGTGAGGGCCAGAAGCTCTCTGAAATCATCATGTATGCATTGTGTGTCAAAAAAAGGTGAAACTCGAAGAAGCTTTTGGATAAAGGTGGTTACATGCCGGAGAAGAAGATTCAGATTGCAGGGTTGAAAGGGCTAGTTTTAAATTGGCGGATACAAAATCATTTTCTTTTAAAAATTACTAAAAATATTGAGTTTAGAGAAATAAGAAAGGGTAGGCCAGCTGTTATGGATTGTTTCTCTTACTGCCAACTCAGTGGTGTGGCTTCCATTATTTAATCACCAGGGCTCTTTGACATACCATAGGAAACACCTTGATCACGACCAAGCCAACTAATCACAATGATTACCTCTGGCCTTTTTATTATTAAAGAAAGAAAAAGAAAACATTAAACAAAATACCACAAATGACAGATTGATAAACTGGTTAGTGTCAGTGACGGGGAGGTGGGCAGTCATGTCTAGTGATCGGAACAGGAGTCAGGCCTAGTGGTTGGACAGAAGTCGGTAGCCAGGCATCAGAGCCAAGGGTCCTAGCTGGAGTCAGCAGCCAGGGTCAGAGCTGGGTTACCTGGAGTGAAGCAAGGCCGGAGCAGGGCTGGGACCGAGGCAGGAGTAGGAGCTATTGCAGCCACAGGCTAATACTTTAAGCCGCTGCTGCTGGATTTAAGAGCCAGTCTGCTGCCTCTTCCAAGCAATAAGCAGGGGAGCCAATCAGGCAGCCTACTAAAGGCCAGCTGTGATCCACTGACTTTGCTGCACCGATTCTAGACTGTAACTTCCATTAGTCTCTTTTGCAAGCCTTTCTGTGGTGAGCTTTTAACAGAGATTATACCCTTGAGAGCGAACCCGCCTGTTGGGAGGAGGCGTCACTTTTCCCTCAATAAGTAAAGACCCAAGTATAGTGTTTTCCAAAATTCTTGTGAATTTGGTTTTAGTAGCTTATTAGATACGTAAGTGTTTAATGTCTGGCAAAATAATTTGTTTAAGCCCCAAACAGTTTATAGCTGGGCAAAGGAAGCAATCTTAACTAAATCCTATGAATTCGAAGATGATATTTACATTAGTTTCTTAGAAGAAGCCATTTAACAAGCTATCTTAAAACAGGCCAGTTACAAATATTAAGAATCCTAAATCCAATTAAATCCCACTGTTTCTCGGTTTACCAATGTTTAGCCCGTGTCTCCTCTCCAGGAATACATGATCTAACCATTTGGTGATTAACAGGAGAAATGGTTAGTAAATTTAAGTTATGACAGCATTTCAATGTTCCAATAAAAATCATTACAAGAGTTTTAAACCTAATCCCTTGTAAGTGAGTTAACTTCCTCTCACCGATCCATGTTGAAGTCATGGAGAGGTTGCTTTGGGTTGGTTTCTTCTTGAGTCTTCTCTGTTTTTCTTATCTGCCTGTTGCAGCTTGCTTGTAGAGAGAGACAGGATGAGTTAGGGTGTACTCGCTCCATGAGTACTGGGAGTGTGTGAGCAGGAGATGTTTATTTCAGAGTCTTTTATACCTTCTTATTTTTGTGAAATTATAGGAAAACAAACCTCTTTTATGCTTGTTTTAGATTCTGGTTGGTTGCTGCCACTCTTATTGACTCCATGATTTCGGGGTTGGCTTAGGTGACATTTTCAACTCCCGAATATGCAGTCTGTCTAATGAATATGCAACATTTCTTTATCAACAAATCATAGAAGATTAGGTTTGGAAGAGACCTCAGGAGGTCATCAAGTCCAACCCCCTGCTCAAAGCAGGATCAACCCCAACTAAATCATCCCAGCCAGGGCTTTGTCAAGCCGGGCCTTCAAAACTTCTAAGGATGGAGATTTCATCACCTCCCTAGGTAACCCATTCCAGTGCTTCACCACCCTCCTAGTGAAATAGTGTTTCCTAATATCCAACCTGGACCTCCCCCACTGCAACTTGAGACCATTACTCCTTGTTCTGTCATCTGCCACCACTGAGAACAGCCGAGCTCCATCCTCTTTGGAACCCCCTTTCAGGTAGCTGAAGGCTGCTATCAAATCCCCCCTCACTCTTCTCTTCTGCAGACTAAACAATCCCAGTTCCCTCAGCCTCTCCTTGTAAGTCATGTGCCCCAACCCCCTAATCATTTTCGTTGCCCTCCACTGGACTCTCTACAATTTGTCCACATCCTTTCTGTAGTGGGGGCCAAAAACTGGACATAATACTCCAGGTGTAGCCTCACCAGTGCCAAATAGAGGGGAATAATCACTTCCCTTGATCTGCTGGCAATACTCTTACTAATGCAGCCCAATATGCCGCTAGCCTTCTTGGCAACAAGGGCACACTGCTGACTCATATCCAGCTTCTCATCCACTGTAATCCCCAGGTCCTTTTCTGCAGAACTGCCGCTTAGCCAGTCGGCTAATTACCTTTGTTCTTGTGGCAGGGAATATCCAGATAACTTTTAAAGTTAAAACTAACTCTTTTCATTCAGTCCATTTTCTGATATAATGTTTTTACCTTAGTTTGACAGGAAGTGACATTCTGTTTTCAAAAAGTCCAAACATTCCTGTTCATTATATAAGAGTTTGTAGTCCTCAAAACGGTCTTTTAAAATTAAATAACTCTTAGTAAGACCTTAGCTCAAGTTGTTGATTTTACATGGAAATTTTGGAAATGATGATTTTATGTTCTTCCTGTGTTGGATGAGGGTTTGCTTTGATTAATTAATTCCCCATTATTATAACTATTCTATACTTAAATGGCTTCTTATATTAGTTGTTAGTCTAGTATCAAATGACTTTGCTGTATTTGTACATAAAACATCTTACTATTCCTATAACAATAATATCAAGCAATTATGATAGGAAGGCTTGTATTTAGATACAAAATATTTGCAAATATACATATTAAAAGCAGCTGATGCCATCTTAAGCATTTGAGAAACAACAAAGGTGTTGCTCCTTAAGTGGAAACACAAGTTGAAAGTAACCAGTGTCTTCTGTAAAAACTAGGGCCGTCAAGCGATTAAAAAAATTAATTGCGATTAATCGCTATCACTGTTAATAATAGAATACCGTTTATTTAAATATTTTTGTATGTTTTCTACATTTTCAAATATATAAATTACAACACAGAATACAAAGTGTACAGAGCTCATCATATTTATTTTTTATTACAAATATTTGTGCTGTAAAAAACAAAATAAATAGTATTTTTCAATTCACCTCATACAAGTACTGGAGTGCAATCTCTTTACCATGAAAGTTGAACTTACAAAATGTAGAATTATCTTAAAAAAAACTACATTCAAAAATAAAGCAATGTAAAACTTTAGAGCCTACATGTCCACTGAGTCCTACTTCTTGTTCAGCCAATTGCTCAGACAAACAAGTTTGGTTACATTTGCAGGAGATAATGCACCCCGCTTCTTGTTTACAATGTCACCTGAAAGTGAGAACAAGCGTTCACGTGGCACTGTTGTAGCCGGCGTTGCAAGATATTTATGTGCCAGATGTACTAAAGATTCATATGTCCCTTCATCTTCAACCACCATTCCATGTTTTTGTGCTGATGATGGGTTCTGCTTGATAACGATCCAAAGCAGTGTGGACCGATGGACGCATGTTCATTTTCATTATCTGAGTCAGATGCCACCAGCAGAAGGTTGATTTTCTTTTTTGGTGGTTCAGGTTCTATAGGTTTCCTCATTGGAGTGTTGCTCTTTGAAGACTTCTTCTGAAAGCATGCTCCAGAAGTACCTCATCCCTCTCAGATTTTGGACGGCACTTCAGATTCTTAAACCTTGGGTCAAGTGCTGTAGCTATTTTTAGAAATCTCACAGTGGTACCTTCTTTGCGCTTTGTCAAATCTGCAGTGAAAGTGTTCTTAAAATGAACAACATGTTCTGGGTCATCATCTGAGCCTGCTATACCATGAAATATATGGCAGAATGCGGGTAAAACACAGAGCAGGAGACATACATTTCTCCCCCAAGGAGTTCAGTCACAAATTTAGTTAACCAATTACTTTTAACGAGTGTCATCAGCATGGAAGCATGTCCTCTGGAATGGTGGTCAAAACATGAAGGGGCATACGAATATTTAGCAGATCTGGCATGTAAATACCTGGCAAAGTCGGCTACAAAAGTGCCATGCGAACCCCTGTTCTCACTTTCAGGTGACACTGTAAATAAGAAGCAGGCAGCATTATCTCCCGTAAATGTAAACAAACTTGTTTGTCTGAGCGAGTGGCTGAGCAAGAAGTAGGACTGAGTGGACTTGTAGGCTCTAAAGTTTTACATTGTTTTGTTTTTGAGTGCAGTTATGTAACAAAAAAAAATCTACATTTGTAAGTTGCACTTTCACAATAAAGAGATTGCACTACGGTACTTGTATGAGGTGAATTGAAAAAGACTTTCTTTTGTTTATCATTTTTACAGTGCAAATATTTGTAACAAAAATAAATAATATTAATTGAGCACTGTACACTTTGTATTCTGTGTTGTAATTTCAATCAATATATTTGAAAATGTAGAAAAACATCCCAAAATATTTAATAAATTTCAATTGGTATTCTATTGTATAACAGTGCGATTAAAACTGTAATTAATCACGATTAATTTTGTTAATCATGATTAATTTTTTTGAGTTCATCGCGTGAGTTAACTGCGATTAATCGACAGCCCTAGTAAAAACATTTACCATCATGAATATTCTGCAGGTTTAAAGAATGAAGACTTTAGTGTGTTTACAGGAGAAATCAATTTCAATGAGGATATTCCTAGCATTCCTTGTGTGGGTTTAAACTCCGGTTTCTCTTTGAAAAGAAAAGGGGAGGGGATCTGTTATAGGACTAATTTACCTCTTGATTTATTGCTCTGATAGCACAACTTTGAATTCCTTTCATAATCAGTTTTCTTCCTATCAGGGTGTAAATGGTTATTCTACTTGATGACTGCTTGTCTTTGGCTATTAGAAACAGAAACCTTCCACTATTTCTTTGATTAGCTTTAACATTTTGTAACATAATTAGCTAAACATGTGCCTGTTATATTTTCAAGCATCCTGGCTAAAACATTATTATGGCTATATCTTAAAGTTCAGTAAAGGTCCAGACAAGTTTGTAGCAACTTAAAAAAAAGTTAACATTTTTATTATCATTTTTGTATCAACACTGAGGTCTCTCCCCCACAAGATGCTACTTATGTAGAGTTACCAACCCTCTAGGACTGTCCTGGAGTCTCCAGGAATTAAAAATTAATCTTTAATTAAAGATTATGTCATGTGATGAAATCTCCAGGAATTTGTCAAAGTTGGCAACCCTATACTTATGTGATATATACAAATTAAATTCCATTAACATACCTTGAATCCAGCAAGGACTAGTGACGGGCGAAGATAGACTCATAGACTCATAGACTCTAAGGTCAGAAGGGACCATTATGATCATCTAGTCTGACCTCCCGCATGATGCGGGCCACAAAAGCTGACCCACCCACTCCTGGAAGAATTCTCTCCCTTGACTCAGCTGTTGAAGTCCCCAAATCATGATTTAAAGACTTCAAATCGCTGAGAATCCTCCAGCCAGCGACCCCTGCCCCATGCTGCGGAGGAAGACGAAAAACCTCCAGGGCCTCTGCCAATCTACCCTGGAGGAAAATTCCTTCCCGATCCAAAGGTTCAGTTTGAAGAAGCAATCAAAAGTTGAGCTGCTCATCTGAACTTCTTGGATCTAGAAATCTGGCTGTGGATTTCATAAGAACAGGCATTCTCTTGCGAGTTAGGCTATTCTTTGCTTCTGGTCCAATCAGGAATCTTGGGAGTACAGCCTTTCTACAGGCATTTCTGTACGTCCACTTCTGGTAAATACAGAGACGCACGAAAATGAATATCAAAGCTAATGTTACTGGAGATTGGTAAAAGATTAGTTAGTTTCAAGTTATGGGTGAAAGGTTCAAATAGGTTCTTATTTCATCTAAACCTGGTCACCTGTCTACAATAAAATCATCGTCTGGAGTATGATCCTGAACAATCATGATGAAATTTGAAGATGAAAGATCAAGATCCTCTGCATTCCTATCAGTTGTTTGTTATCATAGCACTAGAAAATATACTATCCTAGCAAATAGGAGATGGAGTAGATGTGACGAAATAGTTTCCATCTCTGATGGAAGTTTTAGTTATTGTAGGCTAAGGCTTTACCTATTATTACATCCAAAATATCTGCTTATGGTCTTTAAAATCTGAAATGATCTGAATTCTATTGCTTGTGTTATGGTCTTTAAAATCTGAAATGATCTGAATTCTATTGCTTGTGTTCCCCCAGGGAAAGGATTATTGGTCTTACATGGGCCAAAGTGGTACCAGCATCGTAAACTGCTGACTCCAGGGTTTCATTATGACATTTTGAAACTTTACGTGCCATTGATTGCAGATTCTACCAAAGTGATGCTGGTAGGAATGATGACTGCTATTGCCATATTTATTATGTTAGTTTCTTATCCTTGATGGGTTGAAGGCAAAGTGATGGATCAAGAGTTTCCTTGCTGTTCTTGCTGTTACCTAGCTGTTATCAGCCTGTACAGTCTATAATTCCATGGAAATTCTCTTTTTTGGTGGTTTAGCTTTTTGAATGAATCACATTTCTTTTCTGAGCTATAGCAACTAATTGGTCCAGAAGATGTACAGACTCTGTGGCAAAGCCTATAACAGGGTTCGGCAACCTTTCAGAAGCGGTGTGCCAAGTCTTCATTTATTCACTCTAATTTAAGGTTTCATGTGCCAGTCATACATTTTAACGTTTTTAGAAGGTCTCTTTCTATAAGGCTATAATATATAACTAAACTATTGTTGTATGTAAAGTAAATAAGGTTTTTAGTAGGTTTAAGAAGCTTCATTTAAAATTAAATTAAAATGCAGAGCCCCCTGGACCGGTGGCCAGGACCCGGGCAGTGTGAATGCCACTGAAAATCAGCTTGTGTGCCGCCTTCGGCACACGTGCCATAGGTTGCCTACCCCTGGCCTATAATATCATTAAAAAAAAAAAAAGGGACCAGGGCTGATCAGAGAATGGTGTTTTGAGTAAATGAAAATCTGCCTGTGACGCGTCTCCTGTCCTTGAACATTTTCGTTTTTTCTCCCCATCAAAACTTTTTTAAAAACTTTTCGGCAGTTTACAGCCAAATATTTGTGGGGTTTTGAGTTTTGTTTTCCAATGAAAAGTTGTCCTTTTCAATGGAAAATGCCCCGGTGTTCTGACCAGCTCTGTGAGGGACACATTTTTAAATGAAAAGGTGTGTGAGGAATGAGTCCCGACCAGCTCTACTCTTGAGTTAATTAATGCATTTTGCCTGTTAGACAATTGGCAGTCTGGGCCTTTCTGAAGTGGATTCCAGCTGCAGTATTTCATTGCTTTTCAATAGGTAACAATTCTAGAATCCAGGGATTTGGGGTTCCTTTTTACCATGATCCAAAAATCACATCTAATCTACAATAGTGATTACTACTATTAATAAGGCATTAAATAGGTTCTTGGTGGTACTCTTTAAAGGTACTTATATGAAAGGCAGGATTAAATAAAGGATCTCATGCATTCCTAAACCTTAGGATTGGGACGCTTCAACCTTGTGATCTGGGGATTAGAAAATACCCTGAGATGCCAATATTCACAATGTTTAGATTTCAGAGTAGCAGCCGTGTTAGTCTGTATCCGCAAAAAGCACAGGAGTACTTGTGGCACCTTAGAGACTAACAAATTTATTTGAGCATAAGCTTTCATGGGCTAAAACCCACTTCATTGGATGCATGCAGTGGAAAATACAGTAGGAAGATATATAGGTTTAGATTGCAATCTCTGCTTTCCATAGTACACATTGCAACTACAGTTTCACTTCTCGGTGGGCTCTGTGCAGGAAAAATACTAGAGTTACTAGGTTTGCGCATGGGACCCTCATTAATTTCTGCAGCTACATTGTCAGGGAGTCTGGGTACAAGAGCAACTAAACGTGCAATGCATTGTCCCTGAAAGAACTCTGATTCCCTGTGGACAACACTGCCTTCTAGTGTGAGAATTCAAAACAGCCCTGCAGCATCGATTCACTACTGAGTGAACCAAGTATGTGCATGGAGAGAAACCGGAATATTGACGCACTGGCATGGAGTTTGAACCACACTGGGCTCCTGTTACAGAAAAATAAAACAGCCCTATTTTCTGTATGTGTCAGCCAATATAACTGGGATCGAACGGGGGACTTCCACGGCTGAAAACATGAGTCTGTACATCTTGTATGGAGCGAAAGAGCCTCTGGGTGTGGCTGGGAGCTGTAACAGACCCAGACCCTCTTTGGAATGGATCTCGAAGGGGCACACGTTCACTAGTAGGTCACATCTCCTTAAGACTGACCAGTATTGCGGCCTCTTTTGCTGCCTTCTTTAATAGGGCAGCAAAAGAGCTAATACGTTACAGTTTTAAATATAATGGGCAAGATTCTCACTTGCCTTCTTCCGGCTGTGCGGGCACATAATGCCCCAGTGACCACAGCCCTTCTATTTAGCCTGCACAGACTGCAGCTTCAGGTGGGTGGGGGGGTGGGAAGGTGAGATC
Organism: Chrysemys picta bellii; assembly: GCF_011386835.1. Taxonomy (NCBI): domain Eukaryota; kingdom Metazoa; phylum Chordata; order Testudines; family Emydidae; genus Chrysemys; species Chrysemys picta. The sequence continues at coordinate 5,853,145 of NC_088798.1, forward strand.
CGACGCTGCAGTATTACTACTTCTGAACCCCAGCAGGTTGGGCAGTGAATAGGATAGGAGGGGAGAAGAGTAGCCACAGAGTTGTGGCTTCTCCCTGCCCCCACATGCCAGTTGGCAGATGTCATAACCCAGTGCAAGCTTCGCGGTGTTAAGAGCCGGAAGCCTTTGCAGTGCATAAAACTTTACTGAACCTATAAACTTACAAACCATACAACAGATGCTATTATTCTTATATGTGCCACTAGAGGGTGATCTCTCTCCCCATAGGCTTGGTAGAATTTATTTATGCATTTATATATCTTGGACAGCTAATACGGATTATTTGTAAGCATTTTTTTTTTCAATTTTCAACTTAAATTTTGACAGTTGCACAAAATTATGGGTTAGCTTTTTTCATATCATCAATTTAAATTTTTCACAGTTTCAGGAAATGATCGGGGTGCCAGACAATAATTATTTAAAGACAGAGATTGAGATTCAAAAAGGTAACGCTTTCTAACCATTAAAACACAATTTGTCAACATTACATTGACGAAGTTACTAGCCTTAAATCAAACTCTAAGTTCCCCTATCTGTATATTTTGATTTATTATCTATGGAAATATTTCCCCCCTCTGTTTGTGTATGTATTTGAAATTGACATTCACTGACATTTATCAATGCATCTAATCCTTCCAAGCCTATATAAATATGCCAACCCCCCACACACAAGGAAGCAAGCTGCATCCTACAAATAATTGCATCAACTTACACCCCAGCTGATGCAAAGGAGAACCCAGGCTGGAGTTGCAAGTCTTTTAATCAATTTCCTTTCCAGGGCTGCTCCTGGCCACCCCTATGCAGGAGTAAGACGCAATACAAATCATATATCAAAGTCTAAGCATCTGACATCCTCAGCCATCAGTGGCCTTTATATCAGTCAGAACTGGTACCTGAAATCATTGATCAATGAACAAATTATTTTTAGATTGACTTTTATAATAACACCTAAGAGCCTCACAGTGCCACATTACTAAACATTAATAGCCCATTGTGGGACCACTCAGCTGTCGTTGTGGCTTCTGCTGTACTCCAACACTTCCCCTGGTGGCAGTTATTTCTGACCTCACCGTGATATGAGCCTGAAGCTTCTTCCAAGGAGGCCTTTGGCAATGACATTTGACACATCAGGATGGGCTGTGGGCCAGCATTAGCGTGTCTCCAGTCTGAATTGACACTGGCAGTGTTGGCATGGGACAGATATCTGTCTGGTAGTGAACCTGCCTTGTAAGGAAGAGGAAGGCATTGCTGAGGCTGGGGACAGAGCGTCTGGCATCCTATACATGAGGACTAAAGTAAAAGATCACCCCTGTGCAGAGGGCCAGCCCAAGACCTTTGCATCAGGGTTTGGCTCAAGAGGGACCATTTGTACATAGTAATTTTTCTGACTAATTTTCCATACCATAAGATAACGTGCAGTGTAACGATCAAAGCAACTGACTCTGGACAAAGGCAAGAGAGAGAAAAATAACTTGGGTCTATACCATATGTGCCAAGTCAGATTCCTAGCTTCCTCTTGTTTCAAACTAGCATCTCTAAATAAGAAATAAGGGAGTGTCTCCCTTTCCCATATTTTGTTGCCTAGAATACACAACTGGTTAAAGATGTCCCGCGTTTATTTTTAAGATGGAAGGTAAATGCTGACACTGCAAAGCAAGGCATTTCTGGGCCTTCTCACCTGTCTCCTTCCTGCACTAGGATAAGTGGGAACAGCTGATCACACAGGAGAAGTCAGTGGAGCTCTTTGAACATGTCAGCTTGATGACTCTCGACAGCATCATGAAATGTGCCTTCAGTTACCAGAGCAACTGCCAGACGGACAGGTCAGTACCAGATGCTCTTGGGTCCTGACGTAAGGCTGCTATTCATTGGCCATGAATAAACTGCGCAAGTTGCTTATGACTGGTAAATTTATCCCACCTTCATTTTAAAAGTTCTCCAACAGTCCATGCAGTTTAATGGGTGGAATGCACAGGAATCCCACCTCCGGCTGCCAGTCACTCTGTGCCAGAGGTGACTTTTACATTTCCCAGAGTATTATACAGTCTCAGCATGTACATTTCCTTCTCAGAAGATAACCCGCAGCAAAGATTTTGCCTCTGCCAGAGTGTCTCTGGGGCTCCCAGGAGCGGATGCGGTATTGAGAACACTACCGCCTTTTCAAGGCGTGTGATATTTGCTTCCCTCCCTCCTGAGGCAGAGAGGAAGGATGGTCTTGCAGTTCAGGCATTGGACGGGGACTCGGGACCTCTGGCTTCAATTTCCAGTTCTGCTACAGATTCCTTTTGTGCCACCTAATCTCTGTGCCTCAGTTTCCCATCTGTAAAAGGGGGATAATAATTCTCCCTTTCTCCTACCCTTAGACTGTCTTGTTTATTCAGACTGTGTATTTCCCTGCAGCATGGCCCAGTGTACTGTCTCTTACCATGCATACAGGGCCTAGACCAGAAGAGCTCTGGTCTTGCATAAGGCCTTCTGATGCTATTGTGTTATAACTAATAGTGGTAGCCCACTCCTTCCTGGGTGGTATCTAGTTGAATATATGGAGTCCTTATGTATTTGCCCCTCCCTTCTATTCTTGGTCACCATCTTCTGCTTTAAAATCCCATTCAGCTGCTCCCTCATGTTACATTACGGTACTAAAATTGATCATACTTCGGAGAAAGATAACTGTTCCCTCTGAAACGACGGTGCTGCTTTGTAGCCTGTGACCAGGTGGGGCCGGGCAATGAGGGTGTCCATGGGTGAAAGTAAGCATGGACCATGTGCACCACGGCATACAATATTTGATTTCCTGAAAGCAAATCCCTTCTGTTTGTCCCTCACCTCCAAACCCAGGGAGAATTCCTACATCCGAGCCGTCTTTGACCTCAGCTACTTGGTGGACCAGAGGCTGCGCATCTTCCCGTATCACAATGATCTCATTTATTGGCTCAGCCCTCATGGTTTCCAATTCAGGAAGGCCTGCCAGCTTGCGCACCGGCACACAGGTACTTCCCAACACTCTGGCCTTTGGTTTTCGGAATCCTTTGTGCATTTGGGGTGTTTAACATGGAACCCTCTCTAGCCACAAAACAAGCTGCAGCCATTACAGCTCCTGACCAAAGTGCTCCAACCTTCTTCTAAAAGGCTAGAGCTGAGTAGTGCAGACGATCTGGCCCATACGCTCCCTGGCCTCAGTGCCGAGTTTTCAGCCAAGGGTCCAGTTACTCGTCAGATGTACCATTGTTTCTCATGATGTGAGCACAAGGCAGCTAGGAACCAGGCGGAGACCCAGCAAGTTGGCTAATGAATGGCCATCCTGGGGTAACAGGTTTGGGTGCTCACTCATGCCCGGTCTGCACCGGAATTGATCAGTGACCTTTCTCTGAATCCTAATTGTGCCATATTGTTCCTGGAGTGTAGTAAATGGGGTTGGCGGAGGTGCTGAGGTAAATGGGGTCAGGATAGGAGGAAGTCCCCACTCCTGAAAGCCTCCTAACAGACCTTTGCTGAGGCACGAGGGCCCACACCCTCAAAGGTATTTAGATGCCTAACATCCATTGATTTCAATGAACAAAAGGATTCTAAATCTGGGGGATCTGGCCTACATACTATGGTAACAGAGTGAATGCTACCATGTTCCCATAGGTCAGAGCAGGGTTGGTGTAGTTGAATGGCCACTCCACTTTGTGTTTGGAGAGCACACAGGCAGTCTCCAGGACTACAGTGCTCTACCGGCTGTAGGTGAAAGGTGTACTTCAATCGTTTTCTAATGCAGACAAGGTGATCCGGGAGCGGAAGGAGTCTCTCAAGGACGAGCGAGAACGTGAGAAGGTCCAGAAGAAGAGGCACTTGGACTTTCTGGATATTCTTCTCCATGCCAAAGTGAGTTATGGAGGAATGCGTGTGCACTAAATACCACCAAGCAGGGGGCATGTTCCACTGGGCTTCACCACCAGAAGTGATACCAAGTGAACTGCACCCCTGTGCTGAGAGCCAGCACAGGACTAATGCACCACTTAGGCCCTCAAATGAGGGCTGAAGTGATGCATAAGCCTCATGGCTGGCCTATTGCATAGAGTGAATTTCACCTGGTGATTAAATAAAATATTCCCTCTTCTCATCCTACTGAAAGTTGGGTGGGCCTCCAGACTTTAACTGCCGGGCCCCCGTAGAGAAAGTGAAAAGAGAAGTTAGTCCCCATGCTCAGTTAGTGACCAATCAAGCATCTATATGTAAATCTCACTTCTTGTCTATAACCTGCTTTTCCAATCTGCAATAATTGATTCAGTCCACTAGGGAGCCCCCTTGCTTCAATTTACCCCTCTCTAGCATAGGCAGGCCTTGCTCTCAAGTCTTCTTTCCAGCTGTCATTTCATAGCGCTGGAGAGTGAAGCTATTCTCTTCTCCCTTCCTCATGGTTGCTTGCTGGAAGCTCTTGGAGTGGTGTGTGTCTACACAGAAGAGTAGAGAGGGCAGATTAATTTTTACAGGGGACATAACTCCTTTCCCAGGACAGGTGGCATAGCCTGGACTAAAGGGGCAATATTAAGAAAAGGAAATGTAGATGTAACCCACACACCTCCTGGGTGTGGTGTTCTGTCCCCTCTAGTGGCACCAAGACCACCTAGAGCAGAGGTTCCCAAAGTGGGCAATACTGCCCCCTGGGGGGCGCTGGAACGATCCAGGGGGGCAGTAGTAGCCTCGGGTGCAATTGGGGGGCGTTGAATAAAAATAAGGGGGCGGTAGAAGCATAAAGAAAGAATATAAGAAAATTTTGAAAAACCGTTCGTACATGTTTCATCTGTTGTGTAACAGAGTTAAAGTTGTAGTGATTACTTTATTTTCCAAATAAATTCACAAATTATAACCGATCAGGTGTCAAGTCCGCCAACAACTCTTAACAAGCAAGTGTTGGCAGGCGAGCGTGTCGCGCATTGTCGGGAAGTCCAGCATGCATCGGCAGGAATATGTGCGTGTAATGACTTGTTTACAATACGATACTATAAATAGGCGACATGTATGAAATCTAATTTAGATTGTTTCTTAATTGTGTAAAAAGCAGTTAACAATAGTGCAATAAGTATTTAAAATTTTTTATTCATATTCGATACCTTCGATCTTTACGGATTACGGATCACATACAAAGCAAATTGTATTATTGTTGTTTCAATAAAAGAGCAATTTACACGTGAGTATTTTTATACATTTTCTTACATATCTACCGTACGTTTCTGTGTCTCTAGTGCTTACTAATAATAAAATCGTAGCAGGCTTGTGTCGGTACAGTACTATTTGAAGTGTACAGTCAATATATTTGTCATATTTTTTTATTACAATATTAACGAAAACGGGAATGAAATCGAAAAAAACCTTAACTATTAACATTTATTTATATCTATCGAATCATCTGTGTTAATTGGTAAATAAGGCGTGTGTTAATAAGGAACAATTATTTAAATAAGGGCAAACTAAATTAAAACTATTAACTGATTTTTAATTGCATATTGATTATTTTTTAATTAATTATTTCTTGATAAATTTAGTTTGATATTTGACAATTTAATATCAAATACATATATCTAATGCTGAGCAAAGAACAAAACCCAGTTTATTAGTTTCATTAGTATTTTAGTTTGGTTGTCTTTTGCCATCTTATGCAAAAACCACTGTATACCTGATGTCGTGGGCGATATTCTAATAACACATCTTTCTTTACTATATTGTAGGACGTAGGTAGAAATATAGATACATAAAAGAACACAAATTTGTCACTGCATCTTTCTGTTTGTTCGCTTAAAGAAGGTAGATTTCCAGGGGGGCGCTGAGTAATTTTTTTTCTGAAAAGGGGGCGGTAGGCCAAATAAGTTTGGGAACCTCTGACCTAGAGAGAGGGAAAGAGATTAATGAGTCTGCTCTACAGACTTAGCTAACCGCCAGCTGGCTTTCAGTTCATGCTGTAGCGGCTCATGCACTAAGCTCCAGAGGTCCCAGGTTCAATCCTGCCCCCAGATGACCAGGGCCTGTCAGCGTTACATAGACACAACTGGTCAAAAGTTGATACAACTTCATGGCAGTCAATTGGGTAAGACCAGAATGAATTTGACCCTTTGGGCCTCCCGAACAGTCTCTGAAGGAAAGTGGGAGAGCATTCTTGCTGGAGAAAACCAAAAGAAGTGTGCTGTAGGGAGCAATTCTTCACTGCTTCTCCACAAGAGGAGCCAACCTTCCTCTTCCCATCTCTGTGCCAGGGTGAGGCAGCAGGAGTTGTCCATGGGCACTGGGACAAAGAGATTTTGGATTCCCGCCTGAACTGGGTTGGCCTAGTGATAGCCAGCATGATGAGTGACTGTAATTCCTATTGCTGGATTCATTTGTGCCACTGAGAGTGTCCATGCGTTGTTAGGATGAAAACGGAGCTGGATTATCCGATGAAGACCTACGTGCTGAGGTGGACACATTTATGTTTGAAGGTCACGATACCACGGCCAGTGGGATCTCCTGGCTCTTGTACTGCATGGCCCTGTACCCAGAGCACCAGCAGAGATGCAGGGAAGAGATCAAGGAGATTCTGGGAGACAGGACTACTATCCAGTGGTGAATCTCACCTTTTCATATTTATCTGATTCCTCCCTATCATTGTTGTTACTAGGAGATAAGGTATTAATAAATGTTAGTTAGGAAGCCAAGGTGCTCAGGGCCTAGTTTTCAGAGGCACTGAATACACAGTAGTTATGACTTCATTTGATGTAGTGGATGCTACACCCTTCTGAAAACTGGGCCTGCAATATCTATATCAGTGGTTCTCAACTTATTTATCATTGTGGGCTGCATATGTGGGCCACAATTTGTTACCTGGGCCGCAGGGGCCGGGTGGCAGGGCAGCGGCAGCCCTGATCCTGGACCCCCACCACGCAGGGCCAGCCAGCTGCCCGCCCTGGACCCTGGCCTCTCGCTGCATGGGGCTGGCCGGCTGCCCCAGCCGGCGGCAGCGCCGGACCCTGGAGCTTTTGGGACTGGGTGGCGAGCCCAGATCCCCTCAAATTAAGTCCAAGCAGATGGAGGGAAAGTTAGAATTCCAAACCACAACCAGAGGTGTGGTGGATGCAAACAGTGTGTATGCTCTGGGTACAGTTGTTGCTTGATGGAATAGCTGTACTGGAAATATCTGAATCATTCACTCACATCCTTGCCTTTGGGTCATTTCAGGGATGACCTTGGCAAGATGACGTACAGCACCATGTGCATCAAGGAGAGCTTTCGCCTTTACCCTCCGGTACCTGGAGTGTCCCGACAGCTCAGCAAACCCATCACGTTCCACGATGGACGTACCTTACCAGAAGGTCTGTATTCGGGTTCCTCTTTTCCATTAATTTTTAATGGTCAAATTCTGCTCTCAGCTATACAGGTACAACTCCCATGGACAGCCATGAGAGCTACACCTCAGAAACGGAGAGAAGGATATGGCCCGCCCCTAAATAAGTTATATGTCATTAGAAGTAGGGTGACCAGACAGCAAAGTGTGAAAAATCGGGACAGGGGATGGGGACGGTAATAGGAGCCTATATAAGAAAAAGGCCCAAATATCGGGACTGTCCCTATAAAATTGGGACATCTGGTCACCCTAATTAGAAGAACAAACATTGATATAAAAAGCTGCAGACAGCACCCTCTGGTTGTCAGGAGATGAAGTGCACTAAGAAGAAGGCGATGAGAATCAAACTGTTGGAAACCAATTGAATGAATTCCGACGCAAAAATGTTGAGTCAAATTTTTGACCACTCTAATATTGTGAAGAGCGGAGACTTAAGTCCTTTAGAAAGGGGTACTCGATTGCTCTAGGGATTAGTGTTGGGTAATGGAATTGCAAGTTTAGCCAGTTGAAAAGCAACATATGACGTTAGAGCAAGAATTATTTGTGACCGCTGGTCATGTGCCTATATGAAATGAATCAGAGATCTAAGTTCAATTAATAGATTCTACGGCTGGAAGGGACCATTGCGATCATCTAGTCTCACCTTCTGTATAGCACAGGCCAGAGAACTCCCCGCCCCCTCCCCCAATAATTCCTAGAGTAGATCTTTTAGAAAAACATCCAATTTTGATTTTAAAATGGTCAGTGATGGAGAATCCACCACAACCGTTGGTAAATTGTTCCATAATTACTCACTGTTAATTTATGCCTTTTCACAGTGGATTGGTATCATATCACACAAAAACCCACCACAACTGAAACACAACTGAAGAGAATAGAGACGGAATGAGATCTTGGAGATTAAGCTCCCTCCAGGCCAGTTCTGTGAAACCTTGGCCTGACTCAGGGGGCAATTTACGCTGCTGCTGCCTGGGAAATTTCTTATCGGTGGACAAACAGATTTCTTTCCGCAGGATTATCAGGCCAGCACCCTGCCCTAGTTCTGAACTGTGCACAATATTTGCTTTAAAAAAGAATGAGGAAAGTTGGACTTTGCTCTCCTGTATCCATAGCATTTAATTTGTTCCTCTCTATTCACGCAAGATTCTTGATTATTCACGTCAAAGTGTGTAGTGTGAAATTTACCCCAGGCCGTGTGCCAGAACAAGGTATATGCCTCATTTAAGTCCTAAAAAATAAGGACTAATTGGGATGTGAGTGGTTCATGAGCCTTTCTGCACAGAGATGAACTTCACCTCCTAATGTTTAAATAAATTCATTTATTGGTTTATCTTTTACTAGATGATGGTTTTATATTTTAATGCCTGACAATGTTCATGCTCACTGGGGATCCAGTAACCTAAACTAATTGGAATGGGATGCTACTCTACAGTCACAATAGGGATATCATGGGCTCACCAGAGCTGGGCTGTCCTGTGGAGCAGGCTCACCTTAGTTTAGTTTTCTGTAAAACAGTTTTCAACTCAAAATGGCCACCTGGGTGTTAAAGACCATAACATAACAGTCTTTCACAGATCTAACCAAACTGTCAGCGTTAGGCCCATGACCAGCCCAGGTTTTAGTCTTAAATCAGGGAGACAGCACCTTCTCTGTCACAGCCACACCCAGAACTGGACTTTGAAAGCAGCAGCCAACCCTTTTTATCTGGCTTGCTGGCCCCTGATTGGCCTCTGCCTGCTCCCGCCCTTCTAGCCTCACTTATTCCTCCAGCAGCTGATCCTGGGAGGCCTCTCTAGGCAACTCCTGGAGGTCTGAGCTCGCTACTCTTCTCTTCCAAAAGAACTGCTTCATAGGGCAGGATTACCATGGCAGCAGGGCCTCCAGCAGGGGGCAGTGAACATCTAGTACCCCCCTGTCAGAAGGAATCAGCAGATTTTCACCCTGTTGACTTGTTCTCCTCCTAAACGGATACTGAACAAGTGACATTTAATTTGGAAAACAAATCAAATAGAAATCCTCCGACAGGGCCTGATCTAACGCCCATTGACTTCTCCGGGTGTTCGATCAGGCCCCTAAAGCCCAAGAGAATATGTACCTGGCCCCTTGGGAAAGGCAGTGTAGCAGTTTGCGGACTCACCGGTGCGGCGCCTCCTGCTGCTCGTCTGGGAATTATCTCTTTTCCAGCCTCGGAGCACCCTCTGCTGGCCGGTGTCTCGCCTGCCTCAGACCCCTGTGTCCCTCCCAGACCCCGGTGCCCTTTACCTTTGGGGTATGCCCCAACAGTACCCCCACTCTCTGGGTCTCCCCTCCCAGGGGAACCCCCAACCCTCTATTCCCACCTTGTCTTAGTAGCTACTGCCAGTCACCATGTAGCCCCTTTCCCTGGGGGCAGACTGCAGTCTTTAATGGCCACTCATGAGTGGCAAGGGGGGTTGGACCAGCTGCCTCTGCCTATCTCTGTAGCCCCAGTACCTGCTTAGGCCTTACCCAGGGCCTCAGCCTGGGGAGTTGCCAGGCTGGTGCTCCCCAGTTCCTCTTGCCTTTCCCCAGCGCTGTTCTGCGGCAGGTAACCTCTGTTCCCAGGCAGCTAGGCCCTTCCCACTCCAAGGCTGGAGTGAGACTGACCCAGCTCCTCCCTCAGCCCTTTTATCAGGGCCTGCTGTGGCCTGGTTAGGTGTGGCCACAGCTGTGGCCGCTTCCCCACTCAGCCTACCTTTTCTCCGAGGAGTGGGTAACTGCCCCGCCACAGGCAGTCATTGAAGTCCAATGTCTCCTCAAGCGGGAATTTACACTCCCGCTCCAAGTGTAGACATACCCCAAGAAAGAACTATTCAAAACGGCCCTTTGGTCTTCCCAGCCCACTGCCACGCTTTTAAAAACGTGAGAACGTCTGAGTGAAATGATCCCATCTTGACCAACAGATGGAGAGACAAGACACACACATTATTTTGTACTGAAGCTCCACTCTTCTGATCAGCAAGTGGGCTGCTAAATCAGGGGCTGGGGAAGATGTAGGTGCAGCAGAAACTTGTTGCTAATTTCCACCTCCTGGCCACTTAAGCAAGTGTCAAATGCAGACAGATGGAAAAAAATGGATTAAGAACAAAGAAAGTAATATTTCACTAGCAGGGTGGTGAAGCACTGGAATGGGTTCCCTAGGGAGGTGGTGGAATCTCCATCCTTAGAGGTTTTTAAGGTCCAGCTTGACAAAGCCCTGGCTGGGATGATTTAGTTGGTGTTGGTCCTGCTTTGAGCAGGGGATTGGACTAGATGACCTCCTGAGGTCTCTTCCAACCCTAATATTCTATGATTCTATGAAATAGTAGGTACCTACATCCCAATTCCTGTTCAAAGATTCACAAGACAAATGGCAAAACTTCAATGGGCTTTAGTGGGGCTAGGATTTCATCCATAACTAAGGCCAGAAGAGACCACTGATCACCTAAGCAGGTTTCCTGTGTAACACAGCCCATAGAATTTCCCTCTGTAATTGCTGCATCAGTAAACCTTTTCTCCCCTTTGTTTGCTTTACAGGCTCTTTGGTTGCAGTAAGCATCTATCTCATTCACAGAAACCCCAGCATGTGGAAAGATCCGCTGGTATGTTTTCGTTTGTCCTTACAAGACCCTTTCCGCTGCAAGCAGTGCATTCAATGTACGTGTTTTAGTAACTGAGTTAGCACCTTTAGTAGCTAAACCCCTTGGCATACAGGCCCCTGTGATTGAAGATTGTAGGCTGCACAGGTTTCATGCACACTGTGTCATGACTTTCCTGGCTTTGTCTCCTCAGCTGGGTGGGTGGCATTGATGGGCTATTTCTACCCCACTCCCAACCCCCCACAAAAAACTCCACAAGAAAATCCAGGTGCATGCGCATACAACCCATGGAGTACGGACTCCTCGGTTTATTCCTGGCTCTACCAATGTCTGACTCTGTGGTCTTGGAGAAATCCTTGAGTCAGAGACCTTTGTCAGCAATTAAAGACACAGTTAGGGGAGAGCAGCAAAGGGATTTCACAAGTCCACCTGCCTCCCCTGTGTTGATCAGGCACTTCAAGAAGCCTCTTCTGATGGGTGGATCTTTTAAAGCACTTGCACAATAGTTATTTGCACTTCTGTACCATCTTTTTATCTGAGGATCTCCAAGAGACTCTATACATATTAATTAAACCTTCCCACACCTCCAAGTAGGGGCACCCAGAATGAACATCCACTTTTCAAAATGGGGGCCCTGACCTTTCTGTGGGTATCAGCTTAGCCAAACAGAAATTGGCCATGGTAGCAATCTTACTGGTACCTCACAAGGGCACTGGAAGGCTTAATTAATTGTTTGCATTGCACTCCTCAGTTAAAGTCCCACAGGTGTGCAAATTATTGATTATTATTAAGTGGTTTTGGAGACACTCCCCTCCCCTACCCCCAATCGAGAGATGAAGTCCTTACTCAGATTAATAAAATAATAGTAGATCTCGGTGTGTGTCACAACCTTGTTTTGAGCTACAAAGCGGGTTGAGCTTTCAGACAGGCAAAGTCCTCAGGGAAACCTCCCTGATTCTTACATCTGGTGAGTGGCTTTACAATCCTCATTATACAACCGAAGGGCTGTAATTTATGAAAACAGAGACAACTAGAGGCAGGTGGCTCACCAAATAATAGCCATGCTTCTCAACAGTGACTAGTGATTTTTGGGTGCTCAACTGGAGATACCTAAAGAACATAGGACTGGAAGAGACCTCCTGGGACAGAGTCCAGTCCCCTGCTTTTGCAGGCAACTCTGTCATATAATCCCATTCATAAACATATCAAGCTCCAGCCTCAAAATTAGAGCGTTTGCCCCCACTGCTCCTGTTGGGAGGCTGTCCCAGAACCTAACTCCTCTGATGCCTGGACACCTTCTTCTCATTTCCAGCCTGAATTTGTTCGTGGCAGTAGATCCCCATTTGTTCTTGTGCCAAGATTGTCCTTTATTTTCAATAGCTCTTTCTCCTGCTCTAATTTACCTCCTCCCCCATTTTAACCCAATGTATTTAGAGAACAATCAGATCCCCTTCCCAGTCTTCATTTTGCTAGGCTAAACAAGCAAGCTCTTTTCATCTCCCCTGGTTAAACAGGCTCTCCATTCCCCTGATCATCCTAGCAGCCCTTCTCTCCATCTGTTCCAATTTGAATTCATCTTTCTCAAACATGCATGATCCGAGCTGGCCACTATTCCAGATGAGGTTTTACCAGTGCCTACTATTGGCATTAATACCTCTCTATCTCTACTGGAAAGATCTTGCCTGATACATCCTAGGACTGCCTTTACTTCCCCCCCCCCCACAGTCACATCAGTGGTGGCCGATAGTCTTACTGTGATTGACTAAGACAGCCTGGTCTTTCTCCTCCTCTGTTTCCAACTGATGGATAGCAGAAATACTTAGTAGTCTAAGTGCATAACCTTACACTTTATACTATTAAATTTATATTACTTCAGTTCTCCAGTTCTACCCGTATTGCTGGTGCCTCCCAATTTGGGTCATCAGCAAGTTTAATTAGTACCCTTCCCTTAAGGGGACCTGTCTTTCAGAGGGCAGGTACTTGACCCTTCCTGGGGTTGAAGTGGGGAAGAGAGAGACAGATTCTAAGGCCAGAAGGGACGATTAGATCATCTAGTCTGATCTTCTGCATAGCAGGACCTAGTAATTGCAGCATCAAGCCCACCTTTTCTATTGGAGCTAGAGAAAGCTGTTTAAATCTGGATTTAAATCTGAATCCAAGACTGGATTCCTATGTAAAGACTTTAAGTGATAGAGAATGGACTGTATCCCTTTTTCAGTGGTTCCATGGTTAAGCAGTGGCGGATTATCCACTGGGCCAACGGGGCCCATGCCCAGAGGCCCTGGCCAATTGGGGGCCCCTGGAAAAATGGGCACCCCTGCACCCCAACCTGCTTCATCTGTCCGGTGCTCCAGCCGGGGAGCAGGGTCAGGGCACGAGGGCTTGTCCCGCTCAGCCTGCCTGGCGCTCTTGCAGAGTGGGGCAAGCCCCCACGCCCCAATCCCGCTCCCGGTTGAAGTGCCGGGCGTGTGACGCAAACCCCCACACCCCGACCCCGCTCCCCAGCAGCAGTGTAGGGGGGACTGCAGGTGGAGGGGTGGGAAGGGGCCCCCACTTGCTCTGGCCCAGGGCCCTGCAAAAATCATAGTCCACCCCTGTGGATAATCACCCTTGCTGTGAAAAATAAGTTGTGCCTTGTTTCTTGTCTGAATTTGTCCAGCTTTATCCTATAAACTAGTCTCAAATTGGGCATCGAGAACATAGACGCCAAAGCCACTAATCGCTGCTGAAAGAATTGGCGAGTAGTTTTGAAATTGAAATGACCATTGTTTGTTTGTTTTTTAAATGAACTCTTTCATTCCAGGTGTTTGATCCGTGGAGATTTTCTCCAGAGAACGTCTCTGACAGACATTCTCATGCCTTCCTGCCTTTTGCTGCTGGGTCAAGGTGAAGTATATTTTAATTTAAGAAGTCAAAGGGAAGAAAAGAACCACCATTCTGAAATGTGATTTAGCAGATGTTTCTATCTGTATTGCAGAAGCACTTAGAGACCCCAGCCAAGAACAAAGGTTGGGCCCCATTGTGCAAGGTGCTATACAAGCACAAAGGAACAGATGAGCCCTGCCCCAAAGACTTACAATCTTAATATTTTCTATCAAGTTGACATCAGTTATTATCTATATTCTGGTAGCACCCAGAGGCCCCAGCTAAAATCCTGTCCCACCGTGCTGGCAGTCATGTACCGTCAGGCAAAGAGCTTATAATCTAAATACACAAAATAGGAAAGTAGTATTATCCTTGTTTTAGATACCGGGAACCGAGGCACAAAGAGATTAAATGACTTGGCTAGGATCATGCAAGGAGTCTACCCCATCTCAGACAAAGAAATTCTCATCTGCTCTTCTCCTCTGAGACCTCCCCTTGCGCAAGTGACCCCATCCCATCTCCTGATCTCCCTCATGCCCCCTCTCATCCACTCCCTTACTCTCCTTCTTAACCTCTCACAGTCCTCGGGCTTTTAGAGTCATAGAGTTTAAGGCTAGAAGGGACCACCAGATCTTCTATTCTGACCTCCTGTACATCACAGGCCACCATCATCACACAGCACCAACACACGAACCCCAAAGTATTACAGCCGACAGGAGACTAGATGTGAGAAGAGAGAGATCATACAGAAACTGAGAACAGAAAGGGAGAGATAGAGAGACAAGAAAGCCAAGCAGGAACCTGTAAGCACAGTATGACCCTGGAAAAGCTAGTGAGAAAGATTTGGGGTCTGGTGTTAGCTAGAGAGACTTTGGGCTTGTAAGATAAGAAACTGCTCCTTTTATTTTTGGTTCTTTCTGTGTTCAGAGACACGGGACTTTTTACATTCCTTGTAAATAAACAAGATAGATACCCGACTCCATTAATTTCTGCTTCCAACTGGAACATTCCCAAGGCCCCAGACTTTAATTGCGTCAAGAAGGGGAAACATAAGAACAGCCATACTGGGTCAGACCAAAGGTCCATCTAGCCCAGTATCCTGTCTTCCAACAGTGGCCAATGCCAGGTGCCCCAGAGGGAATGAACAGAACAGGGAATCATCAAGTGATCCATCCCCTGTCGCTCATTCCCAGCTTCTGGCAAACAGAGGCTAGGGACACCAGCCCTGCTCATCTTGGCTAATACAAACACAAATACGAACACTGTGTTTGAAGGAGGCTGTTGGTCACTAGCATTGGCTACAGGTACCTAAAGGGAGGAAACAGGTGCCTGAAACCCAGTCAAGCCTTCAAGGTAATAAATCGTTGATACCTGGGGGAGCGTACTTTAGTCGTAATCTAGTGGGGGAAACACTGCAAGATTCCACCATAAGGCAGGGCAAAGGCAAGAGGCCTATCCCCTGAGGGGCTGTACACAGAGACCAGAAAAGGGACAGACGGGCAAGAGTCTTATGGGACACTCTGGAACTTTATGGAGGGTTTTAGTAGAACACGTGTGAAGGACGAGTGGGTTGGTTAAGTCTGAAAATAGGCTGGATACATCAGGCAGGCAGTACGTGAGTCTCAGCTACTGGAACTACTGAGTAGCCATTTGCCCGACAACTGTGTCTGTCTGGCAAAGAGTAAGAGAACTAAAGAAAACCACAAGTAATGGCTGAGAGGGTGAGCTATGGAGAGAGGTTCATGCTTTTTGCTGATGCAGGCCCAGCTTCTCTGAATTTCCCTTGGGTCTCTTTTCTCAGGAACTGCATCGGGCAGCAGTTTGCCATGAATGAGTTGAAAGTGGCTCTCGCCCTGACTCTGCTCCGCTTCGAACTCTCACCGGATCTGGCCAACCCCCCCATCAAAATACCTCAGCTCGTCCTACGCTCCAAGAACGGGATTCACCTGCACTTGAAGAAAGTCCTCTGAGGCCGATATTGCACTGATCTAAGTGTGGGAAAGGGACCAAGTAGATAACATGGTGCCATTTGAATCAGACCAAGAGGTTAGTTAGAATAGACAAGCTTCTGGGCCCAAAGATCTTCATCCCCCCTTCTTCTGCCACCATCAGCCAAAGTGCCTATTTTGGCCTGAACTGATGTGTCATAGGTAGTTGGTTCAATAAAAGGCCTGGGTCTTATTGCCCAGTAGGATTTTATTCTGCCTAGCAAGTGGTCCCTTTGGAATATCTGCCCCTGCTTTGATCTTGCCTCTCCACGTCCCTTCACTGGCTTCCTCTCGTCTTTCGCACAGGGGTCAAATCTAGCACCCACTGAAGCCTTGCAATGGGCAGTGGATCAGGCCCCAAAGTTCTAGCCTCTCTCTTACTGCTTCGTACTATCCATCTATCCTAAATTTCCCTCCCAATTACCTTTTTGGGTCCTTCTTCCACTGTCCATACCTTCTACAATGCCTGCATATGAACCCCTCCGCCCTCCTTCAAAACTCTCCTTCTGTTGCACTTGCAGGAACAGGCCAACTATTACAGACCTTTTTGTTTTTTAATAAGCATTGATTAAAGTTTGGACTGTCGACCTCTGGGCACACTGCATTATCTGCATCTGATGAAGACTGGAAAGCCGCTCGGATAGTGTCTGTCTTCTGTGTTAATAAATAACCAGTTATTAACATAACAACAGCTGTATTGCGTTATCGGTGACAGTTGTAGCTAAACGGATCAAACAGGAGTACTCCAGAAAACACCTTAGCACTGGGGAAGGAAAAAGCATGTACCTGAAGGAACAG
Source organism: Chrysemys picta bellii (assembly GCF_011386835.1). Lineage (NCBI taxonomy): Eukaryota > Metazoa > Chordata > Testudines > Emydidae > Chrysemys > Chrysemys picta. The sequence goes on from NC_088798.1 coordinate 5,869,788, forward strand.
ACCAGATCCTCAGCTAGTGTAAATTGGTAGAGCTCCGCTGACTTCAACAGAGCGATGGTGATTTACACACTCTAAGAATCTGGACCAGTGTGCAAGAGAAACAATTGCAATGCTGGGTGTCAAATCCCATGAACCCCCCTTGCAGAACACCCGTGCCCCTAGCTGAATATTATTGACATGTCTATAAATACAATGCCTGTGAAAGTAAGAAGTCACGGGGCTGCCGTAACAGCTAGGGCAGGGGTGGCCAACCGGAGCCTGAGAAGGAGCCAGAATTTACCCAATGTGCATTGCCAAAAAGCCACAGTTATACGTCAGCAGCCCCCCATCAGCTCCCCACCCCCGCTCCCAGCACCTCCCACCCACCGGCAGCCCTGCCAATCAGCGCCTCCCCCTCCCTCCCTACATCTCCCGATCAGCTGTTTCGTGGCGTGCAGGAGGCTCTGGGCGGGGGGGAGGAGCGAGGGCACGGCAGGCTCAGGGGAGGGGGCGGGAAGGGGTGGAGTGGGGGCAGGGCCTGTGGCAGAGCCAGGGGTTGAGCAGTGAGCACCCCCTGGCACATTGGAAAGTTGGCGCCTGTAGCTCCAGCCCCGGAGTCGGTGCCTAGACAAGGAGCCGCATATTAACTTCTGAAGAGCCGCGTGTGGCTCCGGAGCCACAGGTTGGTCCACCCCTGAGCTAAGGCCATTGGAACATCTCACATGGTGTTTTGCCTCCTGCTATAAAAGCAACAGAGGGTCCTGTGGCACCTTTGAGACTAACAGAAGTACTGGGAGCATAAGCTTTCGTGGGTAAGAACCTCACTTCTTCAGATGCAAGTCTTGCATCTGAAGAAGTGAGGTTCTTACCCACGAAACCTTATGCTCCCAGTACTTCTGTTAGTCTCAAAGGTGCCACAGGACCCTCTGTTGCTTTTTACAGATTCAGACTAACACGGCTACCCCTCTGATACTGCTATAAAAGATCACACTATTTTTCCATCATACCCTGTCTCCAGCAGTTGTCTATCTGACACTTCAGAGGAATATGAACACCCCCCACAACTTAAAATTCTAATCAGGGCAATGCTGTTTCTGAGGATGCAGATTCCTTCCTGACCATTGAAGGTAGCCAGTTCATACTCTGAAGCAGGACGTTGTATGATTACCCTTGTACTTATGGCCAGATCCAGTTTAACGCCCCCTGAAGTCAGTGGAAGACTTTTGTTTGCATAGCCATGAATGTTATCAGTGGTTAAAGTTACCCAGTTACTGAACCAAAAAACATATTGCCTTGTATTTGTTCTAAATCTCCTGCCTTGTCACTGTCCCCAAGCCCCATTCTGTACATCACATGGGACATGGTGCAAGAGATCCTCAGATGATCCTGCCTCTTACTTCTCCATGCAGACCTAGCAAGTGAACAAGATGTGAATGATTCACCAGTGAATCAATGCCAATGTGCCGGAGCCCAAGTGTAATAAAATGCCAAGGTGCCATTCCAGTGCTCAAATGACTGTTGCTAAAAAAACCACAACGGAGTGTAAGGGAGAGACACCAACCTACACATTGCACCTGGTGAGTGATACCTGTAGGAGCATGGAAAATCATAGAATCATAAAATATCAGGGCTGGAAAGGACCTCAGGAGGTCATCTGGTCCAACCCCCTGCTCAAAACAGGACAAAAGAAAATAGAATCAAACTTCTTAGAGACAGATCTGCACATTCAAGCCAAGGAGTCTCCTGTCCTCTCACTAGGACATTCAAGCTGAACAACAGGACAAAAACTGATTAAAATGCCTTAAAACGTAATTAAATTTAAAAAAGCTAACCACCATCATAAAATTCAAAGCGGTAAAGCAAACGGAGTGTGTGTGTGTGCGCGCGTGTGTGTGTCGACAATACACAAAAAGAGAAGTGACAGGCGATAATGAAGATGGAACTGACAGGTGCTATCCTGAAACACATGTGGGGGAGTGGGGGGAAGGTTTCGGTGTTTCTTAAAGGCTGGATCTAATTCCCATTGACCTTGGTGGGAGCTTTTCCATTGACTTCAATGAAAATTGGATCAGGCCCTAAAATGAACAAGGATGACTCTCAAGGTGATCGTGTTCCATAGTCAAAGGCTCACCACAACAAAGGCAGGAGAGCTCCCCAATCTCAAGTGTGATTTTGGGACCCCCAAGGAGTCTGGATTGTAAGCGCACCTATCCCTCGGGTGTGAGGACTCAGCCGCGGCTAGAACCTACCTTGCGTAGGGCTGTATAAATGGTCATCTTCGTCAATCCACCAGTGTAACTGATGCAGAGTTGTGGGTAAACAAGAAATCCCCTTCGTGCCCATACATTTCCTTAGGCCTCATTTAAAACAGGCTCTTCAAGTTTCCTGCACTGTGGGGTAGGCTTTCCAAACACATTCAGCCCTGGGCTAACTCTGCTCTCGCTGGAGTTTGACCATTCATGTCATTGGGGACAGAATGAGGCCAATACTGAGAACTTTTAAAACTCCCACATGCAGTGTTGAACCTCGATTGGTCCCAGTTTGCAAGCGCTAGTTAAGTCAGTCCGTATTTAGCTCTATACAGCCGGCTCTTTCTCCATTGTCCAAAGTGTAGTTAGCTCCTTTTTCCTCTTTCGCGGTTTGATACGATACGTTCATTTGAAAATAAAGAGCCCCAGCTCGTGCCCAGCAATATCACGAACAGTCCAGACACCAAATGAGGAACCCGAGTTCAGAGCCCAGCATTTGTTGCCCAAATGCAAAAAAAAAAAACCATGGGCGTGACAACATAAAGCAATTTCCCTTCTCCCCAGTGTAGGATACAGGTCCCCTGGCCTGTCGCATTCTAGTAATCAGGGACTTCCCTCAGCCCATGGATTTCCCCAGGGCCTCCCGCCCCTTACAGCTCTTCACGGCAAGGTCTACAATTTGGGCTTTTGTTTGAGGAGGGCATTTTCGTAGCCGTCTCCTGGGTCCCAGGGTTCTTTAACAGAGCTGGGGCCCTCCTCTCTATGCCTAGCTGCTAATCATTAGACTCAGTCACCTGACTCCGCTCAAGTGGGTCTGATGACTCCCAGAACCCTCCCCAGAACAGGCTGACTCTTCCCCACCACTCCCAGGCCTTAACGGGGCAGCCCTCCCTGTTACCCTTACCCACTCATCCCCCATTACAGTGGCATGCGTTTTGTACTTTGCAATGCATTTCCCCCAGATTAACACCGAGGAATATCACACTCTTCCGTGCAATGTGTTTTGTATTGATTTTTTTTCTTTTCCGGGCAAGTTTTAGCAGCTTCAGGAGTACGCTTCCAATCTTGATTGTGATCTGTTAGTGAAATGCTCTTCAACCTGGACTACATCATTGTTTTTCCCTGTAACTATGTAACATCTGATTGTGGGACACTGTGTTCTCAGGGGTTGTGGCTCTTTTCCAACTGTTCTGATTTACAGGCTGTAACTGTGCCAATAAAATGTCATGAGAAGCCAGTACAGTGCCTGGAATTGCAGGGGAGTAACACAGAAGTCTTTGTTATGCAAGTATCTGTGTTGCGTGCACCTTGCATAAGAAACTCTCACAGTGATGTCCTTCCACTTACTGTACAGTGTCCCTCTCTCAAAATAGGACCATCGGGACTTAAATCCCAAAGATGGGCCTGAGCCATAGACATGGATCAAAATATGAACTTCCCCAGGGATAAGATGCATTCAGGTCTGGTGTTCCAATTCAGGCCCATGAACAGATAAAGAACATTTGCTACAAGATGCAGCGTTTCAGGAGAACATCTCCCAGATTCAAGAGATTGAAGGAGAGGGGATCAGATCTGGCATTGCTCTTAATTACGGCTTCATTCAAACACTGAAAGAAAATAGAATCAAACTTCTTAGAGACAGATCTGCACCAGAACATCCCAGAATCCAAATCCATCCATGACTTGTGCAGCTGATGCCGCTCTCTCTGCTCGGACAACCTAACACCCTGGGCCAAAGCCCTCATGAATTTAGGGGTTTAGAAATCCAGATCCACTTCTGTATTTTGCTCAGCTTACTGCATCAAATGTGCGTTCATTTCACAGCACCACCAGGTTTGGAGTAAAAAAATGACTAGATCATTCAATGAAAGTCTACTCAGGAGGGATCTACCCAGTGAATCCATCACATGAATATGTTTTTGATCTGTCCTGAAACTCTGATCTGTTCAGTGACTCAGATACTAGATCAGCGGTCCCCAAACTTCTGAGGGTCACGCCCACGCTTACCCCGTCCACCTCCTCTGCCTCCCCGCAGGGGGAAGGGGGCAGGAGGGGAGCTGCAGCCAGGCTGCAGTGGGGGCTGGAAACTGGGCCCAAAGCCAGGTTGGCTCCATTCCCGGCCTCACCCCCATCCTCGGTCTTGCGCCAGGAACAGAGCCACAGGCAGCAGCTGCGGCTGGGGGCGGGGCCAGGAGCGGAGCCACGGTGAGGTTGGGGGCGGGGCCAGGAGCAGAGCCACAGCGAGGCTGGGGGCGGGGCCAGGAGCGGAGCCACAGCGAGGCTGGGGGCGGGGCCAGGAGCGGAGCCACAGCGAGGCTGGGGGTTTTACATTGATTTCTAAAACAGGGAAAAGAACAAACTTGAACCTAAAACTGATCTGCAGAACACGTCTTTTCTGTGAAAATCATTTCTCTTATTGAGCTGTTTCAGGACACTGTCTTCCAGCCTTGCTTGGAAAGGTATCTGCTGTCTTTTCCATGCTCCTACAGGTATCACTCACCAGGTGCAATGTGTAGGTTGGTGTCTCTCCCTTACACTCCATTGTGTTTTTTATTAGCAACAGTCATTTGAGCACAGGAATGGCACCTTGGCATTTTATTACACTTGGGCTCCGGCACATTGACACTGATTCACTGGTGAATCATTCACATCTTGTTCACTTGCTAGGTCTGTGGCAGCACCATCTCTGGCTGTCTTTAATTATTGATGCTAACGCTGCATTTCAGGGCATGTCCTCTCTGTTAAAGTTATTCTCTGTCTTCAGTGTTTTTTGCAGTCCGCCCCAACCTGGGTTGCGAAAGGTTTGTCATAAACTTCCACTCACGTTGCTGCTGGCACAGACACAAATAGAAACTGGGACAGCAACGTACAAACCTATGGCATATCTAGTTCATCCCCTGCCTTTTTCCTGCACTTTGCTGCAGCAAAATCATCAATGAAATCACTGAGCTCCAGTTGTTTTCCCAATGAACTCTTGCTAGACGGGGTAAGGGACCAAATTCAGCTGCAATGACATCATCCCTTATTGCATTCAGTGGAAACATCAGCTGTCCCTTGGGGTACTGAGTTTGGTCAAGGGCTGGATTTGATCCAGAGAATTCAGTTTATCCTTTGCCAATAGTAGCCTGGAGTTACCAGTGCCAAATACAGGAAAAGCTTTGTCATCCGGCATGTTGGGGGAATATGGGGGTGCCTGTTAGTCCAAAATTCTGGTTAACTAAGAGTTCTACTTACCAATGGAAGGAGGGAGTTTGGGTGTGGGAGGGGGTTCAGGACCGGGGTTGGGGCGCGGGAGGAGGTGCGGGGCATGGGCTCCAGGAGGGAGTTTGGGTGTGGGAGGGGGCTTGGGGCAGGGACTTGGGGCACAGGAGGGGTTTTGGGGTGCTGGATCCAGGCGGCACTCACCTCAGGTGGCTCCCCGCAAGCAGTGACATGTTCCTGCAAATCGTCAATAGGGTTGTCAGGTGTCCAGCTGGCGCGGGGCCGGCAGGTTCCCTCTCTGGCTCTGCGTGGGTCCCCAGAAGTGGCGACATGTCCCTGCTGCTCCTAGGCAGAGTTGCGGCCAGGCGGCTCTGCGCGCTGCCTTCGCCCGCAGGCGCTGTCCCTGCAGCTCCCATTGGCCACGGTTCTCGGCCAATGGGAGCTGCGGAGCCAGTGCTCATGGCTGGGCGGGGGCAGCGCACGGAGCCCCCAGGGCTGTTTCTCCACCTAGGAGCATCTGGGACATGTCGCCACTTGCAGGGTGCCACGCAGAGCCATGAAGGGAACCTGCCGGCCCTGTGTCAACTGGACACCTGGCAACCCTATTGACGATTTGTATTGGGAGATATCAAACATGCCGGTTTCTAAAGCTTTAAGTGCCGGATAACACAGCTTTTACTGTAATGCTCACTGTCAACATTGACGTGAGGGGCTGGATCAGGCACTCAGATTCAGACCGTGCAAGATACATACAACGTACTTTCATGAATGCAGGGGGAAAACAGAGCCGTGTTAGTGCTTGGAAACAATAGTAGAGAGCCCCGGTGAAATCGACTCCCGGCATTAGTTATAGCTGGGTATGCCCAAAGTGTGCCAGGCCCGAAGAACTCACAGTGTAAAAGATGCTGTGACACAGCGAAGGGGAAAGGGTACAAATACGAGTATAAAGGTCCCAGTGGTAACTGGCCGTGGTAACATAGTATAAGACCAGCACACTGAATCAGGCTGCCGGGCTCTGGACTGGCTACCAAGAGAAATGTAAAGTTGTACTGGGGGCAGTGCGGCTCGAGGGGCTGTTCTGGCAGCCAGGGATCACCAAGGCAGAAGTGTACTCCTGACCACACCCCTTTTCATGACCACACCCCCTACGTGGGAGGCTGGGAAGGGTCCAGAGTGGGGCTGAGGCCATGGTTGGTTGTGTGCACCAAGGTGCACTGGACTGTGCCTCCCCAAAAGCCAGTTGGCCGACAACACTCCATATGTGGGGTCCTTTCGGTTCTCCTAACCTGCCCACACTATCCCCCACTACCATACCTATGGTGCCCATTGACATCTTGGCTGCGCCATCTCCTTCCCAGGGTCCAGGGGCTCACCCAGAAGCAAAGGCACCTTCGTCCCTCACCTCAGCTTCCTGCTTCTGGGGCAGGGAGGGTGCGACGCTGTATGGAATTTGGGGGACACGTTAGGATATTATGAACACCAATATTGTAAAATTGCCATGAGTGGTGCCAGATCTGCCGGGTAAGGTATCTGCAAAAATGTTATCATTTTCCAAGTTGATGATCTTGTTTATATGTTTGTGTCACCTTTGTATTACGCGTTATAGCTATGTAGGTATGCCTGTTTTTCAAACTTGTGCCATGCTTCTGAGTGACAACCCCAGACAGTTTGGCCTCAGAACTGCCTAGCCTGCTTGATGGCTCCTCAAGCAACATCAATTGTACAATGAACCCATTGAAAGGGTCAGGGATATACCTTATGACTCAGCAAGGCATGCAGGGACATGCCTATGGACAGAACTCTAAGGCTTCCAGGCCATGTACTGGGCAGCTTGTGTTTGGAACAAAGGAAATCAAGCTGCATGGCAAAAGACTATAAAAGACTAAAAAAACGCCCCCACACAGCCCTGTAGTAGGTTCGCGCCAGGGCTCTACCCTCCGGGACGGAGGGGCGCCACACCGACTCACTACAGCACAGTCAAAGCTCAGGCCCCTTTACGCAGGGGCTGAGCGGCTCACCATTCAGGGAGCTCAGGCCCTCAGGCAGGGCTGAGCAAACACTCAACTAGCTCAGGCCTTCTGGTGCAGGGGCTGAGTAACAACCAACTGTTTAAAGTAGGCCCAGGCCCTGGATCAGGGCGGGGCATAAACAGTCACAGCTCAGGCCCTCTGGTGCAGGGGCTGAGCAACAATACATTTGGGGGAGGCCCAGGTTCCTAGCTGAGCGTTGGGTGAGGGGGAAGCCTGCCACCCGTGAGCGGGAGTGGCAGGGGGGACGCAGGCCCACCCACTCCACTGCGTTCCAGCCCGGGGCCCTAGCAGCGGTTGCTGCCGCTGCTGGTCAGTGGGGTGTCCTGACCGAAACACACTGTCATCGGCTCACATGTCTCTGCAGCCTGACCGGGGTCGGCTACCCCCGGGCTACTTCCGTGTTCCCCCTTGGGGCCTACCTCGTTGGCGACGCCGGGTTCGGGCCAGTCCAGCAGCATCGGTTCCTCTGGTGCGGGGCTTGGGGGCAGGTCCGGCAGCTCTCCACCAGGGTAGCTGGCACGGGGCAGGCTTGGCTCCTCCACAGGGTAGTGGGCCCAGGGCAGGCTTGGCTCCTCCTCGGGGTAGCGGGCCCGGGGCAGGCTTGGCCAGTCCTCCTCGGGGTAGCTGGCCCGGGGCAGGCTTGGCCAGTCCTCCTCGGGGTACCTGGCGAGAGATAGGCTCGACCGGCACGGTGGGGTAGCAGGCTGCTCACGGCCTGTGGCTGTCTCCCAAGTGGGAGCTCGGCCCGGGACGTCTGCTCTCTCTGCCGGCCTGGGCTGCACTGAGCTCTGCAGGCGGGCTTTTATACTTCCGGGTCGGGGCCGTGACCTCGGAGGGGCGGGCGCCGGATCCGGTGGCTCCGCCCACGTTGGGGTTAGGGGAAGTTCGGCCCTATGCGGGACGGAGGGGCGCCACACCGCCTCACTACAAGCCCCCTTTATTGCATTCCAGTTCTCTGGCTCCTAATCAGGACGTAGGTCCAGTATAGTGAGAAGTTATTTAAAAAACATACAAAATGTTCCTCTGACCCCCAAAGGGTCAGCCATGACTATAGATTATAAAACTATAGATTATAAAGACTATAAAAGGCAGCTGCATCTTCTGCTTCTTGTCTGCATTCCTGCTTCTTTCCTCTGGAGTAACCTTTCTACAAACAAAGCTCTGGACAAAGGACTGAATGAGCCATCCAAGTAGTGGATGTGTTCCAGAGGGACTTTCAAGCCAGCAAACTCACCGATATTGCTAAGAACCTGATGGACTTTGAAGTCTTTGTATGTATGGGACTGTTTTACCATTTAACATCTCTCTTCTTGTTCTTTCTTTTTCTTTATAATAAACCTTCAGTTTTAGACACTAAAGGACTGGCTGGCAGCGTGGGATTTTGGGTAAGATCCAAACCGATACTGATCTGGTAACATGGCTGACCCTTTGGAGTCAGAGTAATGTTTTGTATGTGTGAGCAGAGTTTTTAAATAACTTCTCACTATACTGGACCTCGGTCCTGATTAGGAGCCAGAGAACTGGAATGCAATAAAGGGGGCTGTGTGATTTCTTTTTTTGCTTCTTGATAACCAGTGTGGGGGATCAGAAGCACAATTTATGACTGGTTGGGGAGTTTAACTTCAGTGTTACCCACCGGTCTTGGAAGTATGTGGTCTCTCTTTTGCAGCCTGCCCTGACCGTGGCATTTCCAGTGAGGATGCCCTAGGTGCACTGGGCTCTTCTCTTTACCCTTCTGGCTGTGGAGGGGGCACTTGGGAGTAGGCTGCTCTTCTAGATGGCTGCAGCAATGGCACAACCCACCCTGAGAGCCCAGGGATGGTGGGTAGGAGATCGTTCTAGACATAAGCAGCAGGGTGGAAGAAGTTGTGATGGCAAGAGTGGGAGCAGGCTACAATGGGGAGCAGTTAGGAGACAGGCTTAGGTGGAGTGCTGGCTGGGGGAATAAGATCTAGGAACTGGCATTTTGGCAGCAGACCAGCTGTGCAGAGCCTTGAAGATCAAGCTGAGAAGCCTGGATGTGATGCAGAGGGTGAGAGCCCTGCTTGTTTCCTGCCAAAGGGTTTGAGCTACCGTGAGCTCAGCTGTGTCAGAGCCACTCCAAACAAGGTGTCTCATGAGGTGGCGGGTGATCCTGGGCTCTGCTGCAGCAGAGAGTTCTGTGGGAGGCGGTTAAGGAAGGAAGAGGACAGGTGGCTCACGCACAACAAGGATCTGCCTATACAGAGACAGCAGAATCCTGGGCATTCTGCCTCCCTTCCAAAGACAATAGGCTTCCTCCATCACGTGCGCTTGACAGCCCTTCTGGACAGCCTGATTTATTTCTCTGCTCGAGCCAGATCGTCCCCTGCACACTGTGAACTGAGGTAGGCATACAGCTAGAGTTTTGGCAGTGCTAGAATTTTGGCATTGCTAAGATGCTGAATAAGACTGTTAATGATAACTACAGCGTGGGAATTCCTATGTGCTAATTACTCCACCACTTCTTACTGAAGTAGACACAACTTACTAGAAAACTGAATGCAGTCAGCATTTTAACATAACCGATCCTCATTAGCCAGGTGGGAAAAAGTTCCTCACTCCTACACAGCTTGTGGGAAATGATCCAGGATGTGACATGGAGGTTTGGTTTTCACATCAACTTCCCATACCAAATACTGGGGGAGACAAAAGTCTGACTTCTAAAGGAGCTGTGAAGAACAATGGAGCTGCGGTGGCAATACTTTTAAATACCGATGACCAAGTAACCAGGAGAATGATCAAAGGATTAGAAAACATGCCTCACAGTGCTAGAATCAAGGAGCTCAATCCATTTTGCTCAACAAAGAGAAGGTTAAGTACCAACATGATGAACCAATATTTGATATGGGCTCTTCAATCTAGCAGAGAAAGGTACAACACGATCTAATGGTTGGACATTCAAGCTAGACAAATTCAGAATGGAAGTAAGGTGTAAATTTTTATCAGTGAGATTAATTTACCATTAGAACAATTTACCAAGGCTCATCATGGATTCTCCATCACTGGCAATTTTTAAAATAAAAAATGGATGTTTTTCTCAAAGATCTGGTCTAGAAATTATTTTGGGGAAATTCTGTGGCCTGTGTTATACAGGACATTAGACTAGATGATCACATTGGTCCCTTCTGGCTTCGGAATCTGTTAATCTACGATTTCTTTCAAACAAGTGAGTGTTAAGTGAAAGTCAGTGTTAAGGCTGCATCTGACCAAGCTCTTAAAAACCCACTTGTCACCCAGCTCATGGGTGATACTCCAAACAAACAAGTCAGAGCCGGGGAAAGAGTTACTTATCCATGATGCAAATGTTGTCCCTCGAGAGGGCGGCGCATGGGTGTATTGCACGTAGGTGTGCGTGCACTGAAGCTGGAGAGTTTTCCTCCGCTGTACCCATCGGGGCTGTACCTGCACTCTACACATCTCTGGGGCTCCTCCCGAGGCGCTGTAAGTAGGGCCGGCTCTAGGTTTTTTGCCGCCCCAAGCAAAAACATTCTTGGCTGCCCCCCACCCCAGCCCTGGGCTCCCCCCCCACCAGTGCCATCCCACACCCGCACCCCCTGCCGCCCCAGCCCTGGTCCCCCCCCAAACGTGACCTCCTCGTTCACCACAGCAATCCCCGTTTACACTTGCAGTGGGGATCAAACCCGTTTCTCCTATTTTTATTTCACTTTAGTATAAATCTCGCCCCCCTCCTGGCCCCCCATCTTTAGTGCTCCAAATGCACATGGAAAGCATAGGGACTAACTCTCAACCCCGGAAAGGGATGGGGATCTAGTAAAGAGGGTTCAGGCAGAGGAGCGGGTGTGGGGGTGCTTGGGGGCTCTACACTGGCAGAGAAGCAAGGTGTGATGTACTCGCGGAGGAGGGGGGAGGGGGAGAGGGGGTATCAGAAGGGTTGCGGGAGAAGAGGTGCAGGGGAAGGGGGAGGTGCGGGAGGAGAGGGCTGGGGGAGGGTACAAGGGGAGAGGTGCGGGTGAAGAGAGAGTACAAGGGGAAGGGGTGCGGCGAAGGAGCGATGGGGGGAGGTACAAGTGAAGAGGCTGCGAGCGGGATGGGGGGTGCAAGGGCTGAGAGGGGCAGGCGCTGACAGCTGCTTCCCCAGCCCCGTGCAGGCAGAGCCGACAAGACGGACACTGACCCGCAGGTGCCCGAGCCGCGGGGATCCTCGCTGCCCTGCTCGGAGCCAGGATCTGCCTCTCCCCGCCCCTGGCCCTGTGGGGGCCCGGGGCAAGCAGCGCGGGGCTGAGGTGGGGGAGGTGCGCGGTGGGCTGGGTCCGGGGGAAGCTCCCTGGCAGCTCGAGCGGCCCAGCCACTCACCCCATCAGCGCGCGAGCCGGGATCCGCGCCCCTGCCCAGCCCAGTGGCGCGCCCTGCACAGCCCACTTGGGTGGGGAAACACTGCGCCGCCCTGGGGAGACTTAGAGCAGCAGCGGTGGCGGCAGTGGCAGCAGGACCCCTCCTCCCTCCCTGCATCCCGGGCCCCGCTTCCCTCCTTCCCCAGCTCCTCACACACTCTGGGAGCCCTTCTCGCAGCCGCAGCTTGGGCTCGGCTCCAGAGAACGATGCTCTTGCTCTCCAGCGGCAGGGCTCTGGCCAGGGCCAGCTCCCATCTTTTTGCCGCCCCGAGCAAATAAATAAATAATTAAATAAAGGGAGGCCAGAGTGCCACCCCTTGGAAAGTGCCGCCCCAAGCACATGCTTGGAGCGCTGGTGCCTAAAGCCGGCCCTGGCTGTAAGGGCAGCACTACACCCCTGAGTTCCTTTGCACCGGAACATGGCATAACAGGACTGCAATGAAGAGGAGATGGCGTCGGGGCGTGGAATACACATGTGCAGCAACATCTCGAAGAACAATAGTTACAACACAGGTAAGTAACCATTTTCTCTTCTTTGAGTGGTTACATAACGTGCATCCCACACAAATGACTCACAAGCCGTGCCGCTAGGAGGTCAGACACAAAGTCTACTTAAGCAGCGCCTTCCCCAAATTTGCATCCCATCTTGATGCAGCTGTGATGGCATAATGATGAGTGAAAGCATGCACTGAGGACCAAGTGGCAGCCATCCTTACCTCCAAAATATGTTGATGTTCTTCATCCTTATGTGAATGTGGTTTGGGGAAAAAAAGAACAGAAACAAAAAATTGTAAGTATATTGTCTAGTCCAGCCAATGAAAATCAGATACCACTTTAGTTAAGAACATCGGATTTGGCCTCAAAACTACCTATCTTTGAAAAATACTGCATATGGCAGTCTTGCCGTGAGAGCCTGAAGCTCACCCACTCTTCTGGAAGATATAACAGCAATGGGAAAGGACATCTTCTGACCCAGGTGAGGGAAAGAACAGGTGGCAATAGGCTCAAAGGGAGGGTTCATTAAAGCAGCTAATACCATGTTAATACCACAAGTTGGCAATGCGTTCTTTGCAAAGGGAAAAAGTTGAACAATCCCTTTTAAAATTCTAGAGAACATCGGGCTTACAAAAAAAATCTTGCCTGAATGGGAGGGTGAATTGCTGAGATCACTGATAAGTGAACTGTCAGGGAGTTTAGAGAAAGGCCCAAGGATTGGAGAAGTAGCAGGTACTCCAACAGGCGAAAGGCCTACAGTTTCATTGCTTCCGACAAAGCTGATCATACAGTGCCCTCCTTGTCTGTTTCGGTAGTACATTGCATGTATTATCAGTCAATACCTGGACCGACAAGCCCTAGATATGAGGAAGTAAATCACAGCAAGGTTTGTGAATTGTCCAGAATTTGAGGGCATTGATATGAAGGGTCGCTTTGTGTTGCATCCATAAGGCTTGGTTTTTCACATTCTCTATGTGAGCACCCCATTCTATCAGGGATTCATTGGTAATGATGGTCTCAGATGAAAAGGGACAAGAAAGTGACATGCCACAGTATAGGTCGCTCAGATCCTTCCGTCATTCTAAAGAAGCTAGATCCATGTACTTAGGAGGTACATGGACCAACTTCTCTAATGGGATGTCGTTATCCAGTTATCCGTAATGGAAGGATGGGCAGGTGAAGCCTGGCGTGTTAGGTGAGGTAAGGTAGCTACCACTACCATGCACTTTTGAAGATCTAGGATGGGTCTCAGGCCCCCTTTGGACCTGGGGATCAGAAAGCATTGTGAGTAAAACCCCTTTCACCAGTGTTGAAAGGGAACTCTTCTATGGACCCTAGATTGAGCAGAGTCTTAACATCTTGAAGGAACACTGACTCATAACATGGGTCCTGGAAAAGGGAGAGGGAGATGGGTGGGAAAAAGCTGGATAGACTATCTCCATTTCACAGTGCTTAGGACGCATATGTCTATTGTTCTAGATTCCCAGGCTCTAAGGACATGGGACACTCTGTCCCCAAACGTGTGTGCAGTGAAAGACAGAAGGAAGGTCACTGGTAACTGCATTGCTGTCCTCGAAAAAATCAAATGGCCTGCTTCCCCACAGCTAAGGATGAATTTGTGTTGAGCGTAGTAATTTATATTCCCTTTGTGAGAAATCAGGGTGTCTTCCTGGATAGAAAGGTTGCCTTTAACAGTGCAATTTGTATTGCTGCTGTGGTTGACTCTGTATTGGCACTTCGCTGGGGCTGGGATATGGAGCCCTCATGAACAATGCATAGGTTAAGGGTCTTTAAAAGAATGTAAACCTTACTGATTTCGTCCAAAAACAAAAAAATGACCATTGTACGGAAGGTCTTCTATATAGTTTGTTGGATGTCCGTAGCTATGGCTGAATTCTGTAATCACAAGTCTGCCCATTGTAATTGCAGAAGCCATCACCCTAAAAGAAGGATAAGCCACATTAAGCTCATACTGGAGAGACCTCTTGGCCACCATGCAATCTTCTGCCAGGAAAGCTTTAAATTCTACCCTTGTGTCTTCTGGGAATTTCTTAGTAAACTTGGACATTGAGTGCAGATTTACAAAGCCACATTGAGCTAATAGCACTTGCTGGTTCATTATACTCATCTGGAGAGAGTGACACTTTATAAACTTTTGCCTACTTTCCTACGGTTAGGCTCACAATTAGGGTAAATTTGAAGGCCCAGTTATCACCCCATTACCCTCAGGCTGTATTTGAGGAGTGACCCTCATCTAAGTCCTAATTATGCAAGCTTGAATTTAGTGAGAAATAACTGTGAAGCCAACTGGGTAATGAGACAAGAGAGGCCCCACTCCCACCCACATATGCTTGCAAGAAGGCACCAAGTAGATGCCTCTGCTTCGTCCCTTCTGCCCTGCATCCTATGCCATCCATACAGAGTGAATCCTATCATCATCATCAATGTGGAAGATTATGGGGCCAGAAAGATCTCACATGTTGAATGGTCTCCCTTCACTCTGTTGATAGAATTAGCAGAGAAATCCAGAGGCTGGAAAATATAGTCTCATGATTCTTTTCCTAAAGTGATAAAGGAGAGGAAGGAATCTCCCAAGACTTGGCAAGAACCTGAAAAGATCCAGAAAAAGAGGCACCTGGACTTTCTGGATATTCCTTTGTGTGCTGAGGCAGGTACAAAAATAACCTTGGTTATTTCTCATATCTAGTAACCAAGTGTGTGTAGGTCTGTTGGACAAACAATTCACAAACTGACTTTCCATTTTGTAGCAATGTCACTTTCTAGCTGGGTTGGGCTAAAAGTGGATTTTCTCTGGCATCAGTTAATTTCTGGAGCAAGTTCTTTACTCTGCGGACTCCACATCCTTCTCCTCTCTTTGTTTATGGGTACCTACGGCTTCAAATTCACGTATTTTAGCAGCATCCAGGAATTCCTTATTCTTGAACTGGGGTCCATTGTCCGTTATTAAAATCCTTAAACTTTTATGAGGTTCAAAGAGGAATTCAATGTGTCTCAGCATGCTTGAAGTGGTAATATTGTAACCAGTCCTGCTTGGGCCAACAGCAGTGTTGGAATCCCAGACCTACAGAGCTCACAGCAGCAGCTTGTACGTCTTGATCAAAAGAACTAAATTCATTAAGTGAAAGTAGTTTCTTATGTGGACTAGTCACTAGAGGGAGACAAAGATACATACATTTCCAGGGGGGATTCAAGTGTCACTACTTCTGGTAAATTACTGAATATGGTAATCTTGGATTTCTTCATCCAAATGTCAAGACCTCAAACTTCGTACAAATGTCAAGACCTCAAACTTTTTTTGCAAAACAGAATAGTTGTTTTCCAGCCAGCCCTAATTACTGCTTATTCACAGGCAGAATATGACTCCTCTAACTTGCCTTTTTCACTGTCATTGCACAATGCCTGTCTTCCAATATTTTCCTTCTCATTGCACTGGGAATGACTGTTTTTGTATTTTTCATGTTTATTCCTGAAATTCATTACAGTAATACCAGCTTCACAATAAGCTGTTTCTCTTTCCAGTTCATCTCCTATTCCTGAGTGAGGATACAGCACATGATGGTTGTCTCCCATTCACACATATTATTACTGCTTGTGCCAGATCATCCGGTTGTGTGTCATCAATCTGGGCATGCATTCTTGACAACTTGACTGTAATTACCAGGTGATTCCGGGCTAGAACATCAGGGTTGCATAACATTTCTGTACTTTCAATTTCTAGTCTTGTGTATTACAATCACTGGTTTATCAGCAATTTCAGCCTTGAAGCGGAGATCAATGAGAACCTAATGGAACGTCGTACAGACATAAGCAAAGCTTAATCTCACTTTTTGGATTTGTGAAAACATTTCCTCTGCTGGTGTCATAGCTCTCACTGCAACTATTACAACAGCCATTGAGTCCTGTGTGGCTCCCAGCCTTTCCTTTGAAGCACTTGCGGAGAACCAATCTCTTTCTGTGAGTCAAAACATCACATCCAACGTGCTGAGATCAACATTACAAATCCTTGGATTTGCATACTTTGGCATCCATGCTTATTCTGTATCTTAGTGAAGGGATTTTCTTGGATGAATAGTTCAATCTGCAAGTTGCCTATGAACCCATGAACAAAATTCAATATGTCTTTGTGACGGGGGCCCCGCGTGTCGAGCTGGGGTACCCCCGTCGGCCCAGTGCAGGGTTGGTACACCCTGTCACACAGTCATCGGGATTCCCCATTAAGCGGGTGATTTTGGTCAAGTGGGTCCCAACCCCCTGATGGGGTCACTTAAACTAATAATCCTTGGGTCCCTGAGTGGGCAAAACGAACAAGCAGTCTGAGGCCCTACAGCCTTCTGGCTGGGGCAAAGCAAACGAACAGTGGGGAGGGATAGCTCAGTGGTTTGAGCATTGGCCTGCCAAACCCAGGGTTCTGAGTTCAATCCTTAAGGGGGCCACATAGGGATCTGGGGCAAAATCAGTACTTGGCCCTGCTGGTGAAGGCAGGGGGCTGGACTCAGTGACCTTTCAGGGTCCCTTCCAGTTCTATTTAACAAATAAAAAAAAAAGTCTGGAGACCTGAAGCCTCTCTACAGTACCACACTGCCTCCTCTAGCTGGCAGTGATCCAGCATCCCCATCAGTCTCTGCACTCAGTGAGTTATCCACATTGTAGTTCAGCTCCATGGGCCGTGTCGCTGGTACCTCTGGAGGAGCCCCCAGGACACACCCTTACTCCTCCACAGCCAGCCCTGACAGAGCTGGGCTGCCTCCTTTTATCTGGTTCCTCCACTTGGAGCATGCCCATCAGAGGAAAGGGGGTGTGGCCTCTTGGGCCCACAATGATTGGTCCGCCCCCATCACAGTCTTGCAGTCTCTGATTTCCTTTATCGCTGGGTCTCAACATTCTTGCCAGTGCTCAGATCTAAGATTAAGCAGGCATTCTTCCATGTGTTGTCAAAGTCTCTTCTCAGGAAGTGAATTCTACTACTGGTCAACATTTTTCGGAGACAGATTTTTCATGAAAAAATTGTTTTACCGAAAGCTAATTTTTTTGAGTAAAAAGAAATCATGTTTGACAAAATTTGATTCCCCCCGGATTTTGAAATGAAAAAAAAATGGAAGAAAAAAGTACTCTTTGGCACTTTCAAAAAATTTCATTTAAAAATTATGGATAAAATCCTACATTCTCTAAGGGCTTGGTTACACTTGCATCTGTAGAGCGCCAGGAGTTAAACCAGCCTTCGGAGACCGCAGCAAGGAAAACGCTGCCGCGTGTTTACACTGTCAGCTGCAAGCGCACTGGCGTGGCCACATTAGCAGCTCTTGCAATGCCGCAGAGAGCAGTGCATTGTGGTAGCTATCCCAGCATGCAAGTGGCTGCAGCGTGCTTTTCAAATGGGAGGGGTGGAGTGTGACAGGGAGTGTGTTGTGTGTATGTGAGGGGAGAGACAGTGTGTTTTGGGGGACAGAGAGTGTGTCAGCATGCTGTCTTGTAAGTTCAGACAGCAGCAGACCCCCCGCCCCCGCCTCCCTCTCTCTCACACACTAACGCCTCGGCAGCAGCACCATTCCACAGTAACGGTTTGCTTTGTCCCGCAGCAGATAAGCAGCCGGCTGTCAGAAACAGAGCTTTGAAAGGGGATATCCGCATGCCTACAGCCAAGTTCAAAACAAAGACAAGAGTGGCCACTTGACTTCAGGGGATTATGGGACGTTTCCAGAGGCCAATCACAGCGCAGTAATCCAACACGTCATCCACACTGACACCTGGGCATTTCAGCCAGGGCGTAGCAAGCTTTATGCTTCTCGTGGAGATATCAGGAGCGCTCCAGGTGCTCTACGTGCCTTGCCAGTGTGGACACCTCAGGAGTTAGGGCGCCCGGGGCTGATTTAATGTGCTCTAACTTGCAAGTGTAGCCAAGCCCTAATTTTTTTTCAAATTTCTTCTCTCAGAAGAAAGGGGGAAAATAAAGGTAAAGTAAGAGAAAGTAACACTTAAAAATGAAAACTGTCAACACTTTCTTATTGTTTTCCAATTGACAGAACTTGAAAGGCAGTGAGAAAATGTCAGAGGGTGGTAGAACCAACAACAAACCTCCACCCACAACACTTTCCACAACTGGCAAAATTTGGAACACAGCCCGAAAGTGGGTGGAAATAGTTTTTGTTTAACATTTTCCCTGGGAAATCATGATTTCCTGATGGAAGAATATTTATTTTCCCCTTGAAAACTCCTGCAGGAAAAATTCTCGTTTTCTGGCCCACCCCACTGATTTCCATTGTATTAAACTGACATTTAGCTTTGCTCAATTTAAGCTGCTTTCTCTTTGTAATAGCAGTGCTGCCCTAGGCTATCACATTATCAGGGCACCCTTTCACTCCAATAACACTTTCTGTTATCTGGGATATTACACAATGAAATACAGTATTACTTGCACGTATGTTCTCCAAAGACAATGTCAAGAAGCAGCATCTGCCAGCTAGTATATTAAATATGGTAATCTTGGAAATTTCTTCATCCAGGGCAACCTGCCAGTGCATCAAATTTGCTAAAAAATTTGGCTGCTACCATCTCATCATACATCCAGTTTCTTGTGGGTGTATAGACATATTCCCCATGAAAAGCCTTCTTCAGGTCCTTTGCCCCCCTTACATTTCTGCAATTACTAAGCGGCAGACCCAGTATCTTGGCTCTATGAAAGACACTATCTGCTCAGTTCTAGACTCATTGAAAGCTTGTGGAGAGGCATGCACGTGTTCCATGCCCTCCCATAGCAGCTACCCTTTTCTGGGACCACACCTTTGTATGCTGCAATGAGCCCATTCCCATCAGATTGAGGATGATTGCAACAGTTACGACCAGGACTCCCTCTGGCATATTCCCTTGTGACTAGGCCAAACACCTCCAACGTGTCTCAGCCCAAGAAGGATTGATCTCCTCTCTGGGCTCCTGCCAACCCCTTTTGTCACTGCCTTGTCTTGGTGCATCGGTGACAGCTCCACACACCCATGACTGGAATTTATCCCTCACGATAAGATTTGAATTTCACTGTTGACTTCTCCGGCTTTCCACATTCTTTGTACAATGCTGCATCAATTTCTATTACCACATTCATTTGGGCTCCACGGCCTGTTTTATATATCACATGATTTATTAGTCATTCTCTGGCGTTTGCAGCTTCTTTCCCTCTCATGTTTATGGGCGGCTCATTGGCTTCATTCAAGGTATCTGTACTTTGTGTTTTTAGCCCATGCGTTTGCCTGTTTGGGCTATACACTTTGCAATGTGAGCTTGGCTTGATAAGTAATTTGGGATTAAGACCATGTAAAACCTGGAGATTAAATTAAACTTTGCTTTGCAGCGGATGAATTTCTCATAGTGCTACTGTGAATTATTGTGCAGTAAACATAGCAGCAACCACATGGAATAGCTACAGGGCGGGGCCACAGTTTGTCCATAGAATAATGGACCTGATTTAAAGCCCATTGAAGTCAATGGAAAGAATTCACTAGGTTTTAGTTCTGATCCAGCAAGATGTGGGCCTGACCCCAAAGCCTGGATTCAACCACCACAGAATTTGGGAAAACTCTGCATCTGAATCCAAACTTTGTGGATCAGCCAGTCTTGAAGATTCAACTCTGGCTCACCACTCCACTTAAACACACAGCACTTAGATATATTTATTGTGAAAACACAAATCAGTTTGTTAGCAGAGAACAGAGATTCAAATGATAGTAAATAGGAATATTGGAAACAAATGGTTACATGATCGTATAACGAAAGACTAACTCAGAATGCAAACGCCCGAGGGGGCTGAATTGAGCTTGAATGGGTGACCTTGATAGCAGCATGTCCCAACTTTTAAGTGCTGGGCTTTGCTAACACAATGTTCTTTTAATGCTGGTTTTTTGGTACGTAATTATTGTCTGCCTCACGGTAGCCACAGACAAAACCAGGGCCTGTCACGGGGTCGGTGCGGGCTCTCCCACTTTTCCGCCTGCGCCTTGAGTTTAGGCTGGTATAATAAAGACACTTCCAGGCCTTCTTTTGTTGGATCACCCAAGTGTCTTTATTTACAGCGTTCGTGCAGTTCCCCGGTCTCCCAACAGCTAGTGCTCCACAGACCCTCCCCAGGGTCTCCTGCTTTTGAGGCTTCCTCCTTTGGTAAGGAGACAGCGATACCACCCTCCTGTCTCCTCCCAGTCTAGCCTCCTCTCTGAGGTGTGTTCAGGGTTTTTATAGCCCTCCCGGGCCTCAGCCCAGCTGTCCGCACTCAGCTCAGGACGTTCCTCTGAGCCAGCCCTGATTGGGGCTTGTAGCTGGGCCCACTGCTGAATACCTGTGTCTCTCCCCTGGCCTCCTGGCCAGAGAGCAGACTGCAGCCAGCATGGCAGGGCTTTAAAGGGGGTTTTACCCCTGCCCTGAGAAAATCCCTGCCCAAAGGTGTCTCATGAGGTGGAGGGTGATCCTGGGCTCTGCTGCAGCAGAGAGTTCTTTGGGAGGCGATTAAGGAAGGAAGAGGACAGGTGTCTCACGCACAACAAGGATCTGCCTATACAGAGACAGCAGAATCCTGGGCATTCTGCCTCCCTTCCAAAGCTCTTCTGGACAGCCTGATTTATTTCTCTGCTCGAGCCAGACCTCCCCTTTCACTGTGTGAGTTCAGCTGAGCATAAAGCTAGAATTTTGGCATAGCCAATATGCTGGGTAAGGTTTTTATTGAAATTGTAGTGTGGGAATGCACAGGTACTAATTACTCCACCCCTTATATCAAAGTTGATACTGCTTCAAGGAAATAATAATGAATGCAATGAGAAGTTTATTTTAAGTCGTCCTAATCAGCCAGGTGAGGGGAAGTCCCAAACTCTTACACAATTTGGTTGCATGAAAAATGATCCAGGGTGTGGTATGGAGGTATTGTTTTCACAGCAACTTCTGCTACCAAAAAACGGGGAAGAAAAGAGTCTGACTTCTAAAGGAGTTGCAATGATTAAAGGACCAGCAGTGATGCAATATTTTCAGATACAGATTACCGGGACTGACTTTCACTAGTAGTTGTCAATCAAGGCTGACCCAGTGTGCAATGAGCCAATATCTATAATATTCCTTGGTGCTTATGAAGGAGACGTAAACAAAGTTGAGGTACTGGTTCTGTATTAGCGGAAAGATCATCCCCGAGTCTCTGTGCCATTCTCAACCTCCTTGTGTTGAGCCAGACTAGACAGAGCCAACCCTCAACATGGCTCTCTCAGAGAGATATCGTTTCATCTCCCGGTTCCAAATAAAGATGAATGTTAGACACAACCGTATATATGCAAATACAAGCCCCTAATAACCCACTAACAATTTTCAATTAGTCTTTGATGTGTGCTGCTCAGTCTTGTGAATCTGGTGTTATCCCTTCATGTGTGGTGTTCAGTACCACCTGTGTGCACCCATTCAGTGGACTCCTCTGTTGCTGGCACAGAGTGCCCGAGGAAAGCAACAGTGGGGTTCGTTGCCCGGTGTGCTTCGCGCCAATGAACACACCAGGGTGAAGAAGCAATCAAAGTTTATTTGAGATCTCAAAGCGGTGCAAGGAAACAGGCACATCTCAGATCAAGCACACTGAGTTTTCCCTTTTTATTCTTTTTGCAGCTAAGCTCTTCCCTCTTCACCCCTCCCCCACCATTCCCCCCCTCCACCCCTCCTTTCCGTAGTAGTCATGTTAAAAAGGTAGCAATTACATTTAAGCAGTTAAATCATCTTGGCGGCTATAAGTCTAGCTCGTTAGTAACTTTCCTTTAAACCGTTATCTTGTCCTTTTCCCCTTTGATTTATTATCTCCCCTTCAGCTAGAAACATGCAGGCCTCATTATTACCGCTTGGTACCGGTATGAGCGGGGGGTTGCAACTGATAACTGGCTGCTACAAATTCCATTTTGCACCTGCTTTTGAGGTCGATTAGAGTTTAAACATGGAAGGAGTTTGGTTCATTTAGGTCTAGAGCAGGAAGGCTTCTTCGACACTCGTGGTCTTCCACCCTCCTGAGTTACCTAGGGTTATGCCTAGTGACACCAACACCTCCATGGCCCTTGCTGGTTCCATTTCTGCAGATTTGGACTCTGCCCCCCGTGCTGTCTCATTTCTTGTCTCCTTGTCCTCCCTTCATCCAGGAGTTGCTTGGAGGCGTTTCCTATTCCATCTGTATGTCAGTTTCCTCAGGAGTGACAACCTCATAGGACCTAGGAGCCACTGTGTGAGAGACCCCAGCCTTTTGTGACCAAGTTCTTGCCTCATATACTTGTACACGATACTGTTGCTGCAAAGGCTCAGGTTCGTATGACCCCTGTCATCATGACCTTTTTGTTTCTTTTGGTCAGTTTTCTTATACACAGTGAAGCCATTTTATCTGTTACACCAATTTCTATACCGTTAGGCTTTCTTCTTTTCAGTTTTCTATTTGTAAGGGGTCTATTGGCCCCTTACTAAAACTCAGTGGGGGGTTTTGGTTGGCTAGGTCCCAGTACCAAAAGGAAGGGGAAGAGTCGATGGGAAACCAGGACCCTGAGACTGACAGTCCCCAGGGGCAATGGGGAGAGGCCAATGCTCCAGGTCAGCCTGATTGACAGGGCAGACAGGCTAATGACGGAGTCAGGGGGTCAGAAAAGTCCCATCCTCTGTGTGAGCTGGAATCACCCTGAGTCACACAGACAGAGTGGGGCTGAGCTAAGGAGAGAGAAGACCCGGTGCTGGGAGCAGAGCTGCAGCCACAGACCCAGAGACACAGCCCAGGAGAGAGCAGACCCTGTGCTGGGAGCAGGGCTGTAGCCACAGAGCCAGAGGGGCTAGAGAAGCAGCCCGGGGGGCTGGAGGCAGAGCAGCAGCGTCAGTGCTGAGGCCGAGTGGAGCCGGAGCTAGAACAATGGAGCTGGGGCTGGAGCTGGAGCAGTCTAGAGCTGGGTGTGGTGAGCAACTGGGGCCAGCCAAGGGGGGACCCTGGGCAAAGGGCCCAGCGCAGAAAGACACCCCCAGCCCAGGGTCCTTGCAGGCCAGACTGGGAGGGGGATCTTAACCCAATGGGGGGCTGACGCTGGGAAGAAGAGTCCCACCATGCAAAGCCCGGAGGTGTGTGGCCACCGCCAGAGCAAGTGTCCAACCCGCAGCATCCCTGCAGCACAGCCGGGGCCTGAGAAGGAGCCTGGGACCTACAAGGAACAGACTGTGAACTGCCCGGACGTTCCAGAGACACTGTTTGTGATGTTCCCTGCCACAGAGCAGGGGGATGTGTTTCCTTCAACCTTTCCCATTTTTCCTTATTCTTTTTAAAATTAATTGCTGATTAAATAAATTGTATTTGCTGTAAATTGTATGTAATGATCAGTGAGTCAGGGAAGTGTCCAGTGCAGAGAGAGTAACCCGGAGTGGGGACACCTTAGCCCCTGTCCTAAGTGGCCACAGCAAGGTTGAGGGTCGAGCCCCCCAGGAATCCTGAGCCCAGCCTTGTTGGGGTTACGAGGACTCTGCCAGACAGAAGGGAGGAAGGGGAGTCCTCGAGGTCAGGCAGACCTCTGGGCAAAGGGAGTGGGAGCGAAGACTCAGATCCTTGCGCTAGCCCATTTCACTGGGGTAGTGCAGAAGCTAGGAAAGTTCCTCACAATAGCAGGACCATTCCCTCGCTTACATATTGAACAAAACCTCTGCTGGTGACAACCCATGTGTAAGGGGGCATGACTCATTTCCCACAGAAAATGCACGGATTCGAGTGGTTGTGCTTTCACTGTATCCTTTTATTTTAAGTATTCTCCACCATTTCCATAACAATCCCTATGCAACAGTCTGAATACAGCACCACCACAATTTTTTGGCCTTCTCCCCAGGACCTCAGGGGAACAGAGGTCTCTCTCCTTTGAGGCCTCCCTTTAACTGGTCTCAACTAGCCTTAATCTCCTCTCTTTCCCCCTGGCACTTCCTTCCTGCTTTTTTGTCAGCCTTGGATTGATGGGGTAAGTGGCTCCTGATCCCACCAAGCCGGCCAACCTGATTGTCTGATTACTGCTGCCAGCTTTCTCAAGGGGAGCTAATTAATTTCTGAGTGATCAGAGCACAGACTCACCTGTTTGCTCCCTGCACTCTGTCCCACCACGCTTTAAGGGGGCAGCAATTTTAAGTAAGAGTTAGACTCCTCCTTAACTGTGATTAATTGGCAGCCCTCGTTTACAGCTTTGTTTGTTAGCAAATTGTCTGAACTCACATCCGTCAAACTGTGGACCATTATTTGACACACCCACTGCCGGTATACCGTGTCTAACAAAAAAGAACTTCATGTGCATAATAACATGTTTTGCAGTAGTGTTTTCTAGCAATGCTATTTTTGGAAACTGCAATAAATAATCCCAAACCAGTGCACAGTTTCTTCTAGCGTATGTGAACAAATCAATGCCCACTTTTACCACGGAACTAAACTCTCCTGAGTAAATATTATGGGCTCCTTTACTTGACTGGGTCTGTATTTCTATCATGTTTCACAAGCTCTAATGGTTTCTTCTATGTCCACATCTAGGTACCAGATGGAGGATAGCTAATATAATGCCTATTTTTAAAAAAGGCTCCAGAGGTGATCCTGGCAATTACAGGTGGTAAGCCCAACTTCAGTACTTGGCAGATTCATTGAAACTATAGTAAAGAACAGAATTATCAGACACATAGATGAATATAATTTGATGGGGAAGAGTAAACATGGTTTTTCTAAAGGGAAATCATGCCTCACCAATCTATTAGAATTCTTTGAGGGGGTCAACAAGCATGTGGACAAGAGTGATCCAGTGGATATAGTGTACTTAGATTTTCAGAAAGCCTTTGACAAGGTCCCTCACCAAAGGCTCTTAAGCAAAGTAAGCTACCACGGGATAAGAAGTAAGATCCTCTCCTGGACCAGTAACTGGTTAAAAGATAGTATCAGAGGGGTAGCCGTGTTAGTCTGAATCTGTAAAAAGCAACTGAAGAAGTGAGGTTCTTACCCAGGAAAGCTTATGCTCCCAATACTTCTGTTAGTCTTAAAGGTGCCACAGGACCCTCTGTTGCTTTTTTACTGGTTAAAAGATAGGAATCAAAGAGTAGGAATAAATGGTCAGTTTTCAGAATGGAAAGTGGTAAATAGGGGTGTCCCCCAGGGGTCTGTACTGGGACCAGTCCTATTCAACATATTCAAAAATGATCTGGAAAAAGGGGTAAACAGTGAGGTGGCAAAACTACTCAAGATGGTTAAGTCCAAAACAGACTGTGAAGAGTTACAAAGGGATCTCACAAAACTGGGTGACTAGGCAACAAAATGGCAGATGAAATTCAATGTTGAGAAATGCAAAGCAATGCACATTGGAAAACATAATCCCAGCTATACATATTAAATAATGAGGTCTAAATAAGCTGTTGCCATTCAAGAAAGAGATCTTGGAGTCACTGTGGATAGTTCTCTGAAAACATCTATTCAATGTGCTGTGGCAGTTAAAAAAGTGAACAGAATGTTGGGAATCATTAGGAAAGGGATAGATCATTATAAGACAGAAAATATCATAAAGCCTCTATATAAATCCATGGTACGCCCACATCTTGAATACTGCATGCAGATCTGGTCACCCCACCTCAGAAAAGATATATTGGAATTAGAAAAGTTTCAGAAAAGGGCAACAAAAATGATTAGGGGCATGGAATAGCTTCCATATGAGGAGAGATTAATAAGACTGGGACTTTTCGGCTTGGAAAAGAGATGAATAAGGGGGGATATGATTGAGGTCTATAAAATCATGACTGGTGGGGAGAAGGTGAATAAGGAAGTGTTAAGCAGCAGGTTTAAAACAAACAAAAGGAAGTATTTCTTCACACAATGCACAGTCAACCTGTGGAACTGTTTCCAGGGGATGTTGTGAAGACCAAGATTATACCAGGATTCAAAAAAGAATAGATAAATTCATGGAGCATAAGTCCATTAATGGCTATTAGCCAGGATGGACAGGGATGCAAAACCATGCTCTGAAGTGTCCCTAACCTCTGTTTGCCAACAGCTGGGAATGGGCAACTGGGGATGGATCACTTGATGATTCCCTGTTCTGTTCATTCCCTCTGAAGCACCTAACATTGGCCACTGTTGGAAGTCAGGATACTGGGCTAGATGGACCATTGGTTTGACCCAGTATGGCTGTTCTTACATTTACATTCATTTGAGGGCAGCATAAAATATCTCTAGCCCTCCATTTACATTTTTCCATTCCCAATTGTCCTTCATGTATCCAATTTAGCATGTCTGTCGGTAATGCTTTTGGAACAATTAGCTAGGGTAGGCAAGCCTGCGGCCCGGGACTTGGGCTTAGCGCTCCGGGGCTAGGGGTGCGGGGGCCATGGTGCCTCGGTGCTGGTGGCATTGGGTAGCTGGGGCCACGGTGCCCGGCGCTCCAGGGTTGGGGGTACTGGGGCCATGGTGCCCCGGTGCTGGTGGCACTGCGTTGCTGGGGCCACAGTTCCTGGCACTGCAGGGCTAGGGGAACTCAGGCAGGCTGGCCAGGACTGGGGCCAGCGGCCGCAGTGGGGGGCTCGGGGCTCCGCTGGTGGTGGGGGGGCAGACGGGGTGGGACCTCCGGCAGAAGAGACGGGGCCAGGCGCTAACCTCCCCGAATGGGTGGCTCACGCACTGTCCATGGCCACTAGGTCATGGTTATAATTTTGGGAGGTGCTGAGATGTGCACTGTGATAGATGTGGTTTAAAAAGATGGGTGGATAGAAATTACTATTATTAAAACTGTTTATTAATTATTATTATTACTGAGGATGTGCCTAGGAGCCCCATGACCTCACCGTGTTAGCTGCTGTTCAAGCACAGGCCAAGGGTACGTCTATACTACCCGCCGGATCGGCGGGTAGTGTTCAATGTACTGGGGATCGATTTATCGTGTCTCATGTAGACGCGATAAATCGATCCCCGAATCGACGCCTGTACTCCACCTCGGCAGGAGGAGTAAGCGGAGTCGACGGGGGAGCCAAGGCAGTCGACTTGCTGCCATGAGGACGGCCAGGTAAGTCAAATAGCATAGTTGAAGTTGCATATCTTAGTTTGAACTCCCCCAGTGTAGCCCAGGTCTAAGACAACGTGCCCTGCCCCCAAATAAAAATAAACATTAATAACAACACTGCTCTCTTATGACGATTGTCCCCAGTGTCCATTCAATGATGAAGATCATCCCAGCCGCCCGATCAAAATTGCCAGAATCTTGCTGTGCCGGCTCCCTCCCCAGTCTCTGAATTTATGTGCAAGGAATTTAATACGTTAACCCACTGGGTAACCTCCACCTCTTATTTTAGAAGAACTCCATCTCCTGCCTTATGCTGTGTATTGGAAGTATTAGCCAAATCAACTGAGTTAGGTGAAAAGCACTTCGCCTAAAGCCCACCGAACAAGCCTTGCTAAGTCTCCGTCTAGCAGGTGGGCATCCATTTTACTTGTGTGGAGATAGTGCAGTCCAAACAGACTCTGACTGCAGGTGTTACTCCAATGAGCTTTGATTCCAAAATGATGCCTGTTACACTGTTGGATGGTTCCCAACATCAACATTCAGATATTTTCTCTAATGCTCAACTCTAGCAAGCTCTCTGGGATGATCATCCACACAGAAATAGAAAGAATTCTCAGACTAAGGTCATGTCTACACTAGCGAGCTTACAGTGGCACGGCTGTACTGATACAGCGACGTCGCTGTAAGATTGCTCATGTAGCCGCTCTGTGTCGATGGGAGAGAGCTCTCCCCTTGACATAATAAAACCACTGACATAGTGCTGTGCACATGAGCACTTATGCCGGCAAACCTTATGTTGCTCAGGGGTGGTTTTTGTCAGCATAAGTGGAAGTGTAGACATGGCCTAAATCAGACCTATGGTCCATCTAGTCCAGTATCTCATCTCCAACTGTGGATAGGACCGGATGGTTCAGATGAAAGGGTAAGAAACCCAGGAGCAGGCAGATGTAGGATAATATGCTTCATGCACTAACCTTCTCTTAAGGTTTCAGAGTGGTAGCCGTGTTAGTCTGTATCAGCAAAAAGAACGAGGAGTACTTGTGGCACCTTAGAGACTAACAAGTTTATTTGGGCATAAGCTTTTGTGGGCTAAAATCCACTTCTTCAGATGCTTGCAGTGGAAAATACAGTAGGAAGATATATATACACAGAGAACATGAAAAATGGGTGTTGCCATACCCACTCTAAGGAGACTAATCAATTAAGGTGGGCTATTATCAGCAGGAGAAAAAACGTTTGTAGTGATAATCAGGATGGCCCATTTCCAACAGTTGACAAGAAGGTGTGAGGAACAGTAGGGGAAAAATTAGCATGGGGAAATAGTTTTTACTTTGTGTAATGACCCATCCACTCCCAGTCTTTATTCAAGTCTAATTTAATGGTATCCAGTTTACAAATTCATTCCAATTCTGCAGTTTCTCGTTGGAGTCTGTTTTTAAAGTTTTTTTGTTGGAGAATTCTGACTTTTAGGTCTGTAATTGAGTGACCAGGGAGGTTGAAGTGTTCTCTTGAGTGATTCTTGATTATATCAAATTCCGGTTGGCTAGTGACACGTATTCCTGGGTGGGCTATCATTGGTAGAGATAGGATGTCTCGTAACTTGCTATAACAGCATTTACTTTGGCATCTGGGAGGCAGCAAAACAACATCAGCCCCAAGAGTCCCAGCCCAGGCTTCTTATTGTGGAGTCATAAATTAAAGAACCTAAATCCATGAAGCATTGTAATTTTGAGCAGAGCAATACCTAAGGTGTTGCAATTCTAAGCGGGGCAACACCTAAACACATTCCTTCTGGTCCTTCCCTCCCCCCGGTAAAGTTGGCATCAGATCAACTGCTTGTGTGACTCTACCTCTTTGGATATCATTGGATCAGTCTGCCAGCTGGAACATCTATAAAGAGTAACTGGATGGTGCATTTGCTGGTGGGGAGAAGACATACACAGCAGGAAGATGACTTGTGTGGTGGTGAGACTGATAACCGCTATTTGGTGCTGGCTGCATAAGGATGTCTCTCGAATCTTTTACCTGCCCATTGTGCTTTGTCTGACCTACATGGTGTCGAAAGCAATCAAGCTGTATCAGTGGAGAAGGGAGCTGAACAAAGCACTGAAGAGTTTTCCGGGCCCTCCAGTCCACTGGCTTTTTGGCAATGTCCATGAGGTAAGGAAAGAGGTGGTGGTGAAGACTTAAAGCTCAAATCAAAAAACCAAAAGCAGCTTCCTTCTATAGATAGACAGCCTTCCTAGTGGTTAGAACACAGGCCTGGGAGCCAGGACCTCCTGAGGTATAATCCAAGCTCTAATATAAAGTTGCTATCTAGAATGGAGGGGTGGGGAAGTCACTTAACCTCTTGCCTACTCATGGTAAAGGAGGAATAATAATGTTTACATTGATCACCAGATATTGAGTGGATAAACTGATAACTGTACAATGCTCCAAAGACATTTATGCTCTATAAATGCTGAAGTATTAGGGTTATATGGTTATGGATTTTTAAAAAGTTACCCCAGGAGTTTGGAAGGGTTATAAATTCTCGTGTTTCGAGACATATGACAACCAGTAGCTAAGGAGGGCTTGAAAAGAACCATTTGTGTGGGCAAGTTATTCCATAACTGTTTTTGGCAGGGTATCTTGTACCATCTTCTAAATCTGATAGTACTGGCCACTGTTGGAGACAAGATACTGGACTAGATGGACCCATTGATCTGATGTATTATGGCAATGACAGTGCTCATATGAAGTAAAAGAGAAATAGAGAAACAACTGCACCTTCCTGGCCTCTATGTTAATATCATTCAGGTCTATGTTTCACGCATAACATTGTGTAGCATATACATTATACAGTGTGTGCTTTCCATTTAAGTAGCCACAGAAGAAACAATCAGATGGGGCAAGAGGGATTTGAGACAGGGAAACTCTGGTTAAACTTTCAGTAGAAAATAATCTATAAGTAAATAAATAACCTTGCTCATTTTGCATGCTTCCTATTCAGTAATTTCTTTGTAGATACATAAGGTCCAAATCTATGCTTGTGTTCTTAGCTTACAGATACTGAAAGTCAGATATTTACTGAAGTCAATAGGGTTATTCATGTAAGTGTGAGACTACTAATGTGAGTAAGGAATGCATAATTTAGTCCCCAAGAGATTGGCCACTTTGGGGGTTGTATTATCAGTGGCACTAAGTTGACGGAAAGGTGGCATCACATCACCTTTCTGCAGCTCTCCTTCCCTAATCCTGGGGACAGCAGGGGACTGTTTCAGACTCTGGTGTAATTTAGAGCAGCCTTGGGGCTGCTCTGTAATATGCCTGGCTGTCTGAGCCATCTAAGAGCCATCCACCAGCCAAGGATTCCTGGAGAGCAGTGTACTCCAGTCACCCCCTTACTGACCCCAGCACACCCTCTATCCCAGGGGGTCAGAAGCATGTGGCATAAAGGTGTCTATGACAGCCTCTGAGATCCGGGGATCCCCAGCTGCCTACTTATATCAGCATTCTACCCCCTCTTACCACCAGAGTGGAGCACAGGGGATAAGGTAAGGGATAGGGGACTTGCTTTGTGTGAAGCCTCCTACAAAAATGCAATGGTAAACATAGTATTTTGTCCTTCTTCCCACAAATCTCTGGCCTGGCAATCCTAATCCAGCAGCGTGGAGTGTGTTGCAATAGAGTGAAAATGCTAGGGCTAGATCCCTTGAATACACCAGGGATTATAAAAAGAAAACTCAGCAAGTTCTTTGCCATTTTGCACTGCCGCTTCTGCTAACTCACTTGACCGTGTGTAGGAAGGACTTGACGTGGCGGGCTTGAACTGATACAAAGAGAACTGCGGAAATGACTCACTCCTGAATTGTGGGCCATTTCTTCAGCTGGAATATTGTGTTACGCAAGTGAGTTAGTTACACTGAATGGCAACCGAGTAGCCAGTTTCCTTGCCAGGGTGTTGTACAACAGCTCAAACAACAAAAACTGAGCATCTGTCCCTCAGTAAGAGCTCCTGCTTAGATCAAATAGATTGACACCACCCTGTGGTTTCAGTTGTTCCTTTACATTTTGTTTCTTTTTATTTCACACTAGGATAGTTTATCTTCACTGGCAGCTGGCACAGTTTCAGGCATCTCCACCTCTGACCCCTGTGTGCTCAAGGGATGCCCCCTTTAGGTCCAGGGCCGTCCTGAGGATTTATGGGGCCTAGGCAGTATTATTAAACTGGTGTCCCTATGCCCAACGGCAGCCCGGGGGAGAGAGGGCGGAAGGATGAGGCAGCAAAGGATACCGAGACGCCCGGCCTGCCTCACGGTGGTGGAGAGTCACAGTTTCCTACAGACACCCCCGTACCCTCTCCCTCGCGCAGAATGCGTGGCGCTGTGAATACAGCCCCTGCCTACAGAGACTGCAGTGTGTGCTTGGTGTGTCGGAGCCAACCCACTCTTACCTGCTGTCATGGGCGGTGGGTGAAGCTGCCGCTTGGGGAGGCTAGCTCCCCAGCCCACCTCTTCTGCCTGTGACCCTGCCCCACCCCAGGCCCCGCCCCACTCTGCCCAGGCTCCACCCTCTTCTCACTGTCTCCCTCTGTTTTCCCTTTTCTTAATCAGTATTTCTAAGTTGATTTTATATTTTAAATGTACTCTTAAGCCTTCATAAAGTAATCATTCCAGATTACTACATATTTAACTCACTGAAACAAAGACATTATTTTAAATTAATCAGTCATAGAGGTTTAGTGTGTTCATAACAATGTTCATTGCGTTTAGAAAAAGGGAACACTAATTTATTTTGTGTGATCTCCATAACAATAGACATGTTTATGAAACTTCACCAACTTTAAAAAATGTTTCCAAAGATTTTAGGCCTAACAAAGGATTTTATATCTTACTAAGCACTGGTTTTGCTGGAGGGTTCTCTTAAAACGAGTTCATCAGATAGTCAGAAGTAAAGAAAGGGAAACTCTTTGTCCAGTTATCTGGACGGAAAGGGGTGTTGTCCCTTTAAGGGCTCTCTTCAATGGGGGTGTGGGGGTGGTGAAGGGAGAAAGGGATGGACAGAAAGGACAGCAAGGCTTTGGAAGCAAGTTTTTTTTCCCCTATAGTAATTAAAATTAAATTGTGTATTTTAGATAAGGGTGGTCTTTTGAAGGATTTATTTAAAAAAAACATATGTCTGAAGATCCAAGCATTTAAGGCTAAAGATGATTGTGCATCTAAAAATCTATGCAAGGATTTTTTAGAGATGTGATTTTATAATATTCACCAACTCACTAATGAAATATTTTTAAAGCAAATTTTAAACTAAGGTCCTGTAGACTGACCTGTGCTGAATAAATATGACAGTCATGCACAACTGTTTTTGTCAGTAAATTCAGGCCTTGGCTACACTGGCAATTCACAGCGCTGCACTTGCTGCGCTCAGGGGTGTGAAAAAACACCCCCCCTGAGCGCAGCGAGTGCAGCGCTGTAAAGCGCCAGTGTAATCAACACCTGCAGCGCTGCACGCTCGCTCGCAGCGCTGTGAGCTATTCCCCTCGGAGAGCTCTCACAGCGCTGGCGGCGCGACTACACTCGCGCTTCACAGCGCTGCTGTGAATCCGCGAGTGTAGCCAAGGCCTTAGAAACTAGGGTTACCATACGTCCGGATTTTCCCGGACATGTCCGGCTTTTGGGGGCTCAAATCCCCGTCCGGGGGGAAATCCCCAAAAGCCGGGCATGTCCGGGAAAATCGGGAGGGAGGGCTCGGCCGGGGCCTCTTTGGCCGGGGCTGGAGCGGGGCCGGGCCGGGGTCGCGGGGCCGGGGGCATGGTGCCGGGCTGGGCGCGGGGCCGGGCGAGGAGCCAGGGGCGCGGTGCCGGGCCGGGGTCCGGGCCGGGCCCGCGGGGCCGGGAGCCGGGCCGGGGTCGCGGGGGGGTGCGCTGGGCCGCGGGGCCGCGGGGCCGCGGGGCCGGGAGCCGGTCCGGGCCGCCGGGGGGTGCGCTGGGCCGCGGGGCCGGGAGCCGGTCCGGGGTAGCGGGGGTTGCGCTGGGCCGCGGGGCCGGGAGCCGGTCCAGAGTAGCGGGGGGGTGCGCTGGGCCGCGGGGCCGGGAGCCAGTCCGGGGTAGCGGGGGGGTGCGCTGGGCCGCGGGGCCGGGAGCCGGTCCGGGGTAGCGGGGGGGTGCGCTGGGCCGCGGGGCCGGGAGCCGGTCCGGGGTCGCGGGGCCGGGGTCGCGGGGCCGGGCCGCCAGGGGGTGCGCTGGGCCGCCGGGGGCCGGCAGTGCTGGGCGGGCCGGGGGTGGTCGGCCGGGGGCCGGGGCCGGCACCCCAGGGCCCGAGCCGACCCAGGCTGGAGCCGCCGGGGGGCCAGCCTGGGCCCCGCCTCCTCCCCCCACACTCCCCCTTACCTGCTTCAGGCTTCCCGCGAATTAAATGTTCGCGGGAAGCAGGGGACGGGGCGGAGACTTTGGGGAGGGGGTGGAGTTGGGGCGTGGGCGGGGCTGGGGGTGGGGCCGGGGCCCCGTGGAGTGTCCTCCATTTGGAGGCACAAAATATGGTAACCCTATTAGAAACTGACAGTATATACCTGGAGGTTGGCAAATGCCTGTTAAATAGGTTCATTACCACTTGAATGGCTCTTTAACAGTTTCAATGTTGTGCTAATAGGTCGGGCAGGCTGGAGGCTTTTTCACTTTTAAGTTACTAGATCCTCTCCAGAGTAAGTCACCAGGCTGCAGCAGCCAGCTGTGGGAGCCTGCAGGAAGGGTCAGAACAGAAATAGGAAGACACGGAAGGGTGGGCATTAAGACCCAGTGGTGCCCCAAATTTTCAGGTGCCCTACGCAGCCTTGTATGCTGCTTATGCCTAAGGATGGCCCTGCTTAGGTCTCAGGGGTCCTGCTGTCACCTCTCATTAGGCAGAGTCTTG
This sequence comes from Chrysemys picta bellii, assembly GCF_011386835.1. Classification (NCBI taxonomy): domain Eukaryota; kingdom Metazoa; phylum Chordata; order Testudines; family Emydidae; genus Chrysemys; species Chrysemys picta. The sequence continues at coordinate 5,904,046 of NC_088798.1, forward strand.
CGACTCTGTCCCTCCAGACCATGGTTTGGCATGCAGTCCCCCTGCAGTTCACTGCCATTATCCTGTAGCACCTGCAATCTGGATCTCTCTCTTTCAAGGACTATGACAGTGGTTTACCAGAGACCAGGAAGCCATCACAGATATTTAAGGACAAAAGCCTTCCAGAGAAAACGTGCAAAACAATTGACAGTCTATACGCTTGCTTCAGCTTACCAAGTGCACCTAGCACCTGGAGACCTTGACAGGATCTAGTCCTTCATACCCTGGAGCAGGGATTGCCATCTTGGTTAAAGGTTCCTGGCAGTTGGTTGGATCCAAATGAGGGCCCTCTCAGTTAGTTTAAGCTGACACTTCTATACAGTTTGTGGGACCTTTGTTTCCCAGCTATCCTGAAACAAGTAAAACCAGTTACTTCACCTTTGCCCGGGGGGGAAGCTTCAAAGGCCAGGTAACTGCATAACCAGCATTAGGATTTGGCATTAATAACCCCTTAGTGTGTTTGGATTCCAAAAGAATCTCAGCCAGAAAGCCGGGAACACACAAACACGTATAAAACGTATTGATACAAAGGCCTATGAATGTTCGATAGACCCCCACCGTCTCACACATCTCAATATAAGTCTTTTGAAGTGCCAGTAGAAAGTTGGCAACCTTAACTCACACAGGCCTGGTAAGGGGGGGTCAGGCACTTGGGACCAGCCTGGGTAGGGTCAGGCTAGCGGCCTGGTGCAGCGCTGGGTCTGGCCTGAGGCTGGGAGGGCCGGCCGGGGGCTGGGGGAGCTGGTAGCTTGGCATGACACTGGGGGGGGGGGCAGCCAGTGCGGCTGGAGCAGATGGTCTAGGATTTCTCTGGCTGTGGGGCCTCAGGAGGAAGGGGCAGAGCCTGTGGGCTAGCCTCATGAGGAGAAGGGATTTGAGCATGGATTGTCCATTTCTCAGGTGGGTGCCCCTAACGTCTAGGTTATACAGTCACTCTCACTATCTCTTTGGCCCAATGCATATTTAATTCTATAGCCACACAGAGGAACAGCTTCAATGGGAGAGATGGAGAGACCCCACATCAGAACATCCTAGAGTCCAGTGCTTAGGGCCCTCACCTGGGAAGGAGGGAAACCCTTGTTGAAATGCCTTCTCCTCATCTGGGAGAGGGGGGGATTGAACCACAGTCCCCCACATCCTGAGGGAGTTTCCTAACCACGGGGTTACAGGTTATAAGGGAAGCTTCCTCCTCTCTCCCCCTGCCACGGGGCATTTTCTGTAGAATTAGGTGTGGAACAACATCATTCTTGGAAGAAGTAGCGTAGGCCTGTGACTCTAGGAAAGATTCACAGAAATACATGCCTCCCTCCAGCCTAGATTAAGGAGCCTAACTCCCTGAGAGATGTGGGGTTTAGGATGCACCCATCTCCTTGGCATCTGATATTGGCTGACTACGGTGGTTCCCGGCCTAGCATGGTGGCTTTTGTGGATCCCATTCTTAGGGGCTGTCTCTCCCTATGCATCGGAGGGAGCCTGGTCACCTAACTCAGCTTTTGTGGATTTCGCTGGGTGGCTAGGGGTTTAAGAGTTAGGTGTTGCACCACTCAACCTTGCAATGCCTACGTTTTCTTTGTGGATATGGGCCTTAGTGTCTCTCTGGCTAGAGCTGGTCAGGATTTTGAAATGTTGACGCAAACACATGAGATAACCACAGTAACATTTTAAATTAAAAAAAAAAACCGTGTCCAGCTTCCAATCATTGCTATCGCTGCTTGGGAAATTTTGAAAAAATCAATGAAAAAACAGGGGGAATAACGGGAAAGCTTTTTACCTGTCCCCTGTTGACCTTGCTTTCCTGCCACCTCTAAATCTAAGGGCAGGTCCACACTAAAATGTTAGGCCGATCCAGTTACATCATTTAGGGTTGTGAAAAATTCACACCCCTGAGCAACATAGTTAATACAACCTAATCCATGGTGTAGACAGTGCTAAGCCAACGGAAGAATTCTTCTATCAACCGAGCTACCGCCTTTTAGGGAAGTGGATTCACTACAGTGACAGGGTTTTTGTAGTCTGGAATTGGGAAGGCATTTTAGCACATACTTAAGTTTCAGTAACCTGGAAGTTTTCTGAATTCAGGGCCCTAGATATGATGAAGTTTAAATTATTTTCCTTATTTTTCTGTGTCTGACAAAACCAAAATACACGCCTATGGACAAGAAACCTTTCCCTTTTGGGAGATTTGTTTCAGTTTATCAAGCAGGGTGGTATGGAGTATCTCTATTACGACACCTTTGATCAACAATGTAGGGGCCTCAGAAATCACAGTAGCCGCTCAAGTTAAAAGTCAGCGGAAAAGTACAACTGAGTAAAAATGGGTGGTAATGGGGGGACTTGGCATAGGCACATATCAGACACGTAACTTTTGTCTTCTCTTTGTCATGAATAGAGCTGGCTGAAAATTTTCAGATGGAACATGGATCTATCACAAAATCTGATTCATCAAAATCTAAACATCCCATAGACATATCGATTTCGACTATTTTTTGTCTAGGAAAAAAAATCAAAATGAAGCATTTGTTTCAAAACAGCTTTTTTGTTTTGAATTTTTAAAAATATTTTATTTGTATATACACCTCTACCCCGATATAACGTGACCCGATATAACACGAATTTGGATATAACGCAGTAAAGCAGCGCTCCGGGGTGGGGGGCAGGGCTGCACACTCCGGTGGATCAAAGCAAATTCGATATAACGCAGTTTCACCTATAACACGGCAAGATTTTTTGGCTCCCGAGGACAGCGTTAGATAGGGGTAGAGGTGTATTTACATTTTATTTTTACCCATTTACATTATTTTATAAAATAATACAAAAATAAAATGTAAAATAGAACAACACATCATAAGCATCATCTAAAATGTAAAAATATAAAATCAAAAAATCAATACCGAAACATACCGTTTTGATTTTATTGAAATGGAAAATTTCAATGGACCCCCAAATAATTCTCCCCCCCCACACACAAACATTTCATTTCACAGGAGACTTGGAAATTCAGTGTTTCATTCTGATTCTGAACAAAGATGAATTTTGAATTCACAGATTTTCCCACAAAACAGAATTGCAGGTTCCCAACCAGCACAGGTCATTCATTACTAGTATTTAGTAATCTAGATATTCACTGATTCCTATAGCACCATAAAAGCACACGGTGCTGTAGAATAATAATCCCTGCGCCGTGAAAACTAATGATTTTCCTCACCGACTTTTAAGGACGCAGGATCAAATCCTATGGCATAAACTGACGCAACAGAGACCAAGCAGAGCTGAGTTTGACCCTTGTAGCAATAACACCTCCTGGAGTAGGTGGCACTTCAGAAGTTTTAAGAAAGAAAGAGGAGGATGGTACATAAGGAAGATTAGCTGGGTGCTCGTGCCAAGAATGCAGGCATGGCAGAAGAGAAGGCACAGAATCAGGAGTGAGCGGTGGAGCCTAACGGAGCTATCAGGGCAGAGGTGTGGATGAAGTGTAAGAAGCATAAGACAGTGTGGGAGGAGACTTTTAAAAAAGGAGAGAAACTAAGCAAATTCCCACCCTCAACCCAAGTCAATGTGGTTGAAAAGTCAGTGTTCTTTGAAAATATCCTGTGACAAAATTTCCAGCCATGTTCTACCCATGATATCACTTGTGTATAAGTGACACCAGATGCCTGCTAGAACTTGTTTTCTTTCCCTTTGGAAGGCATCTGGTCTCCTTTCAGGTTATGAAGATATCATTGAACAACCTAAAGCATCTGAAATGTGCTAACAAAAAATCTGAGGATGCATCATAGAAGTTGACAAACTGGATCAGATTGGCTCATCTTATTTTATTTGGTGCTGTAGATTTTTAATGCGCTTATTATTGTAGGCACCATAGTTTCAAGTCCTGCGTTATCCAGCCCATGGCAGAGGTTGGTTGCTTTTGCTAAACCGTTATGGTAAGGCACAATTCTTTTATTAAGCTACTAACCACTGCTATCAAATGACATTGTAAATCTGACAAAAACAAAGGTCTTCAAGCTGGTTCTACTCCCACAGGGTATATGAAGGGAGCTAAGTTTTGAAGTGAGACTTTGTGGGTGGAAGATGAAGCATCTTAATACTGGAGTGTAGTAGGGAAGGAAGGTGTGTGTACTGTGCTTGCTTAAATGTTTGTTCATCTCACTTTCACAGCAACGGATTATTAAATAATGGAATTCACTGATTCTTATAGCACCATAAGAAGCATGGTCAGATGGATCACAGACTTTAGAATTTGCACTGTGATAGTTATCCATTCTTCTGACACTGGACAGGTTGTCTTGAACTCTACAGGAGAGAGATTTTTGGCAAACGCCTGACTTATTGCTTCTGTCCTCTTTTCCCTCCATCATTGTTGCAGTTCACTGGAAGAGGGAAGGATCTGGACAAGGTATTGGAATGGAGTAAAAAGTACGCACGTGCCTTCCCCGTGTGGTTTGGGAAATTTGTAGTGTTTGTGACCCTCAACGATGCTGATTACGCTAAGGCTGTATGTGCCAGGGGAGGTAAGAGGTGGTGCATTTTGCCTCTGAATGAGAACAACACACTTGTTATCGAAGTCCTCCAAGGTGTGATTCTGCTCTGAGGCCTGCCAGGAATTGAGTAAGCAAGTGTAACCTCAGCCCTGATGTATGGCTGCAGTCTTCTGCCTTTTCTCCTTGGGGTTATGGGCTAAGTTCCCTCTAATCTGTGCGGCTGCGCAGCAGCCTATCAAGGGCTGCGCAGGCGCTCAGGGATGTGACAGAGAAAGATGCCCTTCCCCCAGCCCTGGAGCTGCCGCAACAGGGAGAGACACATCTCCTCCAAGCCCAGGTGCTGCTGTGGGGAGAGAGGGCTGGGGGGAGTCCTCTCTCCCCACCGCAACCCCAGGGCAGCCTGCACCCCAAGCCCCTCATCCCCAGCATCACCCCAGAGCCCGCACCAACAGGCGTAACCCTGACCTCCCACACCACAACCCTCTGCCCCAGCCCTGATCCTCCTCCCATACTCTGAACCCCCTCATTCCTGATCCCACCCAAGAGCCCACACCCTGAGCCAGAGCCCTCACCGCCCCCCCGTCCGTACCCCAACCCTCTGCCCCAGCCCTGAGCCCCCTCCCATACTCCGAACCCTTCGGCCTCACCCCCACCACACATCACCTCCAAATTCGTTCTGCACACGCATGGGAAAAATTAGAGGGAACATTTGTTATGGGTCTTGAGTTCACCTATAAGCGTGCCTGATACCTCCATCCAACGAAACCCCTCCTAGTGCAGAGAACACAGAGAGCTTGTCTCTTCAGAATATATTTCACACACAATATCATAAAGAGGAGTGTCAGTTAGAGCACACACAAAAATAAAATAGCTATCACAATTCCCAGGTAATAAAACAGTAACTGTTGATTAGGTATGGGGAACTGAGGCTAAGGGACAAAGGAAAAAGGGATCAGGATAATAAAAGATAAAAACAACAAGACATAAACTCCACACCTTCCAACATGTATAGCCACTAAAAGCCACCCTTTGAGCCCACCACTTGCCTAGGTAAATAATGATTTAAGGCTCATCCTTTGATTGGTGTTGCAACACTGAAGTTGGTGGCTGGCTTAAAACAAAACAGCAAAATAAATAAATAAGGATGTTCTTATGAAGTATCCACCCCAAGGATGGCCAGATCATCCTTGTTGCTCTCTGGTCTGTATTCCAGTGTGCGGGTAGGTTGGCTCTTGGTAGCCTGACCATGACTCTGCACATTACTGAGTGTCCCAAAAATCCCGTAAAATCCTCCCTTGGATAGGAATGTGGAGGGTTGAAAGGTCCTCCCAGGCTGTAAAAAGCAATAAAAAGTCCTGTGGCACCTTATAGACTAACATCCATATTGGATCATAAGCTTTTGTGGGTGAATACCCACTTCGTCAGATGTATTCACTCACGAAAGCTTATGCTCCAATACGTCTGTTAGTCTATAAGGTGCCACAGGACTCTTTGTTGCTTTTTACAGATCCAGACTAACACGGCTACCCCTCCGATACTTGACTCCCTGGCTGCGATGCTTCTCTCCCTGCTACACTCCAAACACAGCCAAAAAACTGAAAGTAAAACCAAACACGCCGTCTCGGAGTTCTGCCTTATTATGACTGGTTCTGGTAGTGTTGCTAGCCAGTCTGTCTCCTCTGCCACCAATTGCTGCTGTGATTCAGGGGCAAGTCCACTAGATGCTCAGTGTAGCATTTCAGAAACACCCTCTCCAAAGGAGTTACACTAGGAGAGTTAGGGGAGGTAACAGGTGGGGATGGATGATTTTATGTATGTGTTTATAGAGGGTTGAGCAGTGAGGCGGCAAAAATGGCAAATTACACAGTTATAGAAAAGTGGGTTTTTTTGCACACTTGGACACTTGCATGCTGCACCTGTACCCACACTGCATGTCTATTTTCTATAGGGCTACATAAAAAGAACACAGTAGCTAGGATCATCATATTTAGCATATCCAGAGACAATAAACCATTCTGAACTGTGATGGGAGAGAAGGTTGCGGGGGACGAGGTGTCACAGTGTTAGTACAAATGGTCCTTTTATTTTAACGATACAGGCTGGTCCTGTACAATGTTCCCAGTCAGCTCTAGACGTACAGGATCCTTGGTCATTGTAGTCCTGTGTCTCTTCTTCATGCAGAGACTTCACATTGTGCTGAGTTATTTATTATATGCCATCCCCCATTATTTTAATACCCCAGAGACAAAGCACAGAGGGGGAGCAACATTCCCTTCTATATGTACGGAACGACACGGGTTACAGTTCAAGCACCTCTGTCCTCTCTTCTGAATGAACCCCCTTTCAGGTGGCTTCAAGCCTTCACCTCTAGGGCAGAATCCTGTGATTCTCCCACTCTTAGACCAGGGTACTAGTCTGTAGCACCCTGTGTACAAACTGCTTATCCCAACAGATCCTACTGGACTCGGGACCTACAGTTCTTCCCTCTGGGATCTAGTGGCCAGCAGTGAATAGAAGATTCAAAACAGCCTTCTTAAGCAAAGTATTGTGTAGTCCTAACAGTAGGAACACAGTATGACAAGGGAAAAGGTTTCTAAAACAACAAAAGGCCCACAAGTAGGTTCATCTTACCTTCCTTGCCCTCGGTAGGCACTCTAGGCAGCCTAAGGTCTGGGGGGCAGTTTCTCCCCTTTAACCATCAGCTAAACCCATCTCCCCCTTCCTAGGCTGATTCAACCCTGGGGAATGGAGATAGCATATCACCACCGTTACGAGTCCCAGGTGTGTGTTAGTGAGCTCTTATGCGGACTACTGTCTGTCTTCCTGGGTCGTTTCCCTGAACAAAGCTCAGACAAACATATGGCGCCCCTAGTATTCGAAGGGCTTGTCTAGATGGTGAGTTAGCACTTGGCAAGCTGGGCTGTAAATCTACAGCGCGTTAGCGTGTTGCACTCTAACTAAACTGAAAACGGTTCTTAGTGCAGAGCAGGTCAATATGTGCAAGGGAACTTTTAGCACACGGTTGCATCATCCAGAGGGACCGTTAGTGCACGGCATGCTAGGAACACCTTAGCGTACTGCACACTAGCTCGCCATCTAGACAAACCCATAGATTACAGGCAACTCCACACCCGTCACAATAGGTCTGAAGACAGGCTGTCTAGGGATATGAATGACCAATGTAATCAATCAGTGCGGACCAAACCACTAACACAAAGCTGTTTTTCTCTCTCCCAATCACGATTTTGCAGACCCCAAGGATAATATTTTCTATCACTACGTACTCCCATGGATTGGTAAGTATATTCTTGCTTTTAGCCATCAATAATGATATGGAGAAGCTACTCCACCAGCTGACGATCAGCCCTTGTGTTTCCATGATTGCCAAGCACGGCTGTTTCAGATTGTTTCAATACACAGAACCTCCCGGGGCAACTTCATCCCTTATTATTACCATTCAGGATTCTAAAGTAGTGCCTAAGGCCGGGCCAACCAAACGTGGGGCCCCATTGTGCTGGCCCTATACAAACAGAGCGTGAGAAGGGATGAAGCTGTTCAAATGAGTGGAATTACATGTCCAAATTTGGCTCTTCCTGCTTTTGCTGTACTGCCTCAATGGTTTGGTCAGCAGCTGTCTGAAGTGTTCATGTTGTCTGTGATTTTAAAGACTTGCATTCTTGAATTCATTTCCATTTGAAAAGCTACAGGGTGTATTAAACATTAAAACTATTTCGACGGAGCTGATTCGCTGCAGCAGTTTCCTCTCTAGTGACAGTCACTCTGGCCCAGAGGCGATCTGCCTCTTCTGCCACTCAGCCTGCTAGCCAGGTCATGGTTTGGTTACACCCCTCCTGGGGTGACAGGTACGTCTTCACTACCCACCGGATCGGCGGGTAGTAATCGATCTATCGGGGATCGATTTATCGCGTCTCGTCTAGACACGATAAATCGATCCCCGAACGTGCTCCCCGTCGATTCCGGAACTCCACCAGAGTGAGAGGCGGTAGCGGAATCGATGGGGGAGCCACGGCCGTCGATCCCGTGCCGTGAGGACCCGAGGTAAATTGATCTAAGATACATCGACTTCAGCTATGCTATTCACATAGCTGAAGTTGCGTATCTTAGATCGATCCCCGCCCCTAGTGTAGACCAGCCCAACGAATTGAAGTCCTTACGTCTGGTCCTCGGTCCCAAATCTCAGCCTCAATGTCCACTCCCTATACTCCTTTCCCAGGGCCTTAAATCATCCTGATCCCCTTATGTCAGGGGCTTCAAGCCACCTTCCCAGTGGCTAGTAGGGGAACCCAGATCCACCATCTACACTGGGTTCCAGGCCAGGAACCCTGGGATAAGCAGCCAAGATCTGCTCCCTCAGACACGGTGCTGCTGCCTCCCTGGACTCCTTCTGCCTTCAGTCCCTTCTTCAGTTCTTTGTAACAATCAGCTCCTCCCAGGGTTTCTCCCCAAGAAGCCAAATTCCTGCCCTTGTATCAGGGTCAACCACAGAAGCCTGCTCCAGTCGTGTATCTTACCCCCACCCTCCACCCACAGGCTTTGTCCTCACCCTGAAGGAATCTTCTTGCTCCCCTCAGGTCTCTCCGTTCTCTATTACGAAGAGGGTGACTGCAGTCTTACAATAGGCTAATGGTACCAGGGGAAAGCCTGTAATAGGGTAGTGATGGGCATACCCAGTTACCTTTCCACCTTGGAAATAAATATTGACGTGAAATGAGATTTTGTAAGATATTTACTTTGAAACTAGCAAACAGGATAAAATGTAATGAGTGGGGGTGAGGGTGGGGGAGAGACACGGAGGTTTGGTTTGGAGACACATTCAGATGCTGCTTATCTGAACCTCTTGCACTTAGAAAAAAGTCAGGCTGGAGATTTTGCAAGCAGAAACTACCTCTCATTAGATTCTGGTACTTTCTTCCGGTTGAGCCAGAAATACCAGGTGCGCAGCATTCCCTAAACTTGAACTGCGTAGCTAGTAATACTGTTGATCGTGGACCCAAATTCCTCGAGGCTAAGGCATTGATACAGAAATGATCAGATTGTGCTGAATTTTTTAATTTGGAACTTTTTTCCATGAGAAAAAGGCCTTTCTTAAATGAAAATGTGGATATATATGTGGGTTTTCTTCAAATTTTCTGAATTTTTGACAATGCCCCCAAACCAAAAGCATTTCATTTTTCAAAACTGGAAACCTACTCCTTTTTTAATTGTAGGGGTTTTGGTTGTCTCCCTCCTTTTCTTTCAGTTTTTTTCTGCATGCCCCTCTTTTCACTAAAAAAAAAAAAAAAAAGGAGGAGAAATGGGGAAAAACACTAAATCTGCAAAAACCAAAGAAAGGTTTTGGAAAAGCAAACATTTTCCCATTATGTTTCCATTTTTTCTTCAAAATAAATCAAAAGATTTTGAATATTTTTGCAAGGAATGTAGAAAAAACTAAATTATTCCTCCCCCCGCCCCCCAAAAAACATACTTACCACTTTTCTGAGCAGCTTCCTTCTCTAGTGACTGAAATCATCTGATCTTTGTTGCCTGTGTTTCTCCAGGGAAAGGATTACTGACGTTACAAGGACGAAAGTGGTTCCAGCATCGTAAACTGCTGACTCCTGGGTTTCACTATGGGGTTTTGAAACCTTATGTGTCATTGATCACCAAGTCTACACAAGTGATGCTGGTAGGAACTGCCGTTGCTATTGTCATCACCTGTACTTGGTTCTTTTCCAACTTTTATGCTAAAGGCAAAACTTCTCTTGCCGTTTCTTCGCTGTTCTCTTGGAATCTCTGCCTGCATGATGTACTATTTGAAGGACATATGGGGTGATTCACTGCTGTCTTGAGGGCTATGACATAATTTACACGTTACCAAATCAGAATTCTCCACTCACTCACAATGGTGGTAACATTTTACATCCTCTTTGCACTCACTTTGAACAAGTATAAATCACTAGAGAGCTAATATAGCGAGCCCTATATCATCCTCCCAACACACACTCTTTAAACCCCAGCCTGGAGGTGGGGGTGACCAGAGGGGGTTTTCCAGAGAGCATCCGTGCTCCAGCAGTCCCCTGCTGCTAGTGTAGTTCCTTGGGACATGTTGCAGTTGAAAGCAAGTTAGAGCAGCCCTGAGTCTATAGGTCAAACCAGACCCAGGATCAGGGGAGTGCACTGGCTCCAGGCTGCAGACGAATGTGAACCCCCCTCGCAGGCCCCTTCCAATGTACTCTGGGGGAAAATTCCCTCCCAACTCCAAACCTGTCCGTCAATATGACCCAAGAGAGAGTCAAACCAGCCAGGCATCTTGAAAGAGGATTCTCTGTACCACCTCAGAGCACTGGTCCACCCTGTCCAATGTCCTGTCCCAAGCGGTGGCCAATCTCTGACGTTTCAGAGAAATGTGGGAAAACCCCTCAGTATTCATCTAGCCAATTGTGCACCAGGAAAAATATTCCTTCCTTACCCCAGCAGGCAAATGACTGAAGCCCTGAAGCATCCGATTTGATTACAGTCATTCTCTTAATACAGAGATGCAAGTGTTATGAGCATGTTGAGGGCAATGCAGGCGATCCTGTTCTCCCCATGGCCAGTGAAGAAAGGAGATGAACGGGGGACCCAAAGATTCACAGATCCCAAAGCCGGAAGAGACTGCTACGAACATCCATTTGACCCCATTGCACACACAGGTTCCAAGTGATGGCAAGTCCACCCCCAACACGGATAAGCTGTTCCAGTGTTTAGGAAATCACCTAGCTTCAATTTTCAGCTCCCGGGTCTTGTTATGCCTTCATCAGCAACGCTGAAGAGCCCCACACCATCAGATATCTTTCCCACGCATAAGTACCGATTCACAGCGTTAAGTCGCCTCTCAGCCTTCTCTTGGGTAAGCTGAGTGGGTTGAGCTCCTTAGGTCTCCCATTGGAAAGCTTGTTTTCCAGCGCCCAGGTCATTGTTGTGGCCGTTATTTTGAACTGTTTGATTAATACCTGAGTTTTTTGTTCTCACTCTTCCCGTTCTGTCTGCTCGCCTTTGCCTTAGTTTTCCCGTTTCCCCTGATGAATAACTTTTTCCTGCCTTCTTCTGTATAAATGTGCCCTCTGCCCTCCTCCATTTCTTCCTCTTCCCCCTTCCATTCTCCCCCAATTCACTTCCATTGGGCCCTACATTCTCTTCTTGTCAGAGGGCCAGCGGGGGTCCAATGTGCTGCTTGGCTTCAGGGCAGCAGTGCCCCGGCAGTGGGAATCTAAGAGGGTGTCTTTTCTAGTAGGAATAAGTAGTGAGAGTCTCAGGAGTCGCCCTCTTTCTGGAGGTAGCCATGCCTAGTGACAGGAGTCCAGAGGGCTGCCTTCTCTGGCAGCGGTAGCACGTAGCGGCAATAGACCAAGGAGCTGCCCTCTCTGGCAGTGGTATGGCCCAGTGGCAAGTGCAGGGAGGGGAGGGGAACCCGGGCCCACCCTACTCCACCATGATCTGAACCAGGCCCTTCAAAACCCATTACCTCGTTGCAGGGTTCAGGTCTCCATATCCCCAAGCATGTCCCCCGGGCCGCTTCCTACCCTTAGTCCTTACTCTGGTATCTCTTCCACTGGTTGCAGTGCATCATCCCCTTCAGTCCCTACGGTGAACTGGGCTTCTGTGGTATAGTCAGGATTCTCAGCCTTGGCGGTTTGTAGTCCCGTTGGCTTCTCAGCAGAAGCCTGCCATGCATGTCCGCTTTCCTCCTCAGCCAGCCCAGACTGGGCCGTTTCCTTTTATATGCTCCCTCCACTGGGAGTGTGCCCAGCAAAGGCGAGGGGGCGTGGCCTCTTGGACACAAAGCAGTTTGTTAATCCCTGTGTCACCAATGCGGGGTTGATACACCCAGTCACAGCTCCTCTGCTAAATTCCCCCCCACCTCACCCTCAGGAGTAATCAGGAGGGGGGAAAGGAGTTCACAGGGCCATTTTATATCCTGGTACTATTAACCTCCAGGATTCAGGCCCGTCAAAATCATGAGATTGGATTAAAACTCATGAGATTAAAACAATAATAAATAATAATAATAAACGCTGTGAATCTTTGAATGAATCAAGGCCAGAAGGCACCATTAGATCACTTAATCTGACCTCCTGTAGAAAACAGGCCATAGAATTTCACCCCATTTCTCAAGCCCTGTAATTTGTATTTAGCTAAAGCATCTCTTCCAGAAAGGCCCTGGGTCTGGATCTGAAGACATCAAGAGATGGAGAAGGCACCATTTCCCTTGGTAGTTTGTTCCTAGGGTTAATCACTATCACTGTTAAAAATGTGTGTCTTAGTTCTAATCTGAATTTGTTTGGCTTTAGCTTCCAGCCATTGGTAAGCTGGGTTCTTTTTATTTGCCCTCTGGTCTCTGAACTCTTTCGAGTGCACTTGGGTCACATATTCAAGCCTTTCTCTGCAATCATGAGGGCTAGAAGCTTTCTTGTTTAAAAATGAAAGCTGAGATTTTCATGTATTCGCATGACTCCAGGAGCTGGGGATTTAAGAGAAACACCAGATATCATGATACTCATAATAAAATCATGAGTGCTGGCAATACTAGTTCTCTTGATCCTTTAACTGGGAAGTGGAGGGGAAGGTGGTGGTGGTGCGGGAGCTCTCTTCTGTCTTCCTCTTGGAGCTGGTAGGTGGTAAGGTTAACATAAGAAGAACATCAAGTGATCCATCCTGTGTCACCCATTCCCAGCTTCTGGCAAACATAGGCTAGTACACCATCCCTGCCCATCCTGGCCAACAGCCATTGATGGACCCATCCTTCATGAACTTATCTAGTTCTTTTTTGAATCCTGTTATAATCTTGGCCTTCACACCGTCTCCTGGAAACGAGTTCCACAGGTTGACGGCGTTGTGTGAAAAAATTCTTCGTTTTGCTTGTTTTAAACTGCTCCCTATTCATTTCATTTGGTGACCTCCTAGTTCTTGTGTTATAAGAAGGAGTAAATAACGCTTCCTTATTTACTTTCTCCAATCATTATACCAATCAGCCACCTGAGCGGGTCAACGACCAACTCTCCTGTGACGTTAGGTATATCGACAGCTCTGTGTAAGCTCAAAAACTTGTCTCTCTCACCATGGAAGTTGGTCCAATGAAAGCTATTGCCTCATTCACCTTGTTGCTGTAGCAACTAGCAAAGCACCTCTGTCCCATCTCATTTCCGTCTCCTTCCTGCATTAGGATAAATGGGAACATCTGATCACTCAGGAGAAGTCGGTGGAGCTCTTTGGACATGTCAGCTTGATGACTCTTGACAGCATCTTAAAATGTGCCTTTAGTCATGAGAGCAACTGCCAGATTGACAGGTCAGTACAAGGGGTAGACCTGGGGCAACATTTTTGGACAAATAATTTATTTGCCAAAAAATGCAGTTTTGGTTGACTCAAAACTATTTGCGAATTTGACACAAATAGTCACAAAACAGCTGGAGGAGAAGGGGGCAGTGTGGTGTGGTTCTGTTGCGATACCCCTCCTCCCACGCCCTTTATAACCTTTAGCCCAGTGGTTAAGATATCTGAGACTCTGGTTTGAATCCGCCTCTAGAAAATAGACTTTTTTGATTCACTGAAAATTTTTGGCTTCAGTTCAACCCAAACTGAATTTTTTATTTTATTTTTTTAGAACTGCCTTCAAACCAAAACATCAGTTATTCTCCCAGCTCTAAATGGGAGCTTTATGCAATGTTATCTGGATATATTGCTGCCACTAACTCACTGTTTAGGTATAGGATATTGCAACGTTGGGATTAATGGTGACTATGTACCAGAGGCAGAAAAGTTGTATACTTTGCTAAATGCCATTTAAATCCTTCTATAAACTTTTCTTTCAGGGAGAATTCCTACATCAAATCTGTCTTTGAAATCACCTTTCAGATAAATTACAGGATATGGTACCTCCCATATCAAATTGATTTCATCTATTGGCTCAGTCGTGATGGACGTCGCTTCCAGAAGGCCTGTGAAATGGTGCATCTCCAAACAGGTATTTCCCAATGTTCTTGTCGCTGTCTTTCTCTGAAACTTAGGGGGAAGGGCTAAAAGTTCTTTAGAGAAAATCTAACTCCCGCTGAAGCCAGTGAGAAGCGATCAGTTGACTTCAACAGAAGCCAGATTGTTGCCTTGGTCTCTATGACTCTCAGTATAGCAACAAAGTCTTCTATTGATCTATAGACATTGTATAGCGGTACAAGCTTCCCACATATTGTTCTGCCAGTGTGCCTCACTCCTATTCTGGGGAGTCCACTTTTAGAGGTGAGAGGGAGGTGCACTCTTCATGGACCCTTGGCTTCTTTGATAAGGCTGCCATCAAAGGTGTTATGTGAGGTGGACATCTGATTGCACCTTGCAGTCATTACCTATCTGGGCTGGATTTGAGGACTTACCTTCCTCTACATTCAAATTATGCAAACTCAAATTTAGTGAGAAATAACTGTGCAGCCAATTGGGTAATGGAATGAGAGAAATCCCATTCCTCCCCACATACGGATACAAGAAAGCACCGAGTAGAGTCCTTCTAACAGGCCTCTGCTTTTGCCCTTCTGCCCTGCATCCTATGGTACACAGAGTGAATCCTATCATCGTCAACATGGAGGATGATGGGGCCAGAAAGCCCTCACATGTTGAATGATGGTCCTTCACTCTGTTGGTAGAGCTAACAGAGAAATCCAGAGTCTTGAAATATATATTTTTATTATTCTTTTTCTGAAACAGATAAAGTGATAAAGGAGAGGAAGAAATCCCTCAAAGACGAGCGAGAACTTGAAAAGATTCAGAAGAAGAGACACCTGGACTTCCTGGATATTCTTTTGTGTGCCAAGGTAGGTACAGAAGAACCTTGGTTATTTCTCATATCTAGTAAAGGAGTGTGTGTATGTCTGTTAGACAAAAAAATTCTCACATTGATTTTTCCACTTTGTAGCAGCGTAGTTCCCTAGCTGGATTGGGCTAAAAGTGAATTTTCTTTAGCATCAGTTAATTTCTGGAGCAAGTTCTTTAAGGACTCCACATCCGTCAGCTTCCTTTGTTTATAGGTATCTATGGCTTCAAATTCACATATTTTAGCATAGTCCAGGAATTCCCTATTCTTGAATGGTGGTCCCTTGTCCTATTCTGGATGATAAAGTGCATGATGCTTGTATCACGTTCTCATATACTTTCTGCTTTTGCCAGATCATCCAGGTGTATGTCATCAACCAAAACGTGCATACTTGACACATAAGAAACATAAGAACGGCCATACTGGGTCAGACCAAAGGTCCATCAAGCCCAGTATTCTGTCCTCTGACAGTGGCCAATGGCAGGTGCCCCAAAGGGAATGAACAGGTTATCATCAAGTGATCCATGCCCTTTCATCCAATTCCAGTTTCTAGCAAACAGAGGCTAGAGATACCATTCCTGCCCATCCTGGCTAATAGTCATTGATGGACCTATCTTCCACGAATCTATTTAGTTCCCTTTTGAATCCCGTTATAGTATTGGCCTTCACAACACCCTCTGGCAAGGAGTTCCAGAGGTTGACAGTGCATTGTGTGAAAAAATACTTTCTTGTGCTCGTTTTAAACCCACTACCTATTAATTTCATTTGGTGGCCCCTTGTTCTTGTATTATGAGAAGGCGTAAATAACACTTCCTTATCTACTTTCTCTATACCACTCATGATTTTATAGACCTCTATCATATCCCCCTGTAGTCGCCTCTTTTCCAAGCTAAAAAGTCCCAGTCTTATTAATCTCTCCTCATACGGAAGCCATTCTATACCCCTAATCATTTTTGTTGCCCTTTTCTGAATCTTTTCCAATTCCAATATATCTTTTTTGAGATGGAGTGACCACATCTGCACACAGTATTCCAGGTGTGGGCGTACCATGGATTTATATAGAGGCAATATGATATTTTCTGTCTTAGTATCTATCCCTTTCTTGATGATTCCCAGCATTCTGATCACTTTTTTGACTGCCACTGCACATTGAGTGGATGATTTCAGAGAACTATCCATAATGACTCCAAGATTCTTTCTTGAGTGGTAACAGCTAATTTAGACCCCATCATTGTATATGTATAGTTAGGATTATGTTTTCCAGTGTGCATTACTTTGCATTTATCAACATTAAATTTCATCTGCCATTTTGTTGCCCAGTCACCCAGTTTTGTGAGATCCTTTGTAGCGCTTCACAGTCTGCCTGGGACTTAACTATCTTGAGTAGTTTTGTATCATCTGGAAATTTTGCCACCTCACTGTTTACCCCTTTTTCCAGATCGTTTATGAATATGTTAAATAGGACTGGGCCCAGTACAGATCCCTGGGGGACACCTCTATTTACCTCTCTCCATTCTGAAAACTGACCATTTATTCCTACCCTTTGTTTCCTATCTCTTAACCAGTTACCAATCCATGAGAGAACCTTCCCTCTTATCCCATGAGTGCTTATTTTGCTTAAGAGCCTTTGGTGTGGGACCTTGTCAAAGGCTTTCTGAAAATCTAAATACACTATATCCACTGGGATCTCCTTTGTCCACGTGCTTGTTGACCCCCTCAAAGAATTCTAGTAGATTGGTGAGGCATGATTTCCCTTTACAAAAACCATGTTGACTATTTCCCAACAAATTATGTTCATCCATGTGTCTGACAATTTTGTTCTTTACGATAGTTTCAACCAATTTGCCCAGTACTGAAGTGAGGCTTACTAGCCTGTAGTTGCCAGGGTCACCTCTGGAGCCCTTTTAAAAAATTGGCGTCACATTAGCTATCCTCCAGTCACTTGGTACTGTCAAGGCTCCTTCCCCACTCTGAACTTTAGGGTACAGATGTGGGGGCCTGCATGAAAACTTCTAAGCTTAACAATCAGCTTAGATCTGGTCCGCTGCCACCACTCCCAATGTGCTAATTCCCTTCCCTGGGTAGCCTTGAGAGACTCTTCACCAATTCCCTGGTGAATACAGAGCCAAACCCCTCGGATCTTAAAAGAAGGAGAAATTAACCATCCCCCCTCCTCTCTCCCACCAACTCCTGGTGGATCAAGATCCAACCCCCTTGGATCTAAAAAACAGGGAAAATCAATCAGGTTCTTACAAAGAAGGTTTTTAATTAAAGAAAAAGGTAAAAATCATCTCTGTAAAATCAGGATGGAAAATAACATTACAGGGTACTCAAACTTAAAGAGCCCAGAGGACCCCCCTCTAGCCTTAGGTTCAAAGTTACAGCAAACAGAGGTAAACACCTTAATAAAAGGTACATTTACAAGTTGAGAAAACAAAGAAAAAACTACCACGCCTTGCCTGGCTGTACTTACAAGTCTGAAATATGAGAGACTTGTTCAGAAAGATTTGGAGAGCCTGGATTGATGTCTGGTCCCTCTTAGTCCCAAGAGCGAACTCTCCCAAAACAAAAAGCACAAACAAAAGCCTTCCCCCCACCAAGATTTGAAAGTATCTTGTCCCCTTATTGGTCCTTTGGGTCAGGTGTCCGCCAGGTTACCTGAGCTTCGTAACCCTTTACAGGTAAAAGGATTTTGGAGTCTCTGGCCAGGAGGGATTTTATAGTATTGTACACAGGAGGGCTGTTACCCTTCCCTGTATAGTTATGACAGGTACAGAAGCAGATTTAAATGATAGGTTACAGATGACAGTTCGTAGTCCTGTAATTTCACATTTGAGTTCCTTCAGAACTCTTGGGTGAATACCATTATGTCCTGGAGACTTATTACTGTTTAGTTTATCAAGTTGTTCCAAAACCTCCTCTAATGACACTTCAATTTGGGACAGTTCCTCAGATCTGTCACCCAGAAAGAGTGGCTAAGGTTTGGGAATGTCCCTCACATCCTCAACAGTGAAGACCGATGCAAAGAATTCATTTAGTTTCTCCGCAATGGCCTTATCGTCTTTGAGTGCTCCTTTAGCATCTTGGTTGTCCAGTGGCCCCACTAGTTGTTTAGCAGGCTTTCTGCTTCTGATGTATTTAAAAAAATGTTGCTATTACTTTTGGAGTCTTTGGCTAGCTGTTCTTCAAATTCTTTTTTGGTCTTTCTGATTATATTTTTACACTTCATTTGCCAGAGTTTATGCTCTTTTCTATTTTCCTCATTAGGATTTAACTTCCAGTTTTTAAAGGATGCCTTTTTGCCTCTCACTGCTTCTTTTACTTTGTTGTTTAACCACGGTGGCTCTTTTTTGGTTCTCTTACTATGTTTTTTAAATTGGGGTACATTTAAGTTGAGCCTCTATTATGGTGTCTTTAAAAAGTTTCCACGCAGCTTGCAGGGATTTTACTTTTGGTGCTGTACCTTTTCATTTCTGCGTAACTAAACTTCTCATTTTTGCGTAGTTCCCCTTTCTGAAATTAAATGCTACAGTGTTGGGCCATTGTGGAGTTTTCCCCGCCACAGGGATGTTAAATTTAATTATATTATGGTCACTATTACCAAGCAGTCCAGCTATATTCACCTCTTGGACCTGATCCTGTGCTCCACTTAGGACTAAATCAAGAATTGTCTCTCCTCTTGTGGGTTCCAGGACCAGCTGCTCCAAGAAGCAATCATTTAAGGTGTCAAGAAACTTTATCTCAGCATCCCTTCCTGAGGTGACATGTACCCAGTCAATATGGGAATAGTTGAAATCCCCCATTATTATTACTGAGTTTTTTATTTTAATAGCCTCTCTAATCTCCCTGAACATTTCAGAGTTACTATCACCATCCTGGTCAGGTGGCCTGTAATAGATCCCTACTGCTATATTCTTATTTTTCAAGCATGTAATTACTATCCATAGAGATTCTATAGTACAATTTAGTTCATTTAAGATTTTTATTTCATTTGATTCTACGCTTTCTTTCACAGATAGTGCCACTCCCCCACCAGCACGACCTGTTCTGTCCTTCCGATATATTTTGTACCCTGGTATTATTGTGTCCCATTGATTATCCTCAGTCCACCAGGTTTTTGTGATACCTATTATATCAATATCCTCATTTAATACTAGGCACTCTAGTTCTCCCATCTTATTATTTAGGCTTCTAGCATTGGTATATAAGCATTTTAAAAACTTGTCATTTTTTGGCTGTCCCCTATTGCATGACGTCATTGAATGGGACTTATTTTCATTTGACTGTTTCTCATGAGATCCTCCCGGTATTTTATCATTTTCCATCCTCTCCTCCTTATTAGGACATAGGGAATCTCCATTTATAGATCCTCCCCTAAGGGATGTCCGAACCACATGCTCCTCCGCACCTGTCGGCTTTCCCCCAGCCCCTTCCCCCACCTTTTCTTGATTACTAGGTGATATCTGGGCATGAATTATTTCTGCTCCAACTTCTTTCTTGTATATCAGTCATTGGTTTATCTTCAATTTCAGCCTTGAATCCAAGACTAGTGAGAAACTAGTGAAACTTCATACAACCATACTCAAAACCTAGCATACCATTTTTCATTTGTGCAATCATTTTCTCTGATAGTATCTGTTACATTCTGGGGTGCAGTCCAGCCCAGTGACCGATTGTGTCACTGTGACAGGGTCCCCAGGGTGCAACCTGGAGTGTGGGACCACTGAGCCCTCCAAACCCACCAACCTGGGCTGTCTCTCACATTGTGATGTTAATGTCAAGCTACAAGCCTCTTATAGGCACTGCCCTTACATAGCCATCCACAGTCAGGGACACACCCCACTGAGTTACATGAATGATCTCCCAGCCACTCATGAACCATCAATAGAAAGGCTTCAGCCAATTCCCCCTAGCTCCCCAGCCTTGCATCCCAGAAATATACTGTCTTGCGTAAGGTTCCCTTGGACAGTGCAACCTCATGAATAAGTTTGCCACTTCTTCATAGGAAAGTAGATATGCACCAGCCTTTGTAATCTGAGCAGAGATTCCCCCAGCACTTCAACCCAAACTGTTTTAAATAAATATAATAAAGCAGATTTGTTAACTAGAGAAAGATTGATTTAAAGCGATTATATGTAGCAGGCACAGAGATCAAAGTTGTTTGCTAAAATGCAGACTGATCTATTCCTGCCAACTTTCATTTGACAGGCCAATCAGTGTTGATGACACCTAACTAGAGGCATTAGATTGTCCTTTGTCTTTGAGAACCAGTTTACTCACTCCCCAGAGATGTCTGGTAAACACACTGTAGTCATAATTTCAGTTTATGTTCATAACTCTTAATCCACATTTTGTACAGACATTAAACAAGAATATTGATCAGCGTGTTAGTTTATAAATGCTACCTCGCAAGGCATATGTTGCACAACAATTATTTCAGTAATGTGTAGGGTGTGAATACAGTGGTGCTTTTGGTAACAGGAATCTCATTGCACATGTTAGAGCAGTCATTGAGTCCTATGCAGGGCCGGCTTTAGGAAGTGCGGGCCCGATTCGGATACCTGGCGGCGGTCCGGGTCTTCGGTGGCATTTCGGCGGCAGGTCCTTCACTTGCTCCGGGTCTTCCACGTCACTGAAGGACCCACTGCCAAAATGCCGCCAAAGAGCGAGTGAAGGACCCGCCGCCGAAGACCCGGACCGCCGCCGGGTGAGTAAAAATTAAAAAGTTAGGCGCTCTTCTTTAGGGTGCGGGGCCCTCTTAGGTGTGGGCGTGGGGCCCTCTTAGGCGCGGGACCCGAATTGGGGGAATCGGCCTAAAGCCAGCCCTGGTCCTATGTCTCGATAGTGATGTAGCTCCCAACCCTTCCTTAGAAGCATCTTGAGTTTTTTCAGTGGGTAAAAGAATTACACCCACAGTGCTGATATCAACATTACAAATCCTTGATCTCTCATGCTTTGGCATCCATGCTCATTTTGTATCTTACTGAAGAAATTTCCTCAGGTGAATAGCTCAAGGTGCAAGTTGTGTATGAACCCACATTGCACAGGTTCCCTTCACAAAAAGAGGAGAGCAGGATGCACGGTGGGAGTTGTCTTTCTGACTATCTGTCAAGGGGTCAGCGGGGTCCGAGGTGCCATTTTGCTTTAAGGGCAGTAGAGGCCAGTGGTGGGATCCTAAGAGGTGCTTCCTCTGGGGGGAGTTAGTAGTGAGAGTCCAACGAGTCGCTCTCTCTGGCAATGGCTTTGCCAAGCGTCCACGAAGCTGCTTTAGCTAGGGGCAGTACCGCCTGGTGGCTAGAGTATGAGTAGCCACTTTAACTAGTGGCAATGCCACCCAATGGTGAGAGTCCAAGTAGGCCTCTTTCCCTGGCAGAGTGCCGCACAATGGCTGGAGTCCCTGTGGTCACTTTCCCTAGGGGCAGGGTCGCCTAATGACAAGTGCAGGGAGGGTAGGGGAACCTGGGCCCACACTACTCCACCGGGTTATGACCCAGGGCCCTTCGAAACCAGGTACCCTGTTATAGGTTTCCGAATCCCTAAGTGCATCCCCTGGGCCATTTCCTACCCTTTGTTCTGTCTCTGGCAGTTCTTCTGCTGGTTGCGGCACATCGTCCCCTTCAGTCCCCACGGGCAACTGGCTCCCCAGGGTGCTCCGCCTCAGTGCTTTGAAGTCCTGGCGGCTTCTTGGCTGGAGCCTGCTGCACACATCTGCTCTCCTCCTTAGCCAGCCCAGACTGAGCTAAGCTGTTCCCTTTTATATGCTCCCTCCGTGAAAGCATGCCCAGCAAGGGCGAGGGGGTGTGGCCTGTTCAGCCCAAACCCGTCACAGGATCCTGGCCCACAGCGGAGAATGGGGACAAGGGGAGCCAATTACAACTCCCATGAGGCACTACAATGCCTATTCTCAGCCAAACTCTTTCAGTTTAGAGTTTGATGAAAACTTCTAATTTCCCATCATTTTTTTTTTTTGGATGAAAACAAATGGACAATTTCCATGAGGAAAAAAAATCAGACCATCTCTACTGGCCACCGCAGTCTGTGCACTGATCTTGGAGTGAACCACATTGTATGCCCAATGGGGGAGAGACCTGAGAGAATATAGAGATTTCTGGAGCTCAGGGGTAGAAAGAAAGAAAGAGAGAAGAGACCATTTTTAACCCTCCTTCCCTACTGTTACTCTGCATTTGGAATAACCATTGGTAGTGGTAGTGGTATGTCTGCTTAATGTTTGCCAAGGACAGCATTAGGTGCAATGTGGGGCAGCAGCAGCAATATATCTCTGGGCTAAAACATTCCCTTGACCAATATCCCTGTCTAATTAGGATGAAAACGGAGCTGGATTATCTGATGAAGACATACGTGCTGAGGTGGACACTTTCATGTTTGGGGGTCATGATACCACAGCCAGCGGGATCTCTTGGACCTTATACTGCCTGGCCATATACCCAGAGCACCAGCAGAAATGCAGAGAAGAGATACGGGAGCTTCTGGGAGACCGGGAAATCATTCAGTGGTGAGCGCTCACATCTTATTTCATGTCATTTCCTCTCAAGATTATGTCTGGTGAATTAAGATATTCTTGAGCGTTGGAAACCAAGAAGTCCCTGAAACTCAGGGCATCAGGCAGCGTGGTATATTGCCCTGATATTTAGTTGATCCAAAGCCCAGCGGTAGTCTGAGGGAGTCTTTACAATGACTCCAATGGTCTTTGGATCAGAGTTTTGAACAGGATTTTCATTGTCTTTAACATGGATGGCTTGCAAGAACATTTCACGTTTTGCGTGTAAATGGAGACTGTCAAATAGCTGAGGGTTCAGCTGGCTCTGATTTACTTATATATTTAAAAATCCAACTCCCCACATTAAACACAAATAGACACTAACTTTGTGGGACCCACGGTTTTAAAAAAGTTTCACGCTCTTGTTCTCCACTGTCTGGCTCTTCAGGGGCATTCAGTTAACAAGTGCTAATCCCACAGCTGTGCCTGACATCACTGATGAGACTGATGTAAACAGGCAAATTAATGGCGCCATATGTGACTTTCAGATCCATTAAAAATAAGCGGATGCTACCCCTGGAAATCGGTGTTGCAAAGTTGTCATAAAAATCTACCAGCATGAATGCAAAATTTTATCGCCCGTCATCCAACCCTCTAATCTAGATAATTAAGTAGCTCTTGTCACTGTATCAAGTATCAGAGGGGTAGCCGTGTTAGTCTGGATCTGTAAAAAGAGACAAAGAGTCCCGTGGCACCTTATAGACTAACAGATGTATTGGAGCATAAGCTTTCGTGGGTGAATCCCCACTTCGTCAGACGCACGTAATATGTATGTGAGCCTTGGATGATAATGAGAAAATTAAGCAATATTTTACTTGTCCATCAAAAAGTGTAGTGGTCAAAGGCAAGCTGAATTTTGTAACCCTGTTTTAATTAGGGTCACTCTCAGATTAAACCACTTGGACTGAGCTGGGAGTAGATTTCAATCATGTTCTGTGAATATTCAAATGGTTTAATGAGTTCCCATGGGCCTCCTTGCATTCTGTCCCTTTGGCTCTCTGAAAATGTTCACGCGATTAGGTATTATTGGCATGGATTTTTGTGGGAAGCAAATTTCAAATCCACGTGCATGAATATTTGTAGGAACCAAATTTAAATGTGCCTAGACAAAGGTTCCTGTTGGTAATGCTTGTGCCCTCATTCAACCAGGCAACGTTGTACTGTATAACCGATCTGTCTAATCACAACTAAGCCACATGACTTAAATTTCTAGTAGAAAGTGCCGGAACCTTTCAGCAAACTGTTTGCAATCAGTCACAACCCACAGAGTAAAAACATAATAGTCCATGAGCAGAAAAAAAGGAGACTGAATATGCTGAGTCATTTTTCACTGGGGTTTCTTTACTCACCTCAAATGCGTATCTACACAGCTTTGTACACTCTTTAGGCACTCCTCTCCAACTTTTTACACACAAGATCACTTTTTGAATTTAAGTGCAACCCAGGATCTACCCCGCCCCTTTCCCGAAGCCCCGCCTCGCTCACTCCATCCCTCTCCCCACTCTCCGTCGCTCTCCCCACCCTCACTCCCTTTCACCGGACTGTGGCAGGGGGTTGGAGTTCAGAAGGGGATGCTGGGCTGGAGCTGAGGGGTTTGGAGTGGGAGGGGCTACGGGGGGGGGGTCAGGGCTGGGGCAGGGTTTGGAGTACAGGAAAGGGCACGGGTGCACGAGGGAGTTTAAGATGCAGAAAGGGGTATGGAGTGCTGGCTCTGGGAGGGGGTCACAGCTGGGGCAGGGGGTTGGGGTGCAGGAGGAGGTAAGGGGTGCAGGAGGAGGTATGGGGTGCTGGCTCCAGGAGGAGGCTCAGGGCTGAGAGCTGAGAGTTGCATAAATAATCATAAAAATGAATGACAGCTTTTGTTGGCTGTGTAGCCACTCAGCCTTTCCCACCCAAACCCTCTGTCCTTTCAGAAACTGGGGAGGCGTGCCAAGGAAAGCAAGTAGAGAGCATGCAGACAGGCCAGGATTTTAAATGTAGATCAACTGCTTTATGTTTCAGGAGGAAACTATGTGCCCAATCCTGCAAACACTTGTGACTAAGCCAGCAGTGCAAGTAGGCCGGTACCCTCCGGTACGCCGTACCAGCAAGCTATTTATAGCCAGTATGGAGTACCGGAAAGACACAGCAGCAGGAGGAGGAGGAGAGGGCTGTGGGGCAGGGCTGGGGGTTCTGCTCCTTTCCCCGCTGCCCTTCCCAGCAGGGAAAGGAGCAGAACTCCCATCCCCACCCCCTGCCCTTCCACGGATCGGACACGCTGGACTCATTGGAAAAGCAGAAGAGTTACAGATCTAGGCAAAACTAACCAACAAAACAAGCTCAGGGGATATGACCCCATGGCCACAAATTGAAAGAGAAGGAATAGTTCACAAAGCCTTCATTAAGCAAAGCCACTGTGGTCCCCATAGTGCCATTAGCTGAGCAACGGCCATTCTTATATACTGAGGTGGCCAAACTGACTGACCCTCCGAACCGCATACCATAATCTTCAGAAGTTCAAGAGCTGCAAGACATCCACAACCTGGTAGGTGGAGAATGGGGGGTGGGCTCCGTGAGCCGCATTTTAACTGTAAAAAGAGCCACATGTGGCTCACGAGCCACGGTTTGGCCACGCCTGTTATATACATCATTATGACTAGGGTAAATCTTCATGGCAGAGTTATTCTGGGCTACAGCCTGGGTGTTATCCTACCCTCCCTCTGGTTCACACAGCAAAACCTAGGCTTGAGGATACTCTGAGCTGAGCTAGCAGGCACAGCTGAAGGTATAGACATGAACTCAGGTTTTGCTGCAGGCTGGCTTGAGCACCCACCTACTTTTCAGTGAGAACACAAGGTAATCAAGCCTGGGTGCTGTAAATCCTCTAATCCTATCCCCCTGAATCACCGGACTTACTTTCTGCTGATTTTCATCACATGGGAGAAAATTAAACTGTATTTTACAGGCTTAAAAAATAGAATCAAAGGAAAGAAGTTGTCAGTGTAAAAGCCAGCTAAGCAGGTCTAGTGAAAATGATCATTTTAGACAGAACAATACGGTCAGCAGCTCAGCCTGGATACTGGGTGTAGGTTTTGTATGCAGTGTGGATTCTCAGCCGAGCTATTGCATCGAGAAGGGTGTCACTCAATTTCTCTTGCTTGCAGGGATGACCTGGGTAAGATGCCTTACACCACAATGTGCATCAAGGAGAGTATGCGCATTTTCCCGCCGGTGCCCCTTGTGAGCCGCCAGCTCAGCAAACCCATCACGTTCCACGATGGACGTTATTTACCAGAAGGTCGGTTTACTCCATTTCCCCTTTCTGGAGTCTGCACCCTGTCTTGCTGGTTGTTGAGAGCTACAAATTGCTTCCACAGCCACTCCATTAAGCCTCACCAAGTCCGGGCTTACTAAATGGGCCATGTAGAATCCTGAAGTTATTTGGTCTCGAATTGGCCTCTGTTGGGTCACATAGTCCATCTGCCTTCATTATTGCTGCATCTGAGCCTATGATCCCTAGTCGATGGGTCTAAGAACTAGCCTTAGCTTTGAATGCCTTCTCCAGTCACGGTGATCTCACCATGTTTGTTGCAAGACTTTCAAGGCTTCCCCTCTCTTCTCCCTCCCCGTAACACTGTTGAGAAGCTGAAAGGAGAATACATCCATGAACGTCTCATGCTGCCGACCTCCACAGATCCTGCCCCTTTCTTTCCTCCACACATAGACTACTGCAGTTGTGGGGCTGCAATCGTCCTCCTAGAGCAGTACAGGGAATAAGGGGGACAAAAATGTTCCTCTGGTGGTTAGCAGGGTTGGAGGTGACCATGGTGATGGTGTAGTCCAGTCTTCCCAGTTCCCAACTGCCCCAGGGGAAAATCTCTGTGCCAGCAGATCTGCCCACCCTCAATGGCTGATGCAAAATGGAGCTTCTGCAGTTGACTCTCAGCTGTGGAGTCCCACCTGCCCCCTCACTTCCCTTTCTGTGGAGATGGGGAGACGTAACAGGGGTGCAGGGCCTCCCTGGTGTTGTCTCCAATAGTCCCAAGGGATGTCTAGACTTTGAAGCCTGGACACTGGATGGATATGTTGCCCATAAGGCTGATATGTTGCCCATTTTAAGCCTCCCACGTAATTCCAGTTGATGTCCACAGCCATAGAGTCAGGCTGAGATGAGGAGCTCCAGCTGGTTTCATGTCAAAGAACAAGATATTGTTATTATTAATTATTATTATTATCCGGGAAGAGCTAGATATTATTATTGCTCTTATCACCAAAGTTCGGGGGAGCGCTGTAATACCTTCCCACTGAGCAATTGCACTGGGATGGGTGGCCTGAAAATGGGGGTGATAAAAATGCTAGCTACAGTGGTTGTAAGAACGCTTAGCCCCTCAGAGAACATAGCTTAAGCAGAGAAGCTATGTCTAAGACCTGTCTTTTTCTTGAGCTTTTTATCTCTTCTGTTGCTTTGCAGGCACTTTGGTTGGAATAAACATCTATCTTATACATAGGGACCCCAACTTATGGAAAGATCCTGAGGTATGGTATTTTTTGTCTTTATAACAATAACCTGCTTCCTGCAGCTACTATACTGGGGTAGTGACCGGGGGGAGGGGGGGGCAGTCCTGGATCAGGTCCCCATTGTGTTAGGTGCTGTACAAACACAGAGCAAGATCCTGGCCTTTGCCCCATAGAGATTACAGCCCAAATTGCTCAGACAGAGAAAAGATGAAAGGGGGCAAAAAAGAAAGGGGAAGTGACTTGCCAAAGGTCACACAGCATTTCAGGACATAGAATCCAGGTGGCCTGACTGCCAGGGCCGCATCCTTATCCACTGTATCATGGTACTGCCTATTCAAAGGATGTAATAAAGCTCCCTGCCACACCTGGTTCTGTTGTGGCCCTCTGGCTGGAGACACATCTAATTTACAGTGCTATAATCTCACTTATGCAACCATGACACAGAGAGGCCATCATTCAGCGAGCAACAGGAATACGAGAAATCAGCCGCCAATCTAAACAGGAGTGCTACAGTGATGTTATCTCTTCTGAGTTATCAAACACTCTCATTACAGGTATTTGATCCCATGAGGTTTTCGCCGGAGAACTCCTCCCAGAGACACTCCCATGCCTTCATGCCTTTTTCAGCTGGAGCAAGGTGCGGTATAGCATTAGTATTCATGTCTAGTTAGTGCCACAAACCTACGCAGTGCTTTACAAACCTGCAATCAGTGCTGCCAAGAGCTCAGGCCCGGATCCAGATGGGAGTTTTGCCACTGACTCCAACGGGAGCAGGATGAGGCCCTACGGCAGACAGGAAAAAGGGAGAGAAGATACTTTAAGGCAACAGAATGGGACATGGCATAGAGAGATCATGGACCAGGAAGACAAGGCAGAGCAGATTCCTGGGGAAGTGGGTTTTAAGGAGGCATTTGAAAGGGGAGAGAGTGCACTAGGTAGACAGGAAATAGGAGATTGTTCCATGTGCAGAGAACAGTGTGAAGCGAATCCAAGAATGGGAGACATAGAAGGGATTGGAAGCCTCCACCCCCTTCTTCTGAGGCTGCCAGCTCCTGGTTTGATCCCTGGAGTAATTTAGAGCAGCCTCAGAGCTGCTTTACATTACCCTGGATGTCATGGGGCCATTCCAACAGCCAGAGATTGGTATTTCAGTGCAGAGATCACCCTTTCCCACGACACACCCCCTACACTGGGGACCAAGAAGTGGACTGGCACAGGGGTCGCTATGACAGCTTTATGCCCCCACAAAGTTTTCTCCCCATGGAAGTGAATGGGTTAGATTCCCAGCTCGTGTAAGTCTGTGTAGCTCCACTGAAAAATCTTTTAAATCTTCTATTAAAGATACAGAAAAGAAGGAAAAACAATTCAAGCATTTGAAATGTAAGGTATTAAGTAAGGCTTTCATTTTAACAGCATGCCTTGATCCCTTTCCCTTTAGCCGGAGCGAGTTTTTAGAAGGAAAACCCTCCTATTTTACAGTTTCTTCGCTGGTATTAAAGATGGCAATAACTGTCCTTTTTGGGAGAAAGAGAAGTTAGTTGAGGTGGGTTGGTGCTGTTGTTGTTAAAACCCAGTCCCGTTTCCTAAAAGACAGAAGAAGACAAATCCACACAAGAGGGGAGAAAAGAACAGCAAGGATAGGAAATGCAGCTTCTGTCTCTGATGTTGGCTTTTACTTGCAACCTCCACGCTGGAGAAACAAGCGTGGCACATATTTTTATTAGCCGCTCCGAGACCTGGCAAACTCATACCAGCCGTGGACTGTTTAGAGCATTGCTTTTCAACTGCCTCTGTGATCACAGGCTCACAGCTGCACAGCAAAATAGACAGTCTCGGTTGGCTAAGCCACTCTTATTAGACAGAAAGGAAAAGGAAAGGAATAGGAAAGAGAAGGAACAAGGCAGGAAAGGACAAAGTCTCACATCCCAGGTGGCGGTTGGGATCTAGCCTGAGCCAGTACAGCTGGCCATGTCATCTGAGTCTCATTGTGCTTGGGATGAGGATGACGAAGGCCAACAATGGCCAAGTAGCTCCCGGGGTCCCAGGAGATGGTGGTGGTGGCTGCCCTGATGGCAAAGCTTGCTCCTCTCTATTTACCTGTCCCCAACCAGCAGCTGTCAGACAGCTTCTTCTCCTTTAAACGAAAAGGGAATTTTGAGCAGAATATTTTGTTCTCATTACCGCGTTCACCAGTTAGGCCTAATTTCCAACACACCAGTTTTGGTCCTTTGATTTCCAGTCCTGCACTTCTCTTGATTTCCCGACATGGTCTAAACACATTCCCTGAGTTAGATCAGGAGGCCTTTTTGCTTGGACTAATTCAGTTTGTTTCCCCTTTGCACCTTTCCCCATCAACATGGGGTGTTATAGATTATTGTGACACTTTATGGACGTTCACTCACTTGTCACAGCTGGGCTTGCAATTAGGGTATATCCGCAGACCCAATTATCACACCTCCTTTCCCAAGATCTGCCCCCTACACTTGGGAATTACAAGTAGCATGGCACAGGGGACACTAAGACAGCTTTATACCCGCACAGAGATTTCTGCCATGGTGGGCTCCATAGAAGTTCATGGGCCAGAGCCCCCAGTGTAGCGCCATTGAGTTCCTATGACTTAATCATTCTGTAAATAACAGTTACAAAAAAGGCACAAAATCTGCCTCACCCGGACACTGATTAACACAAGTTAGAGTGTTTTCTTCTCACACCTGACATAATATTAAACCACACACTTTAAAAGTACAGACATAGCTGGAGGCAATGGGGTTTTGTCATTTGAAGCTTGGTAAACAAACTCTAAGTAAAGCGATTTGATTCTTTCCTAATTTAGCTTCTGAAAGGCCCCTCCAGCAGGGGATAAGTGACTCCACCTTCTCAACACAATAGGGAGAAATCCAACCCTATTGTGCTTTTCCATATCATTTACACATTATTACACGGTTATGCTGCCCTTCCTGGCTCTGCTGAGAATATCAGCGATTATACAGCCAAACATGGGACATGATCCTACCTATTCAGTACAATCTGATTTAGGATACCAGACGCATCATTTGCCACTGTGCAACTGCTGTTTTATTCCAGCATCAGTCTGTTGAAATCAAGGGCATTTCACCAGCACTAAGCAGGAGTCAGAGAGCAGTGAATCAGGCTCAAATGATTCAAGATCACATTCTGATTGGTCATATCGGCCTTTTTCATGAGGTTACGATAAGCCGGAAGAATGGCTGGGGGAGGGAGGGAGATACAACTGCAGTCGGCAAGGTCTTCCTCAAGGCATAATATTTATAGCAAAAAGGCAAATTAAGGAATCAACCCAGCCCTGTGACCCCGAGCATGGAACCTGTTCCTGCCAAAAACATTCTCTCGCCTCTCTATCTCCCAAGCAACGATTTATAACCCTGTCCCTAAGCACCTGGGAAGGGACAGGGGGAAGCTGAGTCGAGGTTAACCCCTTATTTGCCAAGGATCAGATTCAGCCGTGTGCACACGGTCACAATCACCAACTCCCAAGGATGTCTGGCTGCAAGCTCATCACCCACACAGAAAGGAAAGCCCGCATACCTGTGACATTCAGAGGGTGGGGAAATAAGGAAAAGGGGGTGGGCGGAAAGGGGGTAGGCAGTGCTGTCCAGTGAGGCAGCTTCTTTTCAGATCAGCCCAGCTACATGTAGAGATTTGCTGGCTGTGAGGGGCGGAAGAGGGGAGATGGGACATGGGTGGGGTTGGCCACTAGAATTTCTCCACTGGCTTCAATTTAAAGAGACATGCCACATTTTCTTCTCCAGCCTATGGCACTTAGCAGTATTTGAAAGGCAGCAGGACTACATCAGAGTTTTCCTTCAAGTGAGAAGGTGAATTGAGAGCTGTTAAGTACATGTTTATGTTTTAAAGGAAATAACTGGGATGTGGGGTCAAGAGAAAGGGGGAAAACAAGAATATAGAAAATGCCAAACATGAGGCCAGCTGCTCCTTCCAGCAGCATGCAAGAAACATTAAAATAATCATTTAGAAGTGCATTGATTGGACCCAGTCCTCATTCATAGACTTCAAGGCCAGAAGGGACCTTCATGATCATCTAGTCTGGCTTCCTGCACATTGCAGGCACAGAACCTCACCCACCCACTCCTTCAGTAAACCCCAAACCTCTGACTGAGTTACTGAAGTCCTCAAATCTTGATTTAAAGTCTTAAGTTACAGAGACTCCACCCTTTACTCTAGTTCAAGCCAGCAAGTGGTCCATTCCCCATGCTGCAGAGGAATGTGAAACCCTCTGAGGGTCTTTGCTGATCTGACCTGGGAGAAAATACCTTCCCCGACTCCAAATATGGAGATCAGTTAGGCCCTGGGCATGTGGGTGAGACCAACCAGCCAGACACCTGGGAAAGAATTCTCTGCTGTAACTCAGAGCCCTCCCCATCTAGTGTCCCATCTCCAGCTGTTGGAGATATTTGCTAATAGCAGTTGTGGTTGGGCCATATGCATTGTACACAATCTCATCATACCATTCCCTCCATAAATTTATCAAGCTCAGTCTTTAAACAAATTAGGTTTCTTGCCCCCACAACTTCCCTTGGAAGGCTGTTCCAGAACTTCATTTCTCTGATGGTTAGACACCTTCATCAAATTTCAAGCCTAAACTTGTTAATGGCCAGTTTATATCCATTTTTGTGCCAATATTGGCCCTTACCTTAACTCCTCTCCCTCAATGATGTTTGTCCCTCTGATGTATTTATACAAAGCAATATCTCCCCTCAGCCTTCCTTTTGTTAGGCTAAATAAGCCAAGCTCCTTAAGTCTCCTCTTGTAAGTTCTGCATTCCTCTCATCAATTTAGTAGCCCTGCTCTGTACCTATTCCAGTTTGAATTAATCTTTCTTAAACATGGAAGACAAGAATTGCACACAGTATTCCAGATGAGGTCTCACCAGTGCCTTATATAATGGTACTAACACTTCCCTAGCTCTATTGAAAATACCTTGCTAAATGCACCCTAGGATTGCATTAGCTTTTTTCACAGCCACATCATATTGGTAGCTTATAGTCATCCCGTGATCAACCAATATGCTCAGATCTCTCTCCTTCTCTGCTGCTTTCAACTGGTAAGTCTGCAGCTTATAGCAAAAAATCTTGTTGGTAGTCCCTAAGTGCACGACCATGCATTTTGTCCTATTAAATTTCATCTCATTTTTATTAATCCAATATTCAAGGTCATCCAAAACTTCTTGTATGATATTTTGGTCTTCCTCCATATTGGCAATACCTCCCACCTTTGTGTCATCGGCAAATTTTATTAGCACACTCTCACTTTTTGTGCCAAGGTCATTAATGAAAATGTTAATGAAGATTGGTCCCAAGATTTATCCTTGAGGAACTCCACTAGTGATCTTGCTCCAGCCTCACAGTTCACCTTCTAGTATGATCCATTTCAGTCTCCTCTTTAATCGGTCCCTATCCACCTTTCAGTTCTCGTATTAATCCCCATCTTCTCCAATTTTACTAATAATTTCCCATGTGGAACTGTATCATATGCTTTACTGAAAGGCAGGCAGATTAAATCTACTGCATTTCCTTTGTCTACAAAATCGGTTATCTTCCCAAAGAAAGAGATCAGGTTAGTCTGACACAATCTATCTTTTTTAAAACCATGTTGTATTTTATCCCAATTACCATTTATCTCGATGTCTTTAATTACTTTCTCTTTCAAAATTTGCTCTAAGACCTTGCATACAATTGAGGTCAAACTAACGGGCCTGTAGTTTCCTGAATCACTCCCCCACCTTTCTTGAGTAGAGATTCTATATATGCAATTCTCCAGTCACAGGGTATCACCCCCGAGTTTATGGATTCACTAAAAATCCTTGCTATTGGGCTTGCAAGTGTGTGTGTGATTTTTTTTTAATATTCTTGGGTGGAGATTATCCAGGCCCCCAATTTGATCCCATTAAACTGTTTGAGTTTGGCTTCCACATTGAATGTGGTAATTTCTACTTCATATCCTTGTTCCCATTAGCCACCCTGCCACTGGCCCCAAATGCCTCATTACCCTTACTAAAAAATGACTAAATGTTCATTTCTGTGTTTGACCATACTTAGATTATCTCTTTAATCTCCACCCATCCTCAGTGCTTAGTGGTCCCAGTTCTTCTTTCTTTGTTTTCTTTTTTATTTACCTGGCTAAAGTACCTTTTACCATTGGTTTTTATTTCCTTTGCAAGGTCCAGCTCAGCTTGGCTTTTGGCAGTTCTCACTTTATCCTTCTCTTTCTGACCTCCAAGAGGCAGCTCTCCTTGCTGATCCATTCTGAGTCCTTTATTCTGTTCTTGCACAGATAAACTATGATGGAAATCAATGGGAGTGAGTAAATAAGAGAGGCAAAGAGCTCAGTATTGGACTCATTCATTAGGGAAAGGAAGAGTTTTCTATTTCTTTCTCTGTTATTTTCTTGTGTCTTTCTCAATGCACTGCATTCCACGGTGGAAGAGTTTTTGCTCAAGATACCTGTGATCTCTCCCCATGCCATACAGCCTCAGTTGAGATTGGCAGCGGTGCTCAAGTGGGCTCGATTGAAAAGAGGGTGGGCTGGTGGGAACCCCTTCTCTATGACGGTTCCTGAGCTCTGGGACAGACTTGAAATCCTGGTCCAAGAAAGCTCAAATCTACTGATCTTCAGAGCATACCGCAAGACACATGTATTTATGTGGGCTCCTATGAGGTGTGTATGTATGTCTTTCTCTTTGAGAGAAATCACTTGTATGTGGGAGAGGGAAGTCAAGTGTTCTGGGGGCAATCTCATTGGTCCTATGGCAGAGGTGCCTAGAACTTTGGATAGTTGTCAATTTGTATTTTTTGTGTAACTGTAATAATAATTGAACACAGTTTGTTTTTTTTACAAAATTTAAAAAGTGAATATATGCAAATATTAAAGAGTCATAGAATAATAAAATTGGAGAAAGGCCAGAAACATTTATCTTACCGCCCTCAGCTTCTTTATATACATAGAGAATGATGGGGTCTAAATCAGCTGTTACCACTCAAGAAAGAGATTTTGGAGTCACTGTGGATAGTTCTCTGAAAACATCCACTCAATGTGCAGCGGCAGTCAAAAAAGCGAACAGAATATTGTGAATCATTAGGAAAGGGATAGATGATAAGACAGAAAATATCATATTGCTTCTATATAAATCAATGGTACGCCCACATCTTGAATATTGCATGCAGATCTGGTTGCCTCATTTCAAAAAAGATATATTGGAATTGGAAAAGGTACAGAGAAGGGCAACAAAAATGATTAGGGGTATGGAACAGCTTCCATACGAGGAGAGATTAATAAGACTGGGACTTTTCAGCTTGGAAAAGAGACGACTAAGGGGGGATATGATAGAGGTCTATAAAATCATGACTGGTGTGGAGAAAGTAAATATGGAAGTGTTATTTACTCCTCACGACACAAGAACTAGGGGTCACTAAATGAAATTATAGGCAGCAGATTTAAAACAAACAAAAGGAAGTATTTCTTCACACAATGCAGTCAACTGTGGAACTCTTTGCCAGAGGATGTTGTGAAGGCCAAGACTATAAAAGGGTTAAAAAAAGAACTAGATAAGTTCATGAAGGAAAGGTCCATCAATGGCTATTAGACAGGATGGGCAGGGCTCGTGTTCCTAATTTCTGTTTGCCAGAAGCTGGGAATGGGCGACAGGGGATGGATCACTTGATGATTCCCTGTTCTGTTCATTCCCTCTGGGGCACCTGGCATTGGCCACTGTTGGAAGACAGGATACTGGGCTAGATGGGCCATTGGTCTGACCCTGTATGACCATTTATGTTCTTATGAAAAACAATGGTCCTGCTATGCAGGGTTCTGTAGCTGAACTGTCCTTGGTTTTGCAAAAAGACTACCCTAACCAACAAGGTGCTGCAAAACCAAACCTGCACCTGAGTTTGCCCATCCCCATTATGTTAACAATCAGCCATGCCAGCAGGTGCCTAGATATTGGTGCATTTCTTGAGCGACGAAGGGCATTTTCCTGTCCTTCAGTCCCTCTTTTCAGAATTACAGTGCTTGAAGCTCTGAATTAGTGGCCAAACAATGCACTCCAGAAGTTAGCTGCTCCATTGGTGTAAGTCAGCATTTCTCCTTTTTAGTCAATAGAGTGATGTCAATTTACACCAGCGTTCACAACATATTGCTTAACTAATATGTGATGGCAACAATTCTCTAGGTTACTTTATAGTCAAGCCATATATATTGACGTGGTGAAACACTGGAATGCGTTACCTAGGGAGGTGGTGGAGTCTCCTTCCTTGGAGGTTTTTAAGGCCCGGCTTGACAAAGCCCTGGCTGGGATGATTTAGCTGGGAATTGGTCCTGCTTTGAGCAGGGGGTTGGACTAGATGACCTCTTGAGGTCCCTTCCAACCCTGATATTCTATGATTCTATTCTATGACGTCACCTACCTATAAATGGCAGTACCATCTCCTGGTCTTAGGGCTCCACTAAGGAGGTAGTAAAACCTGATCTAATCTTCTGTTCATGCTAAGAGTTGCGTGTTGTTTCTTCCTTGTAGCTGTAGAATTCTATATATTCAATGAACAACCATGCTGGAGTCTATGGACGTTTTGGTCTGATCCTAAAATATAAATTAATGAGTTGGATGGCTTAAACCAGTTTGATTCCTTTAGGCATGAACCACATGGAGCATAGGGAATTGTTGAGCAGCAATTAGCCCTATCAAAGTATTGGCAAAGAGTGAAAAATAAACAAACTCTTTTAAAGCGCTTGCTTTTTGTTGGATTAATGGGAAATGAAAGAATCTTAATACGCCTGATGCAAGAGCGCTTGAAGTCAATGGAAAGTTTCCCATTGATTTCAAGCGACTTTGGAGCAAGCATCAGGATACTCAGGTTGGGTATTCTCACTGGTTTCATCTCTCTCTTCTCAGGAACTGTATTGGGCAGCAGTTTGCCATGATCGAGATGAAAGTGGCCATTGCTTTGTCCCTGCTACGCTTTGAGTTTTCACCCAATCCAGAGAAGATTCCCAGGAAAATACCCCAGTTGGTCTTACGGTCCAAGAATGGGATACATGTGCACTTGAAGAAAATCCACTGGCATTGACATTGTGAAATAAGTGGGCAAAATACATAAGAGATTTGTAAGTTATTTGATTATCAAATGCATTAAAAATCCCATCTTTGGGGAAAAAAAGATCTTCAGTCCCTTTGAGCCTGAAAGGTTGCTTGTTGGTCCATATATATATTTATTCTGAGCCATATGATGTCCTCCATTAAAACTGTATTCCCAAACACTTTCTGGTTACTTTAATGACAGAGGATTGATCAGCAAGGGAGAAAAATATGAATCAGATCTTCAGCCAGTGTAAATCAACCTTGCTCCACTGATTTCATCGGAGTTTAGTTGATTGATACCAGCGGGAGACTTAGGCCTATGTTACCAGATGAGATCTGAAAATTTGATCCAGTGGTCACCATTTAAAGCCAATTTCTGCAAAAAGGAACTTTGTTGTGACCTTAAAGCTTTTATTTCCTTTGCTAGGTACAGAGGGAAGCTATGGTATCTCAGACTCCTCTATGTGGCAACTCTTGGCAAATGATCACTCTTTAGTAGGGTAGAAGAGTGGACTCACTGCTGGCATGCCCCCTCATGGCTGGAGGTAGTGTTGCAGGCACTCCTTCTCTAGTTCAGTTTCACCCATTCTGGGGTAAACAAAGAGTCCAATAAAATGAACTTAGAGAAACATAACTCTTTGCTCCTAATCAGACTCACTCCTCCACGGACTCTTCACCCTTCCTGGGCTCTGCAGGATTGTACTCCTGCTCTTGTGTGGAATGACTCCCCAGGCTTTCTCTAGTTGTGTTCACAGCATGAACATAGAGAAGTTAGATAAGAACTTAAATACTCATGTTGGAAGGTTGCAATATAACTTTATGTTCGTAGAATTCAGAACCATAATGCAAAACAACCAATAAACAGAGAGACAAAGCAGGCTGCTCCCTAAAACAGAGAGGCACAACTCACCCCACCCTATTCTAGCTCTCTGTCTGCAGGCAGACGGCTTCAGGCCCAGATTGCACACTTCCCACCAGGCCCCATAGCCTGCAAGCAAAACCAGGGACCCGCCTTGAGAATTTAAAGTGATAGATCACAATTTTAACACACTTTTCAATCCACCACACTCCTCCCCTGTACATTCCTCAAACACAATTTTAAAAAATCACAAATTTAACCTTAGAGGAGGTTGGTGATTTCGCTGAGGCCAGTGGTGCCTGCCAGGGAGAGAAAGTGACACCTGACCTTTGTCCTGTTTGTGTCACCCCCAAAAGAAGCACTATCCCTCTCCCTCTCTTGGCCACCATCTCCAGTGCCTTCTCCTCCTCCTCTGGCCAACAAAAGCTACATCCATCCTTACTAATGTCAGGGGCTGCATTCTGTAATGGTACTGAGGTTCTTTCTGGTAACAGTTATCAAAGGGCCTCTTCATTATCTCCCATTTTACCTCTACCAGATATGTCTCTAGTCCCAGTATCTGCTTTACTGCTTTTCCCCCACTTCTTCCCTCCCATGTGATTTTGCACCAACACTGTCTGTCATCAGCAGAAAAACCTGGTAGGTTTTTTCACTCTTTGCCATCTTTTGTTGAGTGCTTTCTACAGGTCGGGTCTAAATCAATCAAATTTAGTACGTAACTAGCATTTTAAAAACAAAGCTGCTGGAGTCTTCTGCGTGGCAGGCTGTGGGGTAGACCTATATGAGAGTAGGGAATTTGCAATGCAGTGTGTCAGGGGACTCCATTCAGTTTTGTCTAGTGCTTGTTTTAATGTCTGCACAACACTCTGTGCCAATCCAGGTGATGCTGGGTGGTAGGTAGCAGACCCAATACGTTTCACTGAATTTTGCTGTGGGAATGTCTGAAAATCCCAGAAATAACCTGTGGACTGTTATGTGAGGAGTTCCTCAGGTAACCCATAAGTGGCAAATATTGCAAAGCACGTCAGTTGTTTATTACAGAAGAGGTTTTAAATCATGTGCCTCACCTCTGGCCACCAAGAATAATCATTAACCACTATGACATATATTTGCTTATCTTTTTCTGCAAAGCCAATGCACAGCTGCGGCCAGAGTGACAGTGTCTCCTCTGGCATGTTCCTATGGCTATAACGGGAGTCGCACTGGCTACTTAATCTAAAGCCGGCCACCAAAAACAATTTCTGGCCATCCCTTCCATATGTATTAACCCTCAGTGCTGCTCGTGTCATTCCACCAGCATCCTTTTCTGTACACATATTGGCATTATCGCTTGTATTCCCCATAGCAAACAACCCTTCTGCATGGCTTCTTGAAATAGTAACGGCTAAGTTGCTCTTTGGTTATGTGATTTGGCCAGTCCCAAGTGTGGTGCATCATCTTAACCAAAATCACCTTTTTGTCTTGTTTAAAGAGCAACTTCCTTAGCTGTAATAGGGAGGTCATCTAGGAAAGAGACTCTGTCCATGGAATTTTCCTCTATATGTTTCCTTGTGTGCAAGGGCAAACAGGGCAATGCATCTGCATTCACATGTTTTTCTGATGGTCTATAATATATCCCAGCTTAGTAGGCAGCTAAGATCAACCCCCCCTCTTTGAAGTCTAGCTACCGCTAGCGGTGGAATGCCTACACCTGGGCCCATTATTTTTACCAGTGGTTTATGATCGGTAACGAGGGTAACTTTTTTTCCAAAGAGGTACTCATGGAAATTAATAACCCAAGTCTCTTTTTCTATCTGTGAGTATTTTTTCTTGACCTTTGACAATGTTCTGGGAGCAGATGTTATGGGTTTTTCACTCCCATCTTTACAAAGATGTGAAACAAAAACCTTAATTCCTACAGGAGACACATCACAGGCTAGCATTGTGGGAAGCTCCGGATTAAAATGTACCAATAGGCTGGCACGACTTAGTTTCTTTTTTGCTTTCTCCAAAGCCTTATTTTCTTTTTCTGTCCAAACTCACTTCATATTTCTCCATAACCGGGCAGACATCGGACTGGTTACTGTTGATAAGTTTGGAATGAACCTTCCATAATAGTTTTAACGTCACCTGAAACGATCTAAGCTCTGAGACATTACATAGCCTAGGGGCATTCTGAATGGCTTTTGTACATAACAGGTGTACTCCCGCATCTAGAAAATGGCTGGATGAAGTAACCGGCTTTGGAAAAAAGCACACTTAGCTTTAAAGCCATGTTTTTACAAGCTCTTTAGAACCCCCTCTAGGATTTTTAAATGTTCCTCTGACATAGCACACAAAGGTAACACAATCCAAAGGTTGGCAGTGGAAGCTAGATGGAAATCAGGTGTATCTTTTTAACAGTGAGGGTAATTAATCATCAGAACAATTTACCCAGACTTGTGGTGTGTTCTCCAGCAGCCAATTTTAAAATCAAGATTGGATTTTTTAAAAACAAGATCTGCTGTAGGAATCATTTACGGGAAATTCTCCAGCCTCTGTTATCCAAAAGGTCAGACTAGACGATCAGAGTGGTCCCTTCTGGCCTTGGAATCTCTGAATGAATGTGTCATCGAAATAACAGGAAACACCATTTACCACCGGCACTAACTGATCCATTATTCTTTGAAACATAACACGGGCACCAGCTATCCCATAGGATAATATTTCATATCTAAATAGCACCTTATGTGTCTTCATTGCCCACATTTCTTTTAATCTAGCTCCAATGCCGTCTGCAGGTCAGCTTGAAACAAGTCTAGTTTAGTAAACGTCACTGCCCCTGTCAGCTTTGCAAATAAATCTTGTGGTTTAGGCCCTGGATATTGGTCCAATTCCAGCCAGGGGGATATGGCGCATTTATAGTCCCCACAAACTCTTATGCTGCCATTACCCTTTGGGCTACATACAAGTGGTGCATCCCATTTGCTGAACTCCACAGGTGAAATGATGTCCTGCTTGTGCAATTATTCCAGTTGGAGTTAGATGACATAAAATACTCTTGCTGGAAGGTTGCAATGTAACACTGCTTTGTTTCTTAGGATTCAGAATGATACCCCAAAAGAGAGAGAGAGAAAGCAGGCACAACTCAACTCAACTTACCTCACTCTAGGATGGCTCTCTGCAAGTTGCTTACTGAAAGACCCAGATCATATGCTTCCTATAAAGGCCCCTAGCCTGCAAACAAGGCCAGGAAAACCCCATAGAACTTAAAGTGATAGATCACAGTTTTAACCCAGCTACAACCTCAATAATAAGGTTCCAATCTAGCTAGCCCGTAACATAATGAAGATATATCAAAGATGGGTCTGATCCACAGTGTATTGACATCAATGGGAAGTCTTGCTAATGACTTTAATGGCCTTTGGATCAGTTCCTATCTACATAGACCTCCGTGAACTAAACAACCAGTCACCGGCTCTTCTCACTATTGTATTTTGAATGTGCCAAATCCTTTAGTCCCTGTGAGGAAACCAAGTACCAAATAATTGTCCGTTGTCTTCCCTGTGGACTATTTGAATGTTAATTTCCTGGGAGGGAATCTTCCTTCAGGTGAAGGTCATGCCTTTAGTCAGGCAGAAGGAAAATGAAGATTATGCCAGGAGCCTGTCTGATCTGAATGACAAGCACCGATGATCTTTTTCGCTCTTCAGAGGAAGGACTATCTCTAACGATGTGTTTGTGCAGCGCCTCGCACAATGGCGCCACAGCCTGGCATGGGAAATAAATAATAAGAATGACAACAATGGTGGCGCGTTCCTCCAGGAACCTTGTAAATTACACAGGTGAGTTAAAGTGGCACAGACTTACTCTTTTAAAAGATGACCAGCTTCAAGACTGTGGACACACAGCACTTTGTATCCCCGTAATTCTGTTACTCCTCCCACTTTCTTTAAGAGGCCCAGTAAGGAACTCCCTCATCAAACACATTTTACTCAAGTCAGGCACATTCCTAGTAAAAGCATCCAGGTTTCCCCTTGCAATGTGAGATTAAACCCTCTCCCCATCTATACCTGCAAGAGGACTACTTGGAACCTTATTTGGCAAGGAGAGATGTCCTTAAAATAATTTTAAAAAAATGTGTTGGGCTAAACGGTAACTATCACAAAATATAATTTAATGTGCAAGATGTCACACCAATGTCAGTAAATGGGACAACTGTATCATTTGATGGTGCTGTGTACAGAAGTGTTTTAAGAATAAGAAGTGTGATATAGCAGCTAAATATTATTATATATTGAAGAATTCAGTCCGTTGTGTATTTGTTAACAGATTGTTTCTGACTACTCATTAAAGTACTACTGTTCTTTTTCATTCTGTTGATGAAGCATATTTGCTAAATAGAGGCTTGGGCTGGGGTTTTCAGAGGAACCCATGTGAGTTAGGCACCCAAATGTCACTGCGTTTCAGTGGGAGTTGGGTGCAAAGACCCCAACCTCAGTAGTGCAACATCCTGTGACTATCCCCTGAGAAAAAAAGCCATCTCCTGTGACTTCACACCAGCTCTCCAGATTGGGCCCTTGGTTTGCATATCACAGTCCCTCTACAGCTGTTTAATCTGCTAAGAAGGAACACAGCATTATAACTAATTAACATAAGCAAGGCGGGAGCTACTCTTCTCTGGTGAAGAGACACCACTTTATTTAAACATGCTGCCACCCCATTGAAGTCAAGTATGTGTCGGGGTGGTATGGGGGAGATGTAGTAGCCGGGCAGACATTCCCTGAAACTATTCTTTCTAGATCATCAGGAGGCCAATTTCAAATCTAGGCTCATAAAACAAGTGTGCACTTCCTTGAAAACTAAAGCTACCATCCCCAAACTGATGGTTTAGGACTGTAGAAAGATTTAACCATATCCTTAAAAATAGGCCCAAGAAGTGTATCTCCCATGAGCCCCACCACTGGGATCAACTATTCCTGGTTCCTATTCTTTGCTGCATGTGGGATATCTCAACAG
Organism: Chrysemys picta bellii; assembly: GCF_011386835.1. Lineage (NCBI taxonomy): Eukaryota > Metazoa > Chordata > Testudines > Emydidae > Chrysemys > Chrysemys picta. Next base: position 5,946,424 of record NC_088798.1, read on the forward strand.
GATTACCCAACTGAAGTTACTCTATGGCAGTCAACCTCAGGGTAGTCTTGATTTGCTGAAGGACATATGGGAAGAACAGGTCCCCAGATAGGAGACTGTTGTTCAAAATGGGCTTAATCCATTGAAATAATTTCATTAAATTCAATGAACTCTGAATCAGGGCCCATGTCCTTAAGCTCAATGAGAAGTTAAAAGCTCTAGGGACTTGTATAACAGAACCTATAGATTGCTTTGCAGGTCCAGGAGCAATATCACAACTATACAGCTGACCCCAAACCGGAATTTGAGATTTTGAAATGTCACATGTCCCAAACCTGGGCAAAAAGTCAAAAATCTCAGAATTTTTCATGAAATGAAATATTCTGAAACATTTTGTTTTAACCTTATCATTTTGACATATCATATATTACAAAAGTGAAAACATTTGGACTTTTGTATTATAAATAATAATATAACAAAAGTCACAACAAAACATTTCAATACACACCTAAAGAATTGATACGTTCCTCTGAACCACTTCCATTTAATTGTACCAGCATTTTCTGATGGAAAATTATTCCATTGGAAAAATTGTTGACTGGCTCTAGTTGCTAATAACTTGTGCGGTGGGAATACATTTCTAGTTATCTGGTTGCCATGGGCTTTTGCGGGTAGAAACGTGTTTCCCAGAATCCAAGAACAGTAGAGCAGACTTTCGCTGATGTGCGGCGTACTGCTTTGGAGCATCAGACCTCTTCCCTCCTTATTGATGTTCCTTCCAGGTGGGGCTTTTCCTACTCTTTCAACCCAGGAAAAGTTCTTACAATTCGGCAGCAGAGTAGCACTTGGGTATATATGCAACTGCCTCTTTGCACAACGTTTGAGGATGCCAACTGAAGTCAGGTATATGGAAGAACATAAGAACGGCCGTACTGGGTCAGACCAAAGGTTCATCTAGCCCAGTATTCTGTCTACTGACAGTGGCCAAAGCCAGGTGCCCCAGAGGGAGTGAACCTAACAGGTAATGATCAAGCGATCTCTCTCCTGCCATCCATCTCCACCCTCTGACAAACAGAGGCTAGGGACACCATTCCAGGATGCTTAATTAATTATATGTGGGAGCATGCAGTGCTGTGGGAACATGACATCTGTGCTAGAGAGGGTGGAAAAACATCTCTTGGTCATGGGTGTAGGAGGATGTCTCTTGGATTGATCACCTGCACGCTGCTGAAAGTGATCCAGCTATGTCATAGGAGACAGGAGCTGATCAAAAACTTACAGTTTCCCCAGGTCCTCCGACCCACTTGCTTCATGGCAACCTCCACAAGGTAGGAAGGAGTTGGATTGGTGCTACATGCCCCGAAAGAATGAGCATTGATGCAGTTATGGACATATTGCAACTGAGACTTAACTCTAAGGCCCTGGACCCTGTGGCAGATAAATGATGGGATCCTAGTGCTGGCAACCTTGTCAACAGCTCTTTCTGCTGGAGTGTGGAGACAACTGCCTGTTCCAATAGGGATAAGAATAGTTATATACATTACTGGAATGTTGTGGGGAGTCCGTTACCCATGAGCAGAGAAATAATTCCCATTCCAATGCTAAGGTAGTTTCTTGAATGCTACATGAACTATGGGGCCTGATCTCTCTTAAACTGGGGTAAGTCAGGAGTAACTGTGTTTAAATCTGGAGTTACATTGGTGTACATGAGAAGCAAATGTAGCCTGCTAGTTTAGGTAGGGCTGGTAGCCTGTAGGTCGTCTGTCTCATTTGTTGCAGAAGTGGGAAGGTGTATAGTAATGAGGGCATTGCAAGGAGAGAAAGGACAGTTTCCTGGGTAAGGTAGTTTAATGCCACCCCCTCACCTTACAGGGGTATAAATTAGTTAATGAAGAGAAATTTGTTAATGTCTGTGAAGCAGTCAGATACCTTAGGGATGGGAGTTAATAATTCTGTCTTCAGAGCCATGTTTGAATAGGATGCCATGAATAAGGCCCGGGGCCACACATGGAATGTTGAGGAGCAAACAAAATATTGAATATTGCTCGTTCACTGAGCACCGTCCATCCTGTGCACTGAATGAGGCAGGGGTTTCTGGGCCGGTGCTTAGCTACAGTGGTGATGGAGGCCATGTAAGTATCTCTGGATCTAGCCCTTGCAAAAAAGGAAAGGCTCAAGATAGTGATCTGCTCATACCATACGAGCACATCTCACAAGTCCTGCTCAAAGCAGGTCACATGGGTTTCCCTTATTAACAGGTCATTATCGATTCATTAAAAAGTTAAATATGCTTTGCTATTATAGATGCCTTAATATATATTACTAATTGAGGACCAAATTCTGCTTTCAATTATACCAGTATAATTCTGAAATAAACTCACCTCACTGGAATCGTTCTGGATTTACACTGGTTTAGCCGATAGCAGAATTTGAGCCTGACTTTCAAACTGGTGTCCTCGGGCCTGATTCTGATTTCACTTACAATGACGTAAATCAAAGTTAATTCTACTGAAGCCAATAGAGTTACATCCTACGTCTGAAGTGCAGTTCTTCTCAATGAAAATAGCAGTGTGGAGTTCCATGTTTATTGTCGCTCAGTGACATCGAGATCAAACATGTTTGTTCAGTTACAAGAGAAGAGTGGTTGGGGTTTTTTTTGGTCAGCTCTGCAAACTCAGCTTGGGATCTGAGAAGCAAGCTGGGTTCTTTCTGGCTCGTGGAACATCATTACTGATAAAGATTTAAGACCAGCCAGAGTGCTTATGCTCAGAGTCCATAGAAGCATTTCTCTAGAGGCTTGCAGAAGGACATCCTCAGAAGGGGATTCCTGATTTTGGAATTCATCTTTCAAATTAGTCCAGCAAAGCCCAAATCTCAGGGGACACTTACAACTTACTCAGACTTTCCCTGAGTACAGCAAGTTGCCTAACAAGGCTTGGGCTTAGATCCCTCGCTAAGCTGATTCTTATCTGATGGGCCGTTTTTAATTATGTTTTAAGATGTTTATAATTATGAAAATATGCCCAAAGCATATAAAGGGTGTGTATCTTACATGGCTAATAATTGCTACATGCAGCAGTGTTTGTACCGCCTCTTACGCTTTCTCATGTTTTCTTCGAGCAATTTCTGTGATTGCTATTAATGTTTATAGAGAAACAATTAAAAGTACCAAAAGGTAAACGTTTTACAGCTCATATATGACCCCAAATACAGCGCACTTCACAGGATCGCCAATGGAATGGGAGCATTATGCAATTTTACAACTCATCAAAATGACACACTCAGACAATGCTGCATAGACACAAACCATTTGGGTGGGGATTACTGAAAAAAATAAGAGAAGATGTACATGAAAGGGAAAGGAGGGGACTGGGAGGAGGGAAAAGGATGGAAGATTCGGGGGGGGAGGTGTAGGTGGATTGGAAGTCTGGGACTCTTTGAGCTATCTTAATGGTCTTTATTCAAATGTATCTAGAAACAAGTTGCAAATGTCTTTAAATTCATATCACTGATCTCTGCGGTGAAAAGTGATTTTTTCGTTGGCTGGTAACTAGAACATGTCTGAATACCATTGCTGTATTCTGGGCATGGGCGGAGGGTATCATAGGCTGGGGGAGGCTGTGCCTCCCCAAACAGCCTGGTGTGGCTCCGCCCCACCCCGCCCTCAGGCCCCTTCCTACAGTTCCCGGCATTCTGCACTGGCCCTGGCTGGTTGGGACTTGGGGTGGACTGCCTGGCGCTGGGGGCCGCAGTGGATGTGCTCTGGGCTCCTGCGGGGGTGCGGGGGAGGTGAAGGAGGAAGGGTGGGGCCTCAGGCACAAGGGAAGGGGCCAGGGGCTAGCCTCCCCCAACGGCCAGGTCACCGGCTGCCCATGTTTCTTCCATGTTTCTAACCTCATGGGCTTGGTGATCACTGCAACCCTCAAAAAACCAGTCTTTGAGGCAGAGTGAAACCCAGCTCAGCCAGCACATGTCAGAGGATATAATTTGCAGGCGAGGTTTGGCTGCTGAAGTTAAGTACCATTTGAACTCCCATATCCACCTCTTTCTGTAGCTCCCTGGCAGTTGGACAATCCCATAGCATATGCACCAGGGTCCCTTTTCCCTTATTAAGCACCAACAGACATCAGAAGATACGGACTTTACATTGTGTGACCTCAATGGCATCCAGTTGTGGTATCAAGTATAGCCTGAGATCCACAGAGGCATTTTTAACATTACGTGACATGCACCTGAGGAAGGGGGTTAGACTAGATGACCCCATCTATGATTCTGCCATTGGGGTTCTTTCACATACAACTGAAGACTAATGGAGTTCCTCTTAATTAATAGAGCATAAAGTGGGCATGAGCCTGGGGAACTTATGAAGCATTTCTAAGGTTCCTGGTAGTTCTGGGGCCTTGGGCAGTGTCCGGATCAAATTGATCTCTCAGCATTTGTTTTAGCTGTAAGTACGGCCACTCTGCTGAGGATAGCAGGTCATAGTGTTGCTTCAGGAAATCCCTCATCGTTCACTTATTGGGAAATCCATATGTTGGCCCTCCTCAGTCAATTCTTCCAAATAATAGACTCCCCTTCCCCCCAATTTGTAAGTCGGGGTTTCCCCATATAGGTGCTTTTGCAGGAAGGTTAGGCTGAAATTAGTACCTCGTAGCTAGGATAGCTCAGACTCTTCTAACGGCAGCTACCACTTCAAGAACTTCAATTAATTTTTGAAAAATGTAGCAAAAGCGAGAGCCCATTCTTTGATATCTACCAGCCCTCAGGTTCTCTCTTCTCACTAATGCCCCTGGTAAATAGTTTTCTTGTCTTTTGTCCCATGGACCGCATATGACAATTTTGGATCCTTTTCAATATTGCACCAGCCGCTGCGTGAGTATGAAGAAGCTGCATATGAATGTCTGAAAGTGAGTTTATGCCCGTGACGCCGGCCTCCATTTCCTACTTGTTGCACTTTCGAAAAAGCACCTTCATGCTTGTCTTCCATGCTGGCCCCCATGCTTGGGAGGAGTTCCCCATTAACACCAACCCATTATCCTGCTCCAAACTCTCCTTCGCTGTGATGCCTATAAAAAACTTGACTGATGGTGTACTGAGATCACAACCTATCATGCTGACCAATATTGTCCCATTGTTTCCTTGTACACCCCCATCTATCTGTATACATCCGTTGTCTCTTGTCTGATACTTAGACTATAAGATCTTTGGCGCAGGGACCGTCGTTTTGTTCTGTGTTCGTACAGCGCCTAGCACAAGGGGGTCCTGGCCCATGACTGGGGTGCCTCGGTGCTCCACTAACACAAATAATAAATAATGATCATTAAAAAGACTTTTGGAGTTGATTAAAAATGCCAAGCGGCACTGCAATACTCTCATGCCAGCTGGCATTTCAGCACTGACATGGAGACATATTTGGATAGATCATAAACACATAACAACCTGTATGTTTATTATGAAACGATGGCAAAACAAAACACCCCGCCGCAAACAATTCTGCCCCCGAAGAGACGATGAGAGAACAAACACAAGACAGGTGTTAGTCACGCCGCTTAATGCACTACAGAATAGAGTCATTCTATTCTATTTAGGTTTTTTACACTTCACCCGACAATTTGGTCTCTGAATGCCTAATGAGCCATTGCCAGTTTGTAATAGCCTCTGGTGATCATTTGTCTGACTCTGGGAAGACTCTTACACTCCGTAGGAAGGAGGTTTTGTCAACAATCTTTTTTCCTCTGCTGTTCCCCACCGGCCCCCTTATTGCTGCCGTTTCAGCAAGATGAAAATGACGTAGGCAAGGTGGTGACGTGGAGCCATAAATACTTCTATGACTTTCCTGTTGGGTGGAAAGTTTCTCAGTGTATTTAAGTATCAGCTGCCCTGATTATGCTCAGGCCATATTTGCCAGAGAAGGTAAGAGTTGTTGCATTTTATTTCTGAATGGTCACAAAAATGCCAAGTGTAGTGCAGATCCATCCCTTCATAGGACAGCCTGGTTCTCCAAATCTATTACAAAGAGCTCAGCGTTCCCTAGAGCCAGCTGTGTGCAGTTGTTTGATAACAACCATTCACTGCTGTAAGCTCAGTACTGTTAGCAGATTATCTATCCTGGAAGAGTCCATGGCCTTTCAAGGAAAGACCCCCAGTCACCCCTTCCATTGCAGTAACAGCCATAGCTTTGTTGCAAACCTCATTTTCTAGAGTGCTACATACAGATATGTCCCTAAACAGGAATCGTCCCTCCAGACCTTTGAACGTCATCTGTTTGGGTAAAACGGAACCCAGAACCAAACCAGCCCCATTTGGGGTTTATTAAACCAACCGATGATGTTTTGAAAAACATAAAGCAAACCCACACCCAGTTTGCCCATGATGATCGTTCATCCTCCACCCTCAAGCTGCGCTGGGGCAATTAAAAAGAAACCCAGCTCTGAATCAGCTCTGGTTTGCGGTCTAAGTGTGCAAAACCTAAGCCCAGCTTCCCAAGACAACTAGGAACGTTGGAACTGCCAGAGAGGGCCAGACCACAGGTCCATGTAGGCCAGCATCCTGTCTGACAGCGGTCGGCACAAGATGAAGGTAAAAAAATCCTCACATCGGCAGAGGTGGGATAATTTGTCTTCCATTTTAGGTCTGCTCCTAGTTCCTTCTGAGAGAGATTGGTTTAAACTCTGAAGTGATAGGTTTAATTCTAATTTGGGTTTAGCCACTATGATGCTTAGAGCTTGTTGAAAAATTTGAAGTATTTTCTGTGATCATTTTTCATTTCTTTTGAAATTTCTCATTCTCCTGGGAAGGAAGGGGGACCTCTGTGTAAGATTCAACCAAACCATTATAAACAGCTCTAGCCCTGACTGTTCAATGTGGCCAATCAGTGTATCATTCAGCCCCTAATACAGGGCTATTTATTTTTCTCACCCAATAATCTTTTGGCTTTTACAGGTCCCAAGGGTAATCTTATTTATCAGCACAAAATATGTGTACCAATCCACTTCATCATCCACCTTCTCGACCATTGACAATTCTGAGGGCAATTGGGGAGATCATCAATCATAGAATCATAGAACCATGGGACTGGAAGGGACCTCGAGAGGTCTTTTAGTCCAGTTCCCTGCACTTAAGGCAGGACTAAGTATTATTAGACCATCCTTAACAGATCTTTGTCTGACCTGCTCTTAAAAATCTCCAGTGATGGAGATTCCACAACCTCCTTAGGCAATTCATTCCAGTGCTTAACTACACTCACAGTTAGGAAGTTTTTAATAATGTCCAATCTAAACTACCCTTACTGCAATTTAAGGCCATTGCTTCTTCTCCTATCAGATAGGACCTATCCTCAGAGGTTAAAGAGAACAAATTTTCTCCCTCCTCCTTGTAATAACCTTTTATGCACTTGAAAACTGTTAGCATGTCCCCGCTTAGTGTTCTCTTCCCTCATAGCTCATGTTTTCTAGATCTTTAATCATTTTTGTTGCTCTCCTCTGGACTTTCTCCAATTTGTCCACATCTTTCCTGAAATGTGGCCCCCAGAACTGTACACTATACTCCAGCTGAGGCCTAATCAGTGTGGAGTAGAGCGGAAGAATTACTTCTCGTGTCTTGCGTACAACACTCCTGCTAATACATCCCAGAATGTGTTGCACTATTGACTCATATTTAGCTTATGGTCCACTATGACCCCCAGATCCCTTTCCACAATACTACTTCCAAGGCAGTCATTTCCCATTTTGTATGTGTGCAACTGATTGTTCCCTAAGTGGAGTACTTTGCATTTGTCCTTATTGAATTTCATCCTATTTACTTCAGACCATTTCTCCAGCTAGTCCAGATCATTTTGAATTTTAATTGTATCCTGCAAAGCACTTGCAACCCCTCCCAGCTTGGTATCTTCCTCAAACTTTATAAATGTACTCTCTATGCCATTATCTAAATCATTGATGAAGATATTGAGCAGAACCGGACCCGGAACTGATCCCTGCGGGACCCCACTCTTTATGCCCTTCCAGTTTGACTGTGAACCACGGATAACTACTCTCTGGGAACGGTTTTCTAACCAGTTATGCATCCACCTTATAATAGTTCCATCTAGATTGTATTTCCCTAGTTTGTTTATGAGAAGGACATGCAAGACAGTATCAAAAGCGTTACTAAAGTCAAGATAAACGACATCTACCGCTTCCCTCCTACCCATAAGACTTTTTACCCTGTCAAAGAAAGCTATTAGGTTGGTTTAACATGATTTGTTCTTGATCAATCTATGCAGACTGTTACTTATCACCTTATTATCTTCTAGGTGTTCACAAATTGATTGCTTAATTATTTGCTCCATTATCTTTCTGGGTGCTGAAGTTAAGCTGACTGGTCTGTAATTCCCTGGGTTGTCCTTATTTCCTTTTTTATAGACTGGCACTAGATTTGCCCTTTTCCAGTCCTCTGGAATCTCTCAATAAGAAGCTTTGTATTTCTAGACCCTCTTGGTGGCTCCATCACAAATTTGCTCAAATTGAAAGATTATTTTTGTAACTAGCTAGTGATGTGGGACTTAAAAAAAATCAAGCACCAGTAATAGGGATTCTGCAAGCAGACCTTGTTTATTGCCGATCGATGAGGCAGAATGGAAGTCAGCTCATTCTTCCACAGTTGCATGGACTCTACAGGGATCAGGGAAGGTAAAAATTATTTCAGTCATAAAGGGTAAAATTTCCAAAAGCGCTTCAGTTACTTAGGCTCATAGGTGCCTCTGGGACTTTTGAAACTGGGACTTAGGTGCTTTTGAAAATGCTCCCCAAAGTCATCAAGTAAATGGCTGTGACTCTAAGGCTCCACCTATATTACGAGCTGGAGGTGTGATTGTCCTGCTTCCGTCCGCATACTTGCACCAGCGCTCATCATGCTAGCACGACTATAAATAGCAGTGTAGCCAAGGTGGTACACTTGTCTACATTACCTGCTGGATCGATGGGCAGCGATCGATCCAGCGGGGGTCGATTTATCGTGTCTAGTCTAGGGATTGCGCCTCTCTGACCTGTATTTTTAATGTAGGATAATCTCTGGGCCTCCGCTGTTTGACTTAAGCCGTTTGTACCTGAAATGAGCCTGGTAACACTCATAATTAGGAAGATGGAAGTCCAACATACAGCCCTTCAAGATGCAAAGTGACATAAAGCATCCAAGGAGATGCTGAGCTTCTTGGTTTTGTGAATAATGCCCTCAAGAATAGATTAATATGATCTTGAGGGGGAAAGTCATCAAATACACTGTGAGATCTCCCCACTGAACTGTATCCTGGTCTCCCAGAATCTGCTTGATCTCTTCCCTGCATCTCCGCTGGTGCTCTGGGTGAAGGGCCAGGCAATGTACAAGCCAGGAGATCCCACTGGCCGTGGTATTGGGACCCTCGCACATGAAAGTGTCCTCCTCAGCACACAGATAATCCAGCTCCATTTTTATCCTGGTAAAGCAAGGATACTGCTCAGGGGTGCGAATCAGCCAGCCATTGGACATTATGTTCACAGATCTTGTTGGATCTCACTGTACCAGTCATGGTGGTGACAAGGGCTGAGTAAAGTAAGAAACAGCCAAGAATTTCACTTCAGATTTGACTCAAACCTAAATTCTCCTGACTACATAATCGTAACAGTCCCTTCTGGCCTTAAATTCTATGACCTAGGGCCAAGTTCATCCAAGGGCTGGGCTGGGGTGGAGGTGACTTCCCGGAACTGCATGGGGATGGAGATTGTTTCACTATGCGCTGACACCAATGAGAAATTAAATAAAACAACAGCTACTAATTCGATGAAACTCACACACCTTTATTTGTGTGCTCTAGGCACCCTCTGCTGGATCTGTAGAAGCATTTACCAACCACTGTTCCCCAAACAATGCCCATACCATCAGCAGCACTGAGGTACAAATAGGGGAGCAAATGGTAAATCTGTTTAAAACGTAGTCGGCAGGTGGAGGGGGGGAAACATTTTCCAGACAGAAAACAACAATCTTGCTGGCACTGAAATTAATGGCAGTATTCCTCTTGCTTCCGAGATCAGGATAGAGCTCAGAATGGGTAAAGGGAAAGAAATTGTACTATGGAGCTTCTACATAACAGTCATAATAACAGAACCTCCCCTGAGAACGAAGCACATTGGAATTGTCACACTGGCTAGATCAGCTGCTTGCACGAGTAGACACACTGACATCAGTTGGGTGCGCTCACCAACGTGAGCAAGATCGTGGTTTTGGGCCTTGAGTCTCCTTCAGGAGAACAGAACCAACCACGCCCCCCTGCAAACCCGCCATAGGTTGACCCCTCCTGGAGCACCCTCCAGCCTCAAGCCACAGCACCAGAGGTGTGCCCAGCCTCAGTTTCCCTTTTTTGTCTGACCATGAAAGGAACATCATCTCTCAGACCCAGGTTTTTAAAGGGATTTAGGTGTCGCTGCACAGCGTTGCAACACCTCATTCATTTAAGAGCCTACCTCTTATTCTAAAAAGTGATTTAGGCACTTAGCAACCTAAATCCTACTGAGGCCTGGTCTATACTACAGAGTTAGATCGATGCAAGGCAGCTTACGTTGAACTAACTCTGCAAATGCCTACATTCCAATTTCGGTCCTCCACTACACCGATTTACTAACTTCACCTCCACAAGCAGCTTAGAGTCAAGGTCAATGTAATTAGGTTGTCAGTGTAGGGACCACGTTGCTTATATTAACTGTTGCTGGCGTTCAGAAGCTGTCCCACAATGCCCCGCAGTGACAGTTTAATTGGTGCGAGCGCTCCTGGTGAGGATGCGCACCACCGACACAAGGAGCAAGTTGTAGACACGCACGAGCGATGTGATTATTGCGGCGGCTGACATAAACTAGATCGACTTAGTTGTGTAGTATAGACGTGGCCTCACTGTCAACGGGATTCTGTCTCAAGGTGACTAAATCCCTTGTGAAAATGAAACGTAGCCTCCTACGTCCATTAGGTGCTGCAATGCTGAGTCCAGTGATGCCTTCGTCTCTTTAAAAATCTCGGCCTCCGTGTCCAGCACAAAGCTCACCGGTGGGCACAACGTATTCCCACTTGCCAGCTCCCCAAAGGCCTTGCAGTAAAAGTGTTCTGCAGTTCCCACAGTCAACATCTAAAGGGACAGCTTTCTCCAGCCCCCCTCTCCGGGGCCATCCCCGCCAGGTCACCCACCCAAGAGTCAATAGCAGCCCATTGTTCACAGTTCCTCTGGCTCCTGAGTCAGGGCCCCGCTCTACAGGCCATTCACCTCTCCATGACCAGTCTTTCGACCCTTTTACCACCGCCCTCAAGTCAGGTCTCCCACGAGAGGCTCCTCCCCACTCCTGCTTGCCTGGGACTCCGACCCCTGCTCTGGGAACATCCCTCCAGGCCCAACCTCTCCTTCCTTGGCTCTTCCTGGAGCCCTTCACCCTGGGAGATCCCCACAGTGTTTCACTCCCCGCGCCTCCCTGCTTGTGAGTCCCATCCCTGCTCAGGGGAGCCAACCCTTTTGCCTCTGGGTTCAGCTTTCCCCGACCATGTTGGATCTTCCCCTCTGCCTGAGCCTACCACTCAGGGTGCCCAGGTTTGGTCAAGTTCTCACCAGTTGTGTTCCAGCTCCCATCAGAACTCAGCTCGCTCTCTTCCAGATCTCCTGTAGCTCTCGCCCAGTAGCTCTTGCCAGAACAACCCTGCAGCACTTACCTGTTGTACCTGACTCCTCTCAGGTGCCAACTGTCCCGCGCTCCTCCCTTGTATGGCCCCGGTGCCCTCTCTTAAGCCCAATTGGGGTCAGATGACCAGTCACAGGTAGTCTGGTCTCTTTTCTCTTAAAGGGCCCTTGTCAGCCCCGGACAGTTATTAAAGGCTTGCACATTGAAATTATATATCTCCCATGCGCCTCTCTCCTCCTTCCATACAATTTGAGCAACAGAGCTTTATGCTATGACCTTTCCTCTCCTTTTTTACATGAGCAGTGACACAGTTAACTGCGCTGACGTTTAAAGTATCACCTTCCGCATCAGTGAGACACATGGGGCAGTTCACACCTCTCCGAGCGGCTCTTTCAGGCTCTCTGCAAACTCATTGCCGCGTCAGTCACTCTCACTTCACATTTTGAAGGTTTCCTCCTCTATACTAGCTAGAGACTTCCCTAAGAAATAGAACCAGATGGGACCTGCTGGGTCATGGAGTCCAGTCCCGTGCTCTCACAGGCAACCCCATCACGCAGTTCCTTTGCTTTTAAACAGAAGCTGAGACTCTGGAGGACAACTGAGGGTTATGCCATATGCTTCTTTCTCCCCCAGCTAGTCCCTACTGCCCCCCATCCTCTCCAAAACACTGAAGAAAGTGGGGCACAATCTTGCCCTACCCAAGTTTGAATATATAAAATCCTATATTTCCAGATTCCCATACTCCCCCCATTCATCATACTGATCTCCTCTCTCACCTCTCCACACACTACCATGATACTTTCATTAACTATTGTCCAATATTAGAGCTTTTTACAGGCTTCCAGCCCATCCTGGATCATGTGACAAAAAGGTTGGCATGTGATCAAGCAGCACTTGTGAAGATGTTGAGTGCCACACTTTCAGAGCGCCCTCATCTCTGCTTCTAAATTTGTTTGTGCCTTTATTAAATATTAAAAGCTAGTTATAGGAATGTTATGTTGCAAAACGTTAAAGTGAACCAGACAGTTTCAGCAGGTTTCCACATTTGTCTCCCAAACACAACCAGGTGTCATGATAATTTAATACCCTCAAGGAGTTTGCATTTAAAATTCATTTGGGTTTAATTTTTATGCTATTTTCTTTTATGTTATGTTAAAAAGAAGTCGCGGCTGTTAAAGTTTGTGCTTTCAAGCCATTAACAAAAGGTGATTGCTATCATAAATAAGTAACTACAAAATTCTGTTACTAACTCTTCCGCTAAAACAGAAAGCTCGGCAGGGGAGAGCAATACACCTTCTCACAGAAGAGAGTGAGCATCTATTTTAGCAGTCGAGCACTGTATTTATTATGAAAAAATTAGTAATGCACATGTTAAGTGAAAATGACAGTCTATGCAACAGCTGTAAGAGCATCTAAAACAGGTATATTAAAGCTAAAGAATTGGGAAAATCAGAACAAAAGCACAGCTTGTGCTATAGAAGACTCGATCCCTATTATATTGTAAACAAGCGAAGTTAACATGTATTCAACTTGGATGATTGAAAACAAGAAAAATGTAAAACGAAAAGACTTGATTGTGTTAACCAAATGAAGCTGTTTAGGGTGCAGCTGAAATACTGAAGACAGCAAAAGATATCAGTGCACAGTGAAGAAACCCCTGGGTGTCAGAAGGAGACAAGATACAGTGCTTCATAACTAACAGACTGGTCAGCCACATCTCAACCTATCCTATACGGACAATTAACTGCAAACAACTATAAACCACAAGCTGGGCCAGGTCTGTTAGTTAAGCAAAGTGAGTTCATGTGCCAGCCATTTTAAATCTTTCTCCCTGAAATATGGCTGAATTTGGTTAGTGTGTAAAAGCAAATCTATCATTACCATATACTTCTTTGTTAATTAACATACTAGCATCTTATCAGGAATATGCACAAGACCCAAGGGCTGGGTAAAAAACTATTCCACCGCCTGGTATCTTTCAAAATAGGAGACTCCAAAATCTAGATGGAATTATTGGTTAAATTTCAAGATTATTTAAACCTGGAATATCCATTTGGAACATAGGTAATATGAAATATATACACCTCTACCTCGATATAACGCTGTCCTCGGGAGCCAAAAAATCTTACTGTGTTATAGGTGAAACTGCGTTATATCGAACTTGCTTTGATCCACCGGAGTGCGCAGTCGTCCCCCCCGGAGCACTGCTTTACCGCGTTATATCCGAATTCGTGTTATATCGGGTCGCGTTATATCGGGGCAGAGGTGTATAACTATTGTGACCACTAGGCAGTGGAAACTGTCTCTGAATCTATAATTCATGATATTGATGACCTGGCTACCAAAGAAACAGTACAGTAACTCCTCACTTAATGTTGTAGTTATGTTCCTGAAAAATGCGACTTTAAGCAAAACGATGTTAAGCGAATCCAATTTCCCGATAAGAATTAATGTAAATAGGGGGTGTTAGGTTCCAGGGAAATGTTTTTCACCAGACAAAACACTATATATTATATAGCTATACACACAGTATACGTTTTAAACAAACAATTTAATACTGTTCACAGCTATGATGATTGTGAAGCTTGGTTGAGGTGGTGAAGTTAGAGGGTGGAAGAGAGTGGGATATTTCCCAGGGAATGCCTTGCTGCTAAATCAGTGGTTCTCAAACTTTTGTACTGGTGACCCCTTTCACACAGCAAGCTTCTGAGTGCGACCCCCCCCCATATAAATTAAAAACACTTTTTAATATATTTAACACCATTATAAATTCTGGAGGCAAAGCAGGGTTTGGGGTGGAGGCTGACAGCTCGCGACCCCCCAAGTAATAACCTCATGACTCCTTGAGGGGTCCCGACCCCCAGTTTGAGAACCCCTGTGCTAAATGATGAACTAGCACTCGGCTGAGCTCTCAAGGGTTAACACATTGTTGTTAATGTAGCCTCTCACTCTACAAGGCAGCAGGAATGGAGGGGAGGGGAGACAGCATAGCAGACAGAGGCTACATCTACACTACAGGGGGGGGGGTTCGATTTAAGATACGCAAATTCAGCTACGCGAATAGCGTAGCTGAATTCGACGTATCGCAGCCGACTTACCCCGCTGTAGGGACGGCGGCAAAATCGACCTCTGCGGCTTCCTGTCGACGGCGCTTACTCCCACCTCCGCTGGTGGAGTAAGAGCGTCGATCCCCGAGAGGTCGATTTCTACCCACCGATTCAGACGGGTAGTGTAGACGCAGCCGGAGACAGACACACACCTTGTGTGTGGGAGAGGGAGAGAGATGCACACTGCCCCTTTAAGTAAGCTGACCCACTCTTAAGTGCATTGTCTTTTTAAATGGATCAGGAAGTTGAGAGAGCAGCTGCTGCCCCAGGCTCTCTCTGTCTCTCTCCCTCTATGTCCCCACCCTGCTCTATACGGAGAAGGGGTAAGCGGGGTGCAGGAGCAGGGGGAAGGGGGACACCCTGACATTAGCTTCCCCCCCCCCCCCCCCCCCCCCCCGCACAGCAAGCAGGAGTCTCGGGGAGCAGCTCCAAGGCAGAGGGCAGGAACAGCACATGGCAGTGGGGGGAGGGACAGCTGCAATTGATAGCCTGCTGGCAGCTGATGCACAGGGAACTTAGGAGAGCGGGGAGCTGATGGGGGGCTGCCGGTCCACCTTGGTTCCAAGCCCCCACCAGCTAGCTGCAATGGGCTGCTCTTCCTGCAAGCAGTGGACAAAGCAGGCGGCTGCCAAACGACGTTAGAAGGGAGCATTGCCCAACTTAAAATGAGCATGTTCCCTAATTGATCAGCAACGTAACAACGTTAACCGGGACGACTTTAAGTGAGGAATTACTGTACATGATTTACAACGTGCATCATACTGCTAAACTCTTAAATCAAACACAAGTAAAAATGAACAAGCTAATTGCAGCAAACAATATGAAGGCAAGGAAAAATTGGATTGGTAAAGAAATTATTTGTTCTGCTTATGAGAGTTGCATAGTAACTACCATAACTAACTCATCAGAGAATATTTAAAAAAGGAAAGTCGCCTGACCTTATTAGTAATAAATAGCTAACTGGGATTGCCCTCAGGGTATAACAAAAACAGTGGTAAATTGGCAACGTGTCAAATTGTGTAGACAAATTCCCTGTGACTACCAGTCGTAACTGGGGGTCAGTGACACTGCATCCGAACTGAGGCACATGTTATTCAAAACAATCTTGTTCAGTGCCTGGTTCCCAATACTGAATCCTGACACAGCAATATTTATAAAGTGGTTACTGTCCATTCAGTAGGGTATCTGGAAGACAGCATCTACAAGAAACAAGTGCATCTGAGTCAGCTTGTTGACCTGAATTTGATGAGCTAGTTGTTATGGCTCGCCACTGATCACATCCGACCAAAAGATTTATAGGTTCTTGTCCAATTCAGACTACAGGGTTCAGGAACTCAGAGAGTTCTAGATCGGGAGAAGACTCTTGGGGTGCTTGGCAAGAGCACGTACACAGAGGACAATACCAAATTGATAAAGCTTTATTGAGATTAACAAAAGAATAACAAATGCTATGAAACTTATGACTGCAAAACAGTAAAAGAATTCCAAAACTCCTCCTATTGTATCAGAGGGGTAGCCGTGTTAGTCTGAATCTGTAAAAAGCAACAGAGGGTCCTGTGGCACCTTTGAGACTAACAGAAGTACTGGGAGCATAAGCTTTCGTGGGTAAGAACCTCACTTCTTCAGATGCAAGACTGAGGTTCTTACCCACGAAAGCTTATGCTCCCAGTACTTCTGTTAGTCTCAAAGGTGCCACAGGACCCTCTGTTGCTTATTCCTATTGTAAGTACCTTAACCTAACATACTCACACCCTTCCTTGAGGACCCAGTAATAAGGACCTGGTATGCCCGATAACACGATGGTGCTGGCTTCCCCGATAGTTAGGAATGTTGAGTAGTTATACGACACTGCACAAGCTGAGCTGATAGCGTGATAGAAGATAGATAAAAAGACAGTCTATAGAATATAGGAGAACAAAGAAAAGAAAGAGCTACAGGAAAAAGCACTCAAAGAAAAAGAAGCTCCAGAAAAAGTACTAGGAGAAAGCTCCCGACTTCTTCCATACAAGGTATTTTATAGGATCCTGACACTATGTAATTCAAGCCCAACCTACTATACCCAAATCTTATTTCCATACCCGAAGGTTAGTGGATGATGACACTTACTCTCTATATATTAATAAGGATTATCTCACTCCCCAAACTGCCAACCTAGGCTCTCTTGGTGACCTCCAAGTTCTGGTGTACCCTGCGGTTACCAACCGGTGGTAGATGCCGGATAAAAGCTGCTCAGGGTTGTGTATAGTTCCTCCTTTTGGTTCCCCAAAATTCAGGGACTATTCCCCTCTATGCCAAAGGTTGCCAGCTTTTATGCTGACTTACTCTTAACTGATTATACGTTTAGCTATATAGTGGATCTTACCGGATCTTACAGGCCAGTCGGCTTCTTGCATTTCAGCATTTCCGCAAAACTTCTTATTAGGAAACACATGCCTCAACACATCCTAAATTCAAAGGAATTAATACTGATAAAATATAAGAATGAAACGGATTAATTCAGAAAAAGAAACATATTATTTGAGACGGCTGGCTGGATTAGTAGGATATAATAGCTAGCAAAATAATCCTGGGGGCTACAAGCTGCTGCTGTATCATGCAGTAATGCAAAGCTGAAGAATACCGCACACGGCTTGCAAGGCCAGGAATCCCCACTCGAGTGTGTGGCCACAGTGGTTCAGGCCAATCCGATAGAACAGAGAAGCTAGCCGCTCCTGTCTCCTGCCCGGCAAAGCTTACCAGATGGTGACAACCAGCAGTAAGGGTAACCTAGAACATGGATGGAGCGTGCTGTGTAGAAACAAATTACAAGAAATTTATATATGAAGGCCTCATTTGTGATGTCACTGCTTTCTGTTTTATTCCTCAGGTACATAGCACTGTGGGACACACTGGAATAGTGCCTAGACCAGTTTTTCAAAGTGAATTGAGGTGCTTGTCTTCACTACTGGGGTAAGCTGACCAAAGTTACACCACCCCAGCTACGTTATTTCACGTAGCTGGAGTTGACGTATCTTAGGTCGACTGACCGCAGTGTCTTCACTGCACTGCGTTGATGGGAGACGCTCTCCGGTTGACTTCCCTTACTCTTCTCGGAGAGCTGGCATGCAGGGGTCCACCAGAGAGCACTCTGCCATCGATTTAGCTAGAGGGTCTTCACTAGACCTGCTAAATCAATCCCTGTTGCATTGATTGCAGCAGCGTTGATCTCACCATAGTGGAAACCAGTCCTAAGACTACACCTCTTAATGTCCCAGACCTAACATTTCCAGGACCACCATATGGGACTAAGAACAATTGGAAAAGGAAAAAGTCCACAGGTCATACAAGGGAATGTGCAGATCATTGGACACATGGGGCATGAATGTATGGTGGGTAAAGCAAAATGGCCAAAACATTGTTTATCCCATTGGGTCATTTTCAGTTCATACGTTATACGTTTCTTGGATGATGGATAAACATCTTCCCCATAAAAAGACAAAAAAGAGGGGAACATAAGCCTGGCTGGAGCCCTAAGCATAAGTAACAGTAGAAACCAAAGGCTGTGAATCAGAGTAGGCCGGGCCTTGGCAAAATAGCAATGCACCAGGTGTCAGCTCACCATATAAGCACATTCCTGACCAGAGAGGATAGTATAAAAACACATGGATCTCTCAAGTAACTATGTAAACCCATTCCTAAGAGATGGTAGAGGAACACACCGACCCCTCATAAGATAAGGATGGGGTGACAGGATAAGGGATGAGGAAGTTTTATTCAAACTAGCAGATATAAGTTGTAGGGTGGTAACTAACAACGTCTGGAGTTTAATACGGAACTTGTTTGTATCACTGTATGAAAGGAGATGTCACAGGAGATGCATCTTTGCGCTTGCTGAGGGGTCAGCGTCCGGGTGTGCTGTACCATTGGTGCTAGTACCGTGCTTTGTTGACAATAAACCTGACTCAGCTCCTTCACCACCGAACTGAGCCTGTGATCTTCCTTTATGAACAACATCGAGGTCTGCCGAATCAGCCAGCTGCGCTCCCCGCTAGTGCAGCTGACATCGGCGCTCTGGAAACAGCAGCACCTAGCGGTCTTCACTACTCTCCGCAGCACTAAGAACAGGTGTAACTGAGTGCCTAGGGAGCGATGTTTCCAGGGGTACAGCTAGCTGCAGTTATAATTTCCTTACCTTGTGTTTTATGATTTCCCCCTCATTTCCAATAATTTGCAATAAAATCTGAAAATCTTCTTTGATGTGTGTGGAAGTGACTTAGGCCTTGGGTACTGGTAAGTGGGTCAGTCGCTCTTCGGAGAGAGATTTGAATTCTGATCTCCAGGAGGCAGAGCCAGGAGAAGGTGACTCCTTGAGTAAAATCCCTGGCACTGAAGAAAATGTTCTCTCCCTCCCCCAGGAGTGGCACAGAAAGGCTGTCCAAGGCCTCATGGGTGAAATGGAACTGGCACCTAGGGGTGAGGAGCCTGGGACAGCTGATAGTCTCACATTACCACCAGGAAGCCATACAGTGCTACTCCCAAGGAGCACGGTGGAGATAAGGCGCTGCAGGAAGTTCTCCCCAAAGGGGCCGGAGCGACAGCACCCTGTGGCCTTCTGCTCGGTCCATGCTCAATATTTGATCCTGGAGAGTGGCCCGGGAAGTTGTCTGGGCACTAGTCTGGCCTAGTGATCCCAGCTGGGTGGTGTCCACAAGTCAAGGACAGTCACAAGATAGTAACCAGCGAGCAGGGATCAGCGTAATCACTAGAGCCTGGATCAACACAGACTTCTGACCTGCTGTGACTCCAGAACTCACTGTGCTTACTGTTCTCCAGTCTCTGACCCCAGCTTGACTCTGACTGTTGCCTCCCGATTCCAGCCTGGTTACTATCTCTGGTCTCCAACCCCAACCTGACTTTGACCCTGACTCTTGCCTATTGGTCCAGGCTCCTTGGTCTGATCCCTGCCTGCTGGTTACTATCTTGTGGCCGTCCTTGACTTGTGGACACCACCCAGCCGTGATCACGAGACCAGACTAGTGCCCTAGTTTCTTACAGTGTGTGTGAGAGTCAATCAACCTGGAAGGAACCAGGTGCAATGACAATCCATGACAGATACCTATATCCTGTCTTTTCACTAGCATTTTATTCCTTCTCTTGCTTTTCAGGCTCCTTAGCTGCAATACGTATTTATTCTCTTCATAAGAACTGCAGAGAGTGGGAAGACCCAGAGGTACGGTACTTATTTAGTCCTTCTGATAAGCTGCTTAATATAAACTAGGATATTAAACAGCTGAAAAAGGCTTCCCACTACAGATAGGCCTTTCCCCTTGGAAAAATGGAGGATTCCATACGTTTCAAAGATACTGTTCTATGATTCTGCTGACTTTTGCTGTTCTCCGCTGTTTAAAAACCTGTCTGGGGAGCAGCGCCGTTCAATTCCCTCTCCATGAAGAAGGGGCATCAGGATGTCTGGGTTGTATTCCTAGATCAGGCATTGATTCACTGGGCAACTCCTGGGCAAGTCACTAGAGACCCCTCTTCTTTAGTTTGCCCTAGTGCAAAATTGGTCCAGTGACACCATAGCAAAGGTGTCAGAAGAAGGGAGGGTGGGGGGGAAGAATGATTGAGAAAAAAAGCAGAAGAGAGAGATGGGTGGAGTAATGAAAGAAATAGAGCAAGACAAGGTGCTATCTGGAATGAATAAGAGGGCAATGGTATCTCTCTATAACTCCATGACCAATACAAATATTTAGATCAAACCCCTTTGCCCCCCCCCCCAGTGCCATTTTACAAAACATCATCCTGGGGAACTGGAGGGAGAAAGAGAATTGCCCGTGGAGTGCATCATCACACAGTGAGGCTATCAGTAGATTCTTAGACCATCAGGCAGAACAGACCATTCTAAACGTCTAGTCTGACTTCAGGCAATGCTGGATCACCTGTCCAATCAGAACCATCCTTACTAAGGAAAGTGGCGGGGTCCAGAAGCTTATTCTCGCTCAAAGCCGGCACACAGGAAGTAAAAAGTGTGGTCTTGTGATGAAGCCACTGGCCTGAGATTCAGGAAACCTGGGTGTAATTCCCAGCTCTTCCCCATGGTTCTTATGAAACCTTCAGGAAATCACTTAATCTCTCAGTGTCTCAGCTTCCTCTCAGCAAGCTGGATATATAGCACTGCCTTCCCCCAGTCTTTGTTTGTCTTGTCTGTTTAGACTGGAAGCTTTCCAGGGCAGGGACTGTCACTTACTTTGTGTACAGTGGCTAACACAATGGGGTTGTTGCAAGTGCGGCCAGAATACAAAGAAATAATAGTAAGAAAAGTCTTCAGGAAAACTCTCTCCTCTATGCCCTGCTCTCACTGCTGAGTCTGATTGGTGGCTTTACAACTCTATAACCCCAGTTATACAGCCAGCAGGCAGCAGTTTACTAAACCACAAGAAGATTAGAGTGAGTTGTGAAACCAAACGATCACTTTATAGCAAAATGCTCCTTTTAGTTTACAATGGAACTGACTGTTTTTGTTTCAGGCGCTTGACCCATTGAGGATTTTCTCCACAGAGCCCACCCCTCAGACATTCTCATGCCTTCCGACCTTTGGCATCTGTGACTTAAAAAGAGAGGAAAGAATCCCTATAAAATCAGTCTTCCCTGCACTTTGATGAATAGGATTTGGAATGATTCTTTCCCATTTGATGTGGCTTAGTGGAAACTGGGTGCAGCGACTGTATTTTGGTGTTTTGTGAACATGGGTATATAATTCTGTGACAGATGGCTGGGCAACAGCAGCTCTATCAGCACTCTGATCACTGGATCACCAAGTAAATCACTCCAAGTAAATCTGAGGGGCCAAACTGAGCCTAATTGATAGATTAGGGATGGGTGGGAGAGAGCTACAAGGCTAATCAAGCCGAAAGTAGAAAGGCAGTGGAAGGAAGTTCTCAGAGGGGAAGAGAAACTGGCAGGTTTTTCAGAGTCAGAGCCAGGACCAGGAGAGCTTTCTTGGGTGGACAATACCTTCTTTCTCCCCCCTCCTTGGCTGAGTGAGCTAAGGAGCGTACGGTATTGTAAACACAGAGCTGCATGAGATTTTAAGGCTGGTGGGAAGAACTCTGTAAATACGTTGCACAAGCTGTTTGACCAGAAGAAGGTCTCCGAGCGGTTTGTGGCTAGACAAGGAACAGGAATAAGGTGATTCCCCATCACAAACACTCTTTCACTCCATCCTGATTGGCAGTGGAAGTGTGATGGTTGATAGATCCTTGACTGAGGAGGCTTTGCGGAACCATAAGCAGCCCTAGTTGTGCCCACCACTATTTGTAATTGTGATGGATTGTGCCAGGAGTGACAGAAGACACTCACTTGACCTTTGGCCTCATGAGAGTGCAATGTTAACTAATAATACACTCCTTTGTAGGGGCTTATCATGGCAGTTAACAAAGAAGAGGAGGGAAACCTCAGCTCGCCTGCTGCCTTTATACTCAAGCCATGCACAGTATATTATTACTCATAGATTCATAGATTCTAGGACTGGAAGGGACCTCGAGAGGTCATCGAGTCCAGTCCCCTGCCCGCATGACCATTTCTCCAATTTGTTCAGATCGTTTTGAATTATGACCCTATCCTCCAAAGCAGTTGCAATCCCTCCCAGTTTGGTATCATCTGCAAACTTAATAAGCGTACTTTCTATGCTAATATCTAAATCGTTGATGAAGATATTGAACAGAGCCAGTCCCAAAACAGACCCCTGCAGAACCCCACTTGTTATACCTTTCCAGCAGGATTGGGAACCATTAATAACTACTCTCTGAGTACAGTTATCCAGCCAGTTATGCACCCACCTTATAGTAGCCCCATCTAAGTTGTATTTGCCTAGTTTATTGATAAGAATATTATGCGAGACCGTATCAGATGCCTTACTAAAGTCTAGGTATACCACATCCACCGCTTCTCCCTTATCCACAAGACTCATTATCCTATCAAAGAAAGCTATCAGATTGGTTTGACATGATTTGTTCTTTACAACTCCATGCTGGCTGTTCCCTATCACCTTACCACCTTTCAAGTGTTTGCAGATGATTTCCTTAATTACTTGCTCCATTATCTTCCCTGGCACAGAAGTTAAACTAACTGGTCTGTCATTTCCAGGGTTGTTTTTATTTCCCTTTTTATGGATGGGCACTATATTTGCCCTTTTCCAGTCTTCTGGAATCTCTCCTGTCTCCCATGATTTTCCAAAGATAATAGCTAGAGGCTCAGATACCTCCATTAGCTCCTTGAGTATTCTAGGATGCATTTCATCAGGCCCGGGTGACTTGCAGGCATCTAACTTTTCTAAGTGATTTTTAACTGTTCTTTTTTTATTTTATCTTCCAAACCTACCCCCTTCCCATTAGCATTACTATTACTTTCCTACTGGGCCCAAACTTGAGGTCTTTATGAATAAAAATTACCTGTAACCTGAGTTTCTTTGTGATGTTGTTGCATGTCATGGTTATGGGTAATGCACCAACCTTCCAAACAGTGCTCATCAGAGCACCCATACACACACACCCCACCACCCTTCCCCTCAGGGTCTTAGACTGTTCTGAGGGTGAGGCTATATAAGGGAGACCTGCACCCTCTATCCTTCCACCACAAACCCAGAGAAACCACAGCAGGACACCGAGAAAGAGAAGAAGGTGGATGGGAAGTAGGAATCTGTAGAGTCATCTCAAAGAACTTACAAGCAATTAACCCTCATTTCTTCTTCAAGGGCTCAGCATATTTGCACTTATGGGTAGTTTGTCAAGCAGCGCTGAAGACGCAGGAGAGGGAAGCGGAATCCTAATTAACTAATGATTGGAGCACTGCTCTACCAAGTCTAGCATCCACTCTCAAAGGCAGAACCAAAGCACAACGTTTAGTAAAGGTATGAGCAGCCTTACAGATTTTCTCTGATAGCAACTTGTTTAAGGCAAGCAAAACAGGCCACCACTGGCTTAGTAACATTAGACGTTTTTCTACAAATAACTGTGACAAAATGGGGCTGATGGGGGGATGAGAGCTCAAGACCTGCTGCAGGCGTGGAGGGTGGGGGTCCATCACCCACCACCATGGTGGCTGACAGCTCTGGGGTCCCCCCCATCCCCGTGGCAGCTGAGAGCTGCGGGTGCCCCCTGCCACACACAGTTGCTGAGATCTCTCGGGACCCTGCCAGCTGACAGCTCCAGTTCCACCGGGGCGGAAGTGGAAAATGTCACAGAGGTCTCTGTGACTTCCGTAACCGCTATGACATAATCTTAGCTTTAATTATTAGCATAAGAAACAACCTAGATGATTACCTAAAGCCCTTTGTTCTATTTAAATAATATGCTAAAACCTTTCTAACATCTCAGGTATGTGACACAGATTCCCTTTTATTAGTATGCAGTCTGGGGGAAAATACCAGTAAATTTAATCTGACATGAAACTCAGATACTATTTTTGGTTAAAAACCTGGGATTAGGACTAAGATCCACTTTGACTTTGTGAAGGCTTATCGGCTATCAAAGCAAGCAATTCATTTACCCTTCTGGCTGATGGTTATAGCAATAATAAACAGTTTTGATAGATAAATAAAACAAAGACCACTGTGCTAAGGGTTCAAATTGTGGCTTCATACGCACTGATAAGATTAATTTAAGGTCCCTTTGTGGAAGCAGATCCCTCAAAGGGAGATACATGTTATACAACTTTATACATGTCATAAACCTTTAACTGTACACAAATAATGACCTTTGTGCTAAGCTGAGAAAGCTGCTCAGTAAACTCTTGGGAGAGGAAATAGATAACCCTTCAAACGTTCAGTACACTAAATACTCTAAAACACAAGGAATAGAAGCTCTAACTGTTGAATGAGATCTTCCCCACATCCAAGAAATAGAATCATAGAATCATAGAATATCAGGGTTGAAAGGGACCTCAGGAGGTCATCTAGTCCAACCCCCTGCTCAAAGCAGGACCAATTCCCAACTAAATCATCCCAGCCAGGGCTTTGTCAAGCCTGATCTTAAAAACCTCTAAGGAAGGAGATTCCACCACCTCCCTAGGGAACCCATTCCAGTGCTTCACCACCCTCCTAATGAAAAAGTTTTTCCTAATATCCAACCTAAACCTCCACCACTGCAACTTGAGACCATTACTCCTTGTTCTATCATCTGCTACCACTGAGAACAGTCTAGATCCACCCTTTTTGGAACCCCCTTTCAGGTAGTTGAAAGCAGCTATCAAATCCCCCCTCATTCTTCTCTTCTGCAGACTAAACAATCCCAGTTCCCTCAGCCTCTCCTCATAAGTAATGTGCTCCAGTCCCCTAATCATTTTTTTTGCCCTCTGCTGGACTCTTTCCAATTTCCCCACATCCTTCTTGTAGTGTGGGGCCCAAAACTGGACACAGTACTCTGGATGAGACCTCACCAATGTCGAATAGAGGGGAACGATCACGTCCCTCGATCTGCTGGCAATGTCCCTACTTATACAGCCCAACATATCATTAGCCTTCTTGGCAACAAGGGCACACTGTTGACTCATATCCAGCTTCTCGTCCCCTGTAACCCCTAGGTCCTTTTCTGCAGAACTGCTTCCTAGCCATTCGGTCCCTAGTCTGTAACAGTGAATGGGATTCTTCCATCCTAAGTGCAGGACTCTGCACTTGTCCCTGTTGAACCTCATCAGATTTCTTTTGGCCCAATCCTCTAATTTGTCTAGGTCCCTCTGTATCCTATCCCTACCCTCCAGTGTATTTACCACTCCTCCCAGTTTAGTGTCATCTGCAAACTTGCTGAGGGTGCAGTCCACGCCATCCTCCAGATCATTAATGAAGATATTGAACAAAACTGGCCCCAGGACCGACCCTTGGGGCACTCCGCTTGAAACCGGCTGCCAACTAGACATGGAACCATTGATCACTACCCGTTGAGCCCGACAATCTAGCCAGCTTTCTATCCACCTTACAGTCCATTCATCCAGCCCATACTTCTTTAACTTGCTGGCAAGAATACTGTGGGAGACCGTATCAAAAGCTTTGCTAAAGTCAAGGAATAACACATCCACTGCTTTCCCCTCATCCACAGACCCATCCACAGTTATCTCCTCATAGAAGGCAATTAGATTAGTCAGGCATGACTTGCCCTTGGTGAATCCATGCTGACTGTTCCTGATCACTTTCCTCTCCTCTAAGTGCTTCAGAATTGATTCCTTGAGGACCTGCTCCATGATTTTTCCAGGGACTGAGGTGAGGCTGACTGGCCTGTAGTTCCCCAGATCCTTCTTCTTCCCTTTTTTAAAGATGGGCACTACATTAGCCTTTTTTCAGACATCCCCCAATTGCCATGAGTTTTCAAAGATAATGGCCAATGGCTCTGCAATCACATCCAATCTAGTCCATTTCAAACAATGAGGCTGGGTCAACTCATCCTGTTCTAAGCAGGCATAGACAACCTGGTAGTTATAAACAATGGGGGTGGCCAAAAATACTTCAGTTCTGCTCCTCCCACTCCTGGACCTCCCAGAAAAGTCCCATCCAGCTATGGGTGGAGCAGGTGGCATGGAACAGTTCATGCCAGGTTTGCTGTACCCAGGGACTCGTGTGTCAGAGCCAACATGTTGGTAGAGGTGTCTGTGCCCTTTGTACCACCAGACAAACACAAAGCGGCCAGGCACTGGCTCTCAGGATGCCCGGTCATTTGCAAGAGGTCCATAGACTCTCCCAGGATCTAGCCTTTTGTAAAACAGGAGGACACACTGTGTCTAGGTTTCAATGAATTCAAACACAAACACTCACCTCTTCTTGAAGGTTAAGTAAGTAACACCTGTAAATTTCTGCAGTTCCATTAGGCTTAAAAAACAACAAATAACAGATGGACGGGACAGCTCCCCAGCTGATATAGCTGTATTGAAGTCAATGGAGCCACTCTGATTTACATCCGTTGAGGTTCAGGCCTAGATGACCTTGGGACTCAAAAGGACAAAGAATTATAACACAACTCTTAATTGCTGGTTTGTTCTAAGCTGAGGAATGCATTGGGACCTAGAGACCTTTGAGCTACTGGACTCGTTAGATGACCATGGGCAAGTCAGTAGGTCAAGCTTTTCGAAACTGGGGGCTTGATTCTGAGATCTCTTACAACAATGTAAGTCTGGTGTAAACTCCACTGAAGCCAATAGAGTCACACTCCTTTACCCCTGGTGAAAACGACTGGAGAATTTAGTTCTTGGTGTCTAAGGTTAGGCAACCGATTATGGTCCCAGTCTCCTTGCCCAGCCAGTTCTAGTATCCTCTCATCCCCACTCACAGTCCTGTGATGTTGTTAATATAACCTCTGACCGTATAGATCATTGGTGCAACCGCTGTTAAATATTTGCAGCAAATATTGTACAAAGCTTCTTGAGAAAGGAATTTGCAAGTTAAGTGCCCAGTCAAGAAACACTTAACTGACAATAGACCTTGGAAGACTCCAATCCACATAAGAAGTCTTCCTGGGAATGTTCAAGATAGCATATGAGCAATGGCTGCCACCTGTAAAGAACTGAGTCATGCATGGACATGTGGCTTGCCCATGTGACTCCAGGCTCCATCTTGCTGCTGTGGTCTTCCACAGGGCAGAGGATATAAAAGGCCCTGGAAACCCCTCCATTTTATCTTCAATCCTGCTTCTGGCCTCTGGACGGACTTTGCTACAAACTGAAGCTCTGAACAAAGGACTGAATGACCCGTCCCAACTGTGGATGTACTCCAGAGACTTGATCTGAACTTATAGCAGTTTTTCCCATCACTGCTACAAGCCTGAACCAAGAACTTTGTCATTACTGTATGTAATTGATTCCATTTAAGCAATTCTAGCTCTCATCTATATCTTTTTCCTTTTACGAATAAACCTTTAGATTTTAGATTCTAAAGGATTGGCAACAGCGAGATTTGTGGGGAAGATCTGATTTGTATATTGACCTGGGTCTGGGATTTGGTCCTTTGGAATCGGGAGAACCTTTTTTCTTTACTGGGGTATTGGTTTTCATAACCATTTGTCCCCATAACAAGTGGCACTGGTGGTGATACTGGGAAACCGGAGTGTCTAAGGGAATTGTTGTATGTCTTATGGTTAGCCAGTGGGGTAAAACCAAAGTCTTCTCTGTTTGGTTTGGTTTGCCTTGGTGTGCAAAGGACCCCCAGCCTTGGGCTGTAACTGCCCTGATTTAAGCAATTTGTCCTGAATTGGCACTCTCCGTTGGGTCCCACCAGAACCAGCATCGTTACAAGTACATGATTCTCTTTCTTCTCCTCTTGGTTCCTTTTTCCAAACTGCTCCCCGCTCCCTAGGATCTGAGTCTTGTTCCCTGATTCTAACAGGGAGGTCGCTCCCCCACATTGCCTGCCGCCAGCGGGCAGACACCGGAATGGCAAATGTCAGCCCAAACAGTTTCAGTAAAGCAACTGAAAATGGTCTGATAATGGGAAGGGTTGGATAGCACCACCTCTGACTGAGGTTATCAGCCCCCCTATATTATATATATACATGTCTGTATGTGTGTGTGTATATAAATACATACAAAGGTCTCTCTCGATATATGTAAAAATAATGACTGAAATTCACTTCCCCAGCTGGTTTAACAGGATATGAATGTACTGGTCTTCAGACCATGCTGCAAAGTCCGTCTGTTTACTCGTGTGTTGTGGGGAGGGGTTCAGGACTGGACTGCTCTCCGTTTACCTCTGGCCACCGAGCATTTCTCCTCATGCCTGTGTGATTGCTGATAGGTCGCATGACATTTACAGTTTCCATCTGGGCAGTTTGGCTCTGTAACCGGATATCTTAGAGGCAGTCCAGCTCAGGCTTTTCACTCCAGCTCCCACTGCACACAGGGATAGGTGTGTGTGTGTAGATTGTGAATTCAGTGCTTATGCAAGAGAGACAAAGGCTGACGGCACCGTGATATCTGTGCTGGACAGCATGGGGCCCTCCTGGGCCTGGCTGCATGTGGACATCTATTGGATTTTTTATCTGGCTGCTGTGTTTTGCCTGACCTATGTGCTGCTGAAAGTGATCCAGCTGTGTCGGAGGAGACAGCAACTGCTCAAAGCCCTAGATTGTTTCCCAGGCCCGCCAAGGCACTGGCTGTATGGCCATGCCCATGAGGTACGGTCTATGATACTACTTGATAATGTATTAGGGAGCGTGTCGGAGCGCGTGTCACAAACGAATGAAGTCTTGGTAATCTCAGCACACTTCCCTGCTGTCCCGTACTTGCAGAGAAATGGGGAGATGTCAGTGATTTTGTGTGTGAATGGTAAAGGCCACTGTCATCATTGGGGGAGGGGGCAAGCTTGCATTTTTCTGTGCTCAATGTTAAATATCTAGGGCTTGATTTCTTCAGAGGTGCTGAGCACCCCCAACACAATTCAACCAGGCTCAAGGTATCTCTCTTGGGCACCCAAAAATGGAGGTACCCATAAAACTGAGGCCACTTTTGAAAATTTGGACCAAAATATTGCAAGGCTCTGCTGTAACAAGGATCAGCGCCAAGTCTCACAGACAGATTAGAAGCTGCCAGTGGCTTTCTCGGGGATCTTACATCAGAGAGGAGCTAAAATTCCCAGCTGGAATTTTACCTCCCGGGTTTTGGAATTCATATCCCTCTCTATTTTACCATTCATACTGATCTCGCTACATTTAATGCTTTGAATATTTTGGGGGGGTGGGGGGGTGGGCAGGGCAGGAGGTGGAGCACAGGTGTTTGGGTTTGTGCGAGTTTAAAGTTGGCAACCCTCGATGTGAATCATGTTAATTAATACTTGTATTTATTGTTTCTCTTATAGCCGCACCCATAGACCTCTCTTTAGTTCAGAGTCCCATTGTGCCAGGCACTGCAAAGAGTTTACAATCGAAGTAGATGAGATAGGCAAACAGTAGGAGAAAGAAAATCATATTATCCCCATTTGAGATACAGAGGCCCAGACTGGAATGATCTTTCCTAGGTAGACTAATAACTTTATCACAAGTACAGCCACTGAAATCAATGGGAACAATTGGTGGGATGGGGAAGGTGCTACTCAGACTATCACAAACTGGCCCAGGGGCGTTAACTGATTTGTCCAAGGTCACACAGGGAGTCACTAACAGAGCTGTGAATTGAACCTAAGTCTGCTGCGTCTTAGTCCAGTGCCTAAGCTCTTCAGGGCAGGGATTGCCTTTCTTCTGTGTTTGTACAGCTCCCCGCACAATGCGGCCCCAATCCTGATATATTTAGGTGCTACCATAATATAAACCTTTATCAATACTTAACCACAAGACCATCCCTTACTGTGCCTTTATTTTCTCCATAAACAATATTTTTTTTTTGTAAAAAATCATTACAGCTTCAAGATCAAGAACTCAACAAGGTCATATCTTGGGCAGAGAAATACCCATGTGCTCACTCTGTATGGTTTGGAGGTTTCTTAGGATTCCTGAATATCTACCACCCCGAATACGCCAAGGCCGTATATAGCAGAGGAGGTGAGAACATGCAACTTTATTTCTGAGTTCTTAGGATTACAGTTGCTAAGTGTTCCTGCCACCAAAGTCAGGGCCAGCCCACAACATTTTGGCACCTGAAGCAGGGAGCTAAAATGAAGCCCCCATGTCCCCTTGCTTGGGCCAAAACTATGAAAGGAAAAATCATCTTAGGATTACTGTTGCTAAGTGTTCCTGCCACCAAAGTCCACTTTTAGTGGAGTGCTGATATCTTGAAATCTGTAGCCTTGTTATAGAACTACAGTAATTCCTCACTTAATGTAGTAGTTGTGTTCCTGAAAAATGCAACTTTAAGTGAAATGATGTTAAACGAATCCAATTTTCCCATAAGATTTAATGTAAATGCGGGGGGTTAGGTTCCAAGGAAGTGCCACATCTCCACTCCTCCCCCCCCCCCCAGAAAGTCCTAAGCGCCGTCAAACAGCTGTTGGTGCTGCTTAGGACTTTGGTGGGACGGGGGGAAAGGAGCAAGGACTTTCTGGGAGGGAGGGGGAGCAGTGGGGAAGCGCTGCGTCTCCACTCCTCCCCCTCCCTCCCAGAAAGTCCTATGCACCGCCAAACAGCTGTTTGGCAGTGGGGAAAGCGCTGGGGAGGAGGGGGAGGAGGCAGAGAAAAGGAACTTGTGCAATGCTCCCTTGTGAAGTCACTGCTCTTCCACAGAATCTTACAAGCAGTGGACAGAGCAGGCAGCCAAACGATGTTAAAAAGGAGTATTGCAAAACTTCAAACAAGCATGTTCCCTAATTGAGCAGCAATGTAACTTTGAAACAACATTAATCAGGAGGCCGTTAAGTGACGAGTTACTGTATTTGCTGCTACCCTATTAACACCCCTCGCCCCACACACGCCCCATCTTGCATCCTTATATAATTCCTCTCCTGTTTTGCAGTTAACACATATTCAGCTGTTTTGATCTTCCTCAGTGATCCCAGTGTAGGTGTGCACTGCAAGATTCAATTAAAAACCAAAGTGAACTCAGAACAACAAAATTCATTCATGTGCAGAGGGCCAGCCAAGGGTTATGAGACCCTCCAAACAGACTAAAATGGAAGTTAAGTCGTGCAGAGGCTAGGTGCAAACCCCCTGTATGGAAGTGAATTTTACCCTGTGCAATTATTTGCATAGTCTTCTAAGAACACAAAACGTCTGTCAGCAAATTGCCCGTGTGACGGCCGCCACCTTGGCTGACATACCAGAAACTGAACTGAGAAATTCCAGGACTAAATGAATGAGCCGCTAGAGCATAAGCTGAATAGTCTGACTCCTTAGCAGTGTGCATCCGAAGAAGTGGGCTGTAGTCCACGAAAGCTTATGCTCTAATAAATTTGTTAGTCTCTAAGGTGCCACAAGTACTCCTGTTCTTCTTTTAGCAGTGTCTGTACTTGTATCCTCTGTGCCTCAGACCCAGAGGGGGACCGTCAACACTAGCTGCCCAGTGGGTTACACATGAAAAGCAGGTCCTGCTGCTTCACTTACCTAAAAGCAATGAACTAGCTCTGAGCTCGGTGGATGAGCCTAATACCACTTCCTAGAATCTTTTTTACCATGCCCTAAGGAGCAGAGTGGTGTTAGAAAAACCGGCAGGCTTAGGAGATTGGTCATGGTGGAAGACAGAACCTTTCACCTACAGGTTAACAGCTAGAATCTAAACCGCAGTAAAGGGTGAAATCGTGGACCCGCCGAAGTCATGGGGCCAGGATTCCACATCTGAAGTTTAGTGGTTTACATGAACTGGATTGGTGGTGACAGCCCAATAGCTAGTGTGTAGGGGTCTACAGTGCACAAATGCAGTTAGCACTTCCTGGCCACTTTGCTGAATCTGAATATACCTGAGAAGTGCTGAGGTGCTATAGAAACCCTAAACAAGATAGACCAATACCATAGATGATAAAGAAAGAAAAACCCCTCATAATAATCTACTCCATCCCCTTGCCAATGCCAGATTATTTCTATCTGCTTACATGGGCCTCGTCACCATGGTATCTCTTTCTTATTGTGTATTTTACAGGCTCAAAGCTTGAACTGTCAGGAAACATTTGTTTGAAATACAGCCTAAGGCCCAGATCCACAAGGGTATTTAAGTTCCTAACTCACATTGATTTTCACTGGCAGTGAGGTGCCTAAATATCTTTGAGTATCGGGGCCTACATTTTCACTTTACTTATTTTATCCTATTTGTTCCTACACCCCCTCCCCACCACACCTCCCCTCTCCCAACTTGCATCCCCATATAATTCCTCTGCTGTTTTGTGGTTTACACTGTTTACATATTTTGAGACCATTTGGCCCCTGCTGGTTGTTGCTTAGCTAAGACACATGTATCCAGCTGTTTTGAGCTTCCTTAATGACCCCCATACATCATTTCTGTTGCACTTCTCCGAATTCCCGCCCGGTTTCTGAAGAGCTTTCTGACAACAAAGGGGCCCCAGCTGGACATGGTCATCTCAGTTCAGCCCTGGATTGACTAGGCACGGGGCTTGGATTACCCTTTTCTCCTCTGGAGGTTGTCCCTGTAGCCAATGGCTCTGAGGTGCAGCGTGGAGGAAGCTTGCATGGCACATTGAGTTAATTTGTGTGAACATATCGGCCTCTAGCGGCTGGCTGCTGTGAGGATATGACTCTCCTTCATCACAGCCAAAGGAGGTGCTTCTTTAATTCAAGTGGTGTTGGTGCTGAAGGTCTCAGGGGCGAACATTTGCGCTGTTTGTGTGTTGGCAGCCGCAGGTTTATTGGACCTGCGCACACACTGCCCGATCACACCTGCTCGGTGACTCTAAAGAGGACTGTTAACCCAGTGCCTTCCATGCCCCTTCAGCTGATGGACTTTGCTTCTGAAGGAAGGCGAGAGGCAGAAGAGAGTCCTCTCAAGAGTGGCGGCCAGGTGTGCCCTGCTGTCTGAGCTCTGAGATAAAATCACCTGCCATCCCTCCCTATCCTACGTGGACTTCACTCCAAGATTAGGGAAAGCACCTCTGTCCCAATCCGAACTCATGTCCAATGACCTTTCCCTATACATCGATCTAAATGTAGGGCTTGTTTCTGCTCCCATCCCCCCGCTTGTCTTGTCAGATTGCTCGCCTCCTCCCCAGCCCAGCCAGCAGCGCTGGGAGAAACTGGCTGAGATTCTGGACCACGTGCCCAGGAACAAGGGAGGCAAAGTGGGCTGGAACTGACATTTCTGCTCTCCTGATTTTGGGCTGCTCCGGCGACCAAGATTGCCTCTGGTGTACATTCTGCAGTCGTCCCCAGGGCTTCGTATGGCTGGTGGTGCAAGCCAGAATGGGTGTGCTGGTGCCAGCTACAGCCCTGCCCCAAGGCACACCCCATGAACTGGGGGTTGCAGGAGAGGGACAAGGATAATGCCCAATGGAGTCCCTTCATGGAGATAAAACTCTCCCAGCTCTGTGCAGGCTGTTATCAACGTATGTACGCTATTGGAGCAGCAGTGAGAATCCTGACCACTGTATCTGTCTATGGCACAACCTCCAGTTGGGGCAGGGCAGATCTGCACTACCACCACCCACTGGAGCTTAAAAGCCACAATCTAGCCCTTAATGGGTTCCATGTAAATGCTTTGCTTTTTCCTACTGAAGTATAGGATGTCAGGGGAGGGCGAGAACTTACCACCCTGCATGACCCCTTGATTTAACTGACATAGCTTGCGTTAGAAGGCAGAGTTGTCTCCATTAAAACACACATCTCTGGTGCATTTTTCAGATCCAAAGGCTGATGACTTCTATCATTTCTTTGTCCCTTGGACTGGTACGTATGCTTTTTGTCTCTCACATTACATAACTCAGTTCTCTTGGGATAACTGGGTGTACAAATTTACCCGACTTGTTAGCCCAACTGTGAAAAGCGAGTGGGAAATGTATAAAGTGTCAACAACCTAGAACCATAAACGTTGATGGGAAAAGGTGCAAAAGGGAGATAGAGACTGAACTAGTCCACACAAAAAAGCCTCTGGATATAACTCAAGGGCTGTGTTCAGATCATGCCGGGTAAACAAGAGAAGTGGAGGACTAGAAATCAAAGGACCAAAATCTTTGTGTCAGAGACTAGGCCTAATTGGTGGATGAAATAATGAAGGGCTGGGCTCATCTGAGGTCCTTAAAAAGAAAGACGTTTTGGGGAAAAAGCCACCTAGTGTGATGATGGCTGATGGAAAGAGGGGGAAAGGGCGAGCTTTACCATCATGCCTGCCACCCCCACTTTCTCCTGCGTCTCTGGGCTCCAGTGTGACACCATTGTGTCAGAAGGGGGGCGCGGTGCAATGAAGTTTGAAAACCCATGGAATAGATGATCGCAGTGGTCCCTTCTAGCCTTGAAATCTATGAATCTATGGCTTAGGTCAGCCAATCATGGGTGCTTTGAAATACTGCTGTGAGCCTGTGACCAAAAAGGCAGCTAATGGCAATGTCTGAAACAGCCCAAAGCTAGTACGTGTTTGCCGGGTCTCTGAGAGGCGCAGCGTACAATCTTATCACCTAGGGCTTTTTCAGAACTGAGGTTGCCAGTAAAAGTCAACACCAGAGACAGAAGCTGCAATGTCTATCTTTGCTGTTCTTTTCCTTCCCCTTTTGGGTGTTCTCTTGTTTTGTCTCTTAGGAAATAGGATCGGCTCCAAGCCATTTCAACTAACTTCTCTCTCCCCCCTAAGGACAGTTATTACCGTCTTTGGTACCATGTAAGAGACTGTCTCACAAGGGTGTTTGTCCTTCTTAAAAGCTCTCCACCTAAAGGAAAACGGAACAAGGGATGTGGTTACAATGAAAGCCTTACTTGAGACTTTACATTTCAAATGCTTGAACTGTTTTTAATTCTTTTCCAGTATCTTTACTAAGGGGTTAAAAGGGTTTGTAATGGTGCATTTGCCCTTGTACTATGGAGGCTTGGGTTTCTGCACACCAAACTTTGAACCGTGTTTGAAACTGTTAAATGTTGGATCGTGACTGGGTTATGTTAACATGCTTGGCTCTTGGGCCCCTTTATTCCATCTAAATTAATACAAGAGGAAGAGATCTTATGGGGTGAAACTCACTCCACCTGCTCAAAGACCCAGTACTGAAGATTCATCTGTCCCTCCCCTGCAGCTGAGTCTGTGTGGGTGGGGAGAGAAGGAAGCAGCTGCTTCAGGACCTGGTGGGGGCCAGAGAAGGGATGGGACGAGAGCATCAGGAGAACAAGGTGAGGGAGCAAGTTGCCCCTTCCTAACCTCCCAGGGATCCCATAGAAGCCGTGAGATTTTGCTGCTTTCCACCACCCCACTATGGACCACTCTAATTTGATTCTCATTGGCTGAGAAGTCCTGATGTATGTCAATGACCACAAGGCTGGGAATCAGGAGCTCTAATCCTGCCTCCCTGTGGCTGTTAAAGGCCAGCACAAGTTAAAGCAGTCAGCGAAAGAAATCTCCGTACAAGGGCCCCAGCTTCAGGCCAAAGCAAAAGGGAGCCTTCAGTCATCTTTGCACACCATCTTCCTGACATATGTTCTGTGCATTACAGCCATGCCAAAGATCTCCAGGGAATCCTGCCCTCTCCTCCAAGAGAAATAGGAGCACAAAGGTGGCACAAGATAAGATGTAGCTTTGTAGAGCGTATACACCCCCCTGTCACCACACACACAATTTAGTTGCTTAGCATTTAGATGCTTTGTGAGAGGCACTGTATATCTAGGTGAACTAAATAAGACTAGTTATATGCACAACAACAGACCGAAATAGTAGAGACGGCTGCACAAGGGTGATTGACTGATGCAAATAAAGTCCGTGGTCTTGTTGAGCTAGAATCCTAAAAGCTAGTAGGGAGATAGAACATAGGACTGGAAAGGACTGGTTGGGTCATCAAGTACAGTCCCCAGACACTGCAGGCAACCCCCTCGTATAATCCTGTTCTTAAATGTATCAAGCTACATCTTCAAACCAGTTAGGTGGTTTATCCCCACAACTCCTATAGGGACATTGTTCCAGAACCTCACTTCTCTGATGGTTATAAACCACCTTTCAACTTCCAGCCTAAGGCCATCGCTACACTAGGGAATTACTTCGCTATAACTACATCGCCAGGAGAGTGAAAAATCCACACTCCTGAGCAACATTGTTATTCCAGCCTAAGTGCCAGTGTAGACAGAGCTTCTCCCACCGACAGAGCTGCCATCGCTCACGGAGGTGGATTAACTACGCCAACAGGAGAGCTCTCTCCCATCGGCATAGAGCGTCTTCACTAAAGTGCTACAGCAGCGCAGCTGCATTGATGCAGCTGTGAAGATGCAATTTTTTTAAGTGTAGACCTGGCCTAAAAAATGTATTTGTGGCCACTTTATACTTTATTTAGGACAGCTACCCCTGCTTTCCAACCCAGTTTTCTCCAGCAATGTACACACACAGCAGGGGTTTGCATTTTCTCCAAGATAAACCATTATGAATACAAAGACTCTTTTTTCGATTAACAGCTGTCTTTCAAGGGCATAACACCGTCTCTCCGGGCTAGTCGACACTAGAAGTGCTACAACGGCTCATTTGCACAGATGCAGCTATAGTGCATCTGGTGAAGACACTCTATGGCGATGGGAGAGAGCTCTCCCATCAGCATTATAAAACCACCTCGGCAACATAGTGCTGTCCACACTGGTGCTTAGGTCGGTGTAACTTACATTGCTCAGGGGGTGGCTTATTCACACCCCTGTGAGACTTAAGTTATGCTGATATAACTTATAGTGTAGACAAGCCCAGATTCCACCTTTCACTGCCCAGATCGTCTAGGTTTATCTTGTTTCGGTGATGCCTTTTGTTAAGCCCATCTAAGCAGTCTGATTTCTTTTGTCATGAGCTGTAAGTTATAGACAGAAGTCCAGACCCTCTGCCACAATCCAGAAGGCTTAAAACTCTGTGTTTCCCTCCTCAGGGAAAGGATTAATCGTTTTACATGGACCAAAGTGGTTCCAACACCGTAGACTGCTGACTCCTGCATTTCATAATGATATTTTGAAATCTTATGTGTCGCTGATGGCGGATTCCACCAAAGTGATGTTGGTAGGTAACCCTCTGCTACAGTCGTCATTCTGAACCTTCCCCTTCCCACACTGAAACGTAAGGCCTGTCAAGCTCCACTTTATGCTCATTCGATACAGTGAGACAAGCTGGTGTGAGATGTTCCTCCCTATTTCCATCCTAGAAATAAATCACATCTGGGTACCAATGTGGGCCAGTCTCAGGGACGGCCCTAGACTCCATCCAGCAGTGGCCTCGTAGAGTACATTCCCAACCCTGTCTTCTTACCCGAGTCAGTGGCATCAAGAGGAGCAGGGGTGGGACCCCATTAACATTACTGCTTCACAGTGAATTCCTCACTTATCGTGTCTCTGGCCATGTCTACACTTTGTACACTTTGTCTACACTTACAAGCTTACAGTGGCACAGTTGTACCGATACAGCTGTGCCGCTGTAAGATCTCTCGGGTAGCCATGTCATGCCAATAGGATAGAGCTATTCTGTCAACATAATAAAACCAGCTCAACGAGCGGCGGTAGCTGTGTCATCAGGAGAGCGTCTCCCACCGATATAGCGCTGTGCACACAAGTACTTATGCTGGAAAAGCCGATACTGCTCAAGGGGGTGTTTTTTCACACCCCTGAATGGCAAAAGTTTTGCAGACATAATGCTAGTGTAGACTTGGCCTCTCTCAACACGAATAAAGTATTATGAATAACGTATGGAATGGAATTTGTTTAATGCTGTCACTCCACAAGTTGAATGTAAGTATCGGCGGGGCATCCAAAACAGTGGACTCAGGATATTAAAATCAGCTACGCCGTATCAGCAGGGTTGGGTAGTTAAGGAATTGCCATAAAAGAGTGAGAGAAAGTGGGTGAGGTAATAACTTTGGTTGGACTGACAAGCTCTCTCACCAACACAAGTTGGTCCAATCAAAGATATTACATCACCTTGTCTAACTTTCATGGTAATTCCTTAACTACCCAATCTCATCCACCTTGTCTCTTTAATATCCTTGGACTGACGTGGCTACAACTACACTGCATACATAAAAGAGTGAGTCATAATCAACTATTGGAACAGATTAGTGAAGAAAATGTTTAATTCATCCTTGTTTGGAATCTTTAAATCAAGATTGGATGTCTTTCTAAAAGATATGCTCTAATTCAACCACAAATCCTCCGTTTCTTCACATCTACACCATACCCCTAACGTTGTACAGATTACAAATGAATCTTGGATCCTACAGACAAAGAAATTATTCAAAGGATGATGGCTGGGATTTTAGTGATCTGAGAAATTCCATTTGCTTTATGAATGCTGACCTCTCTTTTTTACATTAGGATAAATGGGAAAAGCGGATAACAAAGGACAAGTCGTTGGATATCTTTGAGGACGTTGGCTTGATGGCTTTAGATAGCATGCTGAAATGTACCTTTAGTTATCAAAGCAACTGCCAGAACAGGTCTGTATGAGAAGAACAGTGGTTTTGCCTTTAAGGCACTGGACTCAAACTCAGGAGCTCTGAGTTTAATATCTGGCTGTACCAGAAACTTCTTGTGTGACTTTGGGAAAGCAATTTAGGCTGGGATTTTAAATAAAAGCAAGGAATATCCACAAATTGCCATGGTCATGGGGGGTGAGAAAGTATGAAGTTGCACTGAGGTAGCATAAATGTCCCTCTTTAATTAACACTAGGACTGTCGATTAATTACAGTTAACTCACGCGATTAATTAAAAAAAATAGTCACAATTAATCAGTTTTAATCACACTGTTAAACAAAAATTCCAATTGAAATGTATTAAATATTTTGGATGTTTTTCTACATTTTCAGATATATTGATTTCAATTACAACACAGAATACAAAGTGTACAGTGCTCACTTTATATTATTTTTATTACAAATATTGGCACTGTAAAAATCATAAACTAAAGAAATAGTATTTTTCAATTCACCTCATCCAAGTAACATAGTGCAATCTCTTTATTGTGAAAATGCAACTTACAAATGTAGATTGTTTTTGTTACACTCAAAACCACAACAATGTAAAACTTTAGAGCCTACAAGTCCACTCAGTCCTACTTCTTGTTCAGCCAATCGCTAATTTGAAACAAGTTTTTTACATTTGCAGGAGATAATGCTGCCCGCTTCTTATTTACAGTGTCACCTGAAAGTGAGAACAGGTGTTTGCATGGCACTTTTGTAGCCGACTTTGCCAGGTATTTATATGCCAGATCTGCTAAATATTCGTATGCCCCTTCATGCTTTGACCACCATTCCAGAGGACATGCTTCCATGCTGATGACACTCGTTAAAAGTAATTGGTTAATTAAATTTGTGACTGAACTCCTTGGGGGAGAAATGTATGTCTCCTGTTCTGTGTTTTACCCGCATTCTGCCATATATTTCATGTTATAGCAGGCTCAGATGATGACCCAGAACATGTTGTTCATTTTAAGAACACTTTCACTGCAGATTTGACAAAACCAAAGAAGATACCAATGTGAGATTTCTAAAGATAGCTACAGCGCTCGACTCAAAGTTTAAGAATCTGAAGTGCCTTCCAAAATCTGATTGGGACAGGTGTGGAGCATGCTTTCAGAAGTCTTAAAAGACCAACACTCCAATACGGAAACTACAGAACCCGAACCGCCAAAAAAGAAAATCAACCTTTTGCTGGTGGCATCTGACTCAGATGATAAAAATGAACATGCGTCAGTCTGCACTGCTTTGGATTGTTATCGAGCAGAACCCATCATCAGCATGGACTCCTGTCCTC
Organism: Chrysemys picta bellii; assembly: GCF_011386835.1. NCBI lineage: Eukaryota > Metazoa > Chordata > Testudines > Emydidae > Chrysemys > Chrysemys picta. The sequence continues at coordinate 5,986,460 of NC_088798.1, forward strand.
TGGAATGGTGGTTGTTGCATGAAGGGACATGTGAATCATTATCCCATCTGGCACATAAATATCTTGCGATGCCGGCTACAACAGTGCCATGAGAACGCCTGTTCTCACTTTCAGGTGACGTTGTAAACAAGAAGCAGGCAGCATTATCTCCTGCAAATGTAAAAAACGTATTTGTCTTAGCGATTGGCTGAACAAGAAGTAGGACTGAGTGGACTTGCAGGCACTAAAATTTTACATTGTTTTATTTTTGAATGCAAGTTCTTTCTATATAATTCTACATTTGTAAGTTCAACTTTCATGATACAGAGATTGCACTACAGTACTCGTATTAGTTGAATTGAAAAATACTATTTCTTTTGTTTTGTTATGGTGCAAATACTTGTAATAAAAGATAAATATTAAGTTAGCACTGCACACTTTGTATTTTGTGTTGTAATTGAAATCAATATATTTGAAAATGTAGAAGACAACCAAAAATATTTATAAAATAGTGTTCTATTATTGTTTAACAGTGCAATTAAGCGCAATTAATTTTTTTAATTGCTCGACAGCCATAATTAAAACACATTAAACTGCCCTTTTTTGTCTTCCCTTTAGCGAGAATACATTTCTCAAAGCTATACGTCAGCTTACAGCCATGGTACAAGAGAGAACGAGGACGTTTCTATACCACAATGACCTCATCTACTGGTTCAGTCCTCCTGGGTGTCGCTTCCGGAATGCCTGCAGAATAGTCCATCGCCATACAGGTATTTCTTTCCTCTCTTGACTCAAGACTTTCGTCGTCTGTACAACTGAGACATTAACCATGCTCAAGATACTGGGTCTCTTAAGAGGGATGGCCTTCTGGGCAGGCAGGGGAGACATACTGGAAAATATTAGATTAAAAAATGGGGGGTATGTGGTGGTAAAGACCATGAATGTTCCTTAGATTACCTGGGTCCTGAAATTTATACTTTAGGGAAACTCCATTGACCAGACGAACCCCACATTCTGGTCCATTAATTGAATCATACAGTGGAATCAGAGAAGAAAGAAATCTAGAGTACTATGTCATTTAATCCAATGGTTCTCAAATGGCACTCTTGGAGTACAATCAGTCCACAGAGACCTGCCTGGCAATCTGCAGAATGAAATCTGATGAGAATCAGGCAGTGGTGGGATTTGAATGTTGCAATGGGATGGGAATATGACCCATGAGATAATCCTTGTTTTACTAAGTGGTCCTGGAACAAAAAGATAGGAGAGGAGAATCTATTGATCTAGTCCATGAGATGGTTTTGTGATTATAACAGGACTTGGAGCCAGGAGATCTGAGATATGTTCTTGCATTTGCTACAGACTTCTCATGTGACCTTGAAACTAAATCACTTAATACTTCTGTGCCCTAAATTTACTTACCCAGGAAAAGGGGGAAATACCACATAACGTACATACTTCACAGAAGCGTTCTGAGAATATTGAATGTAAAGAACTTGGATATTCTCTGTTGAAAGGTGCAAAGTATTCTCTTTTCTAGTGATTTGACTGGTCCTTTTTTAAATGTATCTAGAGATGGGTCTTCCACCATTTGCCTTCCAAGGTGATTGAATTACTAGTGAATCACAGTGATATTTTAACTAAATCATATGTTGATCATTCTTTCCCTAGAGAAGGTGATCAAGGAGAGGAAGGAGTGGCTCAAGGATGAACGAGAGCTCGAAAAGATCCAGAAGAAGAGGCACTTGGACTTTCTGGATATTCTTTTATGTGCCAAGGTGAATCCTGAAGAACACAAATGAACTAACTACGATATACCATGTACACATTTCACTAAGTATCATTGGCAGATACCTGAGCACTGCAGTTTCCTCACCAAATACTCCCTTTTCTAATCTTTTTGGCTGTTGGGTGTGGTTGGAATGTCTGGATGCAATCGGTCAAATTCAAATATGCTATAAATGGGCACAAGTCCTATTGAGTCTCATACCAGGAGTGAATTTGTTTGACTTTATTAAAAAACAAGCACATCCAATCAAAATATTTAAAAATGGTTGAAATCTAAATGAAATATTTCAAGTTTGTTGAAACAAAATGTTTCATTCAATTGAACTTTTCAATTCACCAAAATTTTTTGGGGAAAAAATGGTTTTGGTTCATCATGAAATCATTTTTCAACACTTTTTTCAGAATTGCAAGAGAACTGAATAATCCATTATTCACACAGCTCTAGCTAAAAGGACTGTGTTTGTCTGACCCAGACCTGCACCGCCTGATATCACACCAAAATTGGTTCTTCCTGAAACTTGTCCCTCTTTCTCAAGTTCCACCTATGTGAATTCATTACACAGCAATGTGGCCACAGGGTGTCTAAGTGGTTGGATTTGATTAATTCTTGATATGCAACTCCTCAGACGGTTGTCTATACATACACATACACATATTGTGGGTTCTTGTTGGAATGCAGAACATGAACAAAAGAACACAGGAACTGCCACTGGATCAGACATGAGGCCCATCTAGTCCGGTCTCTGACAGTGGCCAGCTCCTTCAAGTGAAGTTGTAAGAACCCTGCAGTAGCAGATGTGGGATAATCTGCCCACCACATTAGGTCTTATCCTCACCTCTAATACTTAGAGATTGTCTTAAACTCTGAAGCATGAGGTTTAATGGCAAATTTTTTCTATTCTAAAATTAGGATGAAAATGGAGAAGGATTACCTGATGAAGATCTACGTGCCGAGGCAGACACTTTCATGTTTGGGGGTCATGACACCACAGCAACTGGGATCTCCTGGCTCTTATACTGCATGGCCCTGCACCCAGAGCACCAGCAGAGATGCAGAGAGGAGATCAAGGAGATTCTGGGAGACAGAGAGACCATTCAATGGTGAGACACCTCATTTATTGCACATTGCTTCCCCTTGAAGATTGGGTCAGCTAATGCTGAGACTTAAGAATGTTCCAGACTCTGCTTTTAATCATTACACATTAAGACTCGGGATGGGAGTTTGAAATTTTGTGAACATCTCAAGTTAAATTTTAGGCATGTGCAGAGTCTGAGAATATAAATCTAGAGTAACTCTTCAGACTTCAGTGGAGTTACTCCAGACTTACACTGGTGCTACTGAGAACAGAATTTGGCTCTAAGAATTAACTTGCCAGACCCTCAGTCAACCCCACTGAAGTCACTTAGTGCTACAGAGCATTCCTGCTGATATACATTAACTGGGCATCGGGCTTAACATGCCTGTTCTGTCTCGTCTCAGACATCTGAGATGTTTATTGATGAATAGCACCTTAAGGTTTGGTGGTAGGCCTGTCATCCCCTACTCATGATAATTGTTGATTTGGGCATTAACTGCCATAGGTTTTATAACTGACAAACAACTACAAATGAAATGTACTAAATAAGTGCCAAGAATTATCAATGAGATGAAAGCAGTCTATGGCAGAGTTAGTGCCCAAGTCATCAATGAAAATAAATAGGGAAGCACAGATCTGTCACAGTCTAAGGATTACCGCTGGCAGAAATTTGGGATTTCCAGTTTGAGAAATTTTGGCACTTTGAAATTTGACTGTGTTCTGAATCAGAACAAAACCAAATTGTTCAAAATTTCTTGTGAACTGGAAACACTGACATATAGTCGGGGACTCCTAGGCTTCCAGTCTCCTGGGTCATCTGGCTTCCTGGGCTGCTGGGAGTCTGGAGTCCCTGGGATCCCTGTCCCTGTGGCAGTCTGCATGGAAAGGCTTTCCCACGATATCCAAGAACATAAGAATGGCCCTACTGGGTCAGACCCAGGGTCCATCTAGCCCAGTATCCTGTCTTCTGACAGTGGCCAGGGCCAGGTGCCCCAGCGGGAATGAACAGAACAGGTAATCATCCAGTGATCCATCCCCTGTCGCCCATTCCCAGCTTCTGGCAAACAGAGGCTAGGGACACCAGCCCTGCCCATCCTGGCTAATAGCCATTGATGGACCTATCCTGCACTTCCTTATCTACTTTCTCTACACCAGTCATGTTTCTATAAACCTGAATCATATCTCCCCTTAGCCATCTCTTTTCCAAGCTGAAAAGTCCCAGTCTTATTAATCTCTCATCAAACAGAAGCCGTTCCATACCCCTAATAATTTTTGTTGCCCTTTTCTGAACCTTTTCCAATTCCAATATATCTTTTTTGAGTTGGGGCGACCACGTCTGCACACAGTATTCAAGATGTGGGTATACCATGGATTTATATAGAGGCAACATGATATTTTCTGTCTTATTATCTATCCCTTTCTTAATGATTCCCAGCATTCTGTTCGCTTTTTTGACTGCTGCTGCACATTGTTTTCAGACAACTATCCACAATGACTCCAAGATCTTTCTTAAGTGGTAACAGCTAATTTAGACCCCATAATTTTATATGTATAGTTGGGATTATGTTTTCCAATGTGCATTACTTTGCATTTATCAACATTAAATTTCATCTGCCATTTTGTTGCCTAGTCATCCAGTTTTGAGAGATCCTTTTGTAGCTCTTCACAGTCTGCCTGGGTCTAACTATCTTTAGTAATTTTGTATCATCTGCAAATTTTGCCACCTCACTGTTTACCCCTTTTTCCAGATCATTTATGAATCTGTTGAATAGGGCTGGTCCCAGAACAGAACCCTGGGGGACATCACTATTTACCTCTCTCCATTCTGAAAACTGACCATTTATACCTACCCTTTGTTTCCTATCTTTTAACCAGTTACCAATCCATGAAAGTACCTTCTTATCCCATGGCAGCTTACTTTGCATAGGAGGCTTTGGTGAGGGACCTTGGCAAAGGCTTTCTGAAAATCTAAGTACACTATATCCACTGGATCCCCCTTGTCCACATGCTTGTTGACCCCCTCAAAGAATTTCAGCAGATTGGTGAGGCATGATTTCCCTTTACTAAAACCATGTTGACTCTTCCTCAACAAATTATGTTCATCTATATGTCTGACAATATTATTCTTTATTATAGTTTCAACCAGTTTGCCAGGTACTGAAGTCAGGCTTACAGGCCTGTAATTGCCGGGATCACGTCTGGAGCTAAAAATTGGCATCACTTTAGCTATCCTCCAGTCATCTGATACAGAAGCTGATTTAAATGATAGGTTACAGACTACGGTTAGTAGTCCTGCAATTTCACATTTGAGTTCCTTCAGAACTCTTAGGTGAATACCATCTGGTCCTGGTGATTTATTGCTGTTTAATTTATCAATTTGTTCCAAAACCTCCTCTAATGACACCTCAGTCTGGGACAGTTCCTCAGCTCCGTCACCTAAAAAGAATGGCTCAGGTCTGGGAATCTCCCTCACATCCTCAGTCATGAAGACCGATGCAAAGATTTCATTTAGTTTCTCTGCAATGGCCTTATCGTCCTTAAGTGCTCCTCTAGCACCTCGATCATCCAGTGGCCCCACTGGTTGTTTACCAGGCTTTCTGCTTCTGATGTACTTAAAATTTTTTTGCAATTACTTCTTGAGTCTTTGGCTAACAGTTCCTCAAATTCTTTTTTGGCCTTCCTAATGGTATTTTTACACTTCATTTACAAGTGTTTATACTCCTTTCTATTTCCCTCACAAGGATTTAACTTCCAGTTTTTAAAGGATGCCTTTTTGCCTCTCACTGCTTCTTTTACGTTGTTGTTTAACCATGGTGGCTCTTTTTTTGGTTCTCTTACTATGTTTTTTAATTTGGGGTATACATTTAAGTAGAACCTCTATTATGGCGTTTTTAAAAAGTTTCCATGCAGCTTGCAGGGATTTCACTTTTGGTGCTGTACCCTTTAATTTCTGTTTAACTAACTTTCTAATTTTTGTGTAGTTCCCCTTTCTGAAATTAAATGCTACAGTGTTGGGCTGCTGTGGAGTTTTCCCCACCACGGGGATGTTAAATTTAATTATATTATGGTCACTATTACCAAGCGGTCCAGCTATATTCACCTCTTGGACCAGATCCTGTGCTCCACTTAGGACTAAATCAAGAATTGCCTCTCCTCTGGTGGGTTCCAGGACCAGTTGCTCCCTACTGCTATATTCTTCTTATTAGAGTATGGAATTTCTATCCTTAGAGATTCTATGGTACAGTTTGATTCATTTACGATTTTTACTTCATTTGATTCTAAGGTAAGAATCTGAGAGCCCTATCCGGGTCTTCCAAGGCTTCCAAGCTCCTAGCTCCACAACAGAGAGCCTAGAAGTCCTGGCATGGTGGGGCTACTCCAGAGCTGCAGACTACAAAAGCATGAGTTCCCTAGCCCCAGGGCAGTCTCCAAGGGCAGCCCCACCTGGCAGGGACCCGGTAGTTTTCCAACATAACTGCCTGAGATTCAGCAAATGTTCTTTGAACCCAAATCGCATTTGTGAAAAATTGTAGGTTTGATGAACTGGCATTTTCCAATCAAACTCAGTTTCATCAGAAATTTTCCCACCAGCTCTACAAAGGATGCATTTGATCAAAAAACATCTAAGATGTCCAATCATGTTGGAGGGACAAGGTGACCACATTTTAAAAATAAACATAAAAGTCAGACTCTTTTGTGGTGACATTTTTTGGAATTGTGAAATACTCATCCAAATTACATATTTTTTTTAATATGTGTACTAATCTCACCTACTTCTAACTTCTAACTCCACAGCCACATGGACATATGTCTCAGAGTGGAGGACTTTCCCTCCCAGTAACTTAGTGCCCTGAATGAGTTTCTTGTGTAACCTTGAAGGATATTGTTAAACATGCACTTTGAGCAAAAGAACAGCTTTGATTGCACCTCCACTTTTTAACTTTTCCTTTCACTGCAAACAGCATTCATTACATTGAACACTTGTTCCACTGGACTGGGACTTCTGGTAAAAACAGAACAAATGGTACCTGATGTAGCAATAAGTCTTGGACAAAGCGTTTGTAAGTTGTTAAAAAATCCAAATGTCTGTGTAGCGATGCAAGACTCACCCCTGTGGCACCTCCTGCTGGTCTCTCAGGGAATTAGCTTCCAGCCTCTGGAGCACCCTCTGTCGGCTGGTGTCTCGCTACCCCTGGGCCCCGTGTCCCTCCCAGACCCTGGTGCCCCTTTCCACTGGGGTGCTGCCCCCTGGCAGTAACCCCACAGTCTCTGGGTCTCCCTCCTTCCAAGGGAACCCCCCACCCCCTATCCCCACCTCCACCTCAGTATATGGCTACTGCCCAGTCCCCATCTAGCCCCCGTTCACTGGGGCAGACGGCAGTATATAAGCCACTCATCACCGGCAAGGGGGGTTTGGACCTGCTGCCTCTGCCTCCTCTTGGGCTGCCCTCTGCAACCCCAGTACCTATTTGGCTTTAGACTAGGCCGCAGCCTGGGGGGTTTCTAGGCTGGAGCTCCCCAGCTTCTCTGGCCTTCCCCCAGCCCTGCTCCACCTCAGGTACGCTCCCCAGCAGCCAGGCCCCTCCCTCTGAAAGGCTAGAGAGAAAGTGTCTGCCTGTCTGCTCCTAGCCCACTGCCCTCTTATAAGGGCCAGCTGGGCCCTGATTGGGGCGTGGCCACAACCTGGGCTGCTTGCCTCCAGCCACAGCCGTCTCCTGGGCTGTTTTAAGCCCTTTATAACAGTCTGATATGGATGAAGTGAAAAACTAGGACATTGTGGGTGTCCCAAATAGAATTCCCGAGACAAGAGAACAGGAGCTGGTTGAAAAATGCAAATCATTTTTCATGGAAAATTTAAGAACATTACTTTCAAATTTTCCCATATTTTGTTTTGATTTTTGAAGACAAAACAAAAACAAATCTTGAAGAAATGTCAGTAAAAGATTTTTGTTTTCACAAGCTAAAACCCAAGAATGTGTACCAAAACCTGCTTTAGCTTTAGTTTCTGCTTTTGAAAAACCAGAAAATTTCAACAACAAAAAAATAGATTTTCATCAACACTTTTCGTTTTGGTCACCCCATAAAAATTTTTCCTCAAAAACTTTCAATTTGATCAAAAAGGCATTTTTCATTAAATATATTGTAATTAAAGAATATTGAGCTGCTGTAATCATGGTATCAGCTAAGTAACTGATCCTGGTTTTGGAAATCGGGTACTGAGTTACAGATTGAGAACCCCACTAAAGTTGGTAGCATTACTCCAGCTGAACATAGTGGCGTAGCCAGGTTCTAAGAGCAGGGGAAGCAAACATTAAAAAGGCGCCCCCCCTTGGCTCCTCCTCTGGCCATGCCCCCTTGGCTTGTCCTCCGGCCGCTCCGTGCCCCCCCCTTGGCTGGCTCCTCCGGCCGTGCTCGCCCCCCACAATGGCTCCTCGGGCCGCGCTGCGGGCTGCCATGCTGCCCCCCCCCCCGCTCCTCCGGCCGCGCTGCCCCCCCATGGCTCCTCCAGCTGTGCTTCCCCCCCTTGCCTGCAGGAGTCCAGTGCCGGCCCGGCAGGCCAAGCTTCAGAGCGGAGCGTGGGCCCTGCCCGCTGGTGCCATGGTAACCCCTAACTAAGGCGCCGCTTTTGGAAAATGTGCTGAGGGGAAGCGGCTGCTTCCCCTGCACCCCCCTAGCTATGCTACTGGCTGAACACAGTGCTGGTGAGAGCAGAATTTAGGCCTCACTGCTCTTTGGGTATGGAAAAACAGAACAGCGTTTCCCAGTTTTAGTCAGAAGCCTTCCGTTTGAAGAGGAGACAAGGGAACTTCTTTCAGACTGTAGATTCCCTTGAGGGTTTGCAATCTAAAAGATTCACTTAGAGAAACAACAGGTTGTGCAGGCAGCCTTGTATTTCTGCATTGGGGAGGAGGTTCCCATGTTCAGACATATCTTTGGTTTCTTTTCAGGAATGACCTTAGTAACATGCCCTACACCACCATGTGCATTAAAGAGAGCCTCCGCCTTTACCCTCCGGTACCTCAAGTGTATCGACAACTCAACCAACCAGTCACATTTTTCGATGGGAGGACTTTGCCAGAAGGTCTGATTCTATCCCTTTTCCTGTGTTCTTTATAAGTTTAAGTGGTGCAACTTTATATATAGTAGCTAATGGGCATTGTATGTGTGTGTATCAGCTAATTATGGACCCAAGTGATGACATTTGGATGAGGATTAAGAAAGCCTCTAAAGCTCCAGGGGTTTTGACTCCAGAGTTTGGTTTACTCCAGTTTGGACGGTAAGCAGTGAAATAAGAATCTGAGTCTTGGTTTAGTTTCTGAACCCTGCAACGTTTGCAGTGGACAAGGGAGGTGTCTGATCCAAGTTCTGATTTGGCCCTTTGTACAGAGAAGAGCAAGCCATGAAATTTAGATCAGGCTAAAGGTTTTGATTCCAGCCAATTCCGTGCCACTGACTCAGTGTACCTCTACAGTGCAGCCAGTGGTGTGATTTGTACCTCATGTAGACATCCCTGGGCTAGCTGTAACCTAGCTAGCGTGCTAACATTAGCAGTGAGGATGCTGCAGTGCAGGCTGAACAAGTGCGTACGTACCTCTGGCATCAGGTGGGCTTGTGCAGCCTATGCTGAAGATCGCATGGCCATGTCCTCGCTACTATTTGTAGTGAGCTAGCTGGATGAAAGCTGGCACGGGTATGTGTACACAGGCCACAAATCACACTCCCATCTGCAGCGTAGTCGTACCCTCAAAGTCAGGGAGTTTGGACCTGGGATTTTCATTCATACCCAACTCCACTATCAGCAGGAGAAGGTTCCCAAAATAGGCACCAATAACCAAAATGGACTAGGATAAATATTCTGCCATCACACAAAACAGAGACGGTCTAATAGCGTCAGCTGAACCAAAAATCCAGGAAGCTTTTCCTTGCATCCTTATCCGTCACAGTCATTAATTAATCACCAGCCAGGTGTCTCAGCCATATTTCACATATCCCTCTGACCACAGTGATCTACTGCAAGGAACGATGGCACTTTGATCATAAAGTGACTGGGGAAAAAGAGAAGTCATGGACTGGGAAGGACATTAATTCCAGAGGATGTGGGGAATGCTCTGGTCCACTCACAGGAGGTGGATGAGTTTGCTTTGCCAGCTGACAAGATCTATGTACTCAAAGAGAGAAGAACTCTTCATCTGACTTATCATGTGGGCAGGAGTTAGCACCCTACATTAAGCTGCTGAGTAAGATCTAAAGTACTGGGACAAGTGCAGCTTGCTAACTCCACGGAGAGGCGTAAGAAGTGGGGTGTGACTCTCTGATCAGAGGGAACTAACTGCAGAGCCACGGTGGTCCTGCAGGGCTGCAGGACACACTCGGAACAGCTGGGCTTAGGGAAAATGCCTACTTTTAGGTCACTTCATTGTTATTGCTGTTACCATTAAGCCAAACCCCATAAAGAGGGTGACCTTAACCTGGTACAGCATGTGTGGACTTTATCCAGAACTGTCTAGGAATAGCACCTATGTAAGAGAAGACTGAGACTAAGCAGTTTGTGTATGTGAACAGGAGGGCTCCTCTGCAGGGATGTATTCACAGCCTGGCCTTACAAATGAGAGAGGAGAAATTAAAATGATTTAGTTGGGGTTGGTCCTGCTTTGAGCAGGGGGTTGGACTAGATGACCTCCTGAGGTCTCTTCCAACTCTAATCGTCTATGATTCTATGATTGTGACCATGTTATCTCTTAACCCTCTCTTCAATAAACTAAGTAGATTGAACATTGTAAATCTCTCACTAGAAGCCACGTTTTTCAAACCTCAAGTAATTCTTGTAGCTGTCTTCTGTGTTTCCATTTATCCTATTATTATATTATATTCCATTTATACAGTGACCTGTAGGTCGCTCAGACAAGGTGGTGCTGAGTGTCACTTACATGCCTAGATAGATGAATAAATAGATGTCCGCATACCAGTAAAAATACTTTGGGTGGATGGACTGGACATACTTGGCAGGGCTTGACAAAATTCATTCTAGGGACTTAAAGAGTCGATGCAATCTTGGAACCATTAGCAATTATATTTGAGAACTCATGGAGGATGGGTGAGGTCCCAGAGGACTGGAGAAGGCTAAGCATAGCACCTATCTTTAAAAAAGGAAACAACAGACCGGACTAGTTTCAATACTTGGAAAAATTCTGGAACAAATGATTAAAGTATGATGCCAAACCAACTTAATTTCTTACTTTGACAAGGTTATTGGCCTAGTGGATAGGGTGGATGCAGTAGATTTGATATATCTTGATTTTAGTAAGGCTTTTGATCCAGTCCCACATGACATTCTCACAAACAAGTATGGTCTAGATGAAAGTATTACAAGATGGGTGCACAACTGATTAAGACAGTTCTCAAAGAGTAGTTATGAATGGCTCACTGTCCAACTGGGAGGACGTATTTCGTGGGGTCCTACAGGGGTCTATGCCAGGTCCCCTACTATTCAATGGTTGATTAACAGCTTGGATACTGGAGGGGAGAGTATGCATACAATTTGCAGCTGACACCAAGACAGAGGGGTTGCGAACACTTGGAGGACAGGAGTAGAATTTTAAAAGATTTTGATAAATTGGAGAATTGGTCTGAAATCAACAAGATGAAATTCAATGCAGACAAGTACTGCACTTAGGAAAGAAAAATCAACTACAAATTTGGGAATAACTCGCTAGGCCAGGAGTTCTCACAACAATTTTTATGCTGGCCTCAGAGTGCATCCACCAACTCTTGCTTGTAGCCGCTCTGACAATTTTTCCTAAAATACTTAACTTTAGGAAAAACAAATAAATATGCCATTTGATGGGATTACAAAGAACCAGTCAGCCAATCAATAATGGCTAACTTCCGAGCGTCAGTAATCGTGTGGTGGGGCAGGAATACAAAAATATAAATGGAAAGAAAATATTGTAGCAGGTGATTTTCTTCTTATGAGATCTTTTCTCTCATTCTTACCAGGTAGCTTAGTGTCTCTGCACATTTACGCTCTTCACAGAAACCCCACGGTATGGAAAGATCCAGAGGTACGTTACTTTGCTTCTTGTGATGTTTAGTTTCTTTTTGCCTGGGCACAATGGAAGGAACTTGCTACACCATCCCTCCCCACCCTCTGTTGGGGCAGTGCGGCTATGTACCACCAACATCTTGGGCCAGGCCTTAAAAGTACAGTGTGGTCTCTATATATGCGGAAGTTCTTTATTGGATTGTTTGTTTCGGATATAGGCTTAGGGCTAGTTTTTTCTCTCGGTCAGACCAGTGTAAATCCAGAATACATTTATGGACCTCAATGGAGCTATTCAGGATTGACACCAATGCAACTGAGATCAGCTGCTGGTGAGTATTTGCTTCAGGTTGGGGGTCTGTTTGTAACAGACCTAAAAGTGGCAATTCTTCAAGAAAAAAACTTTAAAAACAGACTCCAACGTGAAGCTGCAAAACTGGAATTAATTTGCAAACTGGACACCATCAAAGTAGGCCTGAATAAAGACTGGGAGTGGTTGGGTCATTACAAAACCTAAACCTAATTTCCCCCATACTAATTTCCCCCTACTGTTTCTCACACCTTCTTGTCAACTGTTTGAAATGGGCCACTCTCATTACCACTTCAAAAGTGATTTTTCGTCCCTTGGTATCCTACTGTTAAGTGAATTGTCTCGTTAGAGTGACCTCACACGTGGTAAGGCAACTCCCATCTTTTAATGTATTTATACCTGCCCCTGTATTTTCCACTCCATGCATCTGATGAAGTGGGTTCTAATCCATGAAAGCTTCTGCCCAAATAAATTTGTTAGTCTCTAAGGTGTCACAGGGACTCCTCGTTGTTTTTGCTTATACGGACTAACCCGGCTACCACTCTGAAACCAATAAAAAAGTAGTGGCAACAATGCACTGGATATATGATTTTAGATGAATATTTATTTCAATGCCCCATCCTACAAAAAAATATTGACTGCAGTGGTGAGGTACATTCAAAAACACTAAAGTGAGTTGAATTTATTATTATTATTAACTAGCTAGCTAGGTTACTGGGTTTTTTTCAGTGTGGAAAATTGTGTGTTATTTTGCAGGTTGAATGATGACTGAATGACATAACCCCCACCCCCACCCCCCGCCAATGTCCGTCACTCAGTCCAATAATTTTGTCAAGTGTCCGTCGTGCAACATGGTGGTGCCTACCCCTGGATGCAAGTCAGTGCAGAATGGGGCCCAATTGTATCCTCAGTTACAGAGGAGATGGGGGATCATCTAACTAGCCGAGGGAAGAAATGGACCTTGCTGTGTGAACACGGTTGCCAAACCCAGCAGTAGCTTTGTCACTAAATGTCTTTAGAGTACAAGTGATCTTTTCTTCCAGGTGTTTGACCCCCTGAGATTTTCACAAGACAACTTGTCTGATCAGCATTCCTTCGCCTTTATGCCCTTTGCTGCTGGACCACGGTGACGTATTAATTACCTCATATACCACTAATTGTTCTCAGAAGTGATGATTATCATAGATTGTCCTTTAGTGCTTGATCCCAAGTCCATTGACTATAAATATATTATTTTTATTACAGTAGTACCTAGAGGCACTAACCAATATTACAGGGCCCCGCTATGCTAGGACCTGTACATACACATAGGAAGAGACAGGGTAACCGCTGATGAGAGTGTTTAGACATCCCCCTCTCTGCCCAATCCGCAGAAGCTACTCGTCTGTTACATTTAGAGAGCCCAGGTATTTATCTCAAGCTGTATGAGTTCATGCTTTTAGCTCTGGAGGTCCCTGAGTCAGTCCTCGATGTGTCAGTCAAGGTGGCGGTCATCACAGTAAACCCTGCCTGGAAGAGCTTACAATCAAAATAGTCAAAGGCTTGGAGGGGAAACTGAGGTACAGGACAGGGACGTGACTCAGTGGCAGAGTCAGTAATGGACCCCAGACTCCCCTTCACTCCCTGTCCATTAGAGCAGGTACCTCTCTTTACACTCCGGTGGGTTTGGGTCAGACCATTAATGACTTAGCCCATAAATCTCCTGTACAGACTGAGTGTTTTTCCTTCTCTTCTCAGGAACTGCATCGGGCAGCAGTTTGCCATGACTGAGTTGAAAGTGGCTCTTGCCCTAACCCTCCTCCGTTTCGAACTCTCACCTGACCTGACTACACCTCCCAATGAAGTAACTGAGCTTATCCTGCGCTCCAGGACTGGAATACACTTGCATTTAAAGAAACTTTCCTAATATCTTTGATATTTCATGCTGAAACGATCTTTGCTATTTTTTTTCAGCAAAGCTTGCAAGTCACAAGACTTTCTTAGTAGATTTGCTCATCTTAAATCTGAGGAACAGTAAGTTACCGTACTAGTGTGTGGGGGAGAATGAAGGGTGAGGCTGGGTGGAGACATTCTTATGGGGCCTGATCTTCAGCCACTGTAAAGTGACATAGCTTCATTGACTTGGAGTTATGCCAATATACACCAGCTGAGAATTTGGTCAATGATGTTTATAGATAGGCCATATACAGGAACACAAAGGAAACTACAACAGGAAATCACTGGTTTTAAAATCCAGTAGAATGAGGGCATCATTATATTCTGTATAGAGAAACTTCTCTCTCTTTTGGCTTTTCCAATCCCCTTTATCTATGCCTTCCGACCTACCTTACAAAGCAACGGGGATCTTATTATTATGTCTGCCAGAGTAGGAGGGGGAAGTATTTTCCTCTCCACACTAGGAAGTGAGCTTCCCATTTATCTTTGGGCCAAGATGGAAAAATTGGTGGGAGCAAAATTTTCCTGTTAAATGCAATCTGATTGAATCAATGGTCAAAGCCAGATTTTGATCTCACTTACTCAATTACTTGTCCAGGTTTTGTTGAGAGCATTTCATTAAAACACATGAATAATCTTCCACCGCTCGGTGACATATTCTGGAGTGTAAAATGCTGAGATGTTTGCTGTTCCCAGGGGCTACCCGTGGGGAGACAACTTGATTCAGGTCAGTAGATTTTTTTGGAAGCAAAACCCTGCGTTGTTAGGGGAGCAGGACAACAAAGTAACATCAATGATCAAAACCTAAGTTCAGAAACAACATTATCAATATCTAGGTTGAAATCTGTGTGTCAGGTCTGGCCAGCTGTGTGGGTTGAGCCAGCAATGACCAATGAGTGTCCTAAGCAAGCAATAAATTAATGTAATGATGGGTGAGTTTTACATTCATGTCCATGTTGACATGGACGCTGAAGTCTCCCTGAACAATGAGTTTGGAGATTTTCAACACCAGTATAGAGGACAATGCCTCCATCTTGTTTGCACCATTATGGAGAAAGCTACCTGAGTCCCGGACTCATGCCTGATCCACTGAACCAAGGTGCCTAAGCCAAACAGAGTGGGACTTTTCAAAAGTACCTAGTGATTTACAAGCACAAGTCCCATAGAAAATCAGCACCACTTGGCCTCTTAAGTTACTTAGACACTTTGGAAAATCCCACCCACAATCTCTCTGTCTCATTTTTCTTAACTTTAAAGTGGGCTAACAATAACTGTGAACTATCCCATAGCGCTTTTGCTTATCTCTGCAAGACCCTCCTACAATAATGTCTAATACACCTGTTGAAATTTAAGGACTGGGACTTTCTTCCAGCATTTCTTTACTTCATGGTCTAATTTCAGTCCATTGTGCAGACCCAGTAGCCTCTCCGTGGTTAAAATTGCAACCGGGATCCTATTACACATTTTGCCAATGGTCCAGCTAGTCCAGTATTTGGACTCCCACATTAGCTAGTACCTGCTTGGAAATTGTGGGCAAGGAGACCACCTGCTGTTTACCTCTCATCTGTTCAGGGAAACAGAGCTTTCTGTATATTCTTTGCAAATAAACAAGACTGCACCAAAGAAACACCTGACTCATAATTAATATCTCCTCCTAATCGTCATAAAACCAACAAGCCCCCCCTCCCCCAAATTGGCTCACCGCTCAGGCCAAAAGGGGCAACAGTGTTTCACTGAACTGGGGCTACAAAGCATAAGCTATGAAAGATATTGCTGTGTGAAGAGTCGCTTAGGGTGAAATTCACCCTTGTGCAGAGGGTCAACACAAAGGTTGTGCACCAGTTAAGTCCTTAACTGGACTTAAATCGTGTATAGGCCTTGTGCTGCACAAGGGTGAATGCCACCCAAAATAAGACCATTCTGATGTTGTGAAAAGGAGGGTGACCTGATTACTATGCAAAACTCAATTCTTGCTGATAGATGTAACAACTACAATATTCAAGCAACATTACTCAATGTATAAAGTTGTGTTTTATTTATTTATTTTAATTGCCCACACTCCCATCCATGGAATAATTCCCTCCACTTGTGCTTACAAAACAAACCCTAGTAGTAAGAGTGCTTATCTTAGGAAGAAATCCCTAGTCACTAATGCAAATCTTATAAAGCAGATGATATATCTCTTTTTATATACCATTTATTTATAGCAACTGTTAGGTATTTTTTAGATACACTAATAGACCATGGCAAAGTCTGCGGATAATGCTAAATTACTCAAGTTAGTTAAATCCAATGCCAACCTGCAAAGTCCATCTGTTTACTTGTTTACTTGCGGGGAGGGGCTGTTTATATGTGTGTGTATATAAATACATACAAAGGTTTCTCTCTATATCTGGAATTCACTTCCCCTGCTGGTTTAACAGGGTGAGTGTACTGATCTTCAGACCATGTTGCAAAGTCCACCTCAAGCCCGTGTGATCACTGATAGGTGGCACTTCATTTACAGTTACCATCTGGGCAGTTTGGCTCTGTAACCAGATATCTCAGAGGCAGTCCAGCCCTAGCTCTTCACTCCAGCTCCCACTGCACACAGGGATAGGTGTGTGTGTGTAGATTGTGAATTCAGTGTATATGCAAGAGAGACAAAGGCTGACGGCACCGTGATATCTGTGCTGGACAGCATGGGGCCCTCCTGGGACTGGCTGCATGTGGACATCTATCGGATTTTTTACCTGGCTGCTGTGTTTTGCCTGACTTATGTACTTCTGAAGGTGATCCAGCTGTGTCGGAGGAGACAGCAACTGCTCAAAGCCCTAGATTGTTTCCCAGGCCCGCCAAGGCACTGGCTGTATGGCCATGCCCATGAGGTACGGTCTATGATACTACTTGATAATGTATTAGGGAGTGTGTCGGAGCGCGTGTCACAAACGAATGAAGTCTTGGTAATCTCAGCACACTTCCCTGCTGTCCCGTACTTGCAGAGAAATGGGGAGATGTCCGTGATTTTGTGTGTGAATGGTAAAGGCCACTGTCATCACTGGGGGAGGGGGCAAGCTTGCATTTTTCTGTGCTCAATGTTAAATATCTAGGGCTTGATTTCTTCAGAGGTGCTGAGCACCCTCCACCCAATTCAACCAGGCTCAAGGTATCTCCCTTGGGCACCCAAAAATGGAGGTACCCATAAAACTGAGGCCACTTTTGAAAACTTGGGCCAAAATATTGCAAGGCTCTGCTGTAACAAGGATCAGCATCAAGTCGCAGAGACAGATCAGCAGCTACCAGTGGCTTTCGGGGGTGTGTGGGGGGGTCTTACATCAGAGGGAAGCTAAAATTCCTCCCAGGTTTTGGAATTCATATCCCTCTCTATTTTACTGTTCATACTGATCTTGCTTTGAATAGTGTGTGTGTGTGTGTGACATTTACTAGACAGTCTCTGCCTCCCTTGATGCTGGATCGACTATTCCTTTCAATGGAGGCTGCTTATCTTTGAGAACCCACTTCCCTTTTTTTCTATGCCAAGTCCATCAGAGAGGAGAAGGGAGAGTCTCTTGCTAAATAAATGTACCCAAGATATTTACCTCCTAAATATATTTACACGGTTTGAGAAAAGAGCCACTTCTTTTGAGTGTTTTTCTCTTTGCCCTGTAAGCGTTTTCTCCTTGAGGGCGGTATTCATTTGTTGAATCATCAATACTTTTGGCGGACTTGGTAACACTTGTATTTGCCATCCTAAGCACCAGGAGGCTGCCTTAGACTCTGCAGATGTGACTAGGGTTGCCAGGTGTCCAGATTTTGACCGGAACACTTGATCGAAAGGGGACCTTGGCGGCTCCAGTCAGCATCACTGATCGGGCCGTTAAAAGTTTGGTCAGTGGCGCAGCAGGGCTAAGGCAGGTTCTCTGCCTGACATGGCTCCATGCGGCTCCCGGAAGCAGTGGCATGTACCCCCCCTCCGGCTCCTATGCATAGGGGGAACCAGGGGTGGCTCCCTTAGAGCTGGCTCTGCAGTTCCCATTGGCCGGAAACCGCAGCCAATGGGAGCTTCAGGGGCGGGGCCTGCAGACGAGGCAGCGCACACCAGATCTGGCCACGCCTCTGCGTAGGAGCTGGAGGGGGGACACAAAGCTGCTTCTGGGAGCTGTGTGAGGTAAGTGCCACCCAGAGCGTGCCCCCCTCAGCCCCTCCCACGCCCCAACTCCCTGCCCCAGCCCTGATCTCCCTCCAACCCTCCGAATCCCTCAGGCCCAGCCCAGATCACTCTCCTGCACCCCAAATCCCTCATCCCCAGCCGCACACCAGAGCCTGCACCCCCAGCTGGAGACCTCATTCCCCACACCCCAACCTCCTGCCCCAGCCCAGAGCTCCTTCCCACACCCTGAACCCCTCATTTCTGGCCCCAATATTGAACCGACACCCCCAGCCCAGAGCCCATACCCCCTCCCACACCGCAGCCCCCTGCCTCAGCCCAGAAGCCCCCTCCCATACTCCAAGCCCCTCAGCTCCACCCCCCAGCCCAAAGCCCCCTCCTTAACCGAAACCCCTCATCCCCAGCTCTACCCCAGAGCCTGCACCCCCAGCCAGAGCCCTCAACTCCTCCCGCACCCCAACCCTCTGAGCCAGCCTGGTGAAAATAAGCAAGCAAGTGAGGGTGGGGGAGAGCGAGCAACAGGAGGGGGGATGGAGTGAGCAGGGGGTGGGGCCTTGGAGAAGGGGCGGGGTCTCAGAGGAGGGGTTGGGGCAGAGCAAGGGTGTTTGGTTTTGTGCGAGTTGAAAGTTGGCAACCCTCGATATGAATCATGTTAATTAATACTTGTATTTATTGTTTCTCTTATAGCCGCACCCATAGACCTCTCCTTAGTTCAGAGTCCCATTGTGCCAGGCACTGCAAAGAGTTTACAATCTAAGTAGATGAGACACGCAAACAGTAGGAGAAAGAAAATCATATTATCTCATTTGAGATACAGAGGCCCAATAGACTAATAACTTTATCACAAGTACAGCCACTGAAATCAATGGGAACAATTGGTGGGATGGGGAAGGTGCTACTCAGACTATCACAAACTGGCCCAGGGGCGTTAACTGATTTGTCCAAGGTCACACAGGGAGTCAGTAACGGAGCTGTGAATTGAACCTAAGTCTGCTGCGTCTTAGTCCAGTGCCTAAGCTCTTCAGGGCAGGGATTGCCTTTCTTCTGTGTTTGTACAGCTCCCTGCACAATGCGGCCCCAATCCTGATATATTTAGGTGCTACCATAATATAAACCTTTATCAATACTTAACCACGAGACCATCCCTTACTGTGCCTTTATTTTCTCCATAAACAATATTTTTTTTCTTTGTAAAAAATCATTACAGCTTCAAGATCAAGAACTCAACAAGATCATATCTTGGGCAGAGAAATACCCATGTGCTCACTCTGTATGGTTTGGAGGTTTCTTAGGATTCCTGAATATCTACCACCCCGAATACGCCAAGGCCGTATATAGCAGAGGAGGTGAGAACATGCAACTTTATTTCTGAGTTCTTAGGATTACAGTTGCTAAGAGTTCCTGCCACCAAAGTCCACTTTTAGTGGAGCGCTGATATATTGAAATCTGTAGCCTTGTTATAAAACTATTTGCTCCTACCTATTAACACCCCTCACCCCACACACGCCCCAACTTGCATCCTTATATAATTCCTCTCCTGTTTTGCAGTATACACATATTCAGCTGTTTTGGTCTTCCTTAGGGACCCCAGTGTAGGTGTGCACTGCAAGATTCAATTAAAAACCAAAGTGAACTCAGAACAACAAAATTCATTCATGCGCAGAGGGCCAGCCAAGGGTTATGAGACCCTCCAAACAGACTAAAATGGAAGTTAAGTTGTGCAGAGGCTAGGTGCAAATCCCCTGTATGGAAGTGAATTTTACCCTGTGCAATTATTTGCATAGTCTTCTAAGAACACAAAACATCTGTCAGCAAATGGGCCGTGTGATGGCCGCCACCTTGGCTGACATACCAGAGACTGAACTGGGAAATTCCAGGGCTAAATGAATGAGCCACTACAGCATAAGCTGAAGAGTCTGACTCCTTAGCAGTGTCTGTACTTGTATCCTCTGTGCCTCAGACCCAGAGGGGGACCGTCAACACTAGCTGCCCAGTGGGTTACACATGGAAAGCAGGTCCTGCTGCTTCACTTACCTAAAAGCAATGAACTAGCTCTGAGCTCAGTGGATGAGCCTAATACCACTTCCTAGAATCTGTTTTACCATGCGCTAAGGAGCAGAGTGAAAAACCGGCAGGCTTAGGAGATTGGTCATGGTGGAAGACAGAACCTTTCACCTACAGGTTAACAGCTAGAATCTAAACCGCAGTAAAGGGTGAAATCGTGGACCCGCCGAAGTCATAGGGCCAGGATTCCACCTCTGAAGTTTAGTGGTTTACATGAACTGGATTGGTGGTGACAGCCCAATAGCTGGTGTGTAGGGGTCTACAGTGCACAAACGCAGATAGCACTTCCTGGCAACTTCGCTGAATCTGACTATACCTGAGAATATACTATGCTCAGGTGCTATAGAAACCATAAACAAGATAGACCAATACCATTGATGGTAAAGAAGGAAAAAACCCTCATAATAATCTACTCCATCCCCTTGCCAATGCCAGATTATTTCTATCTGCTTACATGGGCCTCGTCACCATGGTATCTCTTTCTTATTGTGTATTTCACAGGCTCAAAGCTTGAACTGTCAGGAAACATTAGTTTGAAATACAGCCTAAGGCCCAGATCCACAAGGGTATTTAAGTGCCTAACTCACATTGATTTTCACTGGCAGTTAGATGCCTAAATATCTTTGAGTATCTGGGCCTACATTTTCACTTTACTCATTTTATCCTATTTGTTCCTAAACCCTCTCCCCCACCACTCCTCTCCTCCCCCAACTAGCATCCTCTGCTGCTTTGTGGTTTACACTGTTTACATATTTTGAGACCATTCGGCCCCTGCTGGTTGTTGCTTAGCTAAGACACATGTATCCAGCTGTTTTGAGCTTCCTTAATGACCCCCATACATCATTTCTGTTGCTCTTCTCCGAACTCCCGCCTGGTTTCTGAAGAGCTTTCTGACAACAAAGGGGCCCCAGCTGGACACAGTCGTCTCAGTTCAGCCCTGGATTGACTAGGCACGGGGCTTGGATTACCCTTTTCTCCTCTGGAGGTTGTCCCTGTAGCCAATGGCTCTGAGGCGCAGCGTGGTGGAAGCTTGCGTGGCACATTGAGTTAATTTGTGTGAACATATCGGCCTCTAGCGGCTGGCTGCTGTGAGGATATGACTCTCCTTCATCACAGCCAAAGGAGGTGCTTCTTTAATTCAAGTGGTGTTGGTGCTGAAGGTCTCAGGGGCGAACACTTGCGCTGTTTGTGTGTTGGCAGCCGCAGGTTTATTGGACCTGCGCACACACTGCCCGATCACACCTGCTCGGTGACTCTAAAGAGGACTGTTAACCCAGTGCCTTCCACGCCCCTTCAGCTGATGGACTTTGCTTCTGAAGGAAGGCCAGAGGCAGAAGAAAGTCCTCTCAAGAGTGGTGGCCAGGTGTGCCCTGCTGTCTGAGCTCTGAGATAAAATCACCTGCCATCCCTCCCTATCCTACGTGGACTTCACTCCAAGATTAGGGAAAGCACCTCTGTCCCAATCCGACCTCATGTCCAATAACCTTTCCCTATACATTGATCTAAATGTAGGGCTTGTTTCTGCTCCCATCCCCCCGCTTGTCTTGTCAGATTGCTCGCCTCCTCCCCAGCCCAGCCAGCAGCGCTGGGAGAAACTGGCTGAGATTCTGGGCCACGTGCCCAGGAACAAGGGAGGCAAAGTGGGCTGGAACTGACATTTCTGCCCTCCTGATTATGGGCTGCTCCGGCGACCAAGATTGCCTCTGGTGTAAATTCTGCAGTCGTCCCCAGGGCTTCGTATGGCTGGTGGTGCAAGCCAGAATGGGTGTGCTGGTGTCAGCTACAGCCCTGCCCCAAGGCACACCCCATGAACTGGGGGTTGCAGGAGAGGGACAAGGATAATGCCCAATGGAGTCCCTTCATGGAGATAAAACTCTCCCAGCTCCGTGCAGGCTGTTATCAGCGTATGTAGGCTATTGGAGCAGCAGTGAGAATCCTGACCACTGTATCTGTCTATGGCACAACCTCCAGTTGGGGCAGGGCAGATCTGCACTACCACCACCCACCAGAGCTTAAAAGCCACAATCTAGCCCTTAATGGGTTCCATGTAAATGCTTTGCTTTTTCCTACTGAAGTATAGGATGTCAGGGGAGGGCGAGAACTTACCACCCTGCATGACCCCTTGATTTAACTGACATGGCTTGCGTTAGAAGGCAGAGATGTCTCCATTAAAACACACATCTCTGGTGCATTTTTCAGATCCAAAGGCTGATGACTTCTATCGTTTCTTTGTCCCTTGGACTGGTACGTATGCTTTTTGGCTCTCACATTACATTACATAATTGGGGACTGTTGGGATAACTGGGTGTACAAATTTACCCGACTTGCGAGCCCAACTGTGAAAACTGAGTCGGAAATGTATAAAGTATCACAACAACCTAGAACCATAAACGTTGATGGGAAAAGGTGCAAAAGGGAGATAGAGACTGAACTAGTCCACACAAAAAGGCCTCTGGATATAACTCAAGGGCTGTGTTCAGATCATGTCCGGTAAACAAGAGAAGTGGGGGACT
Source organism: Chrysemys picta bellii (assembly GCF_011386835.1). Taxonomy (NCBI): domain Eukaryota; kingdom Metazoa; phylum Chordata; order Testudines; family Emydidae; genus Chrysemys; species Chrysemys picta. The sequence goes on from NC_088798.1 coordinate 6,009,312, forward strand.
AGAAATCAAAGGACCAAAATCGTTGTGTCAGAAAGTAGGCTTAATTGGTAGACAATATAATGAAGGGCTGGGTACAACTTAACTTCTGTACCTGGAAAGATAATGGAGCAAATAATTAAGCAATCCAATTTGAAAACACTTAGAAGATAATAAGGTGATAACAGTCAGCATGGATTTGTCAAGAACAAATCATAAATTGGATGAAATTTAATAAGGACAAATGCAAAGTACTCCATTTAGGAAGGAACAATCAGTTGCATACATACAAACTGGGAAATGACTGCCTAGGGAGGAGTACTGCGGAAAGGGATCTGGGGGTCGTAGTGGATCACAAGCTAAATATGAGTCAACAGTGTAATGCTGTTGCAAAAAAAGCGAACATCATTCTGGGATGTATTAGCAGGAGTGTTGTAAGCAAGACATGAGAAGTAATTCTTCTGCTCTACTCCGCTCCGATTAGGCCTCAACTGGGGTATTGTGTCCAGTTCTGGGTGCCACATTTAACTGTTTTTCATCTTTTCCAGTATCATTAGTAAGGGGTTAAAAGGGTTTGTAATGGTGCGTTTGCAGGCTGAGGTATCTGCACCAAACCCTGAACCTTGTTTGAAACTGTTAAATGTTGGACCGTGACTGGGTTATGTTAACACGCTTGGCTCTTGGGCCCATTTATTGCATCTAAATTAATACAAGAGGAAGAGATCTTATGGGGTGAAACTCACTCCACCTGTTCAAAGACCCAGTACTGAAGATTCATCTGTCCCCTCCCCTGCAGCTGAGTCTGTGTGGGTGGGGAGAGAAGGAAGCAGCTGCTTCAGGATCTGGTGGGGGCCAGAGAAGGGATGGGACGAGAGCATCAGGAAGACAAGGTGAGGGAGTAAGCTGCCCCTTCCTAACCTCCCAGGGATCCCATAGGAAAGATGAGGTTTTGCTTCCACCACCCCACTACGGCCAACTCTAGTTTGCATCTCATTGGCTGAGAAGTCCTGATGTACGTCAATGACCACAAGGCTGGGAATCAGGAGCTCTAATCCTGCCTCCCTGTGGCTGTTAAAGGCCAGCACAAGTTAAAGCAGTCAGCGAAAGAAAATTCCGTGCAAGGGCCCCAGCTTCAGGCCAAAGCAAAAGGGAGCCTTCAGCCATCTTTGCACACCATCTCCCTGACGTATGCTCTGTGCATTACAGCCATGCCAAAGATCTCCAGGGAATCCTGCCCCCTCCTCCATGAGAAATGGGAGCACAAAGGTGGCACAGGATAGGATGTAGCTTTGTAGAGCGTATACATCCCCCTGTCACCACACATATAATTTTGTTGCTTAGCATTTAGATGCTTTGTGAGAGGCATTGTATATCTAGGTGAACTAAATAAGACTAGTTATATGCACAACAACAGACCGAAATAGTAGAGATGGCTGCACAAGGGTGATTGACACAATTAAAATCCCTGTTCCTGTTGAGCTAGAACCCTAAAAGCTAGTAGGGAGATAGGACATAGGACTGGTAAGGACTGCTTGAGTCATCAAGTCCAGTCCCCTGACACTGCAGGCAACCCCCTTGTATAATCCTAGTTCTTAAATGTATCAAGCTACATCTTCAAACCGGTTAGGTGGTTTGTCCCCCACAACTCCTATGGGGACGCTATGGGGAGAACATCACTTCTCTGATGGTTATAAACCACTTTCCAACTTCCAGCCTAAGCCTACACTAGGGAATTACTTCATTATAACTACGTCGCTCCAGGGAGTAAAAAATCCATGTCCCTGAGCAACATCGTGATACCAACCTCAGCACTGATGTAGACAAAGCTGCTTCCACCTAACATCTCTCATGGATTAACTACGCCAACAGGAGCGCTCTCTCCCATCGGCATAGAGCGTCTTCACTAAAATGCTACAGCAGCGTAGCTGCACTGATGCAGCTGTGAAGATGCAGTTTTTTAAGTGTAGACCTGGCCTAAATGTATTTGTGGCCACTTTATTTAGGACAGCTACCCCTGCTTTCCAAACCACTTTTCTTCAGTTCTGTACACACACAGCAGGGGTTTGCATTTCCTCCAAGATAAACCACTATGAATACAAAGACCCTTTTTTTGATTAACAACTGTCTTTCAAGGGCATAACACCGTCTCTCCGGGCTAGTCGACACTAGAAGTCCTACAACTGCTCATCTGCACGGAGGCAGCTATAGTGCGTCTGGTGAAGACACTCTATGGGAATGGGAGAGAGCTCTCCCATCGGTATAATAAAACCACCTCGGCAACATAGTGCTGTCCACATTGGTGCTTAGTTCAGTGTAACTTACATCGCGCAGGGGGTGGCTTATTCACACCCCTGTACGACGTAAGTTATGCTGATGTAACCTATAGTGTAAACAAGTCCTCAGATTCCACCTTTCACAGCCCAGATCGTCTGGGTTTGTCTTGTTTCGATGAGGCCTTTTGTTAAGCCCATCTAAACAGTCTGATTTCTTTTGTCATGAGCTGTAAGTTATAGACAGAAGTCCAGACTCTCTGCCACAATCCAGAAGGATTAAAACTCTGTGTTTCCCTCCTCAGGGAAAGGATTAATTGTTTTACATGGACCAAAGTGGTTCCAACACCGTAGACTGCTGACTCCTGCATTTCATAATGATATTTTGAAATCTTACGTGTCGCTGATGGCGGATTCCACCAAAGTGATGTTGGTAGGTAACCCAGTGACGTTGGTAGGTAACCCTCTGCTACAGTCGTCATTCTGAACCTTCCCCTTCCCACACTGAAACATAAGGCCTGTCAAGCTCCACTTTATGCTCATTCGATACAGTGAGACAAGCTGGCGTGAGATGGTCCTCACCATTTCCATCCTAGAAATAAATCACATCTGGGTACCAATGTGGGCCAGTCTCAGAGATGGCCGTAGACTCCATCTAGCAGTGGCCTAGTATAGTATATTCCTAACCCTGTCTTCTTACCCTTGTGTCAGTGGCATCAAGAGGAGCACCGGGGGGCTCCTGTTGACATTACTGCTTGAAACTAAATTGTGATTCGAACTAGAATAATTCTTCAGCCCATTCTATAGCCTGTGTGTAACAAAGGCCCAGATTCTCTTCTCCTCTACCCTAGTATAAAGCAGTAGTAAGCCCATTGGCATCAGTGGAATTACAGTGGTGTATGCAAAGGGAGAATCAGGCCTAATATGTTTTTAGTCATCAGCCTCTGCCTCCAGATCTAATCACCGCTGTATTTTATTTAACTAACTCACCTAAACAGCACTGTTACAGTAGCCAAGTGTGAAGCTAGTCCCCACTAGATGAAAGGCTTCCACCTAATACATGATCTGCTAAGAAAGTAAATGTAAATTCAATGTGGCAACCCCGCCACCCCCACCCCTGACTCACCAACTTCCAGATGTTCCTTCTGCTTCATGCGGCCGAACGACCATAGCAATATGCTGGGCTGTACATCTATTGATAAACTTTTTATTGCCAATGTGTTTGAAATACCAACAAGAAGTTAGTCCTATAAAAGATATCCCTCACTTACTATGTCTCTGGCCATGTCTACACTTACAAGCATACAGTTGTACCAATACAGCTGTGCTGCTGTAAGATCGCCTGGGTAGCCATGTCATGGCAATAGGATAGAGCTGTTCTGTCAACATAATAAAACCAGCTCAACGAGCGGCGGTAGCTGTGTCATCGGGAGAGCGTCTCCCACCGATATAGCGCTGTGCACACAAGTACTTATGCTGGAAAAGCTGATACCGCTCAAGGGGGTGTTTTTTCACACCCTGAGTGGCAAAAGTTTTGCAGACATAATGTTAGTGTAGACACGGCCTCTCTAAACAAGAATAAAGTATTATGAATAACATATGGCATGAAATTCGCTTAACTTTGTCGCTGCACAAGTTGAGTGTAAATATCCCAAACAAGGTGGGTGAAGGAATATCTTTGGCTGGACTGACAAGCTCTCTCACCAACACAAGTTGGTCCAAGCAAAGATATGACCTCACCCACCTTGTCTCAATCTTTTATGGTAATTTCTTAAATACCCAACCTCATCTACATTGTCTCATTAATATCCTTGGACTGACATGGCTACAACTACACTGCATACATAAAAGAGTGAGTCATAATCAACTATTGAAACAGATTAGTAAGGAATTGTTTAATTCATCCTTGTTTGTAATCTTTAAATCAAGACTTGATGTCTTTCCAAAAGATATGCTCTAATTCAACCACAAATCCTCTGTTTCTTCACTTCTACACCATACCCCAAATGTTGTATAGATTGCAAATGAATCTCAGATCCTACAGACAAAGAAATTATTTAAAGGACGATGGCTGAGATTTTGGTCATCTGAGAAATTCCATTTGTTTTGTGAATGCTGACCCCTCTTTTTTACATTAGGAAAAATGGGAAAAGTGGACCACAAAGGACAAGTCGCTGGATATCTTTGACGATGTTGGCTTGATGGCTTTAGATAGCATGCTGAAATGTACCTTTAGTTATCAAAGCAACTGCCAGAACAGGTCTGTATGAGAAGAACAGTGGTTTTGCCTTTAAGGCACTGGACTCAAAGTCAGGAGCTCTGAGTTTAATATCTGGCTGTACCAGAGACTTCTTGGGTGACTTAGGGAAAGCAATTTAGGCTGGGATTTTCAATAAAAGCAAGGAATATCCACAAATTGCCATGGTCATGGGGGGTGAGAAAGTATGAAGTTGCACTGAGGTAGCATAAATGTCCCTCTTTAATTAACACAAGGGCTGTTGATTAATAGCAGTTAGCTCACGTGATTAACTGAAAAAAATTAATTGCAATTAATTGCAGTTTTAATCACACTGTTAAACAATAGAATACCAATTGAAATCTATTAAATATTTAGAATGTTTGTCTACATTTTCAAATATATTTATGTCAATTACAACAGAGAATACAAAGTGTACAGTGCTCACTTTATATTATTTTTTATTACAAATATTGGCACCATAAAAATCATAAGCAAAAGAAATAGTATTTTTCAATTCACCTCATTCAAGTACCTTAGTGCAATCTCTTTATTGTAAAAATGCAACTTACAAATGTAGATTTTTTTTTGTTACATAACTGCATTCAAAAACAAAACAATGTAAAACTTTAGAGCCTACAAGTCCACTCAGTCCTACTTCTTGTTCAGCCAATCGCTAAGAGAAACAAGTTTGTTTACGTTTATGGGGAATAATGCTGCCCACTTCTTATTTACAGTGTCACCTGAAAGTGAGAACAGGTGTTTGCATGGCACTTTTGTAGCTGACTTTGCCAGATATTTACATGCCAGATCTGCTAAATATTCGTATGCCCCTTCATGCTTTGGCCACCATTCCAGAGGACATGTTTCCATGCTGAGGACATGCTTCCATGCTGATGACGCTCGTTAAAAATAATTGGTTAATTAAATTTGTGACTGAACTCCTTGGGGGAGAAATGTATGTCTCCTGCTCTGTGTTTTACCCGCATTCTGCCATATATTTCATGTTATAGCAGGCTCAGATGATGACCCAACACATGTTGTTCATTTTAAGAACACTTTCACTGCAGATTTGACAAAACCAAAAAAGGTACCAATGTGAGATTTCTAAAGACTCGACCAAGGATTTAAGAATCTGAAGTGCCTTACAAAATCTGATCTGGACAGAGTGTGGAGCATGCTTTCAGAAGTCTTAAAAGAGCAACACTCCAATGCGGAAACTATAGACCCCAAACCACCAAAAAAGAAAATCAACCTTCTGCTGGTGGCATATGACTCAGAGGATGAAAACGAACATGCATCAGTCCGCACTGATTTGGATCATTATCGAGCAGAACCCATCATCAGCATGGACGCATGTCCTCTGGAATGGTGGTTGAAGCATGAAGCAACATATGAATCTTTAGCACATCTGGCACATAAATATCTTGCAATGCCAGCTACAATAGTGACACTTTGTATTCTATGTTGTAATTGAAATCAATATATTTGAAAAAGTGGAAAACATCCAAAAATATTTATATAAATAGTATTCTATTATTGTTTAACAGTGCAATTAATCACAATTATTTTTTTAATTGCTCGACAGCCCTAATTAACACACATTAAACTGCCCTTTTTTGTCTTCCCTTTAGCGAGAATACATTTCTCAAAGCTATACGACAGCTCACATCCATGGTACAAGAGAGAATGAGGACGTTTCTGTACCACAATGATCTCATCTACTGGTTCAGTCCCCATGGGCGTCGCTTCCGGAATGCCTGCAGAATAGTCCATCGCCATACAAGTATTTCTTTCCTCTCTTGACTTAAGACTTTCATCTGTACAATTGAGACATTAACCATGCTCAAGATACTGGGTCTCTTAAGAGGGATGGCCTTCTGGGCAGACAGGGGAGACACACTGGAAGATATTAGATTTAAAAAGTGGGGGTATGTGGTGGTAAGTAGGGTTACCATACGTCTGGTTTTTCCCGGACGTGTCCGGCTTTTCGGCAATCAAACCCCCGTCCGGGGGGAATTGCCAAAAAGCCGAATATGTCCGGGAAAATGCCGGCTGGGCACTTCCCCTCCCGTGGCGGCTCTGCTCCTCCCCTGACTCTTCGACTCTGTTTAAAAGCTGAGCTGCCTGAGCGCTATGGGCTTCAGGCAGCCCCCTTGCCTCCAGACCCAAGCTGCCGGAGCCCGGGAGGGGAAGTGCCCTGCCGAGGGCGCAGGGTCCGGAGGCATAGGGGCTGCCCGAAGCCCAAGCGCTACTGGCTTCACGGTTTGCCAGGCAGCCTCCAGACCCTGCGCCCCCAGCTGGGCGCTTCTCCTCCCGGGCTCCAGCTGCGCTGGGGAAGCGCCGGCCAGGGGCGCAGGGTCTGGGGGCTGCCCGGCAAACCGTGAAGCCGGTAACACTCGGGCAGCCCTTTTCGCGTGGCTGGGAGTGGGAGGGAGGAGGGGGTGGAGTTAGGGCAGGGTTGGGCGGGGAAGGGGCGGGGTTGGGGCGGGGCTGGGGTGGAAATGGGCGGGGCCATGGCCCCATGGAGGGTCCTCTTTTTTTATTTGTCAAATATGGTAACCCTACCAGTGGTAAGAGACCTTGAATGTTCCTCAGATTACCTGGGTCCTGAAATTTATGCTTTAGGAAATCTCCACTAACCAGGAGAACCCCACATTCTGGTCCATTAACTGAATCATACAGTGGAATCTAGAGTGCTATGTCATTTAATCCAGTGGTTCTCAAACTGCGCTTGTGGGGTACAGTCAGTCCACAGAGACCTGCCTGGCAATCTGCAGAATGAAATCTGATGAGAATCAGGCAGTGGTGGGATTGGAATGTTGCAATGGGATGGGAATATGACCCATGAGATAATCCTTCTCTAACTAAGTGGTCCTGGAACAAAAAGGTAGGAGAATCTATGGAGCTATTCCATGAGATGGTTTTGTGATTATAACAGGACTTGGAGCCAGGAGATCTGACATATATTCTTGCATTTGCTACAGATTTCTCATGTGACCTTGAAACAAAATCACTTAATACTTCTGTGCCCTAAATTTCCTTACCCAGGAAAAGGGGGAAATACCACATAACGTACATACTTCACAGAAGAGTTCTGAGAATACTGAATGTAAAGAACGTTGAGATTCTCTGTTGAAAGGTGCAAAGTATTCTTTTTTTCTAGTGATTTGACTGGTCCTTTTTTAAATGTATCTAGAGATGGGGCTTCCACCATTTGCCTTCCCAGGTGATTGAATTACTAGTGAATCACAGTGATATTTTAACTAAATCATATGTTGATCATTCTTTCCCTAGAGAAGGTGATCAAGGAGAGGAAGGAGTGGCTCAAGGATGAGCGAGAGCTTGAAAAGATCCAGAAGAAGAGGCACTTGGACTTTCTGGATATTCTTCTGTGTGCCAAGGTGAGTCTTGAAGAACACACATGAACTAACTGTAACTATAGCATAGGTACATTTCATTAAGAATCATTAGCAGATACCTGAGCATTGCTGACTGCAGTTTCCTCACCAGATATTCCCTTTTCTAATCTTTTTGGCTGCTGTGTGTGCTTGGAATGTCTGGATGCAATAGGTCAAATTCAACCATGCTATAAATGGGCGGTGAATTTGGTTGGATGTGCTTGTTTTTTTAATAAAGTCAATTGAAATATTTTAAAATGGTTGAAATCTAAACAAAATATTTCAAGTTTGTTGAAACAAAATGTTTCATTCAATTTAACATTTCAATTCGCCAAACATCTTGAAAAAAAAATTGGTTTTGGTTCAACCTGAAATCATTTTTAAAAAGCTTTTTTCAGAATTACATGAGAACTGAATAATCCATTATTCACCCAGCTCTAGCTAAAAGGACTGTGTTTGTCTGTGCCAGACCTGCACTACCTGATGTCACAGCAAAATTGGTTCTTCCTCTTTCTCAGATTCCATCTATGTGAATTCATTATACAGCAATGTGGCCACAGGGTGTCTAAGTGGTTGGATTGAATTAATTCTTGATATGCAACTCCTCAAATGGTATATATATATTTTTGGGGAGGGGGGTTCTTGTGGAAATTCAGAACATGAACAAAAGAACACAGGAATTGCCACTGGATCAGACATGAGGCCCATCTAGTCCGGTCTCTGACAGTGGCCAGCTCCTAAAAGAGAAGTTGTACGAACCCTGCAGTAGCAGATGTGGGATAATCTGCCTACCACATTAGGTCTTATCCTCATCTCTAATAGTTAGAGATTGTCTTAAACCCTGAAGCATGAGGTTTAATTGCAAACTTGTCCATTCCAAAATTAGGATGAAAATGGAGAAGGATTACCTGATGAAGATCTACGTGCCGAGGTAGACACTTTCATGTTTGCGGGTCATGACACCACAGCAACTGGGATCTCCTGGCTCTTGTACTGCATGGCCCTGTACCCAGAGCACCAGCAGAGATGCAGGGAGGAGATCAAGGAGATTCTGGGAGACAGAGAGACCATTCAGTGGTGAGACTTCACCTTCTTTATTGCACACTTATCCTCTTGAAGATCCATGTTGGAACAGCTAATGCTGAGAATTAAGAATGTTCCAGACTCTGCTTTTAATCATTACACATTAAGACTCGGGATGGGAGTTTGAAATTTTATGAACATCTCAAGTTAAATTTTAGGCATGTGCAGAGTCTGAGAATATAAATCTAAAGTAACTCTTCAGACTTCAGTGGAGTTACTCCAGACTTACACTGTTGCTACTGAGAACAGAATTTTGCTCTAAGAATTAACTTGCCAGACCCTCAGTCAATCCCACTGAAGTCACTTACTGCTACAGAGCGTTCCTGCTGATATACATTAACTGGGCATCTGGCTTAACATACCTGTTCTGTCTTGTCACAGACACCTTAGATGTTTATTGATGAACTGCATCTTAAGGTTTGGTGGTAGGCCTGTCATCCCCTACTCATGATAATTGTTGATTTGGGCATTGATTGCCATAGGTTTTATAACTGACAAACAACTACAAATGAAATGTACTAAATAAGTGCCACGAATTATCAATGAGATGAAAGCAGTCTATGGCAGAGTTAGTGCCCAAGTCATTAATGAAAATAAATAGGGAAGCACAGATCTGTCACAGTCTAAAGATTACAGCTGGCAGAAATTTGGGATTTCCAGTTTGAGAAATTTTGGCACTTTGAAATTTGACTGTGTTCCAAATCAGAACAAAACCAAATTATTCAAAATTTCTTGTGAACTGGAAATCCCCCAAACCATTGTTTTGGAAACAATGACATATAGTCGGCGACCCCAGAGCTTCCAGTCTCCTGGGTCATCTGCTTCCTGGGCTGCTGGGAGTCTGGAGTCCCTGGGATCCCTGGCCCTGTGGCAGTCTGCATGGAAGGGCTTTCCCAGGACATCCAAGCTAAGAATCTGAGAGCTCTGTCTGGGTCTCCCAAGGCTTCCAGGCTCCTAGCTGCATAACAGAGAGCCTAGGAGTCCTGGTATGGTGGGGCTGCCCCAGAGCTGCAGACTACAAAAGCGTGAGTTCCCTAGCCCCAGGGCAGTCTCCAAGGGCAGCCCCACCTGGCAGGGACCCGGTAGTTTTCCAACATAACTTCCTGAGATTCAGCAAATGTTCTTTGAACCCAAATCACATTTGTAAAAAATTGTAGGTTTGATGAACTGGCATTTTCCAGTCAAACTCGGTTTCATCAGAAATTTTCCCACCAGCTCTACAAAGGATGCATTTGATCAAAAAACATCTAAGATGTCCAATCATGTTAGAGGGACAAGGTGACCATATTTTAAAAATATACATAAAAGTTGGACTCTTTTGTGGTGACGTGTTTTGGAATTGTGAAATACTCATCCAAATCACAAAAGTATATATACATATTTTTTTAATATGTGTACTGGTCTCACCTACTTCTAACTTCTGACTCCACAGCCACATGGACATATGTCTCAGAGTGGAGGACTTTCCCTCCCAGTAACTTAGTGCCCTGAATGAGTTTCTTGTGTAACCTTGAAGGATATTGTTAAACATGCACTTTGAGCAAAAGAACAGCTTTGATTGCACCTCCACTTTTTAACTTTTCCTTTCACTGCAAACAGCATTCATTACATTGAACACTTGTTCCACTGGACTGGGGCTTCTGGTAAAAACAAAACAAATAGTACCAGATCTAGCAATAAGTCTTGGACAAGTTATTAAACCCAAATGTCTGAGATGGATGAAATGAAAAAATGAAGACATTGTGGGTGTCCCAAAAAGAGTTCCTGATACAAGAGAACGGGAGATGATTGAAAAATGCCAATTATTTTTCATGGAATTTTAAGAACCTTACTTTCAAAATTTCCCATATTTTGTTTTGATTTTTGAAGACAAAACAAAAACAAATCTTAAAGAAATGTCAGAAAAAGATTTGTGTTTTCACAAGCGAAAACCCAAGAAAAACCAGAAAAGTTGTATTGAACATTTTTTCAGAGTTTAGTTTCTGCTTTTGAAAAACCAGAACATTTCAACAACAAAAATATAGATTTTCATGGACATTTTTCATTTTGGTCAACCCATAAAAAATTTTCCTCAAAAACTTTCATTTTGATCAAAAAGCCATTTTTCATTAAAAATATTGTAATGAAAGAATATTGAGCTGCTGTAACCAGGATATCAGATAAGTAACTGATCCTGGTTTTGGATATCAGGTATTTTGTAGGTGGAACAGATTCTGCTCTCAGTTACAGATGAAGTAACCCCACCGCATTACTCCAGTTGAACACACTGCTGGTGAGAGCAGAATTTAGGCCTCACTGCTCTTTGGGTAGGGAAAAACAGAACAGCGTTTCCCAGTTCTAGTCAGAATTCTTCCATTTGAAGAGGACAAGAGGGAACTTCTTTCAGACTGTAGATTCCCTTGAGGGTTGGCAATCTAAAAGATTCACCTAGAGAAACAACAGGTTGTGCAGGCAGCCTTGTATTTCTGCATTGGGGAGGAGGTTCCCATGTTCAGACATATCTTTGGTTTCTTTTCAGGAATGACCTTAGTAACATGCCCTACACCACCATGTGCATTAAAGAGAGCCTCCGCCTTTACCCTCCGGTACCTCAAGTGTATCGACAACTCAACCAACCAGTCACATTTTTCGATGGGAGGACTTTGCCAGAAGGTCTGATTCTATCCCTTTTCCTGTGTTCTTCATATGTTTAAGTGGTGCAACTTTATATATAGTAGCTAATGGGCATTGTATGTGTGTGTATCAGCTAATTATGGACCCAAGGGATGGCATTTGGATGAGGATTAAGAACTCACTTCTAAAGCTCCAGGGGTTTTGACTCCAGAGTTTTGGTTTACTCCAGTTAGGACGGTAAGCAGTGAAATAAAAATCTGAATCTTGGTTTAGTTTCTTAACCCTGCAACGTTTGCAGTGGACAAGGGAGGTGTCTGATCCAAGTTCTGATTTGGCCCTTTATACAGAGAAGAGCAAGCGATGAAATTTAGATCAGGCTAAAGGTTTTGATTCCAGCCACTTCCGTGCCGCTGACTCAGTGTTCCTCTACAGTGCAGCCAGTGGTGTGATTTGCACCTCATGTAGACATCCCTGGGCTAGCTGTAACCTAGCTAGCTTGCTAACATTAGCAGTGAGGATGCTGCAGTGCAGGCTGAACAAGTGCGTACGTACCGCTGGCATCAGGTGGGCTTGTGCAGCCTATGCTGAAGATCGCACGGCCATGTCCTCGCTACTATTTTTAGTGAGCTAGCTGGATGAAAGCTGGCACGGGTATGTGTACACAGGCCACAAATCACATCTCCAGATGCAGCATAGTGGTACCCTCAAAGTCAGGGAGTTTGGACCTGGGATTTTCATTCATACCCAACTCCACTATCAGCAGGAGAAGGTTCCCAAAATAGGCACCAATAACCAAAATGGACTAGGATAAATATTCTGCCATCACACAAAACAGAGACGGTCTAATAGCGTCAGCTGAACCAAAAATCCAGGAAGATTTTCCTTGCATCCATATCCGTCAGAGCCATTAATTAATCACCAGCCAGGTGTCTCAGCCATATTTCACATATCCCTCTGACCACAGCGATCTACTGCAAGGAACAATGGCACTGTGATCATAAAGTGACTGGGGAAAAAGAGAAGTCAGGGACTGGGAAGGACATTAGTTCCAGAGGATGTGGGGAATGCTCTGGTCCACTCACAGGAGGTGGATGAGTTTGCTTTGCCAGCTGACAAGATCTATGTACTCAAAGAGAGATGAAGAGCTCTTCAGCTGACCTCCCTGTAGGCAGGAGTTAGCACCCTACATTAATCTGCTGAGTAAGATCTAAAGTACTGCGACTTGTTCATTAATTGATTTTCCAAATACACGCCCCACCCCTGAATGTGCATCGCATATACATGACACCCAGGACCTAGGGTATTCATTGGTTTTACTCTCCAATCTATTTACCCAAAATACACAGGGTTGCCAATTCAACTTCCCAAAGCAGATGTTTTCACGAGCTGCCTGAATGCTCAAGCAGATGGCTACCTGATGCCGTAGGCAGCCCCAGTTGGCAGCGGCCTGGGGAGTCCAGGCTGGCAGGACATCAAAAGTTTTGATGGAATTGACATGTTCCCATGGCATGTTTTGATGCCATCAAACCCATTCGATCTGATGGAAAGGTGTTGTGTTGGAAAATTTTCAACCAGTTCTGTTCAGTAATCAAGTTCAATATTAAGTCTATGGACACAATTGATATGAACAACAAGGGGGAAGAAACACAAGCCAGAATAGGGAAAGAACAGGTTGAAGAATATTTAGATAAGTTAGATGTATTTAAATTGGCAGGGCGTGACGAAATTCACTCTAGGGACTTAAAGAGTTGATGCAATCTTGGAACCATTAGCAATTATATTTGAGAACTCATGGAGGATGGGTGAGGTCCCAGAAGACTGGAGAAGGCTAAGCATAGCACCTGTCTTTAAAATGGTGAACAACAGACCAGACTAGTTTCAATACTTGGAAAGATACTGGAACAAATAATTAAACAATGATGCCAAACCAACTTAAATTCTTTCTTTGACAAGGTTATTGGCCTAGTGGATAGGGTGGATGCAGTAGATTTGATATATTTTGACATTCTTACAAACAAGTAAAAAGCGACAAAGAGTCCTGTGGCATCTTATAGACTAACAGACGTATTGGAGCATAAGCTTTCATGGGTGAATACCCACTTCGTCAGACGCATGTGGTATTCACCCACGAAAGCTTATGCTCCAATACGTCTGTAAGTCTATAAGGTGCCATAGGACTCTTCGTCGGTTTTTACAGATCCAGACTAACACGGCTACCCCTCTGATATTTTACAAACAAGTGTCGTCTAGATGAAACTATTACATTATGGGTGCACAACTGATTAAGACAGTTCTCAAAGAGTAGTTCTTAATGGCTCACTGTCCAACTGGGAGGACGTATTTCATGGGGTGCTACGGGATGTATGCTACTATTCAATGATTCATTAATGGCTTGGATACTGGAGGGGAGAGTACACATAAAATTTTCAGCTGACACCAAGGCGGGAGGGGTTGCAAGCACTTGGAGGACAGGAGTAGAATTTAAAAGGATTTTGATGAATTGGTCTGAAATCAACGAGATGAAATTCAGTGCAGACAAGTAGTGCCCTTCGGAAAGAAAAATCAACTACAAATTGGGGAATAACTCGCTAGGCCAGGGATTCTCACAATTTTTTTGGTGGCCGCTCTGACAATTTTTTCTGAAAATACTTAATTAACTTTAGAAAAAACAAATAAATATGCACAGACGTATTTTATTTATGTAGGATTTTTTTTACAGACTCAAAAATAAAAATATTGTTCAGTTGTCTCTATTCTTTACTGAATCTAAACAGGATAGAAACACAAATAAGGTGCTTTGCACGTTCTTATTTTTTTTCTTGTTATGTCTTTTGCTTTTTTGGTTGCTATTTTTTTAAGACATCCTAGTTACTAAGTCTTCTGTGAAACGTGATACAGGTCCATCTCATCTTACGCTGGGGTTACGTTCTGCAATCAGCGCCTAAAGCAAAAATCGCATATAGTCAAAATTACATTGAGTGTAATGGCGGGCGGAATTGCCCGCACTACAGAAACAGTATTTAAATTGTTATTTTTCTCTTTTGTTGTTGTTTTTTTGTTTTTGTTTTTGCCAACCTGAAATCACACATGTTAAATGCGCCTAAGATGCGACAGACCTGTATTAACAGACATACAAATATCACGTTTCACAGCAGACTTACTCAGTCCTGGCAAGCAAATTAAGCCCTGGGTGGGGAGGTAGGTATGGAGGCTGCAGGGGCCAGGAGCACTGGGGGAGACAGCGAGGGCTGGGGGGTGGTGGTGGGGTGACCTTGGGGCCAGAGCCGGCTACTGTACGGCCGGGGAATGGAGCCTTAAGTCTGAAGCCTGATGGCTGGAGACTGACCCCACCAGCCCTGGGAAGCTGGGGATCTTACTGGCTATTTGTCCCTCCAGCTTTTGTGTCTCCAGAGGGAGGCTGGGCCCAACAACTGCCGCTGCTTTGCCATCCCTTCCCCCTCAATCACTGCCCAGGAGGCTGTGCCCACAAGAAAAGTCTCTGGTGGCCATATGCGTCCACACTGACTGCATATCGGTAAGGAATGGTGTCCCTAGCCTCTGTTTGTCAGAGGGTGGTGATGGACAGCAGGAGAGAGATCACTTGATCATTGCCTGTTAGATTCACTCCTTCTGGGGCACCTGGCATTGGCCACTGTCGGTAGACAGGATACTGGGCTAGATGGACCTTTGGTCTGACCCGGTACAGCCGTTCTTATGTTCTTATTTGAGAAATGCTGCGCTAGGCTGTGGTACTGCTGACAAGGATCTGAGCTCACAGTGGATCACAAATTGAATATAAGCCAACAATGTGATGCCATTGTGCAGAAGCTAATACTATTCTGGGATGTATTAACAGGAATGTCATAAATAAGACAAGGAAGATCATTTTTCTACTGTACTCAACACTGGTGAGGCTTCAGCTGGAGTATTGGGCACCACACTTTAAGAAAATTGTGGACATATTGGAGAGAGTCCAGAACAGATCAACATGAATGATAAACGGTTTAGAAAACCGACCTCTGAGGAAAAGTTAAAAGAAATTGGGCATGTTTAGTATTGAGAAAAAACTTTCTAACTAAAAGGATAGTTAAGCACTGGAATAGGCTTCGAAGGGAGGTTGTGGAATCCCCATCTTTGGAGGATTTTAAGACCTGATTGGACAAACACCTGTCAGGGGTGGCTTAGGTATACTTAATCCTGCCTCAGCATGTGGGGATAAACTAGATGACCTCTTGAGGTCCCATCCAGCCCTACATTTCTGTGATTCTATAACTGGGTATGACATTTGTCATTAAAAGGCTGCTTTACTGTGCCCTGATGCCATATGACGGGATTACAAAGAACCAGTCAGCCAATCAATAATGGCTAACTTCCGAGTGTCAGTAATCGTGTGGTGGGGCAGGAATACAAAAATATAAATGGAAAGAAAATATTGTAGCAGGTGATTTTCTTCTCATGAGATCTTTTCTTTCATTCTTACCAGGTAGCTTAGTGTCTCTGCACATTTACGCGCTTCACAGAAACCCCGCGGTATGGAAAGATCCAGAGGTACATTACTTTGCTTCTTGTGATGTTTAGTTTCTTTTTGCCTGAGCACATTGGAAGGAACTTGCTACACCATCCCTCCCCACCCTTCGTTGGGGCAGTGCAGCTATATACCACCAGCATCTTGGGCCAGGCCTTAAAAGTACAGTCTGGGCTCTATATATGCGGATTTTTTTATTGGATTGTTTGTTTTGGATGTAGGCTTAGGACTAGTTTTTTCTCTCGGTCAGACCAGTGTAAATCCAGAATACATTTATGGATCTCAATGGAGCTATTCAGGATTGACACCAATGCAACTGAGATAAGAATCTCTTGCCTTTTATCTGCACTGATAATGAAGATGGGATCCTGACTTCTATTCATTTAGAAAGGTGTAATTGCTCTGAACCTTTTAAATCCCATCATCCCAATTAGGTTAGTCAATGAAGGTTCTCCTTAGAAACCTAAGGCCTCATTCTCCACCGTATGGCTTTGTACCTCAGGCAGTAAATGATATCCCAGTCAGGTAGTTTTTGCACATTGCACATTTGACTGATTATATAAGATACAGGCATAGGTTGGCACTATGTCCATGGTAAAATTTTTGAAGTCCATGAGCACGGATCTCAACATTTTTGCCATGAGGCACACACCCCCTTCTCCGGAGGCAGCGTCCCCCACAAATGGCTTCCCCGCGTCCCCAGTGTCCCTCTGTGCTGGGGACTGTCTGTCTCGGCTGCACTGCAGCATGCTGCCTCCGGAGTGGAGCTTTGTTTCCCCCCAGCCCCAGCACTGACCCAGCTCCCAGCCCATTCCCGACCCCCACAGCTCCAGCCCTTCAGTGCCCCCCCACTGCACAGCCTCCCTCAGCCTAGCTCCAGCCCTTCAGTGCCCACCCCCCACTGCACAGCCTCCCTCAGCCTAGCTCCAGCCCTTCAGTGCCCACCCCCCACTGCACAGCCTCCCTCAGCCTAGCTCCAGCCCTTCAGTGCCACCCCCCCACTGCACAGCCCCCTCAGCCTAGCTCCAGCCCTTCAGTGCCACCCCCCCACTGCATAGCCTCCCTCAGCCTCACTCCAGCCCTTCAGTGCCACCCCCCCACTGCACAGCCTCCCTCAGCCTAGCTCCAGCCCTTCAGTGCCACCCCCCACTGCACAGCCTCCCTCAGCCTAGCTCCAGCCCTTCAGTGCCGCCCCCCCACTTCACAGCCCCCTCAGCCTAGCTCCAGCCCTTCAGTGCCTCCCTGCCACTGCACAGCCCCCTCAGCCCAGCTCCAGCCCTTCAGTGCCACCCCCCACTGCACAGCCTCCCTCAGCCTAGCTCCAGCCCCTCAGTGCCGCCCCCCACTGCACGGCGCCCCTCAGCCTAGCTGAGGTCATCTAGTCTAACCCCTGCTCAAAGCAGGACCAATCCCCAACTAAATCATCCCAGCCAGGGCTTTGTCAAGCCTGACCTTAAAAACCTCTAAGGAAGGAGATTCTACCACCTCCCTAGATAACCCATTCCAGTGCTTCACCACCCTCCTAGTGAAAAAGTTTTTCCTAATATCCAACCTAAACCTCCCCCACTGCAACTGGAGACCATTACTCCTTGTTCTGTCATCTGGTACCACTGAGAACAGTCTCGATCCATCCTCTTTGGAACCCTCTTTCAGGTAGCTGAAAGCAGCTATCAAAGCCCACCTCATTCTTCTCTTCTGCAGACTAAATAATCCTAATTCCCACAGCCTCACCTCATAAATCATGTGCTCCCGTCCCCTAATCATTTTTGTTGCCCTCCGCTGGACTCTTTCCAATTTTTCCACATCCTTCTTGAAGTGTGGGGCCCAAAACTGGACACAGTACTCCAGATGAGGCCTCACCAGTGTTGAATAGAGGGGAATGATCACGTCCCTCGATCTGCTGGCAATGCCCCTACTCAGCCCCCTCAGCCTAGCTCCCCAGCAACAGCAGGGATATGGGATGACGGGGAGCTGCCGGAGGCAAGCCTCCCCTCCAAGAATTTGTTCCACCCTGGCCCCTGCTCTTAACAGACCCCTGCCCACAGCCAAAGCCTGCCCCTTGGAGGGGATGCCCTGGTCAGGAGGCGGAGGAGATGCCCACCCACCCTGGGATAACCCCTGCCCAGAAGGGGGGTGCCCTAGTCACCATGAGGGGAAGGGAAACCCTGCTCTACTGAGAGACCCCCCTGTCTCCGCTTCCCACATCCAGTGACACGATGGGGGATATACCATGTAAGGGACACAAACAGGGGAGAGGTCCCAGACGTGGTATAAATGGTGTACCCCTGGTCACACACATACTCATCCTCCCAACAGACATATTATTTAAACAAGAACAATAAATAACTAGTGGCAACAATGCACTGGATATATGGTTTTAGGATAAATATTTATTTCAATGCCCCATCCCACAAAAAAAATATTGACTGCCGTGGTGAGGTACATTCAAAAACATTAAAAGTGAGTTGAATTTATTATTATTATTAACTAGCTAGCTAGGTTACTGGGCTTTTTTTTCAGTGTGGACAGTTGTGCATTATTTTGCAGGTTGAATGATGACTGAATGACATAACCCCCACCCCCCACCCCCACCAATGTCCGTCACTCAGTCCGGTAATTTTGTCAAGTGTCCGTCATGCAACATGGTGGTGCCTACCCCTGGATGCCAGTCAGTGCAGAATGGGGCCCAATTGTACCCTCAGTTACAGAGGAGATGGGGGATCACCTAACTAGCCGAGGGAAGAAATGGACCTTGCTGTGTGAACACAGTTGCCAAACCCAGCAGTAGCTTTGTCACTAAATGTCTTTAGAGTACAAGTGATCTTTTCTTCCAGGTGTTTGACCCCCTGAGATTTTCACAAGACAACTTGTCTGATCAGCATTCCTTCGCCTTTATGCCCTTTGCTGCTGGACCACGGTGACGTATTAATTAATTAATTGTGTGAAACCTAGAACCAGAAAATCAGAAACTACAATGAGAGGAGAAAAAATTACCTCGTGTACCTCTAATTGTTCTCAGAAGTGATGATTATCATAGATTGTCCTTTAGGGCTTGATCCCAAGTCCATTGACTATAAATACATTATTTTTATTACAGTAGTACCTAGAAGCACTAACCAATATTATGGGGCCCCACTGTGCTAGGACCTGTACATACACATAGGAAGAGACAGGGTAACCACTGATGAGAGTGTGATAGACGTTCCCCTCTGTACCCAATCCGTAGAGGCTACTCATCTGTTACAATCCCACTTAGAGAGCACAGGTATTTATCTCAAGATGTATGAGTTCATGCTTTTAGCGCTGGAGGTCCCCGAGTCAGTCCTCGATGTGTCAGTCAAGGTGGGGGCCCCGGCAGTAGACCCTGCCTGGAAGAGCTTACAATCAAAATAGTCAAAGACTTGGAGGGGAAACTGAGGTACAGGACAGGGACGTGACTCAGTGGCAGAGTCAGTAATGGAACCCAGAGTCCCCTTCACTCCCTGTCCACTAGAGCAGCTTCCTCTCTTTACACTCCGGTGGGTTTGAGTCAGACCATTAATGACTTAGCCCATAAATCTCCCGTACAGACTGAGTGTTTTTCCTTCTCTTCTCAGGAACTGCATCGGGCAGCAGTTTTCCATGGTTGAGTTGAAAGTGGCTCTTGCCCTAACCCTCCTCCGCTTCGAACTCTCTCCTGACCTGACTACACCTCCTACTGAAGTAACTGAGCTTATCCTGCGCTCCAGGACTGGAATACACTTGCATTTAAAGAAACTTTCCTAGTATCTTTGATATTTCATGCTGAAACGATCATTGCTATTTTTTTCAGCAAAGCTTGCAAGTCACAAGACTTTCTTAGTAGATTTGCTCATCTTAAATCTGAGGAACAGTAAATTACCGTACTAGTGTGTGGGGGAGAATGAAGGGTGAGGCTGGGTGGAGACATTCTTATGGGGCCTGATCTTCAGCCACTGTAAAGTGACATAGCTTCATTGACTTGGAGCTATGCCAATATACGCCAGCTGAGAATTTGGTCAATGATGTTTATAGATCGGCCATATACAGGAACACAAAGGAAACTACAACAGGAAATCACTGGTTTTAAAATCCAGTAGAGTGAGGGCATCATTATATTCTGTATAGAGAAACTTCTCTCTCTTTTGACTTTTCCAATGCCCTTTGTCTAGTCCCTCCATCCCACCTTACAAAGCAACAAGGATCTTAATATTATGTCTGCCAGAGTAGGAGCGGGAAATATTTTCCTCTTCACACTAGGAAGTGAGATTCTCATTTATCTTTGGGCCAAGATGGAAAAATTGGTGGGAGCAAAATTGTCCTGTTAAATGCAATCTGATTCAATCAATGGTCAAAGCCAGATTTTGATTTCACTTACCCAGTTGTAAATCACTGCATAATTCCATTGATCTCAGCGGCGTTGCTCTGGATTTGCAAG
This sequence comes from Chrysemys picta bellii, assembly GCF_011386835.1. Lineage (NCBI taxonomy): Eukaryota > Metazoa > Chordata > Testudines > Emydidae > Chrysemys > Chrysemys picta. The sequence continues at coordinate 6,029,851 of NC_088798.1, forward strand.
AGAGAACAAGATTTGTGCGTTATAAAAGTTGCTCGTGGAGATCCATATTTACTAAATCGGGTGCAGTTTTGTCAGGAATAGATCTGTCAATCCCTTCTGTAGTTGAATCCCTTAATAAAGAGTATTGGTGTTTTTTGAATACTCAATTACTTGTCCAGGTTTTGGTGAGAGTATTTCAATAAACACATTAATAATCTTCAACCACTCAGTGACATATTCTGGAGTATAAAATGCTGAGATGTTTGCTGTTCCCAGGGGCTACCCATGGGGAGACAACTTGATTCAGGACAGTAGGTTTTTCTGGAAGCAAAACCCTGTGTTGTTAGGGGAGCAGGACAAGAAAGTAACATCAATGATCAGAACCGAAGTTCAGAAACAACATTATCAACATCTAGTCTGAAGGCTGTGTGTCAGGTATGGCCATCTGTGTGGGTTGAGCCAGCAATGACCAATGAGTGTCCTAAGCAAGCAATAAATGAATTTAATGATGAGTGAGAGTGTGACGTTACACTCGATATGATTTTATGAAAATATGTTAATGAATTTGAATATAATGTAACTGGAATATGCTTCATGCAAAAGGTCTCTTGTAAGGTATCATTACAAAGCTTATAATCTACTGTGTGGTCATCCTATTTGTGTAAATATATCACTCTTCTAGCTGAAACTAGAAATAGGAAGTATAACTCTGAGGGCCTATTGTAATTATGCAAAGTGCGGGCCATTAATGGTGGTTTCCATCAACCAGGACAATTGACTGCAGATGGCTCTGTTTTACCTGTGAGTCTTCCTGTATATATGTGTGCTGGCAAGTGGGTAATGAAGTCTTACAGTGACATGTGATCATGTCACCTGAACTGGAATCCATCTTTAACCTGGTGCTTTTCCAGTGAGAAAGAGGGGTGGGAACGCAGAGAGGGACAAAGGATTCCTGCCTTATGCAAAAGATATATAAGTGGGTGGAACAGAACAAAGAGAGGAGTCATCATGAGAAATCCCCTAGTTACCACCTGAGCTGGAACAAGGGCTGTACCAGGGGAAAGGATTGTGCCCAGACTAGGAAGGCGTCCAGTCTGTGAAATAAACTTATTGAAACATCCCTGAGGTTGAGATTTCATCATAATTCAGTTTTATTACTGTATTAGGCTTAGATTTGCATCTTTCATTTTATTTTACTTGGTAATTCACTTTGTTCTGTCTGCTATTAAACCTGCAGTGTTGGGGCAAGTAAGTCAGACCCTGGGTCTGTGTTGGAGCAGACAGAAGTGTCTGGTTCAGCAAGACAGGGTGCTGGAGTCCTGATCTGGCAGGGAAGGCAGGGGTAGAAGTAGTCTTGGCACATCGGGTGGCAGCTCCCAAACGGGTTTCTGTGATCTAACCCGTCACACATTGAATCTCAGTCCACATAAAAACAAACAGTTTAATCCCCGGATAGGAACAAGATATGCTAAAACAAGGGGATGAGAACAGGAAAAGGACTCAGGGATGTAAATAAAGAAGGACCTAACCCATCTTGCAATAACTCCTGAAAACCAGCAACAAAAATCAGTGTGACCCTTGTACCAGAGGTTACAGGCAGTGCAAAGAGCTGGTTCAAATGTCTAAAGTTCCTTCTGAAAATGTAGCAAACAACACTGACTCATGCCCCTGCCCAGAAACCTAGGAAAACTACATACCCCTGAGGTGCCCCGACAGGCAACACTTCTCCTCACAAGCACTTAATCCATTGTACAAAACGAAGAAAACTTTACTAACAGTTTGTTGTCACGGCTAAGCGGAATTCAGGCAGGTGTATTTCCAGCCCCAGTGGAAAGCGCTGCCCGATCTGCTCCGGGAGCTATACCAGTTCACCCAGCTGCACTGATTACTCCTCTCATTGCTGGGTAGCAGGGACCCTCATTACAGTTCCTCTGCTGACCTGCCTCAATAACACCTCTGTGTCTGCCACTGTCTGCAAAGCCATGTCTTCTTCATGAAAGCTCCCTCTCCTCCACTCTTCAGAGACAGGTCAGTGACATAGCACTGAGCACAATGCTTGCTACCAGAGATAGCATTGCCACCTAAGGTAGCAGCCCCTCCTTCTTCTCTCATATTGTTGGGGCTCCAGTACCCAACCTTGCCAGACTGCAGTGATGGTTAGGGTGACCCATAATTGCAGGCATAGCTGGTGCAGTTCTCCTGCTCTTTTGTTACCCACAGGGATAACAGTGTTTTATTACCCCCAGATTTAAAATGTAACTGAATTTTGACCACAGTTCCCCAAACTGCCACATATGGGAAACGCAAATGAGGCCTGGCCCATCCTGTCATTTCCCTTGGCTCACCAAGAAATGCCAGCAGACAGCTCCCTCCCCTATAACGTTTCTGTCATTTGGAGCTCTCAGCAGCTCTGGGGCGCCATGATGGGATTCACTCACCAGAAGGGCACCTCCTGCTGGCTGTCTTGGGAATTAGCTCTCTCAGCTCTCTTCTGGTGAGGCCTCTCCCGCCGCCTTCTCTGCCTGCAGAAATGCCTGATTCCAGGAACCACAGAGTCCTCTTCATGACTCGGCCCTCCGTCATACCACCATCCACGTTTTCCCCCTTCTGGGGGGAGGGGGGAAGTATCTCCCAGCTCTATAGTCCAGCCACTTCCCTAGTGGCGAGTGGGGGGGAGACGGACGCACCCACTACTCTGGGTTCCAGCCCAGGGACCCTACAGATAGCAGCCTCCTGCTGAATCTCCTTAACTTCTCCGACAAAACTGCTTCAATTCCCTGGGCCACTTCCCTGGGTTCTACCATTTGGTAAATCTGCTGCATTTGTGAATCAGCGTAGCTGCAGTGGAGGATGCAGTTCATAGGATTTACTCTAGAGACAAGGGGGGTGAGATAATCTCTTTTATTGGACCAGCTTCTGCTGGTGACAGAGACAAGCTTAAGCTTGACTCTGTGCGTACAGGAAGTACAGAGCGCAGCAGAAGCTGACAGCGTTGGGGGTTTTTATACAGTGCCTGCAAATGAGGGCAGCCGCATGAAATCTGTACTGGAGACAGTAATGAACCCTTCTGGGGTATGGCTGAACGGAGCTGTCTCCCAGATGTTTCAGCTGATGGTCGTGGTGTGTCTCGCCTGTGTGGTTCTGAAAGCAATCCAGCTGTACTGGAGGAGGCAGAAACTGCTCAAAATCTTCAAAAGTTTCCCAGGACCTCCCACCCACTGGCTGTATGGCCACCTTCAAAAGGTAAAGTAGCAACTGGGACTGTAGCGTGTGTGTGTGTGTTGGGACTGTAATTGTGTGTGGTGGGGCGGGGTGAAACCAGTAAGGTAGCAATTGGGACTGTACTATGTGTGTATCAGTATAAACTAATCATAGACCAACCTCAACTATTAGATCAGGGTGGGCAAACTTTTTGGCCCAAGGGCCACATAGGGGTTGCAAAACTGTATGGAGGGCCGGGAAGGGAAGGCTGTGCCTCCCCAAACAGCCTGGCCCCCACCCTCTATCTGACCCCTCCCACTTCCCACCCCCTGACTGCCCCCCTCAGAATCCCCGTCCCATCCAACCCCACCTGCTCCTTGTCCCCAAGAATCCAATTTAAGACTAGCAGGACTGTTGACATTCAGAGTTCTCCTTTTGGGACCGAGGGGACCAGTTGAAGGAAGGATTCCTTAAGCAACACGTAACTGTCTGGGCTAGTTCTTTTGATTCCCCATGGCCTTGTCCTTATTCATCCACCTCTACTGGCCTTTCTCTACACTTGGAGTGACTTGAAAAGCTTGTTCAATGGCAGCTTTACAAAAATACAAACATGCATTCCTGCCTAGGCCTGTTAGCTATTGTCTCCTCTGACTAATCCAGTCCCCTGACTGTAGCAAGGCTCTTCCCCATTCGGAGTGTGCTGCTAAAGATCTGTCTTGAACTACATCTCCCTCTAACTAACAATGCAGCTTCAACAAGAGGAAAACCTAGACAACCTTCACACAAGTGGTCAGTCACAGCCAGGTCTGCGCTTAAATCCCAGCTGCTGGTGTAAATGGGCATCGCTCCAGTGCCTTCAGTGGAGCTATTCCGGTTTCCATCAGCTGAGGCTCTGTCCCTGAATGCTCATTTGAGCTAGAGTCTAGATGTGCTACATGGGAGAACTCAGACGGAAAGCTCAAAGGCCCGGGACAGACTCGGCCAGGTGTTCTCTGGGGATGGGATGAGGAAACATAATGGGAGGTGGAGGTCAGGGTCCAGGTGGATATCTGAAGGCAGAACAGGGAGAAAGGGACTGGGTTGAAAGAGGAATTGCTTAAATAACAATTGTCTGGGCTAGTTCTTATTGTTCCCCCTGGCCTTACCCACAGTCTCCCACCTTAATCTGCCTTTCTAACAAACAGGGGACCTCTGCACTTCGAGTGATGTTAAAAGCCTAATTCCTAGCATTGCTAAAATGCAGACATGTATACATACGTGGCCTATTAACTATTTTCTTATCTAACTAATCAACTCCCCAGACTGTTCCCCATTCAGATAGTGCTGCTAAATATCTGTCATGAACTACATCTACCTTTAATATACAACACAGCTTCAACAAGAGGATGAACTAGACAATAGAGCGTCCTGGGCAGAACAATACCCACGCTGTCACCCCATGTGGCTTGGCAGTTTCTTAGGATTCTTGTGCATCAACCACCCTGAATATGCTAAGGCGGTATTCAGCAGAGGAGGTAAAGACACTGTGTCTTGTGATGTCCTGTCTCTTTAAATGTTTGCGCACTCTCTCCTTCCCAGTGCTACCCGCCTCACTTTCTTATTAGTTTCAGTTTTTCAGCTAGAACAATAAAGCAAGCACACCACAAAACTGTGTTTCCAGCAGTTCCCTCTGTGTCTATCTCCTTCTCTGCTGGGTCCAAAAATATAACACCTCTTATATCTGAGTGATCAAAATATCATTCCATACTGCAATTGCCACTCAATGCTATTATCTGTAAAGCAGAGGTCTCAGAAATGGATATTTAATTAAGGGTGAAGTGAAAAGCATCTATTCAAAGAAAATGCCATTGTTTTAAGATGGAAACTGGCACAGAATGAAATCAGTGCATTTTGTGAGCATTTTGATCAACTGTTTTCAATCCTCACACAGAAAATGATCACTCTCCATCGAAGAGCAACTAATAAGCGCTGAAGCCCAAGCACTGAACGTGATTTACACCAGCTAAGCAGGTTCTGGCTCCTGATACACAGGGCCTGCAATTATTTACGCCTGCAACTTTGTGAGTGGAAAAAGGTAGATCTATTTACACCAGTGTGAAAATGCAGCCCTTCATGTCCATTTCAATCTGCATTGCCCACACTCCAGAGAGGTTGGCTCATTGCACATGCCTGGAAAATGACAGGTTGTGTTCACTAGAGCTGTAGCTTCTTCCTCGATGGGCCAAGCGTATTCAGTTAAAAGCACCACCACACTCGAGTTGTGTTTTTATCAGTGCAGATGGGACCTGACTCAGGGGCAACACTCAAGTTATGAGAATCGGGGGCTAATGAGTCAATATTCCTAAAGGAAAGAGCACGTCTGAGCAGGCACAAGGTGGAAAATGCAGACTGGGAGGGGATGGATTGATTGGAAGGCGTTTTAAGCATAACCAACCCAATTTGGTCTTTCCCCAGTGCTCTGAATCTATGGTGATGGGAATGAATCTGGATAGATGGATGAATGAGGGAGAAGAGCATGCTCTAAATAGAGAGAATTGTGGTCACCTTTTCTTACTACGGCTCCATTTATAAATAGTCAATGATTAGAAAGAATTGATGTATTGGAAAATGGCATGTTAATTGCTATAGAGGAGTCCAAGAGGTCAGTAGGTTGCTTATAGCCATCTATTGTGCCTTTTTCTGATGCGGCTATAACCTCCTATAACAACACATATTACTCCTCTGTGTTACATGCTTACAATGTCTGTCAGACATTTATTAACCCTTTAGAATCTTTGACTGGAACCTTGATATAAAATGTAAGAGTTTTCCTGTATGGAGATTGTCCTTCCCAATACAGATTTTGCTACTAACGAGACCAAAGAAGAAGAAATTCTAATAATTATTTGACTAATATAGGACCAGATTTTGATGCCTTAGTCACCGTGAGTAGCACCTTATTCACCTTCTCTATCATTTTACCCTAATAATATATTTCTCTTCTCTATTGAATTCTACAGACCCTAAGTCTCTTCGGATATACAGTTTCCTGGTTCCCTGGATTGGTTTGTACTATCATATTTCATTCTCATTTACCTCATGTAACAGTATTGCTGGTGATATTCATGAGGGAAGCCGCACCATTTGTTGTGCCACGTAGATACAGAGCGATAGTATTTAATAGCTAACTCACAAAAACGACTGTGACAGTAACTGGAAAGGTGTGAATGAAATGCAGGAAAGTGGAGAAATCAGAGTTCAGATGGAGAAATGGGGCTTAAGCTCCATCCCTTTACTCATGTCATTATTGTAACTAGATATTTCAGAGGTTTAATTCAGAGCACATTAGATACAATATTTTGCACATGATATTATGTGGTAATACGTGACAAATGTAAACAAGTATCAGATCATCTTTGAGCCTTAACCTTGAATTTCCTTGTCTGGATTGAAATTAGACCTGGTTAAACTTTATTGTACATAAAGTTTTCTCCTCAAAAAAATATGGCTTTGTTGAAACTGAAATTTGTGGGGAAAAATATCAATTCTGACACAAATTTTCAGCTTTCAGCAGTAAATTTCTCAGTGAAAAATGTTCTGGTTAGCCTTGAAATATGATTTTGTTTTGGTTGTTTTAGTTGAAACAAAATGACAATTTAAGTCTAAACAAATTGAAAGCTTACATTTAATTTCAGAAAGGTTGATTCAAAATGAATTTTGGTTTGGTTCCCACAGGAAAACTGAAAATTGTTGATTAAAATTTTTCAAACAAAGATTTTTCATTCGAAATTTCTCACAGGGGGAAAAAAATGGTTTTCCAAAAAAGTGAAAGTGAAATCAAGGTTTTTAATGATGTCACTCAGCAAAAGAAGTACTTCTTCACACAACACAGTGTTAACCTGTGAAACTCATTGCCAGGATAAGTTGTGAAGGCTAAAAGTCTAACTGGGTTCAAAAAAGAAATAGATAAATTGATGGAGGATAGGTCCATCAATGGTTAATAACAAAGATGGTTAGGGATGCAACTCCATGTTCTCGGTGTCCCTCACCTCTGACTGCCAGAAGGCGGGAATAGACAACATTGTCATTGGATAATTGCCCTGTTCTGTTCATAGCCTCTGAAGTACCTGGCATTGACCACTGTTGGAAGGAAGGATACTGGGCTAGATTAGTGGCTCTCAACCTTACCAGACTACTGTAATCCTTTCATGAGTCTGATTCATCTTCCGTATCCCCAAGTTTCACCTCACTTCAAAACTACTTGCTTACAAAATCAGACATAAAAATACAAGTGTCACAGCACTTACTGAAAAATTGCTGACTTTCACATTTTTACCATATAATTATAAAATAAATCAATTGGAATATAAATATTGTACTTACATTTCAGTGTATTGTATATAAAGCAGTATAAACAAGTCATTGTATGAAATTTTAGTTTCTACTGACTTCACTAGTGCTTTTTATGTAGCCTGTTGTAAAACTAGGCAAATATCTAGATGAGTTGATGAGACCTCTGCATACCCCGGTTGAGAACCACTGGGCTAGATGGACCAGTGGTCTGACCCAGTCTGGATGTTCTTATGTTCTAAAGAAAAACTCTCATCCTTCTGATGAATACACTGGATAGAACCGAGCAGATATTCATTCATATTATAGCTGGATTGTATCATGCCACCTGAAATCATCCACTGCTTAGTAGGAAGTGATCTAACCAGCTCTTTTGCACTGTGCTCCTCCATAGGGCAAGGATTGTTGATCTTACATGGGCCAAAGTGGTTCCAGCGTCGGAGGCTGCTGACGCCAGGGTTTCACTATGATATTTTGAAATCTTACGTGACCATGATGGCAGATTCTGTCCGCGTGATGCTGGTAGGAACGGCTGTTGGCACTGTCCTGTGTTCAAACCTCCTAGTGCTCCTTCCTGATTTAAGAGCCTTTACCTAGTAGATTAGAATGATTTAAAAACATTTAGAGTGTTCTTCCCGGTGCATGCTGGGTCGGCTCCCAGCACTGCAGGAGTGTAGGACAGTGAGCAGAAGCGAGCCCATGCTAACCCACTGCACATCTCCACAGAGTGACCTGTGATGACTTGGCAGACAATGAGCCCTGTTAAAGGTGCTCCTGCCATCTCTCATCCTCCCATGCAACCCAGGGTTTAATCTCAAGACTGTCAGTGAAACTGGCTGGACCGTTAAAGATCACAGCCACCTGCCCACAGGCCCAACATCCCCAGATCCAGGAGGTGGCCCAGACCCAAGTGAATGGCTGTAACCAGGATTCTGTACTCCCAAGAAAAGTTCTCCCTTCTCATTACTCTTTTCCAATAGGATAAATGGGAACAGCTGATCACACTGGATAACTCAGTGGAGCTCTTTGAACATGTCAGCTTGATGACTCTTGACAGCATCATGAAATCCGCCTTCAGTTACCAGAGCAACTGCCAGACTGACAGGTCAGTACCGGGTGATGTCAAATCCTGAAGAAAAGTTCTTGTTGGCCTTAAATGACTTTAAATTTAGTGTGGTGCAATTGTGTCCGAACTGGGAACTACACAGATGTGATAGAAGTAGTGGATGCATTAGCCTCTTGATCTTCATGTCACTAACACGGGAATATTGGGATCAGGGGTGCTGGGGCCCACTTCACCACCTCTTACTGCCTGCCTCAGGATCTAGACGTGCTGGTGTCCTTTAAATGCAGAAGCTACTCAGGTATTGATGCCACCAGCTGATCGTTATGAGAATGAGGTGTTGTTTGGTGGGGGTGGTAACAAACGTGAGATTGTTGTTGTTTAACTGAGACAAAGGGCATTGTTTCAAGACTAACCAAGAAATCTGTTTCCTATACAGTCAATCGTATTATAGAGCTATTCAGATCTAAGAGTAGGTAAAATCATAGTGAGTCTGATCCAGAGGTGCTGGAACCTGGGGGTGCTGGAGGTGCTTCTGCACCCACTGGCTTGAAGTGGTTTCCATTATATGCAGGGTTTACAGTTTGGTTCAATGGTTCCCAGCACCCCCACTACACAAATTGTTCCAGCACCCTAGTCT